>NC_085139.1:36377580-36998413 GCF_024139115.2 Armigeres subalbatus | reverse complement strand
CACGGACTTTGTGTGATCGATTACCGGCTGTATTATGAAATTATTATGTTTTTGTTTATTTTTCTTGACTTTTCTACTGCCTCTCTGTCACGAATATCGATGCGAAAAAAATCTATATAGTAAAAATGAGTTGACTGCCTTCCTGACGTTTTAACTCGCGAACGGGTTGACCGATCTGCAATATTTTTTCCCTAATCGATTCGTTTTGGGATCCGCAAGGTTTGTATATACAAAAAGTTGGTCAATTTAAAGGGGAAATGTTTTTTTTTTGTGTCTTTATTAGGGAGACTTTCAGCCCGAGGCTGGCTCGTCTCCGGAAAGGGGAAATGTAAAAAAAAAATTAGGTTACAATTTTGGATCATCTGTTGAGGAAAACAAAATAAACGCAATAAACGGAAATTGATCTAGAGTGCGGTGCTGCAAATAGTTCATTGTGACATTTGCAACACCCAGGCAAAGCTGGGTTTCTTTCGCTAGTAATAAATAAAAAATACTTGAATTTTGCAAAATAATGGCGTTGCAATCAATTAATAAAAAAATACTGAAACCAGTTTATCCACAACTTTATTTTTGAGCTATATTAGTCCAACAGCAGGGACTATGTCCAAGGGCTTGACGATCCCTCTCCAGGCCATCTGCGAGTTGTGGGGCTTGCCTTGTGGTGGGGTTTGACAGTGGGCCCTGTTAAACCTCTATAAAAAGCTGCATGTATCCGCAAGTAGGCCCCACCAAAGCGACCGTGTGCCGCTCAAAGCGCACAAGCCCAAGTCCTGGTGTTAGGTGGGACGTTAAACAGCCCTGACACGACGGCCCTCCGACGAGCCAGGAGGTTTGCGCAGGCCCAATTAGCCGCCTGGAAAACCAATAATTACGAACAATATAAGAGATAATGCGACTCGATATAATCCGCAAAAACCTAGGCGACGAATAAAGGAAGCTTGGAAGCTTGGAACATGGAACTGCAAGTCGCTAGGTTTCGCAGGTTAGGACAGGATTATCTACGATGAATTACATCTCCGCAACATCGACGTCGTGGCGCTGCAGGAGATTTGCTGGACAGGACAGAAAGTGTGGAAAAACGGGAATCGAGCGGCTACCTTCTACCAAAGCTGTGGCACCACCAACGAGCTGGGAACCGGCTTCATAGTTCTGAGAAAGATGCGCGAACGCGTGATTGGGTGGCAGCCAATCAACGCAAGGATGTGCAAGCTGAGGATAAAAGGCCGTTTCGTAAACTATAGCATCATCGACGTGCACTGCCCACACGAAGGGAGACCCGACGACGAGAAAGAAGCGTTCTACGCACAGCTGGAACAGACATACCCAGACATAGGGATACCCACTACGGGACGTCAATATCGTCATCGGTGACATGAACGCACATGTAGGAAGGGGGGAAATGTATAGACCGGTCATCAGACCGGATAGTCTGCACACCGTATCGAATGACAACGGCCAACGATGCATAAACTTCGCAGCCTCCCGAGGAATGGTAGTCCGAAGCACCTTCTTTCCCCGCAAAAATATCCACAAGGCCACATGGAGATCACCAAACCAAGAAACGGAAAACCAAATCGACCACGTTCTAATCGACGGTGAATTCTTCTCCGACATCACGAACGTACGCACTTACCGCAGTGCGAATATTGAATCCGACCACTACCTCGTTGCAGTATGCCTGCACTCAAAACTCTCGACGGTGTACCATACGCGTCGAAGTCGGACGCCGCGGCTTAACATTATAACCGTCAGCTTTTCTGACCTTCCCGGCTTAAAAGTGAGATGGCTTAAGCGCCACTCCCGAGGGAGACCATCCACCAATATTTGGGTTGCCCGACCGTTGAGACCTTTCAGGGGAAGAAGGCTCAGTTTTTAAATTTGGTCCGGGAAGTAAGATGGCTGACTGAAACTGTCCGCAAAAAGAAACGCTACTAATACGATTTGTGAATAAAATTGCAATTAACGATTGCAATTAACGGCCAGTGATGAATTATATAAAGGGGGTTTTATCATCACCGGCAAGTATCCCGAAATTCCCATTCGAACCGACCCGTATCCGATTAAAAGTTGCCCGGTTGGTTTCGGAGCCAACCTCCCCAGTAAAATAACCACAAAAAAGGGACAAACTACTAACGGAAAACGCGTAACATGAAAAACACTCAATCAGTTTTACTTAATAGGAACCATAATTTATTGCTGTAGTCTATCCGTCCGCTTTCTCATTTCTCGTACGCTACTCTTGAAATGTTTCTACATTACGCATCGAAAAGACAAGCTTTTATCCAAACATATACAAGCTTTATTTCTTCCTTCTATCCTATCACACTAGTGTTCATTTCTCGTTTCTCTTCTCTTGCTACTCTACTCTTGCTCTCTCTCAACCTTTCCCATGCTCTATGGTCCCTGTCTACCTATCGTGTGTGCTTTGGCTAGGTGTGCATTCTAATGACGTGCTATCTCGAATCTCTCGTTCGCCCTGCGAACGCAACGGGTTTTCAATTCACGGAATTTGCTTCACGGTCTTACAAAAACGGCCGTGCACGCCACGCAACTGAAGCTATGTTGCGGCGTGAATTAAATTGTCATGCGCATGAATATAATAGGTGGTGGGTACTCACAGACCTTTACATGATGATGACGCCGCCGGATGAACGGAAAGGGGGTGGCGGTGAATTCGCTGCTGCTCTCTCGTTCGGCGATGAAGCTCTGTTGTCGCCGGGGGTAGGCGGATTGCCTTTCTGCTGCTGGTTGGCGGTCGGTTCACTCGATCATCGGAAACTTACTTTCTTTGTGCGTGACGCGACACGTGCGTCGAGGTATCCCTAGTCGTCATTAGGGGAACGGAAATAACGATTGCGCTTGCGTACGTCCTGCCTAGGGAACGTGGTGAATGGAAGCGTCCCTCTTCCGGCGTGCCCCGGGAGAACTTCTGAGCCTGATGGTGGGGTCAGAAATGGCCACTGGCGTTCGGTTGTGATGTTGCGGACGGTTGAACGGCTTGGCAAGAAACCTTCAAATAGTTGGTTACACGTTTTACGTGTTAATATAACATGGAAGCTTACCAGACTGATCAAAGCAACGGTGGATGGTGTGCAAAACTGTGTGAAGATTTCGGCGGAACACTCCAGTTCGTTCGAATCGCGCCGGGGACTAAGACAAGGTGATGGACTTTCGTGCCTGTTGTTCAATATTGTGCTAGAAGGTGTCATGCGGAGAGCCGGGTGTAACAGCCGGGGTACGATTTTCAACAGATCTAGTCAATTTATTTGCTTCGCGGATGACATGGACATTGTCGGCCGAACATTTGCAAAGGTGGCAGAACTGTACACCCGCCTGAAACGTGAAGCAACAAAAGTTGGACTGGTGGTGAATGCGTCAAAGACAAAGTACATGCTTGTGGGCGGAACCGAGCGCGACTGGGCCCGCCTGGGAAGCAGTGTTACGATAGACGGGGATACCTTCGAGGTGGTCGAGGAATTCGTCTACCTCGGATCCTTGCTAACGGCTGACAACAACGTTAGTCGTGAAATACGAAGGCGCATCATCTGTGGAAGTTGGGCCTACTACGGGCTCCAGAAGAAACTGCGGTCGAAAAAGATTCGCCACCGGACCAAATGTGTCATGTACAAGACGCTTATAAGACCGGTTGTCCTCTACGGACATGAAACATGGACAATGCTCGAGGAGGACTTGCAAGCACTCGGAGTATTCGAGAGACGGGTGCTTAGGACCATCTTTGGCGGTGTGCAAGAAGACGGTGTGTGGCGGCGAAGAATGAACCATGAGCTCGCCCAACTCTACGGCGAACCCAGTATCCAGAAGGTAGCTAAAGCCGGAAGGGTACGATGGGCAGGACATGTTGCAAGAATGCCGGACAGCAACCCTGCAAAGATGGTGTTCGCTTCCGATCCGGCAGGTACGAGACGGCGTGGAGCGCAGCGAGCGAGATGGGCAGACCAGGTGCAGAGCGACTTGGCGAGCGTGGGGCGTATCCGAGGATGGAGAGATGCGGCCTCGAACCGTGCATTGTGGCGTCAAATTGTTGATTCAGTGTTATCTGTTTAGATGTTAACTAAATAAATGAAAAAAAAAAAAGAAAATCGTACTGATTTTCTGTCACAACCAGTAATGGTGATTTAGCAATAAACGTAAATGTCTGCGTTCGAGTTTGTTGGCATAAACTTGTTTTATATTTAATAGTTGATTTGAAGCATTATATTCACTTTTTGTCATTTGTTTCCAAGTGAAATCTTTTGTGTTTGAATCTTTAGCTTCTCTTACAAAAATTATGGATAGGAAGGAAGATAAACATCGAGTTTGGAAGCATATTGTTTAAAAGATTCTGTACCAAATTAATTTGGTTACACTGGCGACCACCTTGTAAGAGCTACCGACAAGGCGGTCTCGATTGAATTGTCACATCATGTCCTAGCTTCCACACGGACAGATGAATCAACCCAAAATTAGAGTTCAATTTACGCACTGATGAGAATATCGCAAATAAAATTTACCCTAATTTGAGTAGTTTTTTCTTTTCTTTCCATGATTGTTGTCAAAACTAGAGCAAGATGAAAGCACCTCCCCCGGGGTTGTTCAGCCCAATAACCCAAATATAAGTAAATTCAATATTCTCAATTTTGAGTTGTTCAATCTCCAATTTGGATAAATTAAACTCAGCTTTGGATAAATTGTTTACATGTGATCAAAGGCAAACTATCTAGTACCAGAAAAGTAATTTTACTCAAATTTGAACTAGTGGCCCAACCACGGTTTTAAGTGAAAACAACCCACTTTTGGGTAGTTTTTAGTGCAGCAAACACGTGTTTTGCCGAGAATTATGACGTTTTATTGCTAAAACACAGAAAATAGTTTACTGGATATCAACAAATAACCGTATTTTTATTTTACGGAAGTCTGTTCTTTATTGCTAAGCTGCAGAAATAAAAACTGACTGTGTATTATTTAATACTGCGAAAAAATTTTTGATGTTCAAAATTAGGTACCTTCATCCTATAACTTCAGTAGACCCTTAAGACCCTCAACTACAGTAGGCTTAAGTTCCCTATATTCTCTTAATTATTCAGATCTCTGTTACAGATTTCTTTACACTCCATTTCCAATGGATTGAATCTCCAGGCTTTACAAATGCACAATAGAATGCGGAACGTTTTCCGGGGTGCCACACAATGCGAGACCAGTAGGCTGAACCCGTTTGGTCACTGTAACCTAATGCCTACATGCAGATAGCGTGATGGTGTTGCTAGAGTAAACGCATCTCACGGCTATTATTGTTAAGGTTCGACTCCCACCGCAGCCCACCACAGATTTTTTCTGATTGTTCTCGCAAAAAGTGAGTGAGAGGTGAAGTGATGAAACGAAGACCGGTTTTCATCTAGCAGTCACGATTTTCGTTTATCTTCCGAGGTTAACGCAAAGAAAAAAGTAATGGATGGAAGACCATCTTGGAATGTCTTACAGATTCAATAAATCTTCATAAATTTGGTTGAGGCGTTATTCAAGATTAACGCCTTAATTCAAGATTGGAATGGAGGGGTGGCACTTTGAATCTGTAATACTTTTCAAAATGCTGATCTAATCATTATGAAATCTGTTGACTGCAGTACAAACATCGGCTTTTTTCAATTTTTACTGAGGTATGTTGGAAATATTGAGCGATGAATATTTTTACGTTGCTTATGATGAGGGGCATACTTTCGAAAATAGTGAACAGGTCCAAAACTGATCTGCTACTTTTGTCCTTTTGTTCTAAAATTAAGGTCACTCCTAACGGAATCCAAGATTAAAAGTGCTCGCGTTTTCGGGGGCACACCACTCGATACGGAAGCAACGCACAACTGTCATTTTTATTATTTCACGCATGCTGCGACGCAGCAAAGCTAAATCAACAAAAATGACAGTTATGCGCCGCCTCTGAATCGAGTGATGTGCCCCCGAAAACGCGAGCACTTTGGAACTTGGATTCCGTCAGGAGTGACCTTAAACTAGATTCTTTCTATGGTATTTTGGTAACAATTGGGCCGTTACCAGAGACGATGGTATTATATAGAGACACGCGGAGAGAATAAAAACAAATCTGGCTTCACGGCCAGCAGACAAAAAAATCCTGTGCGATCGGCAACATAAAAATTTGTGAGGACTTGAAGTGACTCTCAGTGTGAGCAGTTATTTCGTTTGCTCCAACTACATTAGCACCATTTCCATATATCCAACAATAAATTTTGTGAAAACGAACCGTTTTGACTAAATTAGACTGAGAAAGCCACACGATAAAACATCAAATCTTCCAGTCGTATTTGTTTTGTTCAACAATAAATATGATTAAATACAATATATAAATTTGCTATGAGAACTCTGAAAACATCTTCATGTACTGAACTTATTAAACTTTTTTATATTTTCTATAATGTTGATTACAATACCTATCTTGCATTTAGTACCGATTGGTAATGTTTGTTTACTTTGCTCGTTTGGTACCGCGTTTGACGGTTCGTTTGGTATTTTCGGCTTCACTCTTTGCGGGTCTCTATCTATAAACAACGTCTCTGGCCATTACAAACATTTAATGAAAATGATGTCCTACTGATCCCGGAAAGGTCAAGGGGGCTAATAAAAAATAAATACTAAAATGAAAAAAAAATTAAAAACTTCTCGGATTTTAAATTTTTTATAATTTTCCGATTTTTTTTGTTGCCCTCTAAAAATATCATTTCAGGGCAAAAAAATCCGGGTCAGGGGAAGACGATTCTTTTCAAATATATGTTCGGCCTTATTTGCCTCTAAAATATTGAACAAAATTTATTTTTTCAGCTGATTTTTTTTTATTAGTTTTTTTGCATTATGTAATGCAAAACAAAAAAATATTCATTAAAAATTCCACGGAAAAAGAAATTAATTTCGTTTCGTTTCGTAAAATTTCGAATCTAATGGACCTCAATTTCGTTTCGTTTCGAAGTCTCGGAAGTAAATCTGAATTTCGCGACTAACGGGAAATCAGCATCGACGACGATTAGGGTGAAAGGTGTTAAATAATGCCGATCGCGACTGATTGGTAGACGCCGTGTCCAACTTCGGTAAGCCACCGATACTTTGCTTCTAACGAACGATTCAAGGCGGCTGGAGTGGTTCAGTGGATCTCCCAAAACTCGATAACTACAGGGTTGGTTCTATTTGCCAGCAGCTTCAGGTCGCTGTAGTTGTTGTGGAACCCGTTTAGTTATCACTGGAGGGCGAAAGTGGTATTCCAGCGGTTCATTCGACGGTTTAGAACCCACAACTGGCAGGATGGGCGAAGCAACGGGGAAAATTTGGAGTTTGGGTAACACTGAGGCGAAAGATGTACTCCCACCAGAGCTCAACTAGAGACAGGTTTTTTGTCACAGCCGATCGGTGGTTACTGTTGGGGCAGGTCGCTGCTCCTCGGATGGAGGCGCAGAGACCCGATGGGGTGAAGAAAGACATACTGAGCTAATAAAGGCCACACGCCGCTCCGTTTTTGGTCGGGAAGTGGCTGAATCATCGCCGTCGCAGGACTCTTGAGTTCATTGCTTCTTATGGGTGGTGTCTGATGTAGGGTAACCGTTTCAATAATCTCCAGCGGGTTGAAAAATCACGGAGATTTCGTAGCTGTTTTTTTTTTTCACTTTAACTTAACACCTTCATTGTTTTTGCCTGCTTGCTGACTCAAGTTCGTGTGTTCCTTCTGTGGGGAGTTGGGTTTCTCTGTATGTCGCAATTTGTTGATATCAAGTCTTTGGCGTAAAAGTTGGCTTGATGATTCAGATTGGTCGACGATTTAACCAACACTGCACCAGACTGCATATGAAGACACTTGGCTTGGGCTAGAAGTTCCAGCTCCCTTCGGGCTAGGACGGAGGGAACGCGCTGGCCTAGCAGTAGGCCCGTTCAGAATATTGTGGGGTTTGAGTTTGTGCGATGGCTTGGTCTGTGTACATGGGGTTCTCGACTGGAAGGTGCTGCGAACATTCACATTTGAACATTCAATTAATAGTTTCGGGTCTTACACCGGGACCAACCGAAGTCGTTGACTTCTGACCTTAAGAATGAAACTCTCTCCTTTGTTATCGTTGCTGGCTCCCTCTAGCGCCTCTCCCAGGCATAATTCTACGGAGAGGTGAAGAAGGAAGGTGTACGACTGCATCGGGTTTATCCACGCCCTGCGTATGCAGCATTTGCAAAGGTCCATACGGAGGGAAAAATACCCGGAAGTATACTAACTTGAGCCTAGTAGAAAAAAAAATCAAATAGAACGATAGCTCTGACTAAACTGATATTGGAGTTGCTGCAACCAGATTGGCGTGAGCTGTGCCGGTTGAAAATTATTTGGCTGATAAATGCAACGCTTAGTGCCTTGAAATTAAGACTTCCGATTGCAGTTGAAGGATCAACCTCGTGTGTGACCTAAGATGGGCTTTTTGAAAATTTCTTCTCAACATTGCACTTGTGGAGGCGATCAAGAGCCCCCAAGTTTTGCGGACGACATTGATCTCGGAATCGGTTGCAGGGTAGTAGAGGAGGTATTTGTCCGACTGAATAGGTAGGTGATGAGGATGAGCTTAACCATTGATTTTACCTAGATAAAGTACATGGTTGCGGGTAGAGACAGAGTGCGCAACGCAAACAGCATAGAATCAAGCGAGGAATGTTCAAATGAATATTTGAATAACCAAGTTATTGCTAGAAAAAAGCCAATATTGCGGTAGAAGCAAACATTCTAGATGACGATCTAGCTATCATTGGTTTTGCGATGTCTGCTGTTGCTGTTATGATTGTTCGGCGAAATGAACAGCATGTAATGTCCACCATTTCCATCCCTGAATGCGACATGTGATGTAAAATCATAAAAACAATATTTAACGAGGGATCGACTTTGTCGAAGAACACATACCACCAGATTCAACCGCGTGGAACTTGCTGGCTTTAAAAGTAGGGAGCAACAGTATGGATCGCTCTGTATCATAATGCTATAGCCTGCATAGTAATGGTAGTTAATTGAAATGCGTAATCCAATGAATCAGGTGCAATTTATTTGATTAGAAACGCTTCACTTTACACTATTCGTAGAATAATCATATAGGTGGTCATTTGCTTTAATTCCCTTTTGCTACATTTGAGCTTTAGCTCCACTTATTCAAGACTCACCCTTTCTCTTTCAAGAGCTTCGAATGATTTTCAGCCGGCAACTCGCTCGGTCGGATGATGCTGTTGAACAGGGCCGATGCGTATCTCTCCCTTAGGCTTTCCCAGCTCATCACCTGCTCTCGTTTATGGGTTGTTAAAATTTTACGATGCTGATTATCAATTTGTTTAATATTGTTGCAAACAGGTAGACTGCCTAATGATGATAAAGGGTATACGATGGAAGGGAAGTCTCTGATTTCTATGACCCATTTGTAGGAATTTGAGCAAGAGTTCGTACATATTTAAGCAGTAATGAATACTAATTTTGAACATGGTTAACATTATTTATTAATGTACATAAAAAAATGAAGGTCTATCGTAAATAAACCGGGCATTATTATTATGCATTATTCATCATCCTTCGCTTCGATATTTCATCTTCATCTTCAATTGCAAATTTAATCCAGTTTGATAACTTCTAGAAAGAAGGAAGATGAATATCAAAGCCAATGTTACATCTTTCTTGTTCGATGAAAGACGGCTTACGCTTGTTTTATAACATCTCCGATTAGGAATAATGCATTCCAACGCTGTAAAAGTTTCGCGAGTCCTAGAACATGATCCATCCGATTTTATTATTCTTACGGAGAGAGTTCCATCAAGTCGGATGAGTTAGTCTGTTGATTCTTCGAAAAGGCGAGGCACACTTATTTTCTGCGAACGTTGTTACTTGGGGCACACTCACGCCTGTCAATAAAAACATTCCAAGTGTGCTGCTTTAGCAACACTTTTCTTTTACGACCATCTCTCCGCCCAATTTCATCGGCAGCATAGTTTGATTGTACGGCTGTAAACATTCGGCAAATCCCACGTGAATTGGCACTACAACGTGAGGGATAGTGTTTGCAGCATGCGAAGCGATGGTGGTTGTTGGGTGAGCGAGGACATTAAGTGAGAAAATGTTTACTGTTATGGCACACTTTTTCTTGAGTTGACTAGAAGGTCGAAAATGGTTGTCTGAGGCATTTGCAATGCACCTGGTTCACTTTAGATTTTTTAGCGGTATGTTTTGGGTAAAATTATTTGCTTCCTTTGAACGAAAGTTCAATCTATCGACCTTTATCAACCAGTTTACGTACACTTATTACGAGGGCATTTTTCTGAACCTTTTGCTCACATGTAAGATTTTTTCTGTTAATGTTTTTTTACTTATAAAAATTTGGAGACATTTGGTGGGGGAAGCGTCGTTTGGCCAAAAATCCGAATGCCACTTGAATAAAAATGATCTATAGCTAAATTCAAATTGGACGTTTGCCAGCAACGGTTGCTAAGATGGAAATGTCATTTAGTCGAACAAGCCATATTGCCGAAAGGGACAGATGGTCGAACTGATTAAACGATCGAAAATGTCGTGTGGCTGGACCGATGAAAAAGTCGTTTGAGCGAATTGGCTATTTGGCAGAAAATGCCGTTGGGCGAAATGGTCGTATGGCAGAAAGGGTCATATGGCCAAAAATGCCATTTGGCGAACGGATCATACGACTGCAAATGTCGTTTGTTGAAAGGGTCATATGATTAATCATGTCGTTTGGTCGAACAAAAGTGAATGTGGAAAATGTGACGTGATCGTCGAAATGGTAAGTTTATCCTTGCCGGCGACCTCAATGCGCGACATGCGATTTGAGGGAATCAGAAGCGTAAAAAGAACGGGACAGTCAACGATCTTCATGCGGGACACTACGTGGTACTTCATCCGGACTCGCCTACCTTCTACTGAACACTTGGTATTCGATCCACTCTCGACATCATTCTCACAAACATGGCGTACGATTGCTTCATACACCGTGCTATCACCGAGTTATCCTCTGATCACCTCCCGGTGGTGTTTGAGATGGACCAAACCATTGAGCAGAAGCAGCTGTTTCGACGTCGTAACTACCACCGCGCAAACTGGCCGCTATTTCAGTGGTTCTTGAAAGATCTGCACTAGAGTCTACGGAAGACATCGACCGAGTGCTCCATGCACTATCTGAGGATATCGGCGAAGCAGAACAACGTTTCATTCCTACAACCTTGACAACATGTAAGTTTACTAACCTCGACAGCGAAACTAAGCGAATAATTTCCCTTAAAAATAATATCCGGCGTCAGTTCCAAAGACCGCAAAATACCGTTCGAAAAATCATTGACAAAAAGCTCAACAAAATCATTGCCATTCGTGCAACCAAAATGAGAAATAGGCAATTTGCCAAAGACCTTAGGAACCTTCCTAATTACACAAAGCCCATCTGGCGATTAACAAAGGAGCTCAAAAACAAGCCAAAACCCATCCCTCCACTCTGGGTAGCAAACGAAGTTTATATTTCCCCAGCCGCAAAAGCAAACACCATTTCCCAACACTTTAAGGCGTTTCATAATTTAGGTCGAGATATTATCAGCCCGATGGGAGCATCAGTGTTCGAAAGTGTATTCCAACTTTCTACTACACCTAATGAGCTCCCAGAAGCACGCTGCATTAACTGGTGAACTCAATCCAGTCCACCAAAAACATGAAAGTCCCAGGATTCAACGGCTTCTATAACATCGTCCCGAAGAAGCTGGGATCAAAAGCGCTCACCCTGGTAAACGTTTTCAGCCGTTGTCTGCAGCTGGGCTACTTTCCAACTGCCTGGAAGCATTTCAAAGTGGTGCCAATATTGAAGCGGGGTAAAGACCCGACGCTTCCGTCAAGCTATAGTCCGATCAGTCTGCTCTTCCCAATCAGCAAGCTGTATGACAAATTGATCTATGGCAGACTCCTTGAACACACCAACTTGAACGAAATTCTCCTGAAAGAGTAATTCGCAGAGGGCATTCGACGGTGGATCAACTAAAACGTGTATCGAATATGGTCAACCAGGCCAAGTAGGTCTCGAAAACTACGGTCATGGCGCTACTGGACATTGAAAAGGCGTTTGATAACGTGTGGCATATGTGATGTGTTTGATGTGACGCTCAGTGCACAAACTCATCCAATTTGGATTCGCTTCTCACCTGGTTTTCGTCATTCTACCTCAAACTACCTCGACGGAAGGACCTCTCATGTCTGCATTGGCAATGCGCTTTCCGATCCGTATGCAGGAGTGCCCCACGATTATACAACTTGTATACTTCCGACATTCCACCTCTTCCAGAAGGTTGTTCTCTATCTGACGACTCGGCAATCAGATACAAAGGACGTGTAATCCGCACGCTTGTATCAAAGCTCTAGAAGGGTCTGGATACCCACATAAAATACCTCAGCGATTGGAACATCTTTGTGAATGTGGCCAAAACGCAAACCATTGTTTTCCCGCACCGCAACACTGATCGTTTCAAACCTGCGTCAAAGATTAGGATCTCAAACAAAGAAATTGACTGACTATCCGCAGCACGTTACCTCGACCTGTTCGACAATAAGATCCTCTTCCGGTACGATCATGTTGAAACGACTGTACCCCATTCTAAACCGTCGGTTGAAAGCGGACGCTTTGTCTACAAGCAGATTGTTGCGCTCATGCTGGAGTATGGGTCTCCGGTGTGGAAGGGATGCGGTCGAACACACGGCTTCCATCAAATCGAGGTGGATTCGAGAGACGTACAGAAAACAGCCTTCCAAGTAGATCACGGACTATACGAATATTTACGTATGCCATTCGGTCTCAAAAACGCGCCGGCTACCTTCCAACGCGTTATGGACCATGTGCTCCGAAAGTTCATAGGCAAATGTTGTCTCATCTATATGGACGATATCATTGTCTATTCTACTTCTCTACAGGAATACTTAGAAAACTTGGGAAAAATATTACGAGCATTAGAAGAAGTGAGCCTAAAATTACAGTTAGACAAATGTGAATTCCTTAAAAAGGAATTAGCCTTCTTAGGTCACATTGTCACTGCCGAGGGTGTAAAACCAAACCCTGACAAGATAGTAGCCATTCGAAACTGGCTCCTTCCGAAAACTCAGAAGGAACTCAAAGGATTCCTTGGAATCCTAGGGTACTATCGTAGATTTATTCTAGACTTTGCTAAAATCACTAAGCCATTAACAGCTCAGTTACGCAAGGGCGAAGTAGTGGAACATACTCCATTATTCGTAAAAACGTTTCAAAAATGTAAGGACTTGCTTAGACAAAATGATGTCCTCTAGTATCCAGACATGGATAAACCATTTATCTTAACCACAGACGCGAGTAATTTTTCTTTTGGTGCAGTCTTATCACAAGGCCAAGTGGGAAAAGATAGACCCGTTGCCTTTGCCTCTAGAACGCTAACCAAAACGGAGGGAAATTACTCAGCCATAGAGAAAGAACTTTTAGCCATTGTATGGGCTACACAGTACTTCCGACTCTATCTATTTGGAAGGAAATTCACCCTTTACACTGAACATCAACCCCTTACTTATGCCTTAAACTTAAAAACACCAAACACCAGATTGGTAAAATGGAGGCTGAAACTTCTAGAATATGACTTCGAGATAAAGTATCGCCCAGGGAAACAGAACGTGGTAGCCGATGCATTATCCAGGATACCTAACGAAATGTCCCATGAAATTAATGTCAACGAAGAGGAACAGTCAACGGATGATAGTTCTGTTCACTCCGCTGATACTGACGACTTGGACTTCGTTAAATGTACTGAAAAACCCATCAATGTTTTCCACAACCAAATAATTCTGAAAGTTGGCGCGGAAGACACCGAAGTTTATGAGGAAATCTTTCCAAAAATGTACAGAAGGACTATAACAAAAATTAATTTTGGTATGGCAACATTATTCCGAATATTTCGAGATTACATGCGTCCCGGTAAACTCAATTGTATCCTCTGTCCAGAAAACGTCATACCATCGATAGAAACAGTATATAAAAACCACTTCAGTCGTTGTAAAACCTTAAAAGTACTAATCTCTCAGAAAATATTGATCGACCTCACCACAGATCTCGATCAAAATCAAGTAATAGAAGAAACTCATGAGACTGCTCACAGAGGAATCCTCGAAAACAAAGAACAAATTTTTAGAAGGTGGTATTTTCCAAATATGAAAAGGAAAATACGTACATACGTCATCTTATGCCCTACCTGTAACAAGATGAAGTACGAAAGGAAACCTTACAAAATTAAACATGGAGAAACCCCGATTCCTCTCAAACCTCTAGATATCATCCATGTTGATATCTTTATCTCTCAACCTTACATATTTCTGTCTGTTGTTGACAAATTAACCAGATTCGGTGTCCTTTTCCCCAACAAATCAAGATCTATCCCAGACGTAAGAAAAGCTATTTTGAAATATTTTTCCTTATTCGGTACTCCTAAGTTAAGGGTATCAGACAACGAACCTTCATTAAAGTCCATTGAAGTGAGAGGACTACTGGACAATTTGAATGTGTCGTATCCCAACCGAATTGGTTGGACGAATCCGCCATTGAATAGCGGTGCGACATTCCGTCTCTAAAATCGTCAATAAACTGACGTTTCGAGTCACCTCAGACTCAGTCTCAATCTCGCATGCTACGATTTTCCCAACACTCACTCGCTCACATCAGCATCGATGCGCTGAAGCATTATGCTGCTAATTAATCATCATTCAACATTAACTCCGGATACTACATCCTTCTCCTTCTGTACTCCTTCGACTTTGGAAAAATCGAATTGGAATTAATTAATAGCGATTGCCATTTAAATTGCTTCAAATTAAAAAAAATATCATTTCAGAATTTGACTAATTTAAAGATAACGGGCTTGGTGGTAATGGCTTTCGCTTTTGCTCCATACGCAAGGGATTTATCATGTGCCAGAAATGTCTTGAACTGGTAATGAGTTCCAATCAAGGCTCCAAACCATTTTCATCTTCTATCCTGTACCGTCACATTGGTTATCATTCATTAGAATAATTAAAATATGATTTGGATGTGAATATTCTTAAACTAATCCCCGGTATGATGTTTTCGATCGCCACTTTTCTTCTCATTTGAAGATAGACAAATTGCCAGTCCTTTACAAATTTGAATGTGCGAATGAATAGGACAGCATGTAGACGAGCGGTGTCACAATGAATCTTCTAAATAACTTTGAAAACTCCATAAGTACAAACAATCAAATTTGAAAACTGAAACTTCAAAATCTGTCTCACTCAAAAAAAATCAAAACTGACAAATCTTTAGTCGATTTTTAAATTCCTTCTTCGAAATAATTGAAATTCAATCACCCAGCCTATTTTTCGGAACTAATTTCTGAAACCGATCATTATCTAAACCTAGAACTCGTTTAGTCAATCCTCCCACCAAGAATCACTATTGGGTTTTGATTTTTGCACGATCCAGTTTTTCGGATTCCTGATGCACGCAACGTTTTTTGTTCTAGACTAGATTCCTACACGCTCAAGATTTTAATTCCACTGCGGAGACCTGCTCGCTCCGGCATCTTTTATTTAAACTCTCGGAGACCTGCTCGCTCCGGCATTTATATTCAACCTCGGAGACCTGCTCGCTCCGGTATTTTTTTTTTTCATCTAACCTCGGAGACCTGCTCGCTCCGACATCTTTTTTTTCACTACCTCGGAGACCTGCTCGCTCCGGCATTTTTTCTACTACCACGGAGACCTGCTCGCTCCGGCTTTTTTTTATTTAATTCAAATCTCGGAGACCTGCTCGCTCCGGAAACTTTTATTTAAATCATAAAGACCTGCTCGCTTCATGATTTTCTTTTTTTTAATTAAATTTGAAAATGGCATTTCCATACTTACCTATCAATCAATTAACTAGCACATTAATGGAATGTGGCCAGCATCCATTTCTATGTGCTAGTTTGAAAAACCGAACTATTACACAATTCCTACCGACTACGTCATGTCGTATCCCAACCGAATTGGTTGGACGAATCCGCCATTGAATAGCGGTGCGACATTCCGTCTCTAAAATCGTCAATAAACTGACGGTTCGAGTCACCTCAGACTCAGTCTCAATCTCGCATGCTACGATTTTCCCAACACTCACTCGCTCACATCAGCATCGATGCGCTGAAGCATTATGCTGCTAATTAATCATCATTCAACATTAACTCCGGATACTACAGAATGTACAGCAATACTTTACCCGAGCAGCACAAGTCAGGCAAATCTGGTTGCAGCAACTTGATTGCGACTGAATCTGGTCACATATGAGTTGCAGTAACCTATTTGGAATATGTGTGCTGCTAGGGCCCCCTGCAATCGTAGCGAAACAAATGGGATTGTCGAGCGATATCATTCGACAATTGCAGAAATATTTCGTTGCAATAAACATAATTTCCCAAACATCTCACCAAAATAAATATTCCTCATTTTAAACACACTTTACAATAACACCATTCACTCGGCAACCGGAATGAAACCACGAGAAGTATTTTATGGCATTAAAGACGGCCAAGAACGACCCCTAGACCTGCCCAAATTACTCGAAGCCCGTGATAAAATTTATGATGAAGTAATGTTGAAGATTTCAGAGACGCAGAAAAAGCAAAATTTACAAAGGAACGCTTCACGTGAAAACGCACCAATATTAGAACCTGGTCAAGTAGTGTTTAACGAAAGACAAGGAGTCAAATCTAAAAGATTGGATAAATTCAACTCTACAATAGTAGACCAGGATAACCAAATGACTTATCGCGATCGATTAAATCGGAAACTCCATAAAACAAGGTTAAAAAGAATCAGGAATTGATGAAATGTATTAGCTCTTAGCTGATCAACCCATATTACGATATTAATCTTTTTTCTCTACCCTAGGAATGGACAGCTTGTGAAAAGCATGAAAACCCTATGAACCCCGGGAGCATTATACATTGTGTTTCCAATACACGAATTCAAATACCATACTAATGATTTCAAAATTTTAGGATACTCTTGCATGAAGTACAGCACCCACACAGAAGCCTAAAGGAATATGATACCCCTGCAACAAAACATTCCAACTCCTGCAAGCCACGCTTGGAGAGTAAGTAAAATATTCCCTACCTACGAATCAGTCCCTTCCGTTATCCTAGATCCCCACTTAAACCCTATATGTCTGTCCCGAACTAGCTCTGGATGAAAGAGCAATACCTCTTTATTATTGTTAACCCCCACCGAATCGATGTTATCCAACGTAAATATTAGACAGATACCATTACGAACTATGTA
The DNA here is from genome assembly GCF_024139115.2 of Armigeres subalbatus. Classification (NCBI taxonomy): domain Eukaryota; kingdom Metazoa; phylum Arthropoda; class Insecta; order Diptera; family Culicidae; genus Armigeres; species Armigeres subalbatus. Next base: position 36,981,078 of record NC_085139.1, on the reverse strand, counting down.
ACACTACCTATTACAATCTATTCTCAGCTAAATCTTCCCTTGTCTTATAAGAATAAATATAAAATACGTAGTATTTGCAATTAAATCGATAGGAAACGTCAGACAAAACTTAATTATTATCGTAGATATGGTAGTCGAAGAATTCGAAAACTGAAACAGATAATCAACAGAATACGTAGCGAATCGATTTAGATCAGACTAGAAACTAGCATAAAACCCTAAACTATGAAATTCCACTTTTAGGCACCCTTCCTGATACTCATCACACTTCCCTTATTGATTGAACCATCCAAACTTTCCCTGAGAAACCCCAACGAAGACCCCATTTTATTTTTAAAATATGGATATTGTAAAATTCAAACATGAAATTGAAAAATTGTACACCCCATTAATCTAACAACGATACAAGAATCTATCGATTACTTGACTTCATCCTTTTATACAAGAGTAGATAGCAGAAACCCTTTAGGAGGCATAGTCAAACACAAGATAAAAGCATTGTACAACAACTTTCTTCAAATAAAACCATCAGAACATCATAGAGCAAAAAGATGGGATTCGTTGGGAACTGGTTGGAAATGGCTGGCCGGATCACCAGATGCACAAGATCTTCATATCATCAATTCTACAATGAATGAATTAATAACCCAGAATAATCAGCAAGTTAACATAAATAACCGCATCAATGTAAGAATTTCGGAGCTGACCAGCAGCATTAACAAAATTATCAACAGCATGAAAACGAACGAACTAGCAAATGAGATCTCGGCTATCATTACAATAATAAATATTGATATTATCAACAAACTCCTAGAAGACATACAAGACGCCATCATCCTATCAAAAACAGCTACTATCGCCAACAGAGTACTCTCTATTCAAGAGATTTCATTCATAAAATCGCTTTTACAAAATCAAGGAGTAAACATAGATGTTCCAGATGAGGCCCTACAACACGTCACTCCTAAGTTCGCCGCAACTCCACACACCCTCCTATACATCCTTCACGTGCCACAGTTAGATAACGTAACATCTTCTGTGATTCGAATTCACCCAATAGTACACAAGAACCAAATTATTTATGATTATCCAGAAAATGTCGTGAAAAGCGAAAATTATCTATATTCCACAAGTGAACCCTTTGAATTTGTCCAAAAAGCGAAATACCTGAAGGAAATGCACGATACTTGTATCTATCCCCCAGTATTTGGGAAAGAATGGATATGCAATTCCACGTTTTATAATAGGACATCTCAATTACTTGTAACGGAGAATACACTTTTGGTCCAGAATGCAAAAAACCACACTCTTAACAGTAACTGTGGACCAGACGATCGTACATTAGAAGGAAATTTTCTAATATCATTTGGAAACTGCTCTATCACGTTCAACAACTATTCATTTCGGATCAACGAAATCATTCAGGAGGCTACTGTAATCTATGGAGCATTACATAACTTAAAAACTTGCTGGAATTACCATCAGCATTTGGATATATTAACACTCAGCAACGAAACTTTCGAAACCCGAGACAAGCTACACCACGTTTATTTGGAGCAATATAACTTGAAATCAAGGATGTTATCGATCATTTTGTAATCTGCGTTCAATCATTTAGCAGTTTGTCAATAACTCATTCCAGAGGCTAAATTTCAAAATGTGTTCTACAGCTCTCCTGAACAGGTCGATGTTTGAATTCCACTGCTTAAGGAGTTACGGTGCTAGTTGCTATACTTATACTAAATGATAACAAAATATGCAATCATTTAGTCTAAGTTACTGCTACTAGAGCTATAGCTCCGTTATTAGTGAAATTCAAACAACGAACTGTTGGGCAGAGTTGTAGATAAACCTTTACAGTAGAAGTCCACCGTACAACACATTTTGGAATTTAGCCTCTGGAATGAGTTATTGAAAAACTACTAAATGATCGAATGCAGATTACTAAATGATCGATAACATCCTTGCTTGAAATTAAAATTTTGGACTTTAACCGGAGGACTTTCCAGCATCTACATCATCATCTCAATCATAATTTTCATTATAGCCAAGACCAGATGCCGAGTTCAACTCAAAGGACCGAGACGATCCTCACTCGGGGAGGGAGAAGTTATCGAACACCTATCGAAACACGATAATCCTTCTACCGAGTTACTACGGAATATGCTGTGCACCATAGAACAACAACAACAACAAATAGCCCTTGCACTGGGCACCGTCAATGCATTGTCATCAGACGCCGATACCAACAGCAACACCAACAACAACACATGTGCACCTTAACCGACAATAACCCGACACCATCGTTTCCCAACTCAGCAGTCCAAAAGTAGGATGCCCAATCAGCAGGAATCACGACGTTGACGACAGCTAGGGCAATAAATCATTAATCAGCAGAAATAGGGTACTTGTAGATTCCAATGTGCAATAAATTCATTCTGTTCGTAATCGTTGATATGTGAAGTTCTGTTTTTCGAACTCCTTGTAATAGTTTTATTTTTTAAAAAGCCTTTTAGCTAGATAGATAATATAACTTATTTAGTTGCTGAGTTGTGCATATTAGTTGTTCCTCGACAGATCACGCGGTAATTACGGTACACATCGTCAATCAATTGAAGCTAAGCCAAGCAAATGACCAGTTTGGTCGAACGACATTTTCGGCCTATTAATCTTTTCAGCCTTATGACGCATTGAGCAAAACGTCATTTGGCCTTGTGGAAAGCGGCCAAAATTCGTGTTGTTTAGCCGAGAGTCATACAGCCTCAAGCAGCACATTTGTCATGAATGAGTTACTATAACCTAAGTACGAATAAATTAAGTCATATATGAGTTGCTACAACAAAATCGGTCAAAACGTTGGCACTCGGCAGTCCCATCTCGGCAGTCCCATCAACGGTATTCGACCTAGAGTCCCTGTACCTGGCATTAATTGACTACGAACAAGCAATCAATAATCTGAACCAGAAAACCACCAGACACCAGATACCACCAGGCACCAGACACGAGGGAGTTCCGGATAAAATCGTCGGTCTCATCGAAGCGCAATACGAAGCTTTTACGTGCAGAGTCCTGCATAACGGAGCTTTGTTTGACTCCATCTGAGTAGTCGCTGGAGTGAGGGAAGGATATATTCCATCTCCATGACTGTTCCTCCCTCGACGAGATCATGGTAAGTGCGATTGACCAAACCGTGAGCTCTGGCAGCCTATTACTATGGAGCATCTAAACGACTTCGATTTGGCTGATGATATTGCTCTTTTAGCATAACGGCGCTCTGATAGGCAGAGTAAGCTGAACGACCTGGTCGAACATCAACGTTACAGTTACCCTAAAGAAGAATAAATAAATTATGTTATAGCTTTGAAGCTGATCGAAATGGATTCTGCTCTCAAAAAGTATTTAAATGGGACTATTCCCAACACATAATAATAAATGAGAAATGACAAGTGAGAAGTTGAAACGAAAAGCGAGAAGCGGGACATCTCACTTCTCTCTCGTTATTTACCATTTTTAATTTTATATTTCTCAATTCTTTTAAACTCTTCTTAATTTTTTAAAATTATTATTATTCACTACACAATTAGTATGTCCATTTTAGCCAAATTGGTTTTGGTGAATGGGGAAACCATTAGGCCGTTTGTTCGGTTAAATAGAAAATTTGGCCAATCAACTTTCAGTCTAATGGCTTTCAACAGAATAGGATTCAGCCACATAGTCTTTTCTCGTTTTCGGTATCACATTAATGTCGATGTTTTTGCATCGCCGATTCATAATTTTGCCATTCGCAATCTTTTGTAATGACAGGTCTCTTTTTCGATTGGAATGACACTGACATTAAATTTGGCATTCCAATCGGAACATTTCCCGTCTTTGAAGTTGATGGTTTCACATATGTTATGTCACTAATTCATAATTTCTTACTCCGCGACGTCGCCACGTCACTAATTCACAATTTCTTACTCCGTTACGCCGCCAGTTAAAATTGCACTCGACAAGACATGGTGGGCAACACTGCGACATATGCCGCCGAAGGTTTCTGAGTTCTGGAACACCTCTAACCAAGTACGAAAATATAAAAGAATTGGGACTATATAAGCATTACAAATAACGTCCCTATAATACTTAAAAAGAGTTTTGTCTGACCTACAGCTTCCAATCAGTCTCATAGTTTAATTATTATGTGTTCTCATATATCCAAATAGGTCTGAAGTCCCGACAGAAAAGATATAATAAATTTTCTCAAGCCATCAAAAACTTTTACGAATAGATAGCTCACAAAAACGGTCCCACTCACCTGCAGTAAATTCCGATCATAACTATACAAGGTACGTAGAAACTTATACAACTAGAAACGACGGCATAGGTGGGCGTCAGGTCCAGGGCGCACGTTTCGTACTTGACGCCGTTGATGACGAGCGAGGTGTCCGTTTCGTCCCGCTTGTCCCGGTGAAGGTCGAGCGAAATGGGCACGAACGATACGAGCGCCGCCAGCAGCCAGATGACGACTATCGTCCCGATGGCAACGCGCCGCGTTACCCAGCGCCCGTATCTGCAAGTGAATAGAAAAAACCGGAAATGTTGAATGTAGTGTTGAATTTTACTGATTATGGATCGACTGTACGTTTTAATTTAATTTATTGAACGGCTACTCAGTCTTGCACTTATTACAACGAGTTTTTTATTTACCCGACGTTTCGACACGGGGATTGTGTCTTTTCCAAGGGGAAAATATTTTGTTGTTTGTCGTCGTATGTTTAGTCTAACTTGCACCGTCTGTTTGTCTAATTGTCCGTACATGACTTCGGAAGCACTGTTAACAAAAATATTTTCCCCTTGAAAAAGACACAATCCCCGTGTCGAAACGTCGGGTAAATAAAAAACTCGTTGTAATAAGTGCAAGACTGAGTAGCCGTTCAATAAATTAAAGTAGTGTTGAATGTTTGAGAGTAAAATAATCAGCAGACAGAATAAGTGGGAAAATCGGATCAAGAATTGTAGTAAACTAATTTCAGCCTCGGGCTGAAAGTCTCGATAATAAAGACAAAAAAAAATGGTAAACTAATGCGGCTACCCTGAGTGACCACTTTTACCCGGGGGCTATCGCAATAGGTTCTGACATACCAACGTCACACAGAATCAAGCTGTAATGAAATGATGTATTCCTATCAGGTACTGCAATTTAACACAAGTTCAAATCAGGGTAACATAAACAACAGACATATTAAAAAGTGGCAGTTCTGAATCATTCTTCTTAGAATTAACATCTAGGTGAAAGAAAATAATATTATTACAAAGTTTGATATTGAATTTAGTCACAAAGTCAGGTGAAAGATCAATATAATTTCTTCATCGCAAAAGCCCCACGACCGGTAAGATAAACATTTGCCTTTCCTATTGACTGCATGCTTTCATCACCATTCTGCATGCTATCTATCATGGGCCACCCAAGGACCTTTGACTACTGCCATCCACCCACCCTGTTTGGGAATAAAATATTTTCCTCGGAATTGGAAAACTTGTTCTTCTGTATCCTAGCTCTTGGATTACACACAGACACAGCCACTCTCGTCAAGTTTCGCACAAAAACTTACCTTCCCGTGCGGTCCGTCCGGTCCCCTGTTGAATTATGATTGTTCCTCACATTTCTTCTCACCTAGCCAACGACCACCGTCGGGGATTCGGCCGAGAAAAACGGAAAAATCCCTTCGACATACCAAAAGTCAACACCAGCAAAATGTGGACGAAGGAAGCACCAGAACTGAAACCGGTGTGGGGTGGTCCCAGTCCGATCCAATGTGCGGGCGCGTCACAAGAATGCCAAAAAGGTTTGTCCGTCGGACCGAAAATGATGATGGTGGTGGTGTTGCAAACACGCTTGAGATTCAAACAAATATGACCAGCCTCGCCAACAATGGGGACACAATGCCGGGGAAATCAGCTTTCAATAGTTTAGGTAGGTGTTTGGAAAGCAATAAATTAAAGGCCGATTTCTTCGAATACCGATAGGTTTGTTAGCTTGGTTGGGAAATGTGAGTTCGATGAAAAATTCCCCAGATATTTGAAGTAAATTTTCTATGATCGATCCACACGGCAACTGTTTTTTGGAAGGTTGATTTTCACGTAGGCTTTCCTTCCTGTCCTTCTCGAAACTCCTCGTCACATTTCTGGTTCGCATGTCAAAGATTCCAAGACAGTGATATACCCTCATCAGCAGTCGGTTTAATTATTACGAGATCAAACTCTCAAGACGTAGGGAATAAAATCATTAAACATAGTCTGCTCCGATGGAAATGAATTTTGCTGATATTCGTGTTTCCAGAGCTCAAAGAAAATTGTTTAGATTTTTCTTCTGTCTCGTGTTACCAAATTAGTTTCCTCATTTATTTGTGACCCATAGAAGGTTTAATTTTATTTTATTTAATATGTGTTACTCCGAAGAAAATGCTATCTTGAATGAAATACAAACACATCCTTCTGAGAAGCAACAGATTCGCGCCGTTATTTGTCTGCAGACTGATTGAGCAGAGTCAAACTACATAGGTAAACATGAGGAAGTCGTTTAGTGCATGTAAGAGTAGGTATTGATAACCAAGTAACAAATTAATTAAATCATGCAACCATATCTCAACCATTTTCATCGTTACTTTTTTGGCACAATGAGACTGTAGAATCGCTTTGAAATACACAGTTTCGAGAAATTTTTTGGGATATTACCATTTTATAGCGAACTCAGTCCCAATTAACACAGGAAGTCCGAATTTCTGGGAAAAACGTTACAATGCAGTATTCACAACCGGCTCTGTACTATAGGCAGTGTGGTAAACAATTCCGAATGAATCTACCAGACCAGCCATAAGCAATGTGATTTTATGCTCATTTTTCTTAGAATCTGACTTGTCTGTCTTTTGAACAGTGCTATGTGGTTGCGTATATGTACCGTTTTGATTCAAAATATGGAAGAGCCGAATATTTGTATGCTCGGTGAGGTGTTTAATGTTTGTATTAACGGTTTTAAAATTTAGGCCAAGTTACATATAATGTTCAGCGTGCAAAACAAAACGTAGTTGATTTAATTAACCCTTAAAGGCGATTTTTTTAGAAATCGTCGGAAATATTTTTAACGTAAATAACCATTGAAATTATTAACATTAAACGTATTTTCGGTTTGTTGTTTTAAAACAACATTGCGCCTTTTAGGGGGTAATTGATTTCTTATAGTTACAATTTGTTTTGTTACACATTGGATTTGTCTAATTAGTGTATCCCGACTTTTTCGAATTTAGAAACATAAAGTCAATTCTTATGCTAATGTTCGTAAATTATTGGCAATGATATCTTACAACACAGGCTCGGAATATGAATCCAAACGGTAGGTTCGGAATGCTTCTCAGGAATATATGCCCAACAGTACCTAGGTAGAAGCAACGTCGAAGCAGCTGGGAGAAGGAAAGTGCAGCCGTGATTGCATAAACAACAGTTGAGCTGAATATAAATGAATGTTCATAAGTTTCTCGTGTCAGCAAAGTTTCGAGATGGATGAAGTTGGCCATGGTTTGTGATGTAGATTTGTGAAATTATTCTGTCAAGAAGTTCGTTACAGGTGACTTGAGATGTTTTCATTCTGTCTTGCACTGTATTTTATAAAAATAAATCACAGTCAAGGAGTGTAATCGCCTCTAGGAAATATGAAAACAAGCAACAGACACGAAAGACAATAATGCCTATTATATCGTTAATTTGTTGATATTTTTCGGTGAAAACTAGACACACACTTTGCATAATTTTGAATAACGTTTCGGCCTACTGCTTTTCAGCCATCATCAGATTTGCAATTAATCAAACGTTCACCACCAGTGTGGTTTTCAAAGAGTTTGAAAACCACACTGGTGGTGAACGTTTGATTAATTGCAAATCTGATGATGGCTGAAAAGCAGTAGGCCGAAACGTTATGCAAAATTATGCAAAGTGTGTGCTTAGTTTTCACCGAAAAATATCAACAAATTAACGATATAAAAGTTCACGGAGACCCAAACCCTACCAAATAATGGCTATTAAATATAATAAACTGTTACAAATATGATTATATTTTTACAACATTTTTTTCGAATTGCGTTTATTTTTCGCTGATAATTATCTCATTACTTTCCATTTGCCACAATCCTTGATGGGATGATCTGTACTATTTAAGTAATTTTTTAAGAATTTGTTTACTACCTACTCAAAGTATGAGGGGGTAGATAATCAAAAACCTAACTTAATTCACCGAGTGGTGACACTGCCTTTCTCGCATTTAGCCAAGACACCAACCTTATATGGCGCTTACATAGTTCGATACCATTTTCTTAATAACTTTTAAACGCAATGGTCGGTCGTTATCAAATTCAATAGTGATCAACTAGAGTTTGTCCCCCGTCGAATGCAACTTGTTGCGAGAAAATCGGTTAGGAATTACTATATGAAAAAGTGGCTAATGTTTTTCGGTTTTCGTGTGCACACACACACATACACACGGACAGACAGACATTTGTTCAGCTCGACGAGCTGAGTCGATTGGTATATAACATCATGGGTCTCCGATACTTCTATAAAAAGTTCGTTTTTGGAGTGAAATTATAGCCTTTCGGTGCAACTTTGTTGTACGAGAAAGGCAAAAATAATTGAAAATCATAAGATTGAAAGCCGTTCGCTAGGGCGCGAACAAGTATGAAACGATAGTGTGGAAGGGACGCATGGAGACCATCTATTGAACAGCACAACAACGTAAATCTTCTTGCCTAACGACTTGGTTAGTTAGATTCTAAGAATGAAAGTATTTTGCTACCAGTTGTCGGTGAAAATGAGATTTTACAATTTATTTTTGAAAAAACTGCATGTTTAGGTCTGAATCAAATTAATCATGTGCAAAATCGACAAAATTGTTATTTGGACTTTTTGTTCGCAAACACTCTGTGGCTCAACAAACAAATAAAAAAAAAATAAAAAAAAAACCGAAAGCAAAAGGCTCACAAAATTTATAAACAATACACGAGTCAAGAAAATATAGAAAACTATTTGAATATTTGCGATCAACTTAGTTTAGTAGTGTCTTCGCGCTTACGGAATATAATGCTAAAACCGAAAAGGAAATCAAATCATGTCCAAAAAAAATTTTAACTAGGGGAAAAGACGGCTTTGGCAGGTTTTGTTCTATTATTATCAGGGGGTTTTTTGTCGATCAAATTTTTATGAAATTTGGCCACAATATTCTTTGATAAATGCTAAAAAAATTATGCAAAGAATGTTTAGGCCAAATTTGAGCATAATCAGTCATAAAAAACCCCCTGACAATAATAGAACAAAACCTGCCAAAGCCGTCATTCCCCCTATGCCAAAACCAAGTTAAAATCCAGCAATTTTCCATCGAAAATGACTTTAGATGAAAAATCAGAAGATAATGCTGATGATATTTGTACTTTTTTTGCAACCTTTTTTCATAAGACATATTCCGAGCTTTCCGAAAATGTTCGTGATTAAGAATATTTTTCACATTTTCCTGACAATTTAACCCCTCCAGGCCCAAATTTTTCTTAGCGGTATTACGCAGTATATTTGATATGTTCCATCTGTTTTCGTGATTTATAATGGAGAACTGACAAAACAAGTTGAAACATATTTTTTCGGGATGTACTAGATCATCCAAACAGTCCTTGAGTCCGGAACGTGCGATCTACAGTTGCAATGCGAGCTTTTTTCGACACTCTAAGCTTGGATATGTATTCAACCACGTCCATAACATATTTCTAAAAATCAAAAGACATGGTCAGATGGTTTTGAGATATTCTGGGTCATCCAAACCGTTCTTGAGTACAGAACTTGAGTACAGAACTTGAGTACAGAACTTAAGATCTACAACCACCACTCTATCTTTTTTCGTCGCTTCAAGCTTGGATATGTATTCAACTATATCCATAGTATATTTATGAAGATCAAGTGACAGAACTTGCAATGTGCAAACAGAATCAGAACTTGCGATGTGCAACCTCCACTCTAGCTTTTTCGTCGCTCCAAGCTAGAATATGTACTCAACTATGTTCATCACATATTCCAGAAGACCAGAAAACAAGGCAAGATGGTTTTAGGACATCCTGGGTTACCCAAACCGTCTTTGAGTTCAGAGCTTGCGATCTACAGCCTCCACTTTAGTTTTTTTTTCGTTGCTTCAAGCTTGAAAATGTATTTTTTTCGTCGCTCCAAGTTTAGATGTGTATTCAACCATATTCATAACATATTCATGAAGATCAGGAGACATGGTTAGATGGTTCTGGGATTTCCTGGGCCATCCAAACTATCCTTAAAGTTAGAACTTGTGATATACAACCACCACGCTAGCTTTTTTCGTCGCTCCAAGCTAGGATATGTATTCAAGCATATCCATAACATATTCCAGAAGACCAGGAACCATGGTAAGTTGGTTTTGGGACATCCTGGGTTATCCAAACCGTCCTTGAGTTCAGAACTTGCGATCTACAGCCACCAATCTAGCCTTTTCGTCGCTTTAAGTTTGGATATGTATTCAACCATATCCATAATACATTCCTGGAAATCAAGGGACATGTTTAGATGGTTTTAGGATATCCTGGGTCATCAAAACCGCCTTTGAGTTCAGACATGCCATTTACAGGCACAGCAGTAAATTTTGCAGCTAACCGTGAGCATTTAAAAAATCGGTACGTGCGACTATAACGCTGTCACAGTGCAAACATGCTTTATACTAACTGTTCAAGCACAGCAATATCGGCCCTTCTGGCAACGCGGATAAGATCCACAATTAGCAGTCAATAGCGATCTCCCTTTATCATGTGGTCATCTGATTCCCTTCCTTATCACTGCTATCAGGTAGAGCAATAGGAGAGATCGTCTCTCATTCGTCTGGAGAAACTCTCCACTGAGCCTCGGTATCGCTGTCGATACCGGGCAGTAGTTAGTTATCATCCAACAGTGCGCGAGATTGCATCGAAATACAATTTGTTCTCCAAACCGTATCGAGCAATAAATCGTTGTCCTGTCGTTTACAAGTACAATAAACAAGTAGTATTTTCCATAGCTCGCGAGTTTTAGTTTGGAAAAATGAAATTCCATACAGTGTCCGAAGATTATTATCGCGATCCCGGTCCGGACAGTGAACATTAAATTAGGTCCTTATGAACCGGATCCGTCAACCGGTGAACCGAACAAGTGTGGTAGTGTCTTCACAATCGGACAAAGTGGACGAAACAACGCGACAACATAAAAAATGGCGTACCAACTCGCCACCATCATCGTCCACTCCGTCGTCATCTGAAGTCGTCTTGTGTTGTCAAGGATGATCTATATGTGGTCTTCCTGGAAGCAATTGAATTCATCTTAATATAGTCCGTTCATAACAGTTCGTTCTCACATCCTGGAGTAAATCCATCGAACATCAGGTACCGATGTCCGATGTCTATTCCGTTGCTGTAGGCACCGACGAGCATTCTTTAGGGACTGATCAACCCATATGAGGACCATAGTCAACTGCTCAACAGCACCAATGAACTCCAGTGAGGCAACTGCATTCGATTCCTACGATTCCGGTCGTTATCATCGGAGCTTGGACCACCCGCGGAGGCCAGGAGGCCCCTGCTCCAGGCAAAAGCGACTGATGGGGGGCTGGGAGGGGGTCCCATTGTCCATTGGCGAGGACAACGATGACAACCAGGACGACAATTTCAATATTCCCCACGGCGATGATGATCCATTCGAAGCTATTTCAACCAATCGGTACTTCCAAGTCTGCAGATGTCCAGTACAGAAGTTACGGTCCAGCAATTCGTCACCATTCGAACCCGTTAATTGATGCAGTAATCAAGAGATCTTCGTATAGCTATCCATCCATCACCGATTTTGTTTACAACCTTATAGTTTGTCGGTCCGCAAGAAAGGCGATCGATCGACAACAGTAGGTCAAGGTCATAGTTATGTATACATATAGAATCAGTAAAACTCAGGAGAATCATTTCCAAAATCAAGCAGAACTAGGTAGTACAGTGTTGATCGCTGAACCATTAAAAATTTCTCAATTGAAATGCAAAGATTTCAAGGCGGCCGGCATGTTCAAGCACAGCAATATCGGCCCTTCTGGCAACGCGGATAAGATCCACAATTAGCAGTCAATAGCGATTTCCCTGTATCATGTGGTCATCTGATTCCCTTCCTTATCACTGCTATCAGGTAGAGCAATAGGAGAGATCGTCTCTTATTCGTCTGGAGAAACTCTTCACTGAGCCTCGGTATCACTGTCGATACCGGGCAGTAGTTAGTTATCAGCCAACAATGCGCGAGATTGCATCGAAATACAATTTGTTCTCCAAACCGTATCGAGCAATAAATCGTTGTCCTGTCGTTTACAAGTACAATAAACAAGTAGTATTTTCCATAGCTCGCGAGTTTTAGTTTGGAAAAACGAAATTCCATACAGTGTCCGAAGGTTATTATCGCGATCCCGGTCCGGACAGTGAATACTAACTTACAGAGCCTGGCTTATATCCCAGACAACCAGAATGCATGCATAATAGAATCATTTTTCTGTTATGCGACGCCTATGCGCACAATTTTCATCGCACACCAGTCGCGAAAACGCTTTTAACGCACAAAAGTGAGTGCGATATATGCGTATTTCTTATCCGACGTTGCACGGTAGTGTATGCGATGTGCACGAATTTTATGCGAGTTTGTTCGTCATACATTGCGATGTCATTTGTGATAACAAGCTCTCACTATGGGGGATCCCCATACAAGCGAGCGGTCAAAAATAAAATTGGACTTTTAAAGTGATTTTCCACTTAGTTTTAGCTGTGTATGGTCGAAATAGCATGAATATACAATTTCCAACCCCCCCCCCCTTTGGGGATCGTCTATGAATTACGTAATTATTTTTTTCATAGGTTCGATTAACGTGACAAAGCAAACCTATTTGGGAAGTTGAAATTTCGTGCGTTTTCTTAAGGAGAAGGAAGGGGCTGTACAAAAACTAAGTTCAGCAATTTATGGACATTATGGCGGCGATCATGTTAAATGACATTAATTTCATGACATTCCGTGATATTTTTTGTTCTCACTCTCATGCCTCACAATTTGTATTTAGAACAATTTGTTTGACAAAGTACTAGGATCTGAAGGATCATAAAGCATTAAATGTTAATCAAATAATCAGAATTGAAAATAACTTTTGAAAAGGGTATTAGCAAATTAGAAATCGCAATCCCATGACATTTTTACGTGTACAAGTTATTCAAAAAATGAGATTAATATATTCTCAAAAATGTGGACATTCATTGTGGAATGTAAGAATGCTCCATTCTTCCGAAAAGCAAAATTCTTTTAATTTAAATAACAACACTATTTGAATTACTTTTGATTTGTTTTCATGATTTCTACAAGTTATATACAGCATCATTCTTTTTCTGTGTCAAGGTTTAAGTCTTCAATGATATTTTCTTCAATTCCATCAACGATGGAAGATGAGATAAATTCATCTAAAGTATTAGAAGATAAAGAACTTTTGAAAATCTTCAAATATTACAAAATTACGCATGGCATAAGAATAACTAAGTGAAAAATTTTTTTCCAACGTCTCCTCGTTATCCAAATCGAGCTTAAAATGGATCTGATTCATGTAAGGCACGAAGGAAAATGTCAACATTTGCCTCTCTTGATCATTTTCTTGCATTATGAGTTCTAAATTTCTTCAACTGTTTATATTGACTTTCCGCTGGTTGTTCAGCCAGTGAACCTCAAAGTGTAGATGAGTGAATAAATATTTCCCTACCATTAGCCAGACATTCATGAACACTAGCAGGAATTTCATACGCTCCGTTCTAACTAAGATATTGTTCGTCTTTACTTTTGCAATAAACATGTCAGGAATTATTGATTCCAGGAGATTTATAAATATTTACATATTATGAAATCTCATATTTAGTTCTCCATCAGTAGCTAATGAATAGCTCAGAAAATTAGGTTTAGAGAATGACTCAAACCACTCAAGCCCCAAACGCATTTCAGCGGAATGGCGACGGAAACAGTAAAATTTGACAGGAAATATATGAGCGAACTGTTAAATCCTTCCGTTACCGTTGTGCTGCATTGCATTGGGGTTTTATTCATTTACTCCTTTGAAAAGTTAATTAAATGAGCTCAAATGGTTATAAATAAAGTCGAAGTTATTACCAATAAATGTATTTTGACCATACCCTTTGAGCGCATAGTTCAGTCTGACCCATTTTCAATAGGAAACGATGGGACTAGATTTCCCGTCGAATGAAACTTGTTGCGAGAAAATCGGACACAAATAAGTGTCTAAATGGCGATTGCGTTCTTTTGCGCACATACATACAGACGCGCATGCACACACATACAGACATCACCTCAATTCTTCGCGCTGAGTTAGTTGATATATACCACTAGGGGTCTCCGGGCCTTCTATCAAACATTCGTTTTGGAATGAGCATTAACCTTGGAGTACGAGAGAGGCAAAACACGGTAAAAAACAAATGAAAAAAAAATCAGAGTGACTTAACTCTGTTAATTGCAAATACTGGCAAGAAATTCTTTCAGGACATTTTAGTCGAAGCTTTGTCCTTGATGTGTATCATAAAAGAACCCGGGGATTCCTGAGGAAAAAAAGTTCTTCACTATCAAAGTTGAAAATAGCGTCGTTTTGGAAAAAATATTGCTTCCGCATTTTTTCAATTTTTTTCACAGTGTAACCATTAGTTTTTGCACACCATTTAAAAGCTTATACAATAACCTTTGTAATGATGTATTAACATTGAAGAAAAAACATTTAAAAAATATTTCAATAAATAGTTGAAAATAAAATATTTTTTCAGAAAATTTGCTAACTTTTTTACCCATTTCTGACTTTGCCACCTTATATCTTTGGAACTAGTGCACCTAGAGACTTCAAATTCAGAATTTCTCTTAATTAGAGTATTGACAATGGAGAGAAAATATTTTAAAATAATTCGGAAGACATGACATTTTCGATTAATGACCGCCCGAAATCCTATAGTGGCTCTGTTTGACAGATAATCCGATTTCATTTGAGTTTGTTTGCAGGGATATGCGATGTCAACAAATCAAGCTTGAATAAAGTCGTAAAATGGCCTACTGTGTGGGAAAATTTATAAATAAACTGATGAGCTTCGCACCATAATGCGATTTTGATGAAATTTGAATCGGTAAACGATTTTAATCGTGCATTCTTATGCGATGTGTGGTTGTCTGGGATAGCTTTACATTGTCGAAAAGGCAAAATATAGTGCTTATGGTTACTTTGGGTTTCCGCCACTCAAAGCTCCAATATATCGGCACCAACATTTCAAAAGATTTTTTTTTTGCAGCTGTGGATCTCAAATCTCGATCTCAAAGACAGTTTGGGTTGTCCAGAATATTATTATTTATTATTTATTCAGACTAAGGCCGAAGTGGCCTGTGCGGTATATAAGAGTCTTCTCCATTCGGCTCGGTCCATGGCTACACGTCGCCAACCACGCAGTCTACGGAGGGTCCGCAAGTCATCTTCCACCTGATCGATCCACCTTGCCCGCTGCGCACCTCGCCTTCTTGTGCCCGTCGGATCGTTGTCGAGAACCATTTTCACCGGGTTACTGTCCGACATTCTGGCTACGTGCCCGGCCCATCGCAGTCGTCCGATTTTCGCGGTGTGAACGATGGATGGTTCTCCCAACAGCTGATGCAATTCGTGGTTCATTCGCCTCCTCCACGTACCGTCCGCCATCTGCACCCCACTATAGATGGTACGCAGCACTTTCCTTTCGAAAACTCCAAGTGCGCGTTGGTCCTCCACGAGCATCGTCCAGGTCTCGTGTCCGTAGAGGACTACCGGTCTAATTAGCGTTTTGTAGATTGTCAGTTTGGTACGGCGGCGAACTCTATTCGATCGGAGCGTCTTGCGGAGTCCAAAGTACGTACGATTTCCAGCCACTATGTGTCTCCGAATTTCTCTGCTGGTGTCATTTTCGGCAGTCACCAGTGAGCCCAAGTACACAAATTCTTCTACCACCTCGATTTCGTCACCACCGATGCAAACTCGCGGTGGGTGGCTCACATTGTCTTCTCTTGAACCTCTTCCTATTATGTACTTCGTCTTCGACGTGTTGATGACTAGTCCGATCCGCTTAGCTTCCCTCTTCAGTCTGATGTAGGCTTCCTCCATCTTCTCAAAGTTACGTGCCATAATATCTATGTCGTCGGCGAAACCAAATAGCTGGACGGACTTATTGAAAATTGTACCACTCGTGTTAATCCCTGCTCTTCGTATTACACCTTCCAAAGCGATGTTGAATAGCAAACACGAAAGACCATCACCTTGCCGTAACCCTCTGCGGGTTTCGAAGGGACTCGAGAATGCCCTGAAACTCGAACTACGCACATCACCCGATCCATCGTCGCTTTGATCAACCGTGTCAGTTTATCCGGAAAACCGTGTTCGTGCATTAGCTGCCATAGCTGGTCCCGATCGATTGTATCATATGCGGCTTTGAAGTCGATGAATAGATGATGTGTGGGCACGTTGTATTCGCGGCATTTCTGCAGTACTTGGCGAATGGCAAACACCTGGTCCGTGGTGGAGCTTTCGCCCATAAAACCCGCCTGGTACTGCCCCACGAACTCCCTTGCAGTTGGTGCTAGTCGACGGCATGAAATTTGGGAGAGTACCTTGTAGGCGGCGTTCAGCAATGTGATTGCGCGGTAGTTGCTACAATCCAGCTTATCGCCCTTTTTGTAGATGGTCCAGAATATCTCAAAACTATTTAACGATATCCGTTGACCTCCCGGGAGGTGTAAAGGATATAATTGAACGAAAATTGAAGCTTTGAGTATCGAAAAGAGCTTCTAAGCAGTGATAGATCTCAAGTCCCGAAGTCAAAGATAGTTTGGATTGCCCAGAATATATCATAAATATCTTACAATATCCGTGGACCTCCAGAGAGGGGTAATGGATGCAATTAAACGGATATTGAAGCTTTGAGTATCAAAAAGAGATCCTAAGCAGCTGTAGATCTCAAGTAGCGAACTCAAGGACAGTTAGGATTGCCCGAAATATCTCATAACTATCTTACAATATACGTTGACCTCCCAGGAGGTGCAATGGATATAATTGAACGAATATTTAAGCTTTGAGTACCAAAAAGAGCTTCCAAGCAGCTGTAGATCTTAAGTCCCGAATTCAAAGACATTTTGGATTGTCCAGAATACCTCAAAACTATCTAACCATATCCGTTGACCTCCCGGGAGGTGTAATGAATATATTTGAACGAATATTGAGGCTTTGAGTACCAAAGAGAGCTTCTAACCAGCTGTAGATCTCAAGTCTCGAAGTCAAAGATAGTTAGGATTGCCTAGAATATGTCATAATTGTCTTACAATATCTGTATTGAAGCTTTACGTATCGAAAAAGCTTCTAAGTAGGTGTAGATCTCAAGTTCCGAACTCAAGGATAGTTTGGATTGCCCAGAATATCTTAAAATCCTCTTACGAGATCCGTTGACCTCCCGGGAAGTGTAATGGATATAATTGAACGGATATTAAAGCTTTGAGTACCAAGAAGGGCTTCTAAGCAGCTGTAGATCTCAAGTCCAGAACTGAAGGACAGTTGGGCTTGCCCAGATTATCTCATAACTATCTGACAATACCCGTTGAGCTCCCAGGAGGTGTAGGGGATACAATTAAACGAATATTAAAGCTTTGAGTACCGAGAAGAACTTGTAAGCAACTGTAGATCTCAAGTCCCGAACTCACTGACAGTGTGGATTGCCCAGAATATCTCATAACTATCTTACCATATCCATTGATTTCCTGGGAGATGTAATGGATATAATTGAACGAATATTGATGCTTTGAGTACCAAAAAGAGCTTCCAAGCAGCTGTAGATCTCAAGTCCCAAACTCAATGACATTTCGGATTGCTGAGAATATCTCATAACTATCTTACCATATCCGTTGACCTCTCGGTAGGTGTATTGCATATGTTTGAATGAATGTTGAAGCTTTAAGTATCGAAAAAAGCCTCTAAGCAAGTGTAGATCTCAAGTCTCGAACTCAAGGATAGTTAGGATTGCCCAGAATATCTTAAAATTATCTTACAATATCCGTTGACCTCCCGGGAGGTGTAAAGGAATGCATATTGAAGCTTTCAGCACTGAAAAACGATTTTCTTGCAGCTGTAGATTTCAAGTCCTAAACTCAAGGAAAGTTTGGATGGCCTAGGACGCCAAAAGATCTTAAAAAATAGTTGTTTGTACATCACGTTAACTCTATGGATACATTTGAATAAAAATCTTATTCTGAAACAATACAATCCGCTGTCAATACACCTAAAATTGTCTCTTCCGTAACTTCAGCGTGTTCATGACGTTGTAGGTTATCGTAGGGCCTTGATCACCCATGCCTGATATTTTTCCCTGATAGGGGAATAAATTTCAAGCAATTTTGCCAAAGAGAGTGTTCACTTTTATACATCGTGCGATTTTATACATCCATTTTTTCTGCTGGGGTCATATATGACCACGTGGGCCTGAAAGGGTTAAGTATTGTTGGTGTTAACCAAAATTATGTAACTGAGACTCTTCAGAATTTGGATGGACATCGTCAAGTTAACGCGGAGACAAGGCCAGTTTATCATTGCCAGCGACCTGAATGCCAAGCACCAAGCACAAGCCTGGGGAAACAGTCTGAGCTCAAGGCACGCTGCAATCGAATCACAAAAATTATCAAGTCCAGAATGGTGGACCTCAAAAATAACGATTTTTCGAATAAGACCCGCACTCTCCCAGATTATGCTAAGCCGTTCTGGAAAATGACCAAAATACTAAAATTCAAGCCTCGGCCCATTCCACCTTTTATCCCACTAGACAATAATGGCAATAAGGATCGCTTGATAACTCCTGCAAATAAGGTCGCTGAAATAGGTAATCACTTCTGTATCAAGGAAGATCTGTATCAACGCGGCGTAGGCCCAGGTCATCATTTCCCCCCACTCCAAATACCCTAAACCCTCAATGGCACGACTGTGGAATAGGCCAATGAGGCCGACTACCTTGGCTTGACCCTCGACAGCAAGCTTATTTTCAGGTAACAGGTTGACAAGACGGTGACGAAGTGTAACGTCTTGTTGAAACTACTGTACCCTATTTGATCAACCGCCGGTCGTCATTGTCCCTGAAAAATAAGCTTGCTGTCTACAAGCAAATCATCCTCCCTGTATGCCGTATTCCAAGCAGGCAATCATCCACATATCGTTTGAAAAACAATGGAACGATTCCCCGGTCGTGTAGTTTTTTAGAGCTGCTCTCTCGATTCTCTCCAATACAATGTTTGCTACAACAGGGGAAAGGGGAGAGCCCATCGACTATAGAGCCCATGACTATAAAGTAGCTTACAAACCGGTTGACAAAATTAAAGATGTGTTATTTACGAAAACCAAAGGCGTAATACCAAAAAACAAAAATACAAATCTAGTGTATGATATACCGTGCGGTGCATGTGAAAAATTGTACATCGGTGAACAAACGAGTTCTTATATAAACGTCTGGACCAACATAAATACAATGTGAAAACAAAAAACATTTCCGGTACCTACTTCTGTGGAAATTACTCTTTTGTTATTCAGGACGCTATACAAGGTTTTCATTGGGGAAACGCTCAATGCACAATCCATTCTTTTGTCATATATTATAATGATGAAGCACAAAATTTAAAGTTTACAAGCTTCATAGCAGTCGCAGAATTTACTAAACATAACCATGTTGCCGTTCGGCTGTTTATAACAAATTGTGTGAATTTCATTAAAAAAAGCTACTTTACCTGAAAAATATTCATTTTTATTTCTGATGGATCAGGCAGTCAATACAAAAATAAGACGACTGCTTTCAATTTGTGTCACATGTACAAGGTCTTCGGTCTTAATGCAGTGTGGAACTTTTTTGCCACTTGCCATGGAAAAGGGCCTTGTGACGCTTTAGGAGGTGTTCTAAAGCGAAACGTTTCAAAAGCAAGTTTACAAGGCCATCATATTATAACTGCATACGAACTTTACTCTTGGGCTGTTTCTAAAGTAGATTCCAAAATATATTACGTGTTTTTCTTGGAAAAAGAATTACAATGCAATGGAAAAGAAAATAAAGAACCGTTATACTCGTGTAAAACAAATCTCTGGGACACAATCGTTTCATTACTTTAAGCCACAAAATGAAAATTACATTATCGTGAAACGGTTTTCGTTTTCAGATGAAGAAAAGTGTGTTAAATTGTAAGAATATTGCTATGTAATATTTTTTTTGATGAATTATGAAATTTTTTTTTTCAAATTAAATGCTGAGTTTTAATTGAAGGTAATCAGAGAAAACCCTTGCTTTTAGTCTAAAGCTTTGAGATTTGAGCTACAATTCCTCAATATTGCAGAGCCAAGATTCTCTCAGACAGCGCTGGTTGCCAATTTTTTAATAATACCAATGGAAAGCATTCATTACACAAAGCATTTCAACGTAGATTTCATTAGTCGGAGAAATTGTGTTTTTTGGACTTCAAAATTACTATTTTTTTAAAATATATTCTAGTTTCAGTTCGGTTCACTCAAAATTACCCTTTTGTGGAATAGTTCAAAATAGTTAAGTTTACTCAGTCGTGGTTTACGCTACCACTCAAATTCGGCATGAGTGCCTCCTTATGAGCACTCATGCTGAATTAGGACGCTAACGGACCATTGTGGTTCCAGTTACAGCGTAAACCATGGCTGAGTAAACCCTAGCAATGTTGGTCTCTGCTTTTAAACAATTTGAGGCTGATTTACAGTTCTTACATTTAATGGGGTCAGAATTGGACAAGCCTCTCCTACTTTTGATGGGTACATAACTTCACATATAAAACTACATTTGTAAACATGGTTATCATGAATTTATTAGGAATAAGTTTAATAACTTCAACGAAATGATTCCCGCAGTTATTTTGAAGTGATGGAGAATAATATTCATTCCATGTGCGTATGGGCAGAAAACTTGAAATTTTCAAAAAAATATAACTCAAAAACGGCTCGATGAACATTTCTAATTTTTCGATATGTTATGTAAAAATGTTTGAATTTTCATAAAAAAAATATAAAAATATATAGTCGTTGTGGTCCAACATTTCAAAAATCATAAAAAAACGAATATTTTACCCATTTTAGCAAATTTGAGTACATCAATACACCAAACCAAAAATTTTAGTAAGAACTAGAGGTAATAAGCTTTCTATCCATAAAAAAAACATTGCAGCGAATCGCAAATAGCGATTTTTCTGGTAACCCTATATCGAACATGGTCACCCTAATGAAAAATAAAAAATACGGGTCTGATTATTTTCGATGAAGAACATACCAAGCGATTTTGAGCAGAATTGGACAACTTTTTTTTCAACTCTATTCTTTTCCCGTGGAATCGCTATAATGTATATAAACAAACCCGACGTTGCGTAGCCATTATAGGCATGCTAGGAACATCATTTTAAAATGCTTGCTTTAGTAGTTAAAAATAATGTTTTGGTCAGTTTTATGTACGAAACATGTTTTTTTTTTCAATTAGCGTATATTTGAGGCTCAAGCGCTCGAAGGCATAACGGAGCCGAAAGTCAATTGAAATTTTATTACAATTTCATCTTTTGCTTCTTATGTTCGTATGTTAGTGTTGGGGAGCCGAAAAACTCGCGGCTTGGTCGAGGTTAAGGAGTAGGGACACGGCAGGTATTTCCGTCCATCGTCATAGGGGCTAAAACCAACGAAAGCAACGTACATTTGCTAGAACTCCACTATAGCAGAACGTTTCTCCTGAGTTTACGATTTGGTACGTATGAGTTTTACAAAAAAGCGTCTCTTTTATTGGTTTTCGAGACTATGACGAACAGACGAAAATACCTGCTGTCTCCCTACATTCAAAAAAAAAAAATCATAAGGGTTGTGTACAAGACACGACCGCCCGACGTAAACTACGTAAAACAGTTTGGTGAAATGAAGAATCTAGTTTCAGTGCAAGAATACATATTTGCAGCAGCTCTCTACAATACGCGCTCGTTATTCTGCTACGAACGGCAACGTAATTCGGCTACGACGTCGTACTTTGAACAAATTCGTCTCGCCTCAATCTTCCTATGTTTAAAATGGTGTCCATGAGAAGAATCGATTAATTCCCAATAATACATATTTCGAATCACTAACGACCACACGACCCACGCCATAGGCTGGAATAACAAAACCAAATAAGAATCTTGAAAGAATTAAACTTGACTGCCACTGAAGCCATCCATGCGAATACATATTTGTAGCATCTCCCTCCGACGCGAGCTCGTGGTTCTGCTACGGACGCCAGGCAACTTTCAACGTCTCCAAGCGGTTAATTTGCACTTTGAAAAAAGTTCGCCTCGCCTCAATCTTCCTTTGTATAGAATGAGAAGAACCGATTTTTCCAATATCCCATATGTATTTGGAATAAAATTTGCTCAGCAACTCCGCCGATGCTTAGAGATGTCGTAAAATCTCGATTAATCGATTAGTAACTAATCGATTACTCTCGATTCTTGACGATTATTGAATCGATTCATCGTTGAGTAGTAATCGAATCAAAATTAATCGATTATCATAACGATGAATCGATTAATTGAAGTAATCGAAATCTAATAGTTGTCGTAAAATCCCGATTAATCGATTACTCTCGATTCTTGTCGATTATTGAATCGATTAATCGTTGGGAAGTAATCGATTTAAAAATTAATCGATTATCACAACAAAAAATCGATTAATCGAAGTAATCGATTAATTTGCGACATCTCTACCGATGCTGGGACCGCTCTCAGCGATATTTCAAATGAAATGCCACGCGCGCGGGGGAGAGCAGTTTTCTTATAATCAATGAAGATGGCCCATTAGTCCCGACTCTTTGTTATCCGGTATGACTGCAAATATTGTGTACCCGTCACACACTTACTCAAGGGGCGTGACTACAGGTTTAACTTTATTGATTACAAGAAATCAGCTCTTCCACGCGCGCGAGCCATTTCGTTCGAGATGTCGCGAAAAGCAGATCGTATTCCCACCATCGGCTTCGGCGGAGCTGCTACCGGAAATTTCATTCTCATCGATGGTGTGGTTCATGCGGTCGTTCGCGCTCAGATTTAATTTTCTTGTCTGAAGTACTAATGATTGGCTACCATCAGAGAAAGTAGCTCTTAAGTCACAACTTGAGGCGAGATGAATTTTGTTCAAAGTAAAACTTAATTGCTTGGTGATGGCAGATTGCTTTCCATCGGACGAATCACAAGCGCGCGTTATAAAAAGACGCTGCCGATAATTATTCGCGTGGATAGCAGTAACAGTCAAGTGAAATTTCCCATCAAGATTATAATTCTAGTAGGTAGCCTGCTACTTGCTTAAGGTTTTATTTCCATCCATGCGAATACATATTTGCAGCTTCTCCTTCTGACGCGCGCTCGGACCGGCAGTAATGCTATGATTCCGCTACCGATACCAAACAATTATGCTTTGTTCTATGAAAAAAGTTCGTCTTACATCAACTTTCTCGATCACTTATCAATCACTGAATCATTGTTCAAAATTTATTCCAAAAAATTTTCTAGTTCCAAGCGGTTGCACTATAGACAAATTATTTCAACTAAACCTTCCTCCCAAACATAATGGTGGTTCTGAAAAGATCCGATTCATTCCCAATTATGTGCCTCACCAACAACAACTACTGGACTGCGCGACAGCCATCTGATGATTCGGCTCTACGCATGCCGTTAATTGCCAGATCCAAAAATGCTGCTTGTAACACGGATGTAAAGATGTACTGCTGTTGCCACGACCGCCACCACTATCGAACGAAAAATTTTCATCCGCACCACCACAGCCGTTGTCGCTAGGACTGCTTCTAGACGCCTTGGTTCACTTTCCATGAAATCCAGAATGAAAATGACACGCGCACGCGAAACACGGGGCTTTTTATACACAGGGAAAACGAAGCAGTGGATCAAAAGGCCCGTACCTTACTGCAATCTGATGTCCGTGTTGGGGATTTATGAACGGGATTGATTATTTTTGAATTTTGCACCCGGTTTGGAAAGAAATAACATTTTCAATAGTTTGCCGTTGATAGTGAATAGTTTTAATACAATTAGTAAATTGGTGGAAAGTTTCCGAATCTATTAATAACAAAATCTGGAAAATCCGTCGAAAGATAAAGTTGCCATTACCGTTTGAAATTTTATATGATTTCGTGACGGTCCCCAATTTGGAAATTGTCATTTTGCACCCTGTATACAAGGCCTCCCCTTAGACGTAGTTGTCAAAATGCGCGAACAATAAACACGTCCGTACGTGCTGCTGTCTCGAACTGGAATGGGCCACGCGCGCGCGGGAGAGCAGTTTTCTTATCTATCTATATATATAAAACTCAATGTTTGTATGTTTGTATGTATGTTTGTATGTATGTTCCAGCATAACTTCTGAACCCATTGACCGATTTCAACCAAATTTGGAACACTCATTCTTTATCTTAAGAAGACGACGATAGGGGGCTTAGAGATGCTCTTTGGGAAAGAGGGAGGGTGTGGAGGGAAGGGTATTGCTTAGTTATTGATCAAGTCAGTGTACTTTTTGAACCCCATTGGCCGATTTCAACCAAATTTGGAACACTCATTCTTTATCTTGAAGAGACGACGATAGTGGAGTTAGGGATGCTGTTTGGAAAAGGGGGAGGGTATGGGGGGAGGGGTATTGCTTAGTTGTTGGTCAACTCAGTGTATCTTTTGAACCCCTTGGCCGATTTGGGTATAAAACAATCATAATTGTTACCCTTCGTCGGAATAATGGTATGCCCAGTGAAAGGCAATGAATAATGTGTTTCCTTCTGAATGGTGGATGTGTTGCTTCTTTAAAAGTAGGCATTTGCCCGGAATAAGGCAATGGTGGGTGTGATCCCTTCTTTAAAAATATGCGTTTGCCCAGAATATGGCATCGATGGATGTTTTTCCTGCTTTAGAAAAAGACGTTTGCCTGGAATAAGGCTTTTCAAACCCACGATCCCTTCTTCAAAATCAGTCAGTGTTTCCTAAAGCCTTCTTTTAATCAAATGATAAAATATGAATAAGTAAACACAATTACCCTGTTGACCAATTGGTTTTATCATTTTCCGATTTTGAAAGAAAACTGCAAACCAAACTGGCAATTCCGAGCAAGGCCGGGTACATAAAGCTAGTAATCAATAAAGATGGCTCATTAGTCCCGCCTCTTTGTTGTCCGGTATGACTGCAAATATTGTGTAACCGTCACACACACACCAAAGGGGCGTGGCTACAGGTTCAACTTTATTGATTACAAGAAAGCAGCTTTTATGCGCGCGCGAGCCATTTCGTTTGAGATGTCGCGGAGAGCAGACCGTGGTACCACCTTCGGCATCGGCGGAGCTCCTACCGGAAATTTTATTCCCGGCGATGGTGTGGGTCGCGCGGTCGTCGTCATTAACATTAGCAGCGCTCAGTTTAAATTTTCTTGTATGATGTTATGAAATTTGGCCACAATATTCTTTGGTATGTTATGATATGATATGATATTTGATATGAAGTACTAACGATCGGCTACCATCAATGAAAGTGGCTCTAAAGGTGACTCGGGGAGGCACTACACACCGTGTTATTTTTCCTATCTTCTTTCTCTTTTTAACATTGACACCTCGTAATTTTGGAGTGGCGTATTTAGGTTTTCAGTTGTTTGATGTAACTGTAAATGTATCAACATGTAGATTGCGAGTAAGCACGCGCCGGTGATACTTTTTCAAAATCATATTTATTGTAGAAAAAAAATTAAGCATTAATGATAATTAATAGTGTCAATAGAATTGGCAAATTGCTGAAGGGTTTCCGAATCGATTGATAAGCAAATGTCGAAAATAAGATAAAGACGCTATTAGCGTTTGAAATCTATCCTAATTTTTGTGACAGTCTCGAATTTGGAAATTTCCGTTTTAAACCCTGTATCTGAGTCTTCCCATTAGACGAAGTTTACGTCAAAAAATCTTTAGCAAACATCAATACTGACGCCATACAATTTTTTCAGTCATAATGCGCATCAATTTTTTGCATGGTCTCGTTCCGATACTTGCTTGGGATTCAACTACCGACGTTAGCGTTGCGCTTTGAATAAAGTTCATCTCAGAACCGATTTCTTTTTCAATCAACAGGAAAAATACAAAATTAGTCTCGCGGGAAAATTTCATGTTGTGCCGACAACATCCAAATCGTTGCAAACGCCACGTTAGTGAATAAATTGCTGTAGCAATCTTCCGATGACAGCCTATGCTCGGACCGGCACTAATGCTATGATTCCGCTACCGACGCCAAACAATTATGCTTTGTTCTATTTAGAAAGTTCGTCTAATATCAACATTCTCAATCACTAAAATCATACAACTCCGAATTACGCTAGAAAATTTCACCGAAGAATTTTCCAGTTCCTAACGGTTGCACTTTAGGAAAATTATTTCAACTTAACCTTCCTCCCAAATATAATGATGGTCCTGAAAAGAACCGATTAATTGCCACTTATGTGCAGCCACTGGGCTGCGCGACCGCCATCCGATGATTCGGCTCAACGAACGCCGTCGATTACCAGATCCGCCGAAGATGGGACACGGATGAAAATGATGTGCTGCTGCTTCCACGACCGCCACCACCGACCGAAAAAAATTCATCCGCTGAGACAGCCGTTGTCACTGGGACGGCTTCTGGACGACCTGGTCCGCTCGCCGTGACATCCAGAATGAAAATGACGCGCGCACGCGAAACACGGGGCTTTTTATACAAGGGGAAAACGAAACAGTGGATCAAAAGGCCCGTACCTTACTGCAATCTGATGTCTGTGTTGGGGATTTATGAACGGAATTGAATTTTCCACCCGGTTTGGAAAGAAACAACATTTTCAATAGTTTAACGTTGATAATCAATAGTATCAATAGAATTGGCAAATTGCTGGAGAGTTTCTGAATCGATTGATAAGCAAATGTCGAAAATCCATCGAAAGATAAAGACGCTATTAGCGTTTGAAATCTATCCTAATTTCGTGACGGTCTCGAATTTGGAAATTTCGGTTTTACACCCTGTATCTGAGTCTTCCCCTTAGACGTAGTTTACGTCAAACAAAAATTGGATGGGATAGGGCCTTGGGATTATATTGGTGTCCGTAGGTAGCGTTGATGCGGTCTTTCCATGATGATTGGTGTGGAGCAGAACAGGGGCAAACTGTAATGATACAAGCAAAACGTTTCTACCGAGCGGAGTGGGAGAAAACAAGGTGCACATGGCCCTACGAATGGAGGGAAAGGGAATTAAACAATGACGTTGATGCGCAAAAAAAAAAAGGGTACGAGGGCCATGTAGTCAAAATCAAGCTTTCCCAACACATCTATAATGTCCTCATTGTCTGGTTTCCCTCGGGCCCGGAGGAATGCATATACATCGGACCTGGCAATACCGTATTCGGGACAGTTACAGACAACGTGATTGATGTACTGATAGCTTGCCCAACAACCGCATCGATTGCTGTCTGCGAGCCCTACTCGATAGGAATGCGCGTTTAGTTGGACATTAGTCGACACATTATCTTAATAAAGTATCGGCTAAGGTCCAACACCTTGAACCAAGGTCTTTTCGAAACCTGCGGGAGAATGGAAAGTAACCGCCTACCCAAATCTCCTTCATTCCATTTTCGTTGCCAACTAAGTAAGGCCTGCTGACGAGAAATTGAAAAAAAATCAAAGGTCACTCCTGACGGAATCGAAGTTTCAAAGTGCTCGCGTTTTCGGGGGTACTCCACTCGGTACGGAAGCAACGCACAACTGTCATTTTTGTTGATTTAGTTTTGCTGCGTCGCAGCATGCGTGAAAAAAAATAAAAATGACAGTTGTGCGTTGCTTCCGTATCGAGTGGTGTGCCCCCGAAAACGCGAGCACTTTGAAACTTGGATTCCGTCAGGAGTGACCTTGAAGGTGATTTGACGCTCGTATATATCACCTTCCATAGCGCCCACCTTGGCAAGTGAGTCCGCTCTCTCATTACCCGGGATCGAGCAATGTGAAGGGACCAATACCAAAGTGATAGTGTAAAAGCGATTCGATAGAGCACTCAATATGGATCGTATTTCGCTCAGGAAATACGGTGAGTGCTGTACCGGCCTAATTGAACGTATAGCCTCTATCGAGCTGAGACTATCCGTAAAAATGAAGTATTGATCAGAGGGAAGAGAGGCAATTTGCTCTAATGCGTAGTGTATAGCTGCTAATTCTACAACCTATACGGAACAAGGATTTTGAAGTTTTCGAGCGGCGCTATGTAATTCGTTGAAGACACAAAATCCAGTGGAGTCACGAAATATGTTGCTGATATCTGTTGCTTGTCATCTGGTGCAGCAAAACTACAATTTATCAAGAAGCTCGTTCTAGCGGAGCGACTGAAGCAAATTTCAGTCGTTAAGGGTTCCATTACTAGCACTCACTCCCTATCTTACAAAATGGTGAATTTGGGCAGAATTTCATTCGTGGTCCTTAAAGCTTAGGAGCTCAATAGTGTAGTGCATGATGTTTTACTGTGGGGTATGGCGGGGCACCAAACTGTTTTGCTCGTTAAATATTGCGTAAAATATGCTTTTACAAAACTACTAAAAACTAAAATCTGGACGGAGCTGTTATTAAATTATCAAGCCTACTGCATAGATCTGTTTAAGAGCTTTGTAACGATATATAAATATGTTATTTTGAGACGAAAATATGGAAAAGCTGTCCGTTTTCCCAAAACACGTGAAAATGTCATTTCTAAGATCGACCAGTTTGAATGCTCCCCACAGCTCTTCAAAAATCTAAAAAATAAAAGCCGTCCTGATTATAAAAAAAACATAGGTTATAAGCTGTGTATTCATCACATTTTACACTCCCAAATTGAGAATAGGCCTCTTGGTTGTTTTGGCCACTCCTTTCTATGGGGCTGTCTTATTGTGCAGTGTTGCAAAAAGTACAGTAAACCACGTAAAACACTGTAATTCTCTGAATATTTACATTGGTAAAATTTCATGCACCGATCAAACTGAGACAGAGATGAGATCGCAGCAAGCATCGAACGCGCGTGGATGTGTTTTTCATTTTTAGCTGTCTAATTTTTTGTTGATATTTTTTTCAATTCGGCTGAAAAAGGGCTTGAAGAAAGTTTTTGTAACAAAGTTTAGTGTAAGGTATCAGGAAAGTGATAGTTTTTTTTAGTGTTTTACGTTTCAACAGTGATTCGGCTAAAGTGATTTTTTTTATGCATAAAATCGCTAGATTTCAAGTGGAGTTCGCGCGGATTTTGTTGAGCTGTGCGGAAACAAAAAATATTTTAGTTGCTAGATAAAGATTGTCGCTTCGGTTCCCTTTGTTCTGCTGTCCGAAACATGTGTGGTACATACCTGTCAAATCGTATGGATTTTCCTTCTTTGACATTTAGCTTCCCTATCATCGCCAGCAAAAGATGTTCCGGACAGCGACGACAGCGACAATATTTGTCTAGTAACTAAAATATCTTTTGCGGAAATCAATCAGTCGTGTTGTCGTGTTACACGAACAGATAGTTCGCGCGGGATAGTTTGTGTGGTTGAAATAAAAACGTTGTAGGATGTAGAATGTTCGCGCGATTATCGAAACATCATATTCTGTTGTGCGGGCGAATAAATTAAAAAGAAAGTGAAACCACCAGTGCAGGTGAGCTTAAGGTTGGTTGGGAAAATATGGTAAGCTTTATTGTAAAACTGTGATTCAAAAATAATGCTTTCTATCACTAAATACACGCCAGAATCAAATAGATTAAATTTTGATTCAGGAAGTGTGAATACACTTCAGATATCATTATGATATGTGGGTGTAATCATGCGGGGCTTATTGTACACGAATATAGCTTCGGAATGCATGCGTTCTTGAAATGGGCTATAGGAGTTGCAATAGAGCTATCACCTTCTAGCTCCCGGATCTAAGATTCTTGCAATTATATAAATAAAATGGTTGCACGAATATTCTATCCATAATCCCACTGCCAGACAGTGGGAGTTAGATTGTAAACACACACACACACACACACACCGATCAAACTGAGACAGATTCTAAAAAATATACAGAATATTTTGAAATGTGTTTATACTTCCGCAGACTGTTTGTTTGCTGCTGCGTGAGACTCCCGTGCCGCCGATGCGGTAAGTATTCGAAAAATATGTCTCGTTTTCTTGAATTTAATTACATGTTGTGTGCCACCGGTACTGATTTATTAGTTCTCATCATAAAAATAAGTGAGGAGTAATGAAATTAATATTTGGCCCCGAAAAACGGTCATACGTTGTGAAATTATTGTACGAAAACATTAATTGGGTATTTAATAATAATGTTGCGTATTGAACATCCCCAACATGATTTTACTCTGGGCCGAGCTGTCAACCTGTGAGCTAACTGCCAAGAAGTCAAATTTTCAAATTCTTTTAAAATGGATTTCAAATATAAAATTTAGGGTCTATGAGTATGAAAAAATATGTTGTATCTCATAAAAAGGTATTCCATCGAATAAATACAAAAAAAAATCAATATGTTTTTCAAAATTAAAAAACCCAATTGAGGGGGGAGAAAATAGTAAAAGCATGCACTTTCGTCAGCTTGGTCGTGACTGCTACTGCGGCTGCCATGTTTTGTTTTTCCTTTGACTGCATGGCGGGATGAATGGTGAAAAGAAATGTCAACCATTCCCTTCCCTGGTTGGAGGCCGTTTCTTGGTGGATGTGTTCCTCCTAAGACGGTTTGTCTCAAAGCGGGTCGTGTAAATATGGATCTGAATCAAGTTATAGAGTATTTAGGGACATTTCCGACAAACATTATGGAACGGCTGGATGTATGACAGGATGTGTCCAAGTTTGAGCGAAAAA
Source organism: Armigeres subalbatus (assembly GCF_024139115.2). Lineage (NCBI taxonomy): Eukaryota > Metazoa > Arthropoda > Insecta > Diptera > Culicidae > Armigeres > Armigeres subalbatus. The sequence goes on along the minus strand of NC_085139.1, from coordinate 36,950,048 downwards.
ATTTAATATTTTCCATTGTACCAAAGCGCTGAATGGCATACTCCCAGTCGTGAAAAAACTGTAACGATCTTAAATAGCTTGCTACCTTGTTTGGCATTTCCTGCAGAATATGTGTTCGTTGTATAATTCATTTGACGCCATTAGAATTAGATGTGACCCCAGTTCTCAGTCCCACAAACACTCCCGGTGGATCTGTTGCGAGGTTTCGTGTATGCAAAAGCTTGTATGCCGGAAGGTGAACCTCAAAGTAGACAACGGAGTAAGCCGAATCTTGACGAACTCTGCCAAGTTTCCCTATCCACCATGATGGGACTGTTAATTAAGATATAATTGTGAGGAAAAGCATGTCTTATTCAGCTGCTGGATGACAGCATAGGTGCAACTGGAAAACCTCTCTCCTCACGAAGTGCAGCAAACCTCCCCTAGCAGCATACGATCAAAGCTCTCATAAGAAGTTTTAATAAATCTTTTAAGGCAGTAGCGTATCCTCTATCGACCTACAATTTTGCACACATTTATTGTCCATAAAAATCCTTCAAAATTGAATTAATTTCTCCAATTTGAAACAAGCAAACAAATGAATAAAAGGTAAGCAATACTAGCAAATACAAAGCTTAAAAGATCAATTTGTATTCAGCGTTGAAAAGCCACAAATTGAGAAAAATAACCACAGTCAAAATCGGATACCCAGGAAATGCATTACAATCAGCCAAGCACAATCAATAATGCAATAATCCAGATTTGACCTATGGCAAAATCCACGGCACTCAAAACAGATTTCCCCCTGCACAAGCACCTGATACTATTTTCTGCTGATTGTACGAAAAAAGCATTGCCATCGGGTTAACAAATTGAATTTACACACGCCACATTGGGAAAAGGGACGGAACGGAACCACGGAAAGGAAACAGTCGGAATCGCACGGCATCCGATTGCGTTCGGGGGCTTCCTCCGCTTCATGGCTGGGTAGCATCACGGTTCGGAACATACCTTCACACTCTGCACTGACTGGTGTGGCGCACAGATCGGCTTAAAATGACCGCATTCGTTAATTGATTTTCACAACAATAGTTGGTTACGGATAGTCCGTAAAATTTGCATCAGCTTAGGGTCAACAAAGAGTCCTCTATCGCGAGTAGCAGCTGCTAACTATTTGAGCAATTTTGAAACAACGGATAGCTTTCGATAGGTCACGCTCACGCCACAGTTTACTGGTCCGCTTGTTTTGGGAACGAAAAAGTACCGTAGCTCGGAAGTAAATTGCGTTACTATCAACTAATTTTGTTTGAATAGATTACTGTCATGGAAATATTTTCTATTTGCATAGCCAAAAGATCTGGCAGATTGTCCAAAATGTTCATACTTTGTTTAATACTTTGAAAAGTTAACACCTTTCGAAAGAATTGTAAGCATTATTTGGAAGTCGTAGTATAATTACCCAATATTGACAACGAAATTTAAGTCAAGTTTCTTATGAGGGAAAAATATGGGTCTGATAAAACAGACTAATCGTAAATATGCAACAACTCAGCAGCAATTTCATGTTTGATTTATTTTACCTTCCGGATCACGGTACACAGACTGTGGAATCACGGTTCTAGTTATATGTTTTCAGCAAAGCACCCGTGAAACTTTTTCTGCAACCGCAAATGTTACCAGTGATCCAATTTATCGAGTTCGAGCTTATTCACAATACGAGAGTTCGACATCCGTACTTTTGCCGTCAATATTAATTATTTTATTACGGCTTCCACACACTCGACTTGTATTGGATGAGGATTGAAAAGTTTTGCATCGTCACTAATCCCTTTAATTTTAAAATTTCAGGAACTTATCGTAATGCCAGAATCACAAAAAAAAATTTTTTTCGAGTACCACGAACATTGAATAAAAATTCAATTCTTGGATAAATTTTCACAGAACACTAAGCTATCTTAAGATTTTTTTTGAGCTTTTCAGTGGAATGTCTTCACTTGTCATAAGACGAGTTTGTACCATCCCATTTAATTCCACCACTTGATTGTACCTTGACAGATACGTATTTTGACCTCAACAGTAAGGTCGTCTTCAGTGTCTCGTACTTGACTCGACTTACAAAAAAGTTCACGACCTCAGAAATTGACTGTTGGTGGAGACTGCTTAGCTAGAGAAAATTTGTGATATGGAGAATGGGGGGTAGGGGGGGTGGCCTAAGCAAACACTGCTTTATTGTCTTATTTGTAACGCTATTCATGGGTATTTTTACAATATGCAACAGTTAAACAAGACAGCTAGTTGATGACATTCAAAATTGTCAAAATCTTAATCATATTGATAGGGGAAGATGCCCCAAAACGACCCCCCCCCCCCCAAGGCAAAACGCCTTTTGTGGTTTCCCTCATATTTACCGTCATTAAGATGGCCGTAACAAAATTAGATCTAAAATTATGTAGGTTAGGCTAAAAAAGTTTCAAAATAGTGTATGGGAAGGTCGGAAAAAACGAAAATTTCCACATTTTGAAGAAACATCTAACATTTTGGCGAGGCAAAACGCCCTAGTGGCACTAACCTACAGAATGCTGATTCGCCGACGCGTGGTGCTTTGTTCCCTAGGAGCTGCCAGCTAAAAGGCATTTTGCCTCATGAGTTTTCCGGCAACAGAATATCACCACTTTTTTGAAATGTGAATATTATCAATATGATTGAGATTTTTGATAATTTTTGAATAGCATCAACTAGCTATCCTGTTTAACTGTTGCATAATGTAAAAATACCCATGAATAGCGTTATGGGGCCCTCCTTAGCCGTGCGGTAAGACGCGCGGCTATAAAGCAAGACCATGCTGAGGGTGGCTGGGTTCGATTCCCGGTCCCGGTCTAGGCCATTTTCGGATTGGAAATTGTCTGGACTTCCCTGGGCATAAAAGTATCATCGTCCTAGCCTCATGATATACGAATGCAAAAATGGTAACCCGGCTTAGAAACCTCGCAGTTAATAACTGTGGAAGTGCTTAGTGAACACTAAGCTGCGAGGCGGCTCTGTCCCAGTGTGGGGATGTTATGCCAATAAGAAGAAGACAAATTACAAATAAGCCAATAAAGCAGTATTTAAGCGGAAAACTCATGAGGCAAAACGCCTTCTAGCTGGCAGCTCCTAGGGAACACAGCACCACGCGTCGGTGAATCAGCATTCTGGTATGGATAGTGCGTGGAGACGCAAGTACATTGTAGGTTAGTGCCACTAGGGCGTTTTGCCTCGGAATCCATAGGATCCCCAATGTCTACACAAAATTCATCAACAAATCATCACGAAGGGACTTTACTGTCACTACAGTGGAATATGAATGGACTATTCAACAACCTAAGCGACCTGGAAATATTAACAAATGGCCCACTACAAACGCTGGCGCTACAAGAAATCCACTGTCATAAAACAGATAATCTGGACCGTATTCTCAAAGGGCAGTACAAATGGTACGTTAAAGCAGGTTAAACTCGTTTCCAAAATGTGGCAATTGCAGTGCTAAAATCACTCCGCCATATCATAGTACAACTAGACAATCCACTTGTGGCACTTGCAGTTAAAATGACGTGGCCGTTCCAACACACTGTCGTGTCCTTATACCTGCCGCAGAACGGCACCAGTGACATTGAAACTACGCTGCAAAAGCTGATTGACCAACTACCAAAGCCATACATCATCCTTGGAGACTTCAACAGCCATCACTATGCTTGGGGTTCATCTAAAACCGACAGGAGAGGTGTCACAATCCTACAAGTAGTTGAAAACATGACATAATTGTACTTAACGATGGAAGTACAACATTTTCTCGAGGCACATATCAATCATGCATAGACGTTTCGTTGACCTGTAGTAGTATAATCTCTCTTCTAAACTGGTCCATCCTCCTAGATTTAATGGGTAGCGATCATTATCCCATCGAAATACGCAGCGTGCACTCCTCACCAGAAACGACGAGGCGCCCAAGATGGCGGCTAGATGATGGTAATTGGGAGAACTTCGAGCGAGATATCTCATCTCTGGTTGATTGCGACAGCACTTACGATCCTGAAAAGCTTTGTGACCGCATTCTCGAAGCTGCAAATGCCAATTTTCCATAAACGGGAAGTAATCCAGGAAAAAAGGCGTTGTATTGGTGGAACGACAAAACGAAAGCTGCAGTGAAAGCCCGAAGGAAGGCCCTTCGAAAACGTAAACGAACTTCTAAAGATCATCTAAAGCAGTTGTTAACGAATACAAACGCCTCCGAAATTAATGCAGAGATATCATCAGGGAAGCTAAGCAACAATCGTGGGAAGACTTCTTAGATGGCTTCGACAGCTCCCAATCAATCACAGAAATGTGGAGGAGAGTGAACGCACTCAGTGGAAAAAGAAGAGCACGAGGTATAGGTATCCAGCACAATGGCGTTTTCTCCCGTGATCCCATATTAGTGGCAAATGGTATTGGACAATATTTCGCGGAAATTTCATCATGTGTATCGTACCCTGCCCATTTTCTGGCGAATGTTAATAAGTTCCCGACAATCAATTTTACAATTCCAGATGACACCAACGACTGTGACTTCAACAGGCCTTTTACTATAGGTGAACTTATCTTCGCCCTCGATACAGCCAGAGGAAAATCAGCAGGACCGGATAATATAAGCTATCCTTTCATTAAGCGACTTCCACCACGGGTTAAAATCTCCCTCCTTGAAAGTTTCAATCAAGTCTGGACTACCGGCAACTTTCCAATTGGATGGCGCCATAGTTTGGTCGTCCCTATTCCAAAAGCCCAAACCAGTTCAAGCGACCCCCGGGACTATAGACCGATTGCCCTTACTTGCTGCGCATCTAAAATAATGGAGCGCATGGTAAACAGACGATTAACAACAGTACTCCAAGATCGGTTAGACCAGCGTCAGCACGCTTTCCTCAAAGGTAGAGGGACTGGTTCGTATTTTGCTTCGATAGGCCAAACAATCGATGATGCGTTAACGAATAACCTACACGTAGACTTCGCGGCGCTTGACCTTTCAAAAGCATATAATAGAATTTGGCGCCCAGCTGTATTGCAGCAGCTAGTGGAATGGGGAATCATAGGAAATATGGGAAAGTTCATCCAGAGTTTTTTGAAAGATCGAACGTTTCAAGTGCAGATAGGCAACACAAGTTCCAGAATCTTCGAAGAACAAACAGGTGTGCCGCAAGGGTCTGTATTGGCCGTGACCCTTTTTTTAATAGCCATGAACTCCATCTTCGAAAAGTTACCAGATGGTATTTTCATCTTCGTTTATGCGGACGATATAGTCATCGTAGTAACTGGCAAACATCCGAAAATCATCAGACGAAAGCTTCAAGCAGCAGTTCGGGCCGTAGCCAAATGGGCAGATCAGGTAGGATTTACAATGGCCGCTGAGAAATGTTCAATCTCACATTTCTGTACATTTCGACACCACCCATGGAACAATCCAGTAACTGTCGGACAACAACATATACCTTTAAAAAAGAAATACAGAAAAACAAATCCTAGGGGTAATCTTCGATCGAAGATGCTATTTCGAATCCCACTTCCACACAGTTAAAAAGGATATTAAGAGCAGACTACGCATAGTCCAATCAATCAGTGGCAGACACAAAACTAGTAACCGGAAATCCCTTCACAACATTGGACATAGTATTGTAATCAGCAAACTCCTCTACGGATTTGAAGTCACCATACGTTCCTATGCTGCAATGATACACCTCCTTAGTCCAACGTATAACAAGGTTATCAGACTTACTTCCGGTATACTCCCCAGCTCACCCACGTTGTCCACGTGCGTAGAGGCTGGTGCATTGCCCTTTCATTACCTACCGGCGATTACTGCGACAAATCGGGCTATTAGTTTTCATAAAAAAAAACCTATGGTGATAATTCCAACGTGTTCGTCTATGAGAAAGCGAAACAACTTCTTAGGGAGTTGACAGATACGAATTCCCCCCGATAGCTAATGTCCATAGGGTCGGAGACCGTCGATGGGATCGACCTAACCCTAAGATAGACTGGTCAGTTAAGCGGATAGTTCGAGCAGGAGAATCATCAAATAGAGCCTTCGCAATACTCAACGAACTACTCAATGCTAAATACAATAATCACATCACAATATTTACGGATGGATCTCGATCTGGTGGGAAATGAATAGGAATAGGGAAGTATGAATAGGAATATACAGCAACACCCTCAGCATAGCTCGTAGGGTGCCAGATCAGTTTTCTGTGTTCTCCTCTGAAGCTGCAGCCATCTTCCTGGCTATCAAGAACATCTGCAATGCCAGAATCCCAACAATCATCCTAACGGATTCAGCCAGCGTTTTGTCAGCATTGGAAAATCCACGACAAAAGCATACAATTATCCAAGAGATCGAAGCCATAATTTCACCCAATATTACTCTTTGCTGGATTCCAGGACATAGCGGCATAAAAGGCAACGAAGAAGCGGATCGATTAGCAAATAACGGAAGAGGTTCCCGAATGTGGAATATACTGGTACCAGGGCCCGACGCTCGATGAACAGTTCAACGAAGCATTCACCAATCGTGGCAGCAACAATGGCTGAATAATCGGGAACTTTTTCTGAGGAAAATAAAAGCTGATACCGGACAATGGCGAGACCGTGAAGTGCGGAAGGAACGGGTAATCTTATCCCGACTTCGTATTGGTCATACCAGGATGACACACCCACATTGCATAACAAACGTGAATAGACCAATATATTTTTTTCCTAAGCAATGGAGGGGGAATCTGCTCAACACACATCCTGGGTTGTCCAGGAAGTGCGGGGTTAGGGATCACCTCCAAAAGCAAACGAGGGAGGCAGGACTACATCCCGACCCGCTAAACCGTTTCCATTGCCGCCAAGCCCATAGTCCCTTCGGTACAACCAGAAAGTAACGCTTCAAAGGGGGGCCAGTGCACAACGCACCCTCGAGGTTAGCTGCGTGTCCTTGCAGCACCGATCATCGTAACTCGCTTTTTTAGAAGAACACCATGGTATCGTGCCAGCGCATTGCCGGCTTTCCAGGTGGCCTTACCACGCCCTATGTCCTCGGAAGGTGGGAAGGGTCAACTTCGCGCCTGCTTCCCTCTGCACGACTGGTATCAAGAATGATGATGCCGCGTGCACCCCAAATTGACCTTTCTGCGATAGGGCCTATTCGCCAACACACAGAGGGACTTGCCGACGCAGTGCCTACGCCTGCCCCAACCTTGACGAAAACCCCTTTCCGTCCTCTGGCTCGGAACTCGCCCGGTTGACCGACGCCGCGAAAGCAACGATACCATGTTGTTCTTCGCGCGGCCACTTGTTCGATAAAAGGATCGAGTTCGACCACAGAGCATGACCACTGGTATGACCCATGAAGCCGACTCCGATCCCTTGGACCACCTCTTATTTGCGCCTGAACTAGCCATCCTTGAGTCTTTAACCCTTAGATTCACCTCCGTCGTGAGTGCCCTCACCTTGACCGTCTCGCCTAGGACTTCCTCCGCCAACTTCTTGTAGGCGTCGCCCTTTTGCGAGACGCTCCGCTTCAGCTCGAGGATCATCTCGCCCATCCGGGTACGTCTTATTCGACGTACATCGGCGCCGAGTTCACCGTGCTTGACGTCACTCCTCATCGCCTTCAAAACGTCCGAGTACTTAGCCTCGTCCGCCGTTATGACTAGGGCATCGCCCCTGGAGCGATTGGCACCTACCCTAGACTTCTTGTTCTTGCTACCCTCATTCACCTGGGCCTTCTTTTCGGCCCTTGACGTCTTCGGTTTCCTCTTTTTCTTGACCAGGGTCCAGGAGGTGTCATCCCCTTCTATTTCCCTGGTCTGGTGCGGCTGAGAACTCTCAGCCTGCCGTAACCCCTTACCACCATCTTTTCTGGGTGGACGGACCTTTCCAGGTCCTTCCTCCCCCGGTTTTGGAGGTACCTGGCCGGGGTTCAGCTTCCCAGCTCCACTACCCTTGTTCGGGGTAGTAACCCTCCGAATTTTGGAGCGGCCCCCAGGGAGCTCATCCCCTGGAGACTGTCTCCCCCGTTTTTGTGTCTGCTCCGTTGGAGCGGTCACCCCCGACGTACCCGCAAATACTTGAGCCTCAGTCTGGGTAGACTTTGTTACCACCGTCTTCGCTGGCACGCCTTCGGTCGATTCGACCTTGCCCGAGTCCGCGAATTCTTGGGCCTCAGTTTGGGTAGACCTCGACTCCACTGATTTCACGGGTTTACACTTGGCCGTCCCGACCGCCCTCTCCAGCTTGGCGTCCAGCATCGACTTTCGAAGTTTCTGCAAGCTCCTTACTGATATTATGCTTCGATGACGCAAAGTCGATGATGGCATCCAGCTGTTCCGTCGCCACCTCGAAGGCCGAAAGCCCATCGCGTTTGCGGTTCATCGCCTTCACAAGCCATGGGCCGTCTATAACCTCTACCGGCGGATTCTGGGAGATGGTTAAGTGACCCACGCTGGCGCTGCGCACTGAGCTGCCGACTATTGCCTCTGGCCTCCTAAACGGAGACCTGAACAACCCACCTCTTGCGAAGGGGCTGTCGCCTACACTACTACCACTAATTGAAGAATTGACTTGGTTTTCCATTTTGGTCCCACAAGTTGCTCGGGAGGTCCACCACGCCAGAACCCAGCATGACGCGGTAAGGGACAATTACTGTGGAGGGTGCCCAAGTGCCCCACAGGCTCCGTTAAAGGCCTAGCTTATTATTTCACCCCCCTGGCCATGCATCCCCTCGGCACGGGTCGCTTGACGCCTTGGGATTAGGGGTTAGGGACGATGGTCCCGGTCTAACTCGCAGTGGCCATGGGGAGGGGTCGTCAAGCCCTTGGACAAAGTCCCTGCTGCCCCCAAGTGTGTGTGTGTGTGCTTCATCCTCTATCCCTCACCCAGCTGGGGGTGTTGGACAAGCAATACTGCGAATAATTCGATTAAATCTCATGCTCCGTAATGGTGCCCTTTTTGTTAATAACGCTAGTAATATAAAAAGGATTCACTTCTGAAGCAAGAATAGTGTCTTCAGAATGTGTAGGGGATTGGGATTTACTACCTGTTCATAACAGGTACAGCAAAGCATCACAAGGACGCCCTTATTCGCACTAACTACTCAGGAAATAGAAGATCGAGAAGAGCCACCGTTGCCAACTAAAGCGTGAGCCGGATACCTGGGACTCCCACATTATCCACGGCGATAGCAGCAAACGATGCCCTGTACGTATTTAGTTGTTAATAATATTTTAGTTTATAAGCATCTGGAGCATAGGTTCCCATACCGTGGGTCGTAGGCAGATCGTTAATGAGTCACGAAAACAAATTATGAGTCATTCTTTAGATTCCATTTTGTTCCAAAATTATATATTTGCTGTCAATTTAATGGTACGGTGACTAGAAAACAACTAATTTCACAAAGTAGTTCAATAGTTATTAGGAAACATTTCAGTTTAATTTTCATTGGTTGTTTTATGGCTTCGAAATGCCATATTCGATACTTTCTTCGGAAACATGGCAAAAATCACTGGGTAATAATTTCGCGTTCGTCAAAATCTTCTTCGGTAAAACAAAAAGAAAATCCCTTCGTTTCTTCATCACTTCTCACTAGAAATACTTTTTCACTAGGGGTTCGCCCTCCTGTCCCTTTCATGACAATAACTTCCAATAACCAATATCCGCCGCGGCGACACTCGGCCAATTAAAGCCTATTTTAACTGGAATAATCACCGTACACATTCGCACAACACGCAAGAGCGCCTTTTCTTGTTAAAAACTAAGCTCAAATCGCGTCTTTCAAACAAAATTTGACAAAGCTCATGAAAATTCGGGAAAATTAAAAAAAATTGAGACAGGAAAAACAAATTATGTCAACCGCACCCGTCGATTGCTGCGATCTTTTTTTTCACAATTGAATTGTACTAATAATAACTTGAAATATTTTGGCTTTTTCAGTCTGATATATTCATGGATGGATTTTCTTCATTCCTTCAGCAGATATGTTCGTCATCGTTTCCGACGGGTTTATAAGATATTATCTCATGCGAAAATCATTAATAAAGTTGAATAAATCGTGGAAAACTAAAATACAGATTCGCAAGGGCAGTTCACAACGCGCATTTCCGCCTACTATGCAGAACAACGTCTGCCGAGTCGACTAGTAATAACTAAAAATGGTACATAGCAAATAAGAATGATAGTGTTAAGAAAACACGGAACACCTATTCTAAGAGATGAATGCATGTATTAGATAATTAGCAAATAAAATTAGTAAAAAAAGACCTTTTGCCGAGCAAATGCATCCTCTGAATGAAAGAATCTCATCTTCCCTTGCCTCTAGCCGAGTAAATGCATGAATTGAAAGAAGGAACCATACCTTTTTTGCCATCCTCTGAAAAAAGGGATTATATTTTCCCTCGTATTAAACTGAGCAAATGCCTGATTTGGAAGAAGGAAGCATGTCGTTTTCCGCCATCTGCCGGGCCAATGTATCCTTTGAACCGAGCAAATGCCTTAATTGAACAAATGAATAAAAACTTCCCTTGCCATCGCCGAGAAAATTCATCCTTCGGAAGAAGGAATTATATCTTCCCATTCCTTGGACTGAATATTGCATACATTGAGAATAGGAACCATGCATATTCACCCTTGTGTTTTTATGCCTGACAAATGCATTATTAGAAAAAAGAAAAAAATGGAATCGTATTTTCTTTTGTCATGTGCCGGAAAAATGCATCCTTTGAAAATAGAAGCACATACTTTTTAGACTTATGAATGACAAAGTATGCTTTTAAAGGGATAAATATATCTTATGCAGAAAAAACTTCATTTGCTTTTCATTGCCTTTTTTGTGTAAAATTGTTTTTGCTCTTGAGCAATTACAATTTTGCTATTTGACTTTCCGTATTTTGTAGTTTGCTTTAGTTAACGACGATCTTGCTGCTGGCCCAGAGGTAAAAAGAATTTATGTTAAATAGGCAGATAATAAAAAAAAAAGTCTACCAAAGTTCCTTCGAGCAGTGATTTGATAGAATATAATCTTTAATTCGAAATAATCAATTTAAAACATCTCTTTTATAATGTACAAGTGACAATGATTATAAATAATTGAACATGAGTTTCGAAAGTGATGATTACACAATTGATTACATTATGCCAAACGGCCGTTATGCCAAACGACATTATGCCAAACGACCTTAATGCCAAATGTCCTACCACCAGTCAGTCTAAGCTAAGCTAATCAACTAAAAATCAATTTTTCACGATTTTCACGTGTTTTCCGAGCTTTTAGAAAAACCGCGTAAAAAACTTTTTGGAAAATCTGCGTAAATCCCAAATTCTGTGTAAAAAACTCGCTTAAGAAGCGACCCGCGTAAAAAGCATCCCCAATGTACATTTAAAATAGAACTATGGTAAAACAAAAGACATTTGTTAGCTGATTTTCAGCAACATATTTTCCAGCTTTGCTCGTCTTGGCAACACTGACTACTATTTCTGTAGTAAACATGATAGCGATGCGGGGCCCTCCTTAGCCATGTGGTAAGACGCGCGGCTACAAAGCAAGACCATGCTGAGGGTGGCTGGGTTCGATTCCCGGTGCCGGTCTAGGGAATTTTCGAATTGGAAATTGTCTCGACTTCCCTGGGCATTAAAGTATCATCGTGCTAGCCTCATGATATACGAATGCAAAAATGGTAACCTGGCTTAAAAACCTCGCAGTTAATAACTGTGGAAGTGCTTAATGAACACTAAGCTGCGAGGCGGCTCTGTCCCAGTGTGGGGATGTAATGCCAATAAGAAGAAGCTCGTCTGGGATCTTGACGAAAAAAAGTTTTTGAGGTCGACATCAATGTTTCATTCCTGGTGCAATTAATTTTTGGCTCGTAAAAATATTCATTCAACCAAGCATCGAGCGTGTCTTATACAGAAATATGTGTTTGTGAATTCAGTGTCATTATAGTACTTATGATTCTTCTGGTTATACCCTATTCGGCGTCACGCTTAGTCTTAAGCGCCTGCACTTACTTTCTGCAATGAAAAAGAAAATGAAAAGAAAACGATAAAAATGAAAATAAAAACAAAAGCATGTTACATGGTTTATGATGAAAAGAAAGTAAAGTTACTCAAAGAAGTAGTATGTGAAAGTAAACTCTTCCTCACAATCCTTGTGTTATCATTCCCTGTATTTATATTCTATTTCGTGAATTTGTACAAGCCCATTAAGGTGATTATACAATCAAGCCAAGGGGTGAATTTTAAATTCACCACGCGGTTTTCTACTCCTATTATCAAAAGTTCAAAGCTATCGCAATAATTTTCGTACAATGTAGAAATTAAAGTCGATTGTTCAGCAAAGGACCTACGGATGTGCAGTTTTTGCTCAGCTTCTGAGACGAGTAGACGTGTTGTTCGATTCCGCTCTCCGAAAGTCAAGTGATTTCATCAGTGGTTTATTATTTTTACATATCCGTGCCGCGTCGCGCGATTCTAGTGCTCCGCGATGAGGCGAGAAAATACTCGAATAGACTACTCGCGTTTCCCTGTGAAGCCGTCTTTCGAGAAGGTGCATGGCTTCTGCCGCACAGTTTTAGGGCTGAAGAAAGAAGATGTAGTGAGACTCCAGTGCCATCGTGGTGAACAATGCGCGTTCGTCAAGGTCAAAGACCTGACGCTCGCACAAAAAATAGTGGACGATCATGACGAAAAACATGAAGTGGACGTTGCGGGGAAGAAGCACAAGCTCCGTATAACCATGGAAGATGGAAGTGTCGAAGTGAAGGTGCACGATTTGCCGGAGAATGTACCCGAAGAAAAGATCGTCGAGTTCCTCAGAGCGTTCGGGGAAGTGATCTCGCTGCGCGAACTGACGTGGGGTGATGGTTTCGAGTTTGGTGGGATTCCGCTCAGGATTTGGTCGGCTCATATGCTGATCCAACGAAACATCGATTCGTGGGTCACGATCGATGGACAGCAGGCGTACATCGTCTACAAGGGGCAGATCGCCTCATGCAAACACTGCAAGGAACAGACCCATACTGGTATATCTTGTGTGCAAAACAAGAAACTGCTGGTGCAGAAAAGCTACGCGAACGTGGCGAAGCACGTCGAGCCACGACAACTACCAAAGAAGACGAGTGGTGCGAAAACCCCGATCGTCAAACCGGCCGGCCAGCGATCTGTCGCTCCACCACCAACATCGCTGGAGCCCTTCCCCGATCTTCCGAAGCCGACGAGTCAGACCGAACCGTCTGGCACAATAAATTAGCCAGCGAGCCAGCCAGCTGCAAGCACTGTTCGAACGGTGTCCCCTAGCCCGCTATTAGTAGCACAACACGCATGCAGCTCATCGTCGTCATCGCTACAAACACATGCACAGAGTGCCGAAGTTGTATTAGTCGACGTGTTTAGAAAGCCTATTAGCGCATTTCGATCACATAGCCGAACAGCCGGCAATGAGACGGATGAATCGTCAACTTCGACAAGAAGTAGCCGAAGCCGAGGTCGCCCGCCCGGCAAGAAGCAACGATGCGAAGCCGATGACGACGAGCGGGTTGAAGGCAAACAACCATAAATGGCTCTCACATCCTACAACCTCGCATCGATAAACATCGGAACCATCACGAACCCCACGAAAATCCACGCGCTCCGAACCTTCATCAGCAGCCAAAGCCTCGATATCGTATGTCTGCAGGAAGTCGAGAACGAACAGCTATCCTTGCCTGGCTTTGTCGTTTTCGCGAATGTGGACCACACGAGAAGAGGCACAGCTGTTGCGGTGAAGGAGCACATCCCGGTAATTCACATCGAAAAGAGTCTAGATGGAAGGATGATCGCGCTGAGAGTCCACGATACGACGATATGCAACATTTACGCTCCCTTCGGGACTGCGCAGCGAGCGGCAAGAGAATATTTTTTCAATGGCACGCTGGCATACTATCTCCGTCACCGCACCGCAAACATCATCCTCGCTGGCGACTTCAATTGTGTTCTACGTGCATGCGACTCGTCCAGCCCAAACACAAGCCCGTCTCTCAAAACAGCCGTCCAACAGCTGCAGCTGCATGACGTGTGGGAAAAACTCTGCCCACGTGACCCTGGGTTCACATACGTCAGTCGGAACGCGCAATCTCGGCTTGACCGTATTTATGTGAGTACCGGTCTACGAACAAACCTGCAGTCCGCCTACACGCATGTCTGTTGTTTCACAGATCACAAAGCGCTGACGATAAGAATCTGTCTCCCCCCACTGGGACACGAGCCCGGGCGCGGCTTTTGGGCCCTGCGGCCTCATCTTCTAACAGAAGAAAACGTTGCCGAGTTCCATTATAAGTGGCAATATTGGACTCGGCAGCGCAGAAACTATGGGTCGTGGATGGAATGGTGGCTGTCGTACGCTAAGCCCAAAATCAAAACTTTTTTCAAGGGGAAATCTCGAGCCATTTTCGAGGAATTCCACGACGCGCACCAGCGTCTCTATGCGCAACTACGGCTAGCGTACGACGGATACTATCGACATCCCGAAATGTTGACCACCATAAACCGTCTAAAAGGTGAAATGTTGGCGCTGCAACGAAACTTTTCCCATGCGTTTATGCGCATTAACGAAACGCGTCTGGCGGGAGAGCCCATGTCGATCTTTCAGCTGGGGGAAAGACGACGAAAAAAAACAACCATCACGCAGCTGCAAACGGCTGAAAACGATTTGGTGGACGAGCCACAAGCAATCGAAACAAATCTGTTTGCCTTTTTTTCGAATCTCTACTCGGAAGAAGCAACAGAAAACAACGAGGATGGGTTTGTTTGCGAACGAGTCATCCCACCGGACGACCCACTCAACGAGAGATGCACCGAAGAGATCACGACGGCAGAAATATTATCTGCGATCAGAGCGAGTGCGCCAAAACGATCCCCCGGTGCCGACGGGATTCCGCGTGAGTTTTATCTCCGCATGTTTAACGTAATCCACCGTGAGTTGAACCTGCTTTTCAATGATGCACTCACCGGCAACTTTCCACATGCCTTCGTGGAGGGTATTATTGTGTTGGTGCGAAAGAAGGGTGGAGATAACACGGCCCGCGCCTATCGGCCCATATCGTTGCTCAACAGCGACTACAAACTTCTCTCCCGCATCCTCAAAAACCGGCTAGATAGTGTGATGCACACGCTTAAAATGACTTACATATTTTTGTGTTCCGTTCACACAAAACGGGCCTCTCCTGGAACAACTCATATTATGAGTAATTACGATGTTACTCATTTTTGTGTAACCGATGGCCGATGATTTTCGGTGAGTTCATTTTACACAGCGAGAGAGCAGTCGGAAATCGAATCTAACCTCAATTGTTAATGTTAAAGTAAGCCAACTTTTCCATACTTATTCGGAGGCTTCTCCAATCGTTTCGATCAACAAAACAAAGTGCGATGATTGTATTCGCACTTTTTTTTTGTTTCACCATCAAAACAAAAGGAAAAACCTCCGAAAAAGTACGATTTCTTGCAGCACATTCTGCACACGTTCGCCATCATAGCGACCCGAAGGGACTTTGACAGTTCGAGGCAAACTCACTTACACATATCATGCACATGTGAGACAGTACACAGCGGCTGCTTATGTTTCACACAAAATTTTCACTCATAGTGAGAGTTGGCCAAGGCGTCGCCGTGATGTGTGAAAGCTATTCATGCGATGTGTACTTGACTTTAAGCGTGCAAGCCCACCGTGTACTGAGCGATGGGCAGAAATGTTCTAACTCAGAGCGCAACATCTTTCAGGCCACTCTTGCTCTGAAAGATCGGATTGCCAATCTCCGCCACCACCGTCGCGCCGGAAAGCTCATCAGCTCCGATCTCGAGAACGCGTTCGATCGGGTACGCCATTCATTCCTCTTCGACACCATGCGAGCGCTCGGTTTCAACCAGGAGCTCATCGCTCTTCTCGGGCGCATTGCCAGTCAGTCAACATCACGGCTACTCATCAATGGGCGCCTCTCTCGTCCGATCGATACCGCTCGCTCGGTGCGGCAAGGGGCCCACTTTCCATGCATCTCTTCGTCATATATCTTCACCCGTTGGTTCGCAGGCTCGAGCAAATGTGTGGAGAGGATCTGCTTGTTGCCTACGCCGACGACATCAGCGTGATAGTGACGTCACCGTGGCAGATAGAGGCGATGAAAGAAATATTCCGGCGCTTTGGGCTTGCCGCGGGCGCAAATTTGAATTTGCGAATAACCGTTGCGGTAAATGTGGGGCTCTGTGAAGGCAATCAAATTAACACCCAGTGGCTGCAAACAGCCAATGTGGTCAAAATTCTGGGTGTTGTCTTCACAAATTCAATCAGACTAATGACCAAGCTCAACTGGGATGCGCTGGTGGGAAAGTTCGCTCAACAGTTGTGGTTGCAATCGCTCCGTTTACTGACTCTGCATCAAAGAGTAATAATGCTTAACACGTTCGGCACATCAAAACTGTGGTACCTTTCATCGGTGTTGCCTCCGTCTGGTATCCACACGGCGAAAGTCACTTCATCGATGGGGACGTACCTGTGGAGAGGAATGCCTGCACGCGTTCCCATTATGCAGATGGCACGGAAGAAGGAGCACGGTGGCTTGAATCTACATACTTTGGCGCTTAAAAGTCGCAGTTTGGCCACCAACAGGCACATCAAGGAGATCGATTCCATTCCCTACTACAAATCCTTCCTAGTCCATGCAAATCCCCGCCCCGTAATTCCCATGGATCATTCTGACATAAAATCAATCCTTTCAAATATCTCCCAAATTCCCATCCATATCCGACAAAACCCCTCCACCGATCAAATCCACCAGCACTTCGTCCAGCAAACGGAGCTGCCAAAGGTGGAACGAAACAGTCCAGCAGTCGACTGGCCACGCGCGTGGCGAAACATCGGAATGAAAGAGCTGTCGTCTGCGCAGCGAACTCAACTTTTTTTTGCTGGTGGACGGTAAAACAGAGCACCGAAGACTGCTGCACGTAATGCAACGCGTGGAGAATGAGAACTGCCAATACTGCGGCACCCAAACAGCTGAAACACTCCAACACAAATTTTCTTCCTGCGCTCGTGTCGGACCGGCATGGACGGTTCTCCAGCAGAAGCTTTTGGAATTAATGGGTGCATGGAGACGGTTTTCGTTTGACGATCTGGCTAAACCTGTTCTACCAGGCATAACAAGAACAACTCGTGTGAAAATACTGAAATATTTCATAAACTACATCCACTTTGGTAATAACTCTAACAACAGAATTGATGTTAATGATTTAATTTTTCACCTTGAATTAGGTTTTTGAACTCCAAACAATATTGTAAATACAAACTGTAAATGACAATAAACTAAATTTTAAACAAAAAAAAATCCTCATGGGCATTGTGGTTCTCTCAAATCGTGCTCTTGAAAAATCACTAGAAAAAGCACGTGGTTTCCAAGATGGCCGATTCGTGGCTTTGTTGTATAACCACCTTAAGTGCTTTGTAGAAATTCTTCAACTTTCTGAATGCCACCAGCACGACATCATGAATAGCAGGATTATTATTTTTACTTTCTTCGCGAGAAATCCCAAATCCAAAAAAAAAACTTGGACAAAGGAATGCCCAACACCCAAATCATAATATTGACGATTTTTTTGCATTGAGCATCAAATGGCTATCGCATTAATGTAATGGCTTTCGGTACATTTCGGTTGAATTTAATAATTCAATTTGAGCAGTTGACGCTTACCAGCTTTTAGGATTTATGCTGTAAAGTCTCTTAAAATCGAGATGAAGGAAGCAATTCGTGGTAGTCTGTGGATAACATTTTTCTTTAATCTTTATTGCATTGAAACCCTATCGATATGAGGTAGAATATTGTCTGTAGAATGTGTCTGCTTAGAATCGTAATAACATTTTTTGTAAGTTTACCTTTTGTTTCTACTATTCGCTTTATTTTCACAATATTACTTACTTTTTTAGTTAAGAGGTAAAAGTCTTGAATCTACTGGTCGTCCGTTGTATAGTAGTTGGATTCAATTACTGATTCGGACTGATTTTCAAATTAGATTATTTTTCGACTTTCATGAGCACAACAATACTCTGCCGGCCGCGAAATATGTAATCGCAAAAATGGTAACAAGGCTCAAAAACTTCGCAGATAATAACTGAAGCAGTCAGGTGACAACTTATCGGTTATGGGATGCGATACCAGTAATGCACGAAGATGTTGGTGCGAGCTGAAAATGCGGCGACAAAAAGTTTTCTCATGTTCGAGCTTTGGTTCGGGAGCAGATTTTCCCTGAAGGTTTTGCGGCAGGGAGCTGATCTATCTGTCGGTCTGGTCGAGTGAGTGCTAAGAAAAAGTTTTTCTCATTGCTTGTCGTTCTCCCACGGAGCTTATGTTTGCTTAACACGCGCTGCATCCGCCTTCCACTTCCAAGAATTGGACGGAAATAACAAAGAAAATGTTATCATTTGTTTGCTGAATGAAAACAGGCGACTAACTTTGTTGCATTTTCAAGAAGTCAAGAGGATGTGGTCTTGACCACTTTCCCACGTTTCTAACAAAATTATGAACATTGGTCATGGTTCTAGATACAAATGGCTTATGATGCCAGAAAAAGTTAAATTAAAGTAGAAATTCACAAATCCTGCAGAATAATTTCGAATCAACGTAATAGGCGAACATCATTTAAATTTCAGTTATTTCGTGTTTTCTTGGTACCTCAGCCACATGAACCAGTATGACCATAACTTTAAAATATTAATCATTGAAAATAAAAAAAAATGAATCAATCAACCATATGGGGCATGCCCCAGGTAATGAGGTCGGGTCAATGTTTTCAATTAATCTGCACACATACCAAACAGGCACTCTTGATTACTAGCGAATAAATATTCCCTTGCATATCAATATCCCCAGTTG
This sequence comes from Armigeres subalbatus, assembly GCF_024139115.2. Classification (NCBI taxonomy): domain Eukaryota; kingdom Metazoa; phylum Arthropoda; class Insecta; order Diptera; family Culicidae; genus Armigeres; species Armigeres subalbatus. The sequence goes on along the minus strand of NC_085139.1, from coordinate 36,931,128 downwards.
CCATCGTTGCCATCAACTGCAGCAAGCGATCTACTTTAAAACGATGTGCACGCTGTCGTGTAAGGTATCGAATCGTGCGATACAAAGGCCCAAGTGTTGAGCTAAATTGCAAAAAATGGGATCAACGGACAAGCTTGAAAAAATATTTAACTGATAGGTACTTGACTTAATTTGAAAGTTTTTTTTTATTATTCATATATGCACGATTGACCTGATGCATGTGGTGTGAATGTGCTAATGAACAAATGGGAAACGAGTTTCATGTTAATGAGCTACGATTTTTTAATTTTCCAAGCATCCACTCACAGGATTCCACAACCACCAGAGTGGTCTGGACGTACAGGATTGGGTGAATGGTAAATGTTGAATGGCCTACATACCGCAGCAGAACACCAATGTTCTTCGGTTAGTGTTTCTTTTTCATTCCACCGAGCATAACAGGCATTCCACCATCAGTTACATTCCGATCAGTGAGTGGCGCATAATTTTCATAAGGTAGGCCCTTGCAGGTCCATCGGGCCAATTTAAAATTCTCCCATGTGAACATGTTGGCGGTTATCGATTGATTTGAACTTTCCGAGTGTAAAATTTGCCGATTGTGGAAAGCTGTTCCCATGCCATCGATAACGGCGCGGCGGCGGCAGTCCTACCTTGCGGATGCTTCATTGACAGTCGTTTAAAAATAGACGATTTAAATAAGTTCATCTGGGCCGGGCCTGAGCATTCCGTATCTATGGATTGCGATAAGGGTTCACGGGGACGGACGGTTGGTTGCTGGGGGGCAGTGATGGCGACAAAGTTTTTTCTGTCTCTCCTCTGTCCCAGGTTTCCAACAACATGCTAACGACTGTTTCGCCATAGCAACTTGCGTTCTAGCCCATATATGGCGTAGAGTAGATGCCAATCACAGCAGTGGCGTTATGGACCTGCTCTGCTGGGACGATCAATAAGCCTTTGGCTCAAAAGCAGCAGCAGCAGCGTCCAATGTGGAAAGCGGTTCGCGGTTCGTTGAGTTTCCTGTTCGTCCTATTCTGGGGGCGCTTTGGGGGCTTCCCATGCGAAACATTTACAAACGACGACGACGATGATGATGATGATGGTAATGGGGGTACTTTGTTTATAAATAAATGTAACAAGATCCGAAGCAAAATGATCGGCTTAGGATTTTGGGCGACTTATCCTCCAGTTGGAAACGGGCGATTAGGTAAAAATTGCAACCGCGTTGGGACTTTGCCCTGAATCACTCCATAAGAATAGCTCTCTTAATTGCGTTTTAACTCCGAGGATCGATTTTGGAATTGGAATTCAAAACATTGAAATCCGCTCACTGAACCTTCAATAGTAATTACAAAAAATATTCCCCGCTTTCTCGAATCAGCACTCAACACGAGAAGTCAGAACTATAAGTCGCAGACTCATTCTAGATCAAATAAGTGGTGAATTCAGAGTAAAACTTTACTGTTCTTGATGCTACACATGTTGATTGTCATGAAACCTTTATGCGCTTATTTTTTAAATTTTCATGTTGGTTAAACCAATAACATGTTTATCAAGATATTTCATTATGAGTAGATGCTAACATCAAATCCTTAAACCCAACAATAAATTAGGAATGCCATACATTTCATCATTTGTTTTATAAATCTTTACTAATGTGACTAGACTTTATTCAAAGCCGTTATTTATTTAGATTATATCTCGTTGTATTAACAGCCGGAGAGGTGCTGATGACGAGTTTAGTGGTTTAGTGGCTGCCGCTTCTGCGTTTATACCCAGGAAATCACGGGTTCAATCTCCAGGCGCTCGTTATTTTCCATTTTATATCACTATATTAGTTATTTATGTGTTTCACGTTCTAGCGAAACAAATCCTACTGTTATACCTTTCACAATAACAATTCCAGAGCCAACCGTGGCTCCAATGAGAGATCGTAGAGTTCTCTGCATCTTTCTTAAGGACAATATTGCCAACCTATCGTTGCATATCGGAGTGCCGTTGGGCTAGTAGGGCAACATCATCAGCTGAATTAAAATCGTTGCTCAGATGCAGTATACTGTTTATTTGTTTATTTATTGTCGTCAATCATGTTTGTAGACCGTTTGATACAGATTTAATCTTATAATATAGTTCTCCGTTACTTAAAATTACTAAACACTTTTATCCGATATGAAAATTATACACACCAAGCATTTACTGAGTACGCAAGGATTGTTTCAATTTAGTCTTAGATGTAGTGAATTTAATAGCATTGCAATGTTTATTATAAGCAGCCATCATTTGATTTATGGGTCCGAATTTCGCATAGTTTGTACGATGACTACTACAGGCAAATAAAGTTCGATTTCGCAAAGGTCTTTGTGGGATATAAAAATTTAATTTAGATAATATTGCCTCTGAGTCGACCTTGTTCGAGATAACATCATTAGTGAAAGATAGCATCGCAAATTCTCGTGGTTCCTTCAATGTTTGTATACTAATTAGCGTGCATCGTGCTTTATAAGACGGGAGTAGAAGTTGAGTCCACCCCAACTTGCGTAGTGCATATAATAAAAATTGCTTTTGTACCGACTCAATTCTTGTGTCATGCGTGACTGTGTAAGGTGACCAAACTATGCTGCAATATTCAAGTATCGATCTGACATAAGTAATATATAATGTTTTTATAGTGTATGGATCGTGGAAGTTGTAGCCAAACCTTTTTATGAATCCTAACATATTATTAGCTTTGTTTATAATAGTATTATAATGGTCAATGAACATAAGCTTAGAGTCTATAATTATGCCAAGATCCCTAACTCTATCACATCTTGTTGCCTTTTGGCTACCTAAAGTGATTGTCGTATTTGGAATATTTCGTTTTCTGCTTATAGTAATTAAGTTGCATTTCTTTATATTGAGCTGTAACCAACTTTTTATACACCAGTTATGAAATATCTGGTTCTCGTGTTTGAATGTGTTCATGTCTTCAGCGTCTTTGATCTCAATAAAAAGTTTCATATCGTCAGCGTAAATCAATACTTTTAGATGTTTAAGAATGAAGGACAAGTCGTTTACAAACAAAATAAACAGGAGCGGACCTAAATGAGAGCCTTGTGGGACTCCAGCTGTGGTATGAAAAGACACAGATTGCTTTTCTTTTAACCCAACTATTTGATTGCGACTGGTCAGTTATGCTTCGAGCCATTTCAGAAGCCCAGGCTGGATTCCCATTTTTGCAGTTTTAAAAGAAGCATTGGTATATCGACTCAATCGAACGCTTTACTAAGATCCATATATAAAAGTTCAACGTGATTTCCTCTGTCCATGGCTTCAAGAGAATAATTCACAAATTCCAGTAAGTTCGTAGCTGTCGACAGACATTTAAAGAATCCGTGCTGCCTTGTAGTGATCCTATTTTTTATTTGGTTGAATATTTTCTCATTGACAATTGCTTCGAATAAATTTGGAATGGTGGAGAGAAGAGCGATTCCGCGGTAATTGCGGATGTCGGATTTTTTGCCAGACTTGAAAATCGGCACCAGAAAGGAAGTTTTCCACGGTTTAGGAAATTCTCCAGATTTTAATGACATATTGAAAAGCCAAAACAAAGGAGCACAGTGAGCGCAGCTTCCATAGTTTTCAAAAATATGGGGGGAACACCATCTGGACCGGTACTCTTTGTTACGTCCAATTGTTTTAACGCGTCCAATATGTCAAGAACATTAATTTGGTCGACGCTTATATCGTTTGAGAACTCAGGATAGAAATCAAAAAACGCGCGATCACGGTCCTCCTCTGAGTGTTCAGAGTAAATTTTACGGAAATACTCAGCAAACAAATTGCAAATCTCATCAGAATTAGTACCCACTTTGCTGTCTATGTACATTATTGAGGGAAAATTTTCAGTCTTTAGTTTGGTGTTCACATATTGGAAAAATATTTTGGGACAAGATTTAATTTCGCTTCAGTTTTTGCATTATACTCATCAAATGCTGTGTGCTGTGATGTTCAAATAATTTTCCATACTACTTGAATTATTAATTTTTTTGTGATTTCTATGCGCTTTTTGCTTTCGATTTTTTAAGTTCTTTATTTCAGACCGCATCGTGCTTTCGTGCTGTGCGGTTCTTTCTCTCTTTGCGGAAAGAAGTTTTTAATACTACCCGTAGGGTGCTTCTTAGCGCTATTTGTACCCACTGATCCCGTTACGATCTTTGCAAGGACCCGTGCCTTCGTTTTACGTTTCCGACAAGCGGTGGTAATCCTGCAGGGACACCGTTCTGGGAAAAAAACCTCTTAGAAGGTCACGTCTCCACGCTCAGCCATGAGCATTAATAAAAACAAGAGGAAGGGGGAGTCTCTGAATTCTCCACTTCCTTCAAAGAAACAAGGTTTCAAGACTGTCCTGCTTAAGCGCGGAAAAAATAGAAGGAAGCTGGAGAATTCAGATATTCCTTCTAACTCTAATATCGGAAATAATTCTTCTCCAATCGAACTGAGCAATCAGTTCGATTTGATTAATGATGAAATTGAGCAAATCGAATATACCTCTAGCCCAGGTGATTCGATTCATGCGAAAAAGCAAAGGATTCCGCCAATTGTGGTATCTGTTGCCGAGTTTTCTGGCTTCCGGAATGAGATTTTGAGTAACCTTCAGGGGATCAAGGTTTCATTTCAGATTGCTAGGAAGGTTGACTGCCGCGTTTTGACGGGATCCTTTGACGATCGCAAACGTCTTCTTCAGTATTTAACTGAGAAGCGCCATAAATTCTTCACATACGACGACAAAACTGGTTGTGTATATTATAATAAGGCGCTAAGAAGCACCGTTGAAATTAAAATAGCTTCGGGTAGTATTAAAAACTTCCTTCCGCAAAGAGAGAAAGAACCGCACAGCACGAAAGCACGATGCGGTCTGAAATGCTTGTTATTATTATCGTCTTTATTTAAGAGGTTTTCAACGTCATCAAATGCTGTGTGCATAGCCGTATTAAGTTGATCGCAAATGTTCAAATAATTTTCCATACTACTTGAATTATTAAAATTTTTGTGATTTCTATGCGCTTTTTGCTTTAGATTTTTTAAGTGCTTCATTTGCCTATTGAACCAAATTGGTTCTTTTGTAGAAAAAGAGCGTCTACGTCTTTGAACTGGAACTTCTTCTTTTCTTATTTTGAACAATTTACTGTAGAATAAATTAACAGCATTTTCGATATTATCTTAATTCCTCAAAGTTGTTTGCCAATCAATAATGTTTAATTTATTTCTAATGTTCTCGTAATTAGCTGCTTGATAATCCAGAACTTCCTCAATTTGATAGTCATTAGGTGGGGAAACATCGTGTAAAAACAAAGAGTATTCGATTGCCGTGTGAAACACTTCATTTCTCCATAATGGTGTGAGTGATTCGTGCACACTAAAGTCATCATAAATGTTAGTTAGCAATAGGTCCAAATGACAGTTCTGTTGATTTTTCACATGGTTGACTTGATTAAGTCCCAAGCTTGAAATTTTGTCAAAAATAAAGAGAAGAATTTCACTTTCTCCAACTATTGGAAGCAAAATGTTTTCATTATCAATATCTTGTATGAAATCTACATTGCGTTGATTGAAATCACCGAAAATGTGAATTTTTGTTTCAGGAGTTTGGGCTGACAAAATTTGATCAGCTACAGAAAAAAATTTATCATATAGATCTTTATTGGCTCTTTTTGGAGGAAAGTATACCGAAGCGAAAATATGATTCTCATTTGCCATTTGAACTTTCACCCACACGTGCTCGAATTCTTTAAATTTCGTTACTGCAATGATTTCTGAATTATAACTTGTGGAAACTGCCACCAGAACTCCACCACCTGATTTCTTTTCGGACCATTCGCAATCTCTGTCATCTCTAAAGACATTATAACTGTTACCAAAAGCTTCCTCACTTCTTACACTCATATCCCAGCTTGTCTCGTTTGCTAGAATTACCCAGCAAACCAGCAGTCGTATAGGGAGGTCGGATTGAAATCATATAAATATCCACATGGAGTTAGAATCATATAGAATGCAATATAAAGTTAATTAAAATTGTATTTGATACGAATTTGTGATTTTATTATGATCTTCATGACGAAATTATATATGAGTTTATTGGATGTCAAGATGAAGTTGTTTATCTTCTTACACAAACAAAGTTATAAATGAGGTTATTTCGCCTCATTTTAAATCATATAATTAACTTCAATCATATCAAGTAGAATGGTGTATTCTACGATTGATGTGTTTTCCGTTGAAAATAAATTGTCATGAAGATATATGAACAACTTATTCAAAGCACAATAATATGCGTGGAGTTGTTCCACGCAAAAAACCAATAGTTCTTGCGAGTTTGGGATCAGTTAGAAGAAAGCCTTAAATAATTTAAAAAGTATCCGAATCAAATTGCATAAAGGTTATTTTGAATCATTTATGAGGCAGTATAAAACATTATAAATGAAGTTATATGGCATCAGATTGAGTTACTAGTTCACTCTTTATAATGATGATGATGGTCCCGCCACATATCCCTACAAAGGTTTGAGCTAGACGATTTATCTTTAAGATAATTAATAATGATCAATTTTAATCAGATGTGGCAAACAATAAACGATCCGAATTTCCACAGATATAAATAACATTAACATATAACATGGCTATACAGCAAAAACCATAAGTTAGTAAAAAGAAACAGTTTAATTCCACCACAGAGTTTTGCCAGCATCATCAGTGGTACAGCGAGTCCGATTAAGATACAAAACTTGTGATACATCTCGCATGATGCCAAAAGTTTCGTCAAGAAGCGCGTACTCAAACTATTCTCGCTAGTACCAATCAATTTAATTTACTCGAAAAAATTCAAAACTTGTGTTACCTCTCCGTAGATACCATAAGCCTATTAAAAAGTTATATCTGAGAGCTCACTATTTTTCATATGTCGAATTCGTTTTAAAAAAGTTCCAACCTAGGTTGGAACCAGTTCCAACCTAAGTGCTGTCAAAGTGTTTTTTTATTCGCTCAGGTTGGAACTAGGTTCGCACTAGTTCCAACCCCAAAGCTGTCGGGTTCGCACTGTGTTGTTTCACGGTTTCGCACCGGGTTCACCAATACAACTGTACTACAACTGTCAAAACCACGTGGGTGGGTGGGACTGGGCGGAATAAACAAGCAGAAGGGAGAAACGAAACTGTCTGTTTATTAAAATAAAATGCGCGTTGAAAATCTTTTTTCCGGGAATTTTGTGATATTTGTTATTGTAGTTTAAAATGAAATTAATCCGGTACTGTTGTCTAGATTCAGTTTTAAAAATAATTGTTGGGGAGGTTATGTATTCATAAGTTCATTCAGGTTTTCCTCACAGATGGTGTCCTAAATTAGGTCAAATATTTTTGAGGAATACCGAATAGAATTATTTCTTATGCAGAATTTCTTTTGAAATTCTTCCAAAAACTCTTTCGTGCGTTTCAGACTTTTCTCCGGGAATTCTGCCAGATATTACTTCAGAAATTCTTTCTTGAATGTTTGGCGATATCTTTCAGACATTCCTCCATATTTTTTCCAAGGGATCCTTTCGAGATGAATTCTTTTGAAAATTCTTCTAGGAATATCTTTGAATACTGTTCCAGGATTTTCTCTGGAAGTTGCTCCTGGAATTAATTTGAAAATTCCTACAAAATAATTCCTTCAGGAAATCTTTCTAGAATACAGGAACTTACTCGAAGTATCCTTCAGAAATTGCTACGCAAGTCTCGTACATAAATTCCCCCGGAAGTACTTTGAGCAATTCCTCCGGGAGATTCTTGAAAATTGAAAATGCACGGGGCCCAAAATCCGGCGGAAAATTTTCCTGAGCTGTGAGGCTACCTTTATCAGGAGAGGTAGCGGGGGAAAAAATTTGCGAATCCTGGAGAATTTTTATTACATTCTTCTGAGTGTTCTCCGAAAAAAAAACTTTTGCAGAAATAGATGAATTTACGGAAATACGGAATTCGTGGTATAAAAATGTGCACGGGATTATTGAATATAATTAAATAGGGGAACTGTACCGATCTCCATCTCACTGAACATATATTCATCTCAACGGGAAGCAAAGAAATGCAGCACCAATTTCGTCGCCTCTTTTTGTCAACATGCGTGCTCACTGCTGAGAAAAATCACAAAAATAATAAACAATCCAAATTCCTTTCCATTGCTTTGTTTTTGGTGGGATGAATATCGGAGCCATGAGATGAATTCCAGGAGCGGTTTCCCTGTTTATATCCACCCAAAAGTTATTTCCAGTATCCGCAAAAATCAGTTCATGCACTTAAACATATTTATTTATCATGATCTGATTAGTCAACGCCAACGCACTGCCAGTGCACCGGATGTCCTGGATCATATGTTTCGAATCAAAACAAACACGATGCTACGCACACCAACATATCCAATGACAGATGGAACTGAAAATGTTTTTTTATTCAGGGTTCGGGTTGGCACTGACCCAGGTTTAAAAACGAATTCGACAATAGTATCCTTCAAACAGTTCTAAATGTTTCAAGTATCTATATAATAAAAATGAAATGGTCTGTGTTCGTATCCGCATAACTCGAAAACGGCTGGATGGATTTTCTTTATTCCTTCAGCAGATATGTGCGTTATCGTTTCCGACGGGTTTATATGATATTTCCTCATACGAAAATCACGCGTAAGGTTGAGTAAATCGTGAAAAACTAAAATAAAGTTTCGTATAGAGATTTGGCATGGGCAGTTTACAACGCGCATTTTTGCCTACTATGCAGGACAACGTCTGCCGGGTCGACTAGTTGATTATAAAATCGTAAAAAGTCATTTATACCCGTATTTCGCGGGCGATTCTCAAACATTTGTAGACTACACAAAAGAGCTTGAGCTTGAGCTTGATTGACTGCTCGTAGTTGCTACTCCATTATGACCAGATCAGCTGTTCTTGCACAGGGAACCAACAGATGTTTGCTTGGGACTGGTGATCTCATTTGTTAGGTCAAACTGGCGCCTGCCACGTCAGAATACAAGTCAATGTAGGGAAGGGGAGGAAATGATGATGCAATCACTCGCCCACTGCAAGCCGAATATACCTCTGCACTTGCCACGAGTTCATGCGGAATTTGTTGGATTTTCTGGGTAAGGTTGGAGAGGCAGAGGTCCGTCTTGGTTAACGAACTGCCAATGTGTAGGAGAAGGTAACTGATGGAATTTCTAATTGGATGTAGTAAACGAACTACACCCGGTTCTTTTTTTACACGGGTGGGTTTTAGTTGATTACGATCTTTAGCGTTGATGAAACTATGAGTTAACCCCATGAAAAAATTCACAAAAAATCAAAGAAAATTCAGGTGGTATTAAAAAGCTGTCAAAAATCAGGTTGTCCGGGAAATTAAAGAATACCAACCGTGTGAAAAAAATTTGGGTGTAGTTCATTTCCAATTCTAGCAGATTACTGTTAGAATACTCAAGTTGAAGGTATAGGAACAGTAATAGAAACGGTATGGAATCCATTTCCAGTTCTAGCGATTGCTAGAACATGAGAAATATAGAGAAAGAAACAAAGTAGGGGGAATGGAACGGACCTGGGATTGAACCCACGACCTCCTGCGAACCCACGACCACTTCCACGACCTCCTCCTGAGGCAGAAGCAGTAGCCATATGACTACCAAGCCCGCCATTTGTAGACTACACAAAAGAATGTAAAAATCCAACTCAATAAATAAAATATCATCATCATCATCGAGGCGAACAAAATAGTCTATAGTCTATAAGCGCCCTAATGAAATAACAAATCATTTAAGTTGTTCAAGAAAAGATATCCGCTAACACAAACTTCGTCAAGATACACAATAAGTCAATACCAAAAACTTAAATATTACGTGTGAAATACAAAGTCTCTTGAACTGTGATAGTGTCCTTGCACGCTTGATGTGTATAGAATACGTTTATTCCGAGCGTATACGAATTGAATACGTTTATTCCTTTATAAAACAATGAATTTTGTGAAGCTCCATACAAAAAATAAGGTGTACTTATTTCATCCGCGTTTCTAGTATTATATCTATGAATGTCACTTCCTCTTTCAATTCGATTACACAAATATTGGGGCAGCAATCCATTTATTATTTTGAAAATGAACACCATAGTCAAATAAACAATTCTTTGCTTCACTGATAACCATTGTAAAGCGTCCAAAAAAAGGAGGAGGAAGTGAATCAATTACATTTAAAAATCAAACGCATAATGTTATTTTGCAAACGCTGTAGCCTCGATATTTGTGTTTCATTGGCCAGAAATAAAATGGAGTCCAGATGAGGAGAAATGATTGATTTGTACAACTGTATTTTACTCGCAACAGTTAATTCGTTTTTTAATCGACATAAAATTCCATACTTCTTGGCTATTTTATTGATGACATTTTTGATATGAGAATCAAATTTCAATTTATCATCAATAATCACGCCAAGATATTTAATTTCCCGAACGCGATCAAGTGTTTCATCATCAATTCTAACAGAAACATTATCAATGAATCGATTTCGCGAAATTACCATGTATTTAGTTTTAGTTATATTCAACTTCAACTATTTGTACTTCAACCATTTACTTAGAGAATGCAAATCTGTATTCAAGCGTAAAACAACATCATCGATATTTCTAGCTGCAATGAATAATAGTGTGTCATACGCGAAGAGATTAATGTTGCAAAAACGTAAGACCCGTCCCATGTCATTAATATACATAATAAATAAACGGGCCCTTATAATGCGATGTGCAATTTTTTGTTCGCAATGTATGTGTTCATATGGCTCAGAGGATTGATGGAGAACTGACATCTCGAAGATCTTTGAATCGAAACTGGGCATGTCCGTTATTTCGAAAGAACTTTGAAGAGAACTTTGAAAAACATTATGAGAATTCATCATGGATCAGTGGATTTTTCTTTGCCACAGTCGTTTAATTTGCTGACAAAATGCATATTGCCAAACAAAATTTTTAGGTATGTCTACTTTTAAGTTGTTAAAGTTACAGAGTTGAGTTATAAATTGATACATCTTCTTCTTATTGGCATTACATCCCCACACTGGGACAGAGCCGCCTCGCAGCTTAGTGTTCATTAACCTTTTGTCTGTGCTCTGGGGTCAATATGACCCCAGGCCACTTTGAGTGGCTGCCATTTTTTCAGTTTTCAACCGATTCTCCTAATTTTTGGTAGTTTGGTAGAACTCGCCGAGATCTGTCTCCTAGGTGCAAATTCGCTTGAAAAATCTTGAAAATATGCGCTACAGTGTACTTTTTTCAAAAAACTTACGTTGTCTGTGCTCTGGGGTCAAATTGACCCCAAATTGAAATAGCTATAACTTTTTTAATGTTTGGCCAATTTTGGATTTTTGGGGCTGTTTCGAAAGATAATTTAATCATCTTTCAGGTCGTTACCAAAGATTGACTATTGGTGGGCGGGTACATCGCGGGGAGGGGTTTTCGTAAAAAAGGGTAAAAAACAGTGATTTTTCATGCTTATTTTACTTATATCTGAAAATACTACCCATTTTGAACTGTACCCTTTCAAAAATGTTATGCAGGAAGGCCTGTGCTTTGACATGAGGCATTGACTAGTTTAGAGCTTGGTCGCTAGGTGGCGGTATATTTGAATTCATTATTTTATACTACTCAAGTAATTCCGATATATGGAATTTTCCTCATTGTAAATATTCTTATCGCACAAATTTGAAATTTGTAAAGATAACGTCTTTAACAAAGTTCGTCTGGTGGGAATGGGCTGTCATGTGATGGAATAAATATTTAGAAAATTTACAAATAGGCGACGCTAGTGTATTTGCAATATTCTTGCATATATGAAATATTGCTTTAGCTTGAGATCCCTCTTACTTACACCCAAGTTGTATTCGCCAACACTGTTCAGGATGTCTAGCACTACAAAGCGGTGCTCAATATAATGAGCACTTCTTCCAATTTTTAAATGTGTGCGATAAGAATATTTGCACTGAGGAGAACTCTATATATCGAAATATCTGGAGTAGTCTAAAATAATGAATTCAAATATACCACACCATGGCGGCCGAGTTCTAAACTTATCAACGCCTCATGTCAAAGCACATGCCTTCCTGCATAACCTTTTTTTAAAAAGGTGCAGTTCAAAATGGGTAGGATTTTCGGATATAAGTAAAATAATCATGAAAAATCACTGTTTTTGTACCCTTCTTCACTAAAACCCCTCCCCGCGATGTACCCGCCCACCAATAGTCAATCTTTGGTAACGACCTGAAAGATGATTAAATTATCTTTCGAAACAGCCCCAAAAATCCAAAATTGGCCAAACATTGAAAAAGTTATAGCTATTTTAATTTGGGGTCAATTTGACCCCAGAGCACAGACAACGTAAGTTTTTTTGAACACAGACAGAAGGTTAAGCACTTCTACAGTTATTAACTGCGAGGTTTCTAAGCCAGGTTACCATTTTTGCATTCGTATATCATGAGGCTAACACGATGATACTATTATGCCCAGGGAAGTCGAGACAATTTCCAATCCGAAAATTGCCTAGACCGGCTCCGGGAATCGAACCCAGCCACCCTCAGCATGGTCTTGCTTTGTAGCCGCGCGTCTTACCGCACGGCTTAGGAGGGCCCATAAATTGATACATACGAAGTCATAAAAAACGATAAATATAGTTATAAACAAAGTTATATAAAGGATCTTTTTACTTCATATGAAATCATATAAACAAGAAAATTTATTCCGCATGTACGTATATGGCCTCCAAATTTGTACGTATAGGTGGAATCTATGCATTTTATATGATCTTTTTTACCGAATAAGTATCCACTTAACTGGATTGCAAATGAGTTATATGAACAGAATTGTTGGCTGGGTATTGAGTAAGAGCAGCTCAAAATGTTATTTCGTATTTCCTTAATTTTAGAAGCACTTCGCATGCGATTAAAGTTTTGAAAATAGATTGATATTTCTTTTGATGCATGCAAATTTTGCGAAGAACTATTTTGGTTATGATCCAATTGAGCTTGTAACTGATTGTTATTAACACTATTATCCTCAAAAGTTAGTTTTTCATTTTCTTCACTACTATTAAGTACCTCTCCGTTGTGGAAACTTGAGTTATTCAGATTATTGCTATTCTCCGAGTGCATCAGTTCCGTAGTTTCACCCACATCAGTATTTTTGCCATCGTCACTTATGCTAAGAATATTACAATTTAAACGTGTACATCCATTGCTTTCCTCTAAGGAGTTCGTCAATTCTGGCAAAAACACTGGCAGACACAGGGCCTCGGCGATGGAGATATTGCGTTGGATGTTCTTGAATGGTTAGCAGCAAAGTATGGATTTAACACCTAACACCTAACAGGCTGTCGAGCAGCCGATGGCTTAGGACATGATCAATCACACACTTGCCTCTCGCTCTAGTGGGTTTGTTATAAGTCGGCTCCGTTGCATTTTCTAATACGAAAAGTGTCACGTCTTCCCTCGTATAGGAACTGGTGGTTCTCACTCGTGACGTGAGGTAAATTGGCCGACAGAAGATAAACGCAAATGGTACCAAACTATACCCCCTTCTAGAGTGCAACTAGAAGGATTTTCCATCCTCTTTGACCGGATCTTGAATCGTACACATCGTCCGGCTTGGTAATGTCCTTCCTGAGATCTCATACGCGTGCCAATCAAACTGCTGGACCGACAACGATACCACTTTAAAGGTTTTTTTCCTCCTAGTTCTGACTGAAAAACTCGGCGTAAATTTTGAAGCGAAGCACCTTTTGGCATTGAAAGAGTAAAGTTTACTCTCCAAGTACAACAGGTCCGGGGGAAGGGTTAGCAAAACTTTCTCTTTGGAAAATGTAAATCTTTTTTATTTCCTCTCCTCCGTGTGGTAAAAACTTATCCGCAATCAGAAGAAAAAAGCATAACGAAAAAAGGCATGAACGAACATACAGCTCGAAGTTAGGGTGCTTGCATCAGTAATCGTAGTGATGTAACAACAATAGTAGATACTATTATAGGAGTATTAAGTTGAATTAATTAAAATTTTAAGTTAATTTGGATGTAATTTGAGTTAGCACGCGCAGTTCGAAGTTTGTATGGAAATTACTATGAAAACAGTAACTTTTTACGGAAAACCGTTCCCCAACGCTTACCAACACTCTAAAAACATATCAGTACATAGGCAAAATAGGAAATTTTACAAGGAAACTGGCAATAACGTCAAAATTTGAATCACTCTAGTGCTACATATTACGTTTTTCTCTTTCGAGCCCGGCACAATCAGGTTCGGCCGCAGCTGAATAAATTTTAAAACTGAATTTCGGAAAAAAAATAGTTTATGGCTGATTTTCAGCTAAATATTTCCATAAGCTCAGCAACCAAATCCTAACTTTTATTGAGATCTCGGTAAAACTCATGTTTGCTACCTATCTCGGGAAAGGGAATAAAAATACTAAGATCTCGGTGAAAAAATAAGTCTGTTCCTTACGGGCCTAGTTGTCATTGGCGAGAAGGGGGGGGGAGGCAACTTTTTTGGTCTTCTAAATCGTAGTTTTATAGTAGTTTTATAAAAACACATGAATATTAACAATATTAACATATTTTCAAATAAAGTGAGAAAAATATTAACGAAGTTAGGGATTTTTTAGGAATGCCTCCAGCAACTTCTTCGGCAGTGTCTTCAGGAATTCCACCATAAATTTTTCCGGGAATTGATCCGAAAATTCCACCAATATTTACTCCAAGAAAATCTTCACGAGCTTCTTTATAAGTTCTGCAGAATTCCCTGCAATAATTCAAATAATTTCGTGCTGTTTCCCATAATTTTTAAAAATAAGAATGTTCCGTGGAAATTCCGCAGAACTGCCAGTAAACATTCCTGAGAATTTCATGGAAAATCTTCGAATTTCTTGTGTAAACTCCATAAAATTTTCCGTGAATTGTTTCGAATAATTTCTTTTGAAAATTTCAAAGAATTTCTCCAGGATTTCACCGGAAATTTATACAGAAATTATACCGAAAATGAAATCAACAATGGAATTTTCGGGGGAATTCCTAGATTAATTCGCAATGAAATCCTGAAAGAATTCCGGATGAAACTTCAAGATTTCCACTGGGAGATCCTCCAGGAGTTTCTCCGAAAATTCCTCCTGGAATTCTTCCAGGAGTTCCACCGGCATTTCCGCCAAGAATTTCTCTAGGATTTCCTTCGAGAATTATTCCGGTAGTTCTATCGGCAATTCCTTTGAAAATTCTTCCGGAAATTTCGCAGAATTGGAATTTATTTAGGCTTCTTCAGGAATTTATATAGATTTTCCACCAGAAGCTCCTCCGAGAATTTCTCTGCGAGCTCCTCAGGGAATTCTCCGGGAGGTCCTCTGATGATGATGATGGTCCAGCTACAAACCCCAACAAAGGTTTCAGCTTGACGAGATTTGTCTATAAGATGAATTTTCTTGTTTCCGAGAATGTTTCTGGTAGTTTCCCCGGGGTTCCTTTGAAAATTCTCCCGGGAGTTTCTTCAGAAATTCTTCCAGAAAATTCCTTCGATAGTTCCTCCGGGAATTCCACCAGCAATTCATCCGGGAGTTTCTCCGGAAATTCCTCCGGGAGTTCTTACGGGAGATCTTACGGGAGCTCCTCCGGCAGTTCCTTCGGGAATTCCTCCGGAAGATCCACCAGCAGTTTCTACGAGAATCCCTCCGGGAGTTTCACCGGCAGTTTCTCCGGGTGTTTCTCTGAAAAGGAACTCCCGGAGGAACTCCCAGAGTGATTTCCGGAGGAACTCCCGGGGAATTTTCTATAGGAATTTCCAGAGAAATTATCAGAGGAACTCTCGGAGGAGCTGCCGGTGGAACTTCTAGAGGAATTTATTGAAGAACTACAGGAAGAATTTCCGGAGGAAATCCTGAAGGAACTCTCGTAAGAATTCTAGGATGAACACCCAAAGGAACTTCCGTAAGAATTCCAGGAGGAACTCCTGGAAGAATTCTTAAAAGAACCTCCCGGAGGAATTCCCGTAAGAACTCCCAGAGAAATTCTCCGAGGAACTTCTGGAGGAATTTGTAGCTAAATGCCTAAAGAAATGCTAAATGAATTCCTGGAAGAAAGCCTGATTGAATTCCCGAAGGAACTACTGGTAGAACTTTGAGGAACACCCGGTGGAATACCCTAGAGGAAGAGAAAAAATATTTCTGAAGGAACTTCTGAAAACCCATTTCCCGTGAAATTCCTGCCAAATATCGTCCAGGAATTCCCTGTAAAGTTCCTGGAGGTATTACCGCAGAATTTCTTGTAAAAACTCCTGGAAGAACTCCCGGAAGAACTCCCACAAGCACTTCCGGAGGAATTCCCACATGGAAGTCCTGAAATAATTCTTAGAGAAGTTCCTAAAGGAATTTCCGAAAAAATATCTGATAGGGGTAACGGCTCAAACCTTGGCCCATTATGCTACGGCTGAGCACATTTATCGCTGTAAATCTTCATATATTGCATTTCCAACCAGAATTATTCCACCAGCCGGCTTGCTTACATATGGTTTTGATGCCAAATAGCAAAAAACGACGATGAATGTCCAAAATATCTCATTTAAACCAGCGAAAGTCTCGAGAGAAATGGCCAAAATATCGGCATCCGTGTCCCTATCATGTGGATAATTTTTCAGCCCACTTGGAACGAGTGATTGTTGATTTCGAACATACGAAAGATAAAGATGGGTTGCTGTTTATAGTACCAGTCATTTTGCTTGCGTTGAATAAAGGCAGCATGCAAACAAATAGAGAAAATCAAATCATCTTATAGAGCATGAATTCTAATTGGTTGCATGTAAAATACTACCACACTGATTGTGAGAGTGCGTTTTAGATTCCCCCAATAGCACGATTACCAAGGACATGCTAACGAAAATACTATTATATGTATCATTTATTTCCCAAATATTTACCATATTTGCAAGTGAAGAAGTTTAGAAAAATGAAAACTGTATTAAAAACTGCAATTGCAAAAAGGCTACATGTTCTAGCCCTCATGTTGTGCCTTCAAACAAATTACATACGTTAATTATTGGCTGCCGCATAATTTTGAGATTTACTGCTAGTTGAAACCATGGCAGTTGTGTTGCTCTCGCTCTCGCGATACTCTCAAAAAACTTTTTTCCAAAACGTAAACAATGCTTTAGGTGGGGATGATGCATAACGCACTACTGAACAAAGCCAATTGTAAAACTTATTCTAGGCCATGGTTTCCCAAACTGGTGGGTCGCGACCCCCCAGCCTGTGTAAATCTTATGGAAGGGGGTCGCGACCCCCCAACTTTGGGAAGCTATGTTCTAAGCAATTCCTTGCTTTGTACTGTGCATAAACAGTTATAACTGTGCCAACTTCCTGATATTATTACACAATTATTCATAAATACAATTATTGAATGCTTGTTTTTAACTCTGCCTGCATTGAAGTTTTATGATTGGTACGTGCGTTTGATTCCACTCCTCTCTATATCGATCCAGCTGTTGTGAATCCTCTCAAAACTCTCACGTGTTTCAACTTCCCGAGTTGAAAGAATACTTTTTCGGTATCATTGTACAGATCAAAATGCTTTTTGCAAGCAATAATAGATCTAAATTATGATGAAGGTATTTGTCAAGTAATTTGACTTGAAATTATTCACATGAAATGACGTTGAAAAATTATCTAATGAAACATACGATCCATTGTATCTTTCCATTATTAAGTGAGAAAATGTTTGTAGGATTCGTGCGAAAGATGATAAAACTAAATATTCATACACTATTTGAATAATTTATTTGCAAAATTATGAAGAAAATTGTGTTTCGAACCTCGAAAGGTTGATGCTTGAATGCTTGAATCGCTTTTGCTTGAATCGTGTTTGGAAGCCGTAAGGTAGGCAATTATTTTTGGTATGATCTGCGAATGAAAGCGATTATATCGTGATTCGAGAAAAGCATCATGAGGCCTATTCACAAACTACATGACGTTTTAGGTTGTGGGAGGGTACTTGTCTGAGCGTTAAGGACAGAGGACCGACATCCAATTTTTTTACTATGGATTCTGACAGGTTTGCCTGTTCGTTCTTTTGTGGGGGATAAATTTATCCCCCAGTGTCAAATTACCCCAACACTGATTTATTCTGCAATAGTATGTGCGCGAGTTCTGAATGTTTATGTTTTTACAGGAGAATATGATGCAAAACGCCCAAACCACTCAATAATGCAACATGATACAATCATAAGAAAATAGAGAAAAATTTAGCAAACTATAAATTAAAACTATTTTACACTCGATTCCATGTTTCAAACGTTAGAATGCTCAACTTATTTGCTCAATAATTCAGAATGCTACTTGCACACGGTACTGTCTATGCCTTTGTTCGTTTTATATCATTTTCACCGTCGGAATTGTTTATGTTGCATTCGCAGTGCACTCGTATTAGTGACTCAGAAAAGATGTGACAAAAATGGCGTAGCTTGTCATCCCCGTGGTTAAGGACTTTACAAATTTTAGAACTCTACCATATATGAAGCGTTACTAGGGGGTGGGTGTGGGTTGACAATAGTTTAGCGTTATGTAATTTGCGAAAGAAACTTAACGGTTGAGTGGATTAAACTGTTTTTACAAAAATTCTCAGCAACCTAATCGCAAGCATCGGATATTCTATCTGTAGCTTTCGGTTATTTTCTCCAGTATGGGTTAATGGTGAGAATGTTTTGATTTTAGAGTTTCACCTATACTAGCGTAGTGCTACAAATCGAAAGCGCATGCCACCATTTGGCTACGGGTGCCCCCAGTATTGTCCAAAAAAGTTTTGGTTAATTATGTCGCTATACTAATGGAAATTGTGAAATAAAAATGATAGCTGACATAGTGTGGTTGTTATTCACTCATCTGATATGCGAAAGCAGGTATGTTCATTCAGGAAACTTTTTTATTTGGCAAATGAAAAAACTATAGCACAGCCAGCCTGCATAAGTTAACGAAACATGGCTGCTAAAAAACCGAGACAAAGTGATTTTTCACGCAAGATAATTGCTTTTAATAGTTTAAGAAGTGTATAAATCTAGAGTTATGAAGCAGCTATATGTTTGATACACTTTTCTAAAGAAGCTGTGGTTAATATCACCCTACAAATCGACGTATTATCGCTGAAATATTGATTTATTTGCGTGATGAGCCAATGTTACATCCAGGGCCAACATTACCACCGGTTACCCTAGTATTCCCAGAAAAATACCAGGAAGAATTAATGCAGAAATTCCCAGATGAAATCCTGAAAGTATTCCCAGATGAATTGCTGAAGAAAATCCCTGCGGATTGTTGACAAATTTCTGGAAGAACTCTTGGCAGATATCCGAGTAAATTCCGAGTGAAGTCCGGAAAGAATTCTAGTACACTTCCGCGGAAAATCTCCCGAAGAAATTCCTGAAGGAATTCCTAGAGAAGTACCTGAAGAAACTCCCGAAAAAATACCTGTAAGAATTTCTGGGGAAATACTTGGACGAATTCCAGGAGAAATTCATGAAGATATTTCTAGAGGATTTCTTGGAGGATATGCTGAAGTAATTGCGAAAAGAATTACAGATTGGAATGCTAGATGAATGAATGTTTGGAGGTATTGCCGGAAAATTTCCTGGAAGTAATCCCAGAGGAATTAAAGGAAGAGTTCCGAGAGGAATGCCAGGAAAAGTTCCTAGAAGAATTTCCGAAGGAATTTCTTATAGATTTACAAGTGATATTATGGAGAAACTTCTGGTAGAATTTTGGGAAGAAATTCGGTATGTATTCTTGACGGAACTCTCGAATGCATGCCTGAAGGAAATGCCGGATTCTTCCTGAAGAGAGAATAGCCGAATAAATATCTAGAAGTAAATCTTGGAAAGAAGAAAAGATATCTTCAAGGAATTTCCTCGTGAATTTCCTAAAAAAAATTAGTGGAGGGTTTCTAGATAAGGAGGAATTACAATTACATGAGAAGGATTTTCGAACGATTTTCAGAGGAATTTGAGGATAACTTTCCGGAGGAATTCAGAAGTTCCCAGGGGAGCTTCTAGAAGGATTTCAAGGAGAATTTTTGAGCCCGAAATGTTTAGAGTTGTTTTGAACTTTCATATATTATGGATCCTGGATGCCCTAATAATTTTTGGGAATCTTTTGAATTTCAACCACCTATTTCTGTATATGATTGGATCGTAAGGTGCACATGTTTGAGGGAATTCATTTCAGTACCCGTTCAATCTTTCCACAATTTAGGGGGGGCGACAGCCCCCCCCTGCCCCCCCCTTGGCTACTTCGCTTAAGTATTGCACATATCAGGGTTAGACAAAAGGTTGAGGTAGTTAGCATCACCTTGCATAGAATTATCCACATTTTGTAAAACTAGGACTATCGGATGCAGAAACTTTTCTAGTTTTCTCTAAATCTCAAATCGGTTCGCGGACACCGAGATATTGCGGGTTTTCCGAGGGTATGCTTCAAATGCATTTTTTCTTCTGCTTGTAATTTTATGTGACGTTTACTTTCACTAAGTTTTATGCTTTTTCCAAAAACTAGAAGTCATTTGCTGACCAATACTGGCTAAAGATCAAGAATCCGTTAGAAAATACTAGGAAATATGGCCATTTTCGTGAAGACAGATCCAGATGACGAGCTCGGTGGTCTAATGGTAACCGCTTCTGCCTTATAAGCAGGAGGTCATGGGTTCAATTCCAGGCTCGTCCCTTTCCTACTTTGTATTTCTATCTTAGTTCTTTCTGTGTTTCACGTTCTACCAAAACAATTCCTACTGTTATGAACCTTCCACACTAACAAATCCAAAACCTCCCGTGGCACCTATGAGAGGTCGTAGAGTTCTCTGCATCTTTCTTAAGTAGGTGTCCAACTAACCGTCCTTCCCCTTCCTCAGCATTCGCAAGGACGTGGCCAGGACAGATCTCAACTATTGGAGAGTGCATTGCGTCCATCTAAGAGATAGTGATTAGTTCCAAATCAATATCTGTGGTAACGGATGAAAGTGATGCTACTCTCATACAATAGTCTTGGCTTGTACCACCTACGAATTTGTGCGAACTGCTTAATGCTAATGCTAATGCTAATGCTAATTTTCGTGAAGACAGATCCAGAAATATGATGATATGATAACATAAAGGAATTATGGATATGGGCTTAGGATTACGGGTATCTAACTTCATGGCTTTGCGAAATGAACAAATGATAATGTCCACTGCCATTACATTATAATACCGAAAATGTTTCTTTAAATTCTTAAAATGTCCACTGCCTGGCATGGAAAATGCTGGATAAAGCGTACCATTGATTGGTACATCGCGTACCTGAAGAAATAAAATAGATCCCGTTTCGCGGTATTTAGCCTCTTACCCAGCAACTCCTATCCCTACCTCCTCGTGGCGTTGGCCGGGATACGAGCAACCTTAGGGAATCATCTAATCAGCATCTATGTTCCAACGATAAACCTGATGACGTGAAGGATGAGTTCTATTAGAGCTAGGGTGGCTCAAAAACACTTTTTCAAATTTTTTGATGGGCCGCTCTCTTATCCGGTTCTATTTGATGTCCTGATGCTCTGGACAAAATTTCAGCCAAATCGGTCAACGTTTGGGTGGTGCTAAACTCGTTGGAAGATTATATGGAAAAATGTATGCAGAAACATCGATAAACAGTGATTTGCAGTTGGACGACACAATTTAGGATGAAGAACTATGATACTCATTCAGTTATTGTAGAATTAAATACAGATGTTGTGCTGAAAACCGCGAGAAGATTAGATTATTAGGCAAAGATATTAGCATTTTACTGGAGTGTTGTATAAGTGAATTTATTTCTTTTCAAAGATAAAAGAAACGAAATTTGCTCAAACCCCACTCCAGAGAAATGCTAATAACTTCGCCGGGCAAACACTAATCTTTTCGTGGTTTTCAGCATAACATTCTGTATTAAATTCTTCACGATCTGAATGAGTATCATAGTTTTTCATCGTAAATTGTCTAACTGCAAATCACTGTTTTTGGATGTTTCTGCATACATTGTTGCATATATACCTCCAACGGGTTCAGCACATCCCAAACGTTGACCGATTTGGCTGAAATTTTGTCCAGAGCATCAGGACATCAAATAGAACCGAATTCGGGTTCGATTCCCGGTGCCGGTCCAGGCAATTTTCGGATTGGAAATTGTCTCGACTTCCCTGGGCATAAAAGTATCATCGTGTTAGCCTCATGATATACGAATGCAAAAATGCAAAAATGGAAGTGCTTAATGAACACTAAGCTGCGAGGCGGCTCTGTCCCAGTTTGGGGATGTAATGCCAATAAGAAGAAGAAGAAGAAGAAGAAGAAGAAGAAGAAGAAGAAGAAGAAGAAGAAAAGGGCGGTCCATAAAAAAAAGTTTTTTCCATACTAATTTGAGCCACCCTAATGAAAGCCTTTATGAGGCCTACGGAGAGTGGCCACCACACGATGTAAAGATTGTCATCGGGGATGCAAATGTGTAGATCGAAAGAGAAAGTTTATTTCGCCCTGTCATTGGTACAGGAAGCCTTCATTCCGCTACCAACGATAATGGTCTGCTACTTGTAACCTTTGCTGCTGCTATAGAGGAATGTCAATCAGCAGTACCTACTTCGCACGTAAGAATATCCGCAAACACACCTGGCAACCTCCGAGTCGAGACACTTGCTCACAGATATACCACGTGCTGATCGACGGACGACATTTCTCGGATGTTATAGATGTAAGGATCGTATCACTATCTTGTAGTTGCAAAAATTCGGGCGCGATTTTCCAACGTCCCGAATTCACGAAGCAACAGACCGATGCGTTTCAATATCCAACGCTTGCCAGTTGAAAGAGTTGCTGAGCAGTACCACCAGAAGCTGGACGAGCGGATAGGAGATGCCACCGGATCTGGAGAACTGAATGAAGAACTGCCTGCCGGCTGGTTGGATAGCCTCATATGCCAAATCTATAAGAAAGGGCACCGACTAGAGTGTGCCAATTACAGAGGGATCACCCTTCTGAACTCGGCGTACAAAATCATGTCGCGTATCCTGTTTAACAGACTGAGGAGTTATTCAGGCAGATTTTCGTGAGGGCCGATCAACGACGGATCAGATGCGGATGATCCTTTATAAATTCCGGGAGTACAACTTGCAGACACATCATCTGTTCATTGATTTCAAAGCAGCGTACGATTCAGTGAAAAGAATCGAGCTGTGGCAGGCAATGTCCGAACATGGCTTTCCGGCGAAACTTATTAGACTGATACGTGCAACACTGGATGGCTTGTGGGCTCCTGGGCCTTCCAGACATCGACCTCATTGGAATCGATTGCAGAGCAGTAGTAGAGGCTTTTGTCCCACTTAGGAGGAAGACGGCAAGGATAGGCTTAACCATTAACTCTACCAAGGCAAAGTACATGGTGGCAGGTAGAGATAGAAGAAGACTCAGTGTTGTTAGTGCTTGATGGGGATGTGTTTGAAGTTGTTAAAGAATTTGTTTACCTTGAAACGCTTGTGACACGTGACAATGACGTTTCCCGAAAAGTGAAAAGACGTATTGCTGATGCGAGTAGGGCTTTTTACGGATTACGTAACCAGCGTAGGTCTCGAAACATGCAGACGGAAACGAAATTTACTCTATATTAAACTCTGATTCTACCAGCGGCCCTTTATGGAGTTTTCGAGCGAAAATTGCTGCGTACAATACTCGGAGGGAAACTTGAAAATGGCGTGTGGCGCAGACGCATGAATCATACGCTGTATCAAGTATGCAAAGAAGAAAATATTGTGAATCGTATAAAATACCCCAGACTTCAATGGGCTGGTCACTTAGTGCGAATGTCGGAAGAAAGAATAGAGAAAACAATAATTACCAGAGAACCAGATAGGGGCCGGCATCTTCGTGGAAAGCCACGAACACGCTGGCTGCACGCGGTGGAATCGGACCTGGGAACCCTGAACATTCGGAGAAACATCGCCCAAGACCGAAGATTATGGAGCTCTACAATACGCCAGGCATAGGTGTATCGACGATGTAGCCAACCAGGTATCCGAGTAGGTACGTAGCCGCGACGACGGCAGCAACAGCCGGAAAAATGCTGCATTGACGAGCTAGGCTCTCTGACCGGTAACTCCAGTGCCGACACCTCGGTTGGAAACGGAACCATCGATGCCTCTTCTGAAACGGGTGGTATGGGTTTTCGATGATGGCGGGAGGCATCAGCCAGCTTCCCGCTCCGTACCAGTGGACCCGCATCACGGGAGCTTATTTTACCGGATTATTACGCTATGTAAATCATCTCTTCACTCAAGCTGAAGATGATTCGATTCTTTGCCGGAGGGAACTATAAACAGAGCTGCCGACAAAAGGTGCGAATGCTGTAGAATTGGCTAAGCTATTACACAAAGAGGGGGGTGTATCTACGCAGTGATTCAAGAAAGACGTGGCTTGATGGTTCCTTTGTGGACCCGGGTAAACGACGCAAACCAAAATGGTGGTGGGTTGCTCTTTGATTAACCCTTATCCTCCCTTGATACTTTTTAGGCACATAAAAATGACTTTAAAAAAACATAACGCCTTTGATTCTTAACCGATTTTGACGATTCACCTTCCAAACGAATCGGTTAGATCTCTAATTTTCAAACCTGGGAAGAGGATTGGCATTGCCCACCTGGTTCCGGAATTCATTTAAATGAAGTCGATTTGTTGCGAGCAAACCGGTTAAGTTAGTACCCCAAAAGTAGGCGAGACCTTTTTACGCATTTTTTTTGCATTAAAAATGCATTTTAAGCATAACTTCTGATCCCATAGTCCGATCAGACCAACTTTCATAAGAAAACGGAAAGAAAGACAAAAAGGTACAAAAGAAAGGGTTCCTTTAACATGGACCTAGACACAACAGATAAGCACTTGCGACGACACTTCCTAACCTCTAATTTCTCATATATTCATATTAATATTAACTTCCCTCCTTTTTTCTTCTTTTCTGAACCCCACCATAGATTGTACGCAGCAGAGTGCGTACTCTTGTTTCTCTTGTTTCGGACAGCAGAACGATCGCGCGGTCGGTCGAATTATTGTGTTCTGCATTGCGCGGCCGGTAATAAAATTAATCAGTTCGGTGCGTGATCTCTCTTGTTTCGAAGCGGGCTTGGTAGTCATATGGCTACTGCTTCTGCCTCATACGCAGGAGGTCGTGGGTTAATTCCCAGGTCCGTTCCATTCTCCTACTTTGTATCTTTCTCTTTATTTCTCATGTTCTAGCAATCGCTAGAACTGGAAATGGACTTCCATACCGTTTCCATTACTATTCCTATACCTTCAACTTGAGTATTCTAACAGTAATCTGCTAGAAATGGAAATGAACTATAGAGCTCGTTTCCTACATCCAATTAGAAATTCCATCAGTTACCTTCTCCTACACATTGGCAGCTCGTTAACCAAGACGGACCTCTGCCTCTCCAACCTTACCCAGAAAATCCAACAAATTCCGCATGAACTCGTGGCAAGTGCAGAGGTATATTCGGCTTGCAGTGGGCGAGTGATTGCATCATCATTTCCTCCCCCTTCCCTACATTGACTTGCATTCTGACGTGGCAGGCGCCAGTATGACCTAACAAATGAGATCACCAGTACTTGTACATTGAAGATGTGTGCTAGTCCCAAGCAAACATCTGTTGGTTCTCTGTGCAAGAACAGCTGATCTGGTCATAACGGAGTAGCAACTACGAGCAGTCAATCAAGCTCAAGCTCCCACCATAGATTGTACGCAACACTTTCCTTTCGAATTATAGGGGAAGGAGGGGCAATATGCCCTAGCTAAGCAAAAACTGCTTCAATGTTTTAGCTGTAACGATTTTCATGGGTATTTTTACCTCATGCAACAGTTAAACAATATAACTAACTGATGCCATCTAAAAATTGTAGAAAATCTCAATCATATTGATAATATTCACATTTCAAAAAAGCGTTTTGAGGCCTCTTCCCCTACTCGGTGTGAAACAAGAAACCCAGATTAATCCACCTAGCGGTGATTGTGCCTTCCTCGTTTCTTTCGAGTGAGTAATTTCAACGCAGTTTTGGTGAAAAAAAAGTATTTTGACCATAACTTCTGAGGCTATAGTCCGATCCTGCCAATTTTCAACAGGAAACAATGGGACCGGATTCTGCATCGAATGCAACTTCTTGCGAGCAAATCGACTGAGGGTACATATGGAACTAAAATGAGTGAGATTTTGAAAAATGTATTTTGGCCATAACTAATAACTTTTCAATTCGAAACAATTGGACAATATCCTACGTCGAATGAAACTTGTTGCGAGTAAATCAGCTGAGAGTGAGTGCCTAAAAAGTGAGTGAGAATTTTTCTTATAAAAAATTTATTTTGGCCATAATTCCGAAGCCCATAGTCCGATTGGGCCAGTTTTCAATACGAAACAATGGGACAAGATTCCGCGTCGAATGCAACTTGTTTAGGCAACGGTTAAGGATAAGTGCCTAAAAAATTAGTGAGATTATTTTGCGCACATACATACACACACACATACACACACACACGCACACACAGACAACACCTCAATTCGTCGAGCTGAGTCGATCGGTATATACCCGAGCAGGAGAAATTGGCTCAATAATACTTAATTCTGTTATTGATACCATACTCTGTTATGAACTAGCCCTGCATAAGAGGTAAAATACCAAAGGAATAATACCAAAAACTAATATGTACAATACTTAAGCCATAACAAACTCAGTTATTAAATTGAATTTCAATACCAAATGCATAACCAATTATTATTCGTTTGGTATTGAAATACCTAAGCATGGTATGCCTCAAATATTCTGCATATAAGTTTTTGGTATTATTTTTTGGTATTTTACCTCTTATGCAAGGCTAAATCATACCAATTTCTGTTATCGAGGTCGTCGCTCCTGCTCGGGTAACACTATGGGTCTCCGGGACTCCTATCAAAAGTTCGTTTTTGGAGCGAACATACAGCCTTTACGTATACTTTGTATACGAGAAAGGCAAAACTTATGAGCGTAGACATATCAATCAATCCTACAAAAATCTAAATGTCTTCTAAATCTTTCGCATCTACATCCAGTTACCATTTTCTCGGGGAACCCCCATGATATTACTGCGGATACTATAGTACCTCTTTATGAAACTTAGTACGTTCTTAGCACGGTTCTTTTCTCGGCTACAGGTTACTCCAGCCCAGTGTATGAGATAGCTATATATGGTCTGGGTTATGCTAAATCGCACCAAGCGCCATTGAAAAGTTATTGTTTATTTCCGTTTGCTTTTACGGACTCTCTCTATCTTATTGGCATTACATCCCCACACTAGGACAGAGCCGCCTCGCGGCTTAGTGTTCATTAAGCACTTCCACAGTTATTAACTGCGAGGTTTCTAAGCCAGGTTACCATTTTTGCATTCGTATATCATGAGGCTAGCACCATGATACTTTTATGCCCAGGGAAGTCGAGACAATTTCCAATCCGAAAATTGCCTAGATCGGCACCGGAAATCGAACCCAGCCACCCTCAGCATGGTCTGGCTTTGTAGCCGCGCATCTTACCGCACGGCTAAGGAGGGCTTTTACGGACTAAGTATCGCAAATTCATCAAAAAGGTGTTTCACCGAACCATGACCATCGGCCATTTGAAGCAGCGAGAGATCTCGGATTGCCTGGTTTGACGTTGTGCCATTTCTACGAGCGACAGCGCTTACTAAGAGTGATTACTCTGCAGAAAAGGACTGGGAAATTGGGGGTTACTTGAATGGATTTATTGACTCGGTAATACTGACGATGGACGCATAGTTGTCCTTAAATTGAAACGATATCAATATGTTATTAGTCTGTTTCGGAAGCTTGGAGTGATGGGTCAGTAAAGGTACAATGGAGTAACTTTGTTGCATTATTGTACTTCTGGCTAGATTCTTCTTCTTCTGATTGGCATTACATCCCCACACTGGGACAGAGTCGCCTCTGGCTAGATTAATTGCCATAAATACCTGCTCTTGGATTACGTTGATAATTATTATTATTATTAATATCTTTATTAATGAGGTTTTCGGCCCTGGACCGGTTCGCCTCGTAAACGTTGATAATCTTCGATATAGACTAACGCAAAATGAACTCCCCCAAGAAATTATGACGTTTGAGCTGGTCGCATAATGAACTTTTGTTCGAAAAGACGAGCCGCTCAAATGTAAAAATCCATCGGGTGAGTGAATTCGAAAACAGCTGTACAGGTCTATACATAAAAATGAATTTCTGTCTGTCTGACCATTATAGACTCCGAAAGTACTAAGCCGATCAGCGTGAAAATTTGTATGCAGAGGTTTTTGGGACGGGGAAGGTTCTTAAGATGGTTCAAGACCCATCCCCCCTTAGGAAAGGGGGGCTTCCATACAAATGAAACATAAATTTCTGCATAACTCGAGAACTAATCAGAGAATAAATCAATTTTAGGTGAAACGAAGTTCGTCGGGTCTAAATAACTGGAATAAATAACTGGTCTTTGTTGATTCTGCGAGCGTTACGGCCCATACAAATTTTAGAACCTTTCCATACAAAACACATTACGAGGGGGTGGGCTTTTCGGTAAATGACAGCCGGTGTCACTGAGTACATCGAGAGTATTTCTCATGGCAAGTGGATACTGTGGGTAAGATTTTCATTGACTCTGTTTTGATTAGTGATTGTTGCGATTACCGGAGGGGCCCGCAGGAAGTCGCAATATTCTATATTTTCTCGAGGCACTCAAAAGGAAACCGAGAAGGAAACAATGGAACAGGATTCCGCGTCGAATGAAACTTGTTGCAAGCAAATCGGTTAAGAGTAAGTAAAAAATATGTTTTGGCCATAATTCCGAAGCCCATAGTCTGATTGAACCAATATTCGATAAGAAACAATGAGGCAAGATTCTGCATCGGACAAATCGGCTAAGAGTAAGTGCCTAAAAAATGAAAAAAAAATGTATTTTGGCCATAACTTCAAATCCCATAGTTCGAATCGACCAATTTTCAATACGAAACAATGGGACAGGATTCCGCGTCGAATGCAACTTGTTGCGAGCAAATCGGTTAAGCATAAGTGCCTAAAAATGAGTGAGAATTTTGTACGTGTTTCTCATGTGATAAAAGGCAAAAAAAAATAAACTTTGACCATATCTGTTTAATACCGATCTGTTTAATTTTCAATACGAAACAATGGAACAAGATTCTGCGTCGAATGCAACTTGTTGCAGGCAAATCGGCTAGAAGTAAGTGCCTTAAAAATGAGTGAGAATTTTTCTTGTCAACAAATGTATTTTGGCCATTACTTCGAATCCCATAGTTCGATTCGACCAATTTTCAATACGAAACAATGGGACAGGATTTCGCGTCGAACGAAACTTGTTGCGAGAGTTAACACATAGCGACGAACGACATTAAACTCTACAAGCAGCATCAGCACTTCTCAAGTGGGTCACGAACGCCGGGACAACGAACGCCGATAAAAACAATCACAACATTGTCGAGGGCACCGATCGATCTATGCTGAGTGGGCTCAACCGCCGCGGGACCGTCATCGCTGAAATTACATTTTGAGT
This sequence comes from Armigeres subalbatus, assembly GCF_024139115.2. NCBI lineage: Eukaryota > Metazoa > Arthropoda > Insecta > Diptera > Culicidae > Armigeres > Armigeres subalbatus. The sequence goes on along the minus strand of NC_085139.1, from coordinate 36,901,472 downwards.
TTTGAACCTTGAATAAAGTCTGTTCTGTTTTTACCATCGACCGACTCGGATCATTCTTTTAAAAGAACCTCCCCGGTAAATAAGTTAACTGGCGCCCGAATAGGGACCTTGCCAAAAGTGGGAATTGTATAAGTTACAAGTGGTGAAAATCGTTAATTGTTAACAAGTGGAAAAAATCCTAAGTGGATATCACAAAATCCGAAAGTGGTTCAAGGAGCCAGTTCACCTGTTACAATCCGGTTCAACGAGCCCCATCACGACAACGAAAGCGAGAGCCAGGACACCGAAGCTGAGAAGCTCGATCGCTACTAGGACCCCAGTAGCAGCACTGCAGCGGCAAAAAGGAATCACCCCGAAGTAGCTGCCTGGTTTTCCCCACCGAGCGAGGCCGCCCTAAGTTACAACCCAAAAGTCCAGGAATTTCATCATGGTACTGGCATTAATGTAAGTAATTTTATCATTATTATCTAAAAGTGTAAGTGACAAACCAATTGAAACCAAAAAAAACATTTTTCTCCATCGTCATTACCCATAAGTGAATATCTTTATCCGATCAATTGTGACAAAATTTCGTTCTACCGAGTGGAAACAAAACAGTGCGACGGTCGAAAACAGTGCGACGGTTTTTGATTTTTTTTACCTTTTGCTTTCATATGAGCAAGAAAATCCAAGTAGAAGCATAAAAGTGTTACTGTGACGAGTAGATTTTATTTCACTCTTCCTAATTGCTAGCTGTAGAGTAGAGTGTGAGGGTAAAACATAAGTAAGATGGACCTTTTGAGCTAAGAGTGTTACAACAAGGAGAGTTGTAGAGATTGAGGAAGTGGTAGCTGGATGAGGGAGAACGGTGGAGAGTTAGGCGTGAGTAACGGGATGAAAAGGGTCTCAGGTGTACACCCGGAAGCGTGATATTTGTGAATAAATAAAATAACTAACGAGTTTAAATAGGTGTTGCTTATTCCTGGTGGCACGGTGGTTTCCATGAAGAAGGTAAGATTCCACAATTTGGCGCATTGTCGGTAGGATTTGATCTTATTTTTTTCTTCTACTATTTGACTCGAAAAAATATAATGGCCGTCATGCCAGTGTAACAGTGTGTTGGTGCAAAGCATCAACGGTTAGTGTAGCCTTATAATTATCTGAACACACTTACACGTTGTAAAGTGGTTTCTGATCATCTCAACACTTACACATAGCAAATTATAGGATCCACAATGGAGTGTATCAGTATTTGTGAGTTGATATTGCAAAGTTTGCGCGATATCGAGCCGAAGAACATAACCCAAAGCTAGTCCAGTCAATGTACTGAAGAGTAATAGCGAGTCCGGCCGAGTGTCGAAGCGCATGATCAAGAGCTAGTCCAGTAAATGTACTGCAGAGCGAGAGCGAGTCCGACTATAGGTCGAAGCGCATCAAAATAAAGCTAGTCCAGTATTTTACTGAAGAGCAAACGCGAGTCCGGAATTTGTACCGAAGCGCACTTTCTTCAATACTTGACAAATGAAATAACTTCTAGTGCTGATCCTTGATACTTGAGCTGTATTGAATAGTAACAGGTTTTACTATTTTAGTCAGATTTTCATGTATAGTTTTTCTACGAAAATATACAATCATTTGTTGGCAAATCATTTAAGATAAATAGTATTATTTTTCCCAGTGTAGGAAAAGGTTTACTATAGTATTGAAAATTTGGAATACATATCATAACTATATTTGTGTGTATGACACTCCTCTTCTGTGTAATGGTAATGGTGAGAGCTTTCAGCTTTCAGAGGCAACACATCGACAACGATATTATTTTGTGTTTACATTCTTCGAAGCTAAACAAATAGTTGCGTGAATTTTAGTTCTTATTAATCTATATTAATTCTAAATAGTTTGTACAAAAAGAAGTTGACTTAACAAGAAAATAATCCAGGTGATGCACTAACGGCGATCAACGAAATGAATTTAACCAACGACATAATTCTATTTGTTCCACAGATGACTTTTGAGAGGAAATTCGCGGCGCTAGATCCTTTTAATGATGCCGTTGACAGTCAAGATCTTAGGCGTGAGTGGGAGGAATGGCACAGAGCCTTTGAGCTAATGCTAGAGCTGTGCAATGCCGATTCCCAGCATGAGAAGCTTGTGTTGTTGTTAGCTAATGGAGGAAGAGGGTTGCAGCGAATATTTTATAATTTACGTCCAACGCCGGACGAGGTTTACCCGAGCCCAGTGAAAGTTCCACTGATGCCAATTGAAGTGCCGGAGTACGATAACGCTATAAAGCGGTTGAATCGATTTTTTATTGGGAAAAGGAATGAGAGGATCGAACTGGAAGTCTTCCGATCTATAAAACAATCGACCGACGAGACCATGAATCAATTTCTCCTGAGGCTACGGGCACAGGCGGCACGGTGTGACTTTCTCGAACGTGAAGAGAAGGAAAAAGTGGATAATAAACTTACGGAAATGTTACGAGCGGACGTGATCGAGCCAGCCGAGGGCCCGGCTGAATGGATTTCCCCTATGGTTGTCGTTCCGAAGGGTAAGAACGACATTCGGCTATGTATCAATATGAAGCATCCCAATAAAGCCATCCAACGCGAACATTTCCCGCTTCCCGTCATTGAAACATTTTTAAATAAGCTTCGAGGTGCAACATACTTTTCCAAACTGGATATAACATCGGCGTATCATCACGTAGAGTTACATCCTGAGTCCAGAAGCATTACAACTTTCATGACAGATCGAGGTTTGATGCGTTTTAAACGATTGATGTTCGGCATAAACTGCGCGCCGGAGATATTCCAGCGAATCATGACCCAGCTGCTCGCAGGTAATTCTTTACTTATAATCGAAGGTTAAATTAATTTAAAAAAAAAGCATGCATTAGAATTTCATTATGTTTTGATCAATTTGGGGGATATCCAAGGTGTTATGACATAATCGTGACCCAATGATACGAACATATGTGGTGGTGATTGGGCAATGTACAATTAGGCGTATAATGGATTAGTGCCAATGTATTTTACAAAGTTTTTTTTAATTCTTACCGAGATTTACCCTAAGGAAGTCCCTATTACCCTAGAACATAGTAGCAGTGTCAGTCTTGAACTTGACATCAATTGAGTCGGAATATTAATAGAATATGTAGTCAAGTGCCTCAATCAATAATGATATACCTCACCTCAGTTTTAATTTTTAATTTTTCACAGGCATTGATGGAGTGATCGTTTATATTGATGACATTGTTGTGTCTGGCAGGAACAAAACAGAACATGACGATCGGTTGCGCAAGGTCTTAGCGGTACTCAAGGAGAACAACGCAAAGCTTAACAATAATAAGTGTCTTTTTGGTGTAACGGAGCTTGAAATTCTTGGGTTTAGAGTAAGCGCGGCGGGTATAAGCCCAACGGAGGGAAAGATTGAAGCAATCAAAAACTTCAGAAGGCCAGAAACAAAGGAGGAAGTAAGGAGTTTCCTCGGCTTGGTGAACTTCGTGGGCCATTTTATACCGCATCTTTCAACCAGAACTGAACCCTTGCGCGAATTTGTTCGTGGGGATGTGGTGACATTTGGTACGAAACAGGCTGATGCGTTCGATGATTTGAGATATGAATTGACGAAAAACGTTCGGAAATTAGGCTACTTCGACCCTACTGATGTTACTGAACTTTTCGTAGACGCTTCTCCAGTAGGTCTTGGGGCAGTGTTAGTTCAGCGATTCAAAAATGTTCCCAGGATAATCAGTTTTGCATCCAAAGGATTGACGGCAGCGGAGAGAGTGTATCCACAAACTCAACGAGAGGCGTTGGCGGTGGTGTGGGCCGTTGAAAAGTTTTATTTATATCTTTTTGGTCTGCATTTTACTATATTCACTGATCATAAAACACTCGAATTCATTTATGGGAACAAACACCAGGAAGGCAAGCGAGCTCTATCTAGAGCTGAGGGTTGGGCACTCCGTCTTCAACCATTTGATTTTGAAATCAAGCACGTTGCAGGACAGGCCAATATTTCAGACCCATTGTCACGTTTGTGCTCTCAAATTGATTTGCCATTTGATGATAATGCTGAGCATTATTTGTGCGCCATTGGAGAAGGTCCTAGAGCCATTACTCTTCAGCAAATTCAGGATGCAACTGACCTCGATGAAACATTGCGTGAAGTTAAGCTAGCTATTCAATCAGGTAGCTGGAATCCAACGCTGTTCCGTTTTCAAGCGTTTTCGAAGGAATTGGGAATCTCAAATGGAATCGTCGTTCGAGGGGATAGGATTGTCCTCCCGAAAGCATTGCAGTCGGTGGCCTTGGAAATTGCCCATAGAGGGCATCCGGGAATAGTAGCTATGCGTAGGAATTTGCGAGATAAGGTTTGGTGGCCTTATATGGACCGCGATGTGATTAATAAAATCCAGGAGTGCACGGGTTGTGCGGCGGTTGCTAATCAAATGCCACCAGAACCGATGCACCGTAAGGAAATGCCGGACCGCGCATGGCAACAGATTGCCATAGACTTTTTTTCGGCAAAAGAATGCGCCACATTCCTTGTAGTCGTTGACTACTACAGCAGGTTTCTACAAGTAGTCGAAATGAGGAGTACAACGGCATCCAAAACGATCGAAGCGCTGGAAGAGATATTCAATCATCATACATACCCAGAAACTGTACGTAGTGACAACGGTCCGCCTTTTTCGAGCGAAGAGTTCGCCAATTTCTGTTCCAATAAGAACATTAGGCTGATTCGCACAATACCTTATTGGCCACAAATGAATGGCCTTGTAGAGCGAACAAATCAAGGTATTCTTCGAACTCTCCGGATCGCTAAGGCTACAAACAAAGATTGGCGGAAGGCATTGAAAGAACATGTTTATATATACAATACAACACCACATTCGGTAACAGAGAAGGCGCCGTTAGAATTATTAACTGGTCGTCCGGTGAAAGATCTGCTGCCCTCCCTGAGAACGGACCCATCATGGAACCGGGATGACAGTGTAAAAGACAGTGATGCCATTAAGAAGACCCAAGGTAAAATATACGCAGATCAACGACGGCATGCTAAACCGTCCGAGATAATGGTAGGCGATACGGTGCTTGTCAAGAATTTTAATCAGGGAAAACTTGAACCTACATTCAAATTGGATAAATATAAGGTGATACAAAGAACTGGAAATGACACTGTAGTCGAGAGTGAAGACGGAGTGGCGTTACGTCGTTGTATAACTCATCTGAAAAAATATCCGGAACCTGCATCCAAAGTCGAAGTTGCTCCTGCAACACAATCGCCATCAGGATTGGTCTGCTCATCACCATCGAGGGACACACATGAATTGCCGACACCTGTATCTGCGAAAAGGAAGATTTCAAGTGAGTTGCAAAGTGATCAGGAACAACTTGAGGTGAGGCGTCCTACTAGAAGCCGGAAGTTACCTCGTCGATACGTACAAGTAATAAATGAAGGAGATTTTGATATTTTAGAGTAGAAGAAGGATGTAGAGTAGAGTGTGAGGGTAAAACATAAGTAAGATGGACCTTTTGAGCTAAGAGTGTTACAACAAGGAGAGTTGTAGAGATTGAGGAAGTGGTAGCTGGATGAGGGAGAACGGTGGAGAGTTAGGCGTGAGTAACGGGATGAAAAGGGTCTCAGGTGTACACCCGGAAGCGTGATATTGTGAATAAATAAAATAACTAACGAGTTTAAATAGGTGTTGCTTATTCCTGGTGGCACGGTGGTTTCCATGAAGAAGGTAAGATTCCACACTAGCCTCACTAATTGATTAACCATCAGTGAATACAGCTAATTTGCTTTTCAAAATATAATTGATTAAAGATCATACAGAATTCCTTCAAAAAAACCTAGGGTGGACATTTACTTCAGAAACATAATGGCCACCAACAACGTAGTAAATAATAACATGACTGCAGACGACTTTATCGCTATTGGTAGAGTCCCCGAATTTGTACGGTCAGTCAACTCATTCAGCGGTAATCCTACTGAATTAGTGGACTGGTTGGCCGATGTAGATTCCATTTTTCGCACTTATAATGCCAGGTACGCTACAGCTGATCAAATCAATCTCCTTCAGAGAGTGATACGGCGAAAAATTACAGGCGAAGCAGCCGACATCCTAAACGCAAATAATATTACGTGTGATTGGGATGAAATTAAAACGACACTGGTTCTCTATTATAGAGACAAACGTGACGTAAAAACTCTAGATTTTGAAATGACTACAATTAAAAAACTTCCCAACGAAAACATCAGTACTTATTATAGCAGAGTAAATGATGTTTTGACCCACATAATTGCTCAAATTCATACTGATGATAAATTGAAACTTAATGCAGCAATACACATTACATATTTTCGGGACAAGGCTCTCGACGCCTTTATTAGAGGACTGGAAAATCCTTTGAATATTTTATTAAAAAGTTCTAATCCGACTTCGCTTGGACAAGCGTACCAATTATGCTTAGAGTAGTACAATATGAATGTCAGGTCCGCACCTTTCAAAAATGAGTTAGGCAACCAACCGACACCTAAACCAAATGAGCCACCAAAGATAAACATTCCCAATGCCCGATCATCTTCACCACCTCCGCTTCCGCCAAAGTATTTCTTCAAACCAAACCAGCCTCAACCAAATCGTTTCAGATTCATGCCACCGCCGCAAAGAACATTTACTTTCGCCCCACCGCAAAGACCATTTCCCTTTGCTTCACAGCAAAGAACATACCCTTTTGCTCCGCCACAAAGAACATTTCCCCCACCGGAACCAATGGAAGTCGATCAAAGCCTACGATCGCGAAATTTATATTATGGAAATCGCCCTCCAATGAACATGAAACGTCCTCACCCTCCTTCCCAACAACATACAAATTGCAAAAGACAAGCATATCCACTTGAGGATACATACCAAACGTTTGAAGAACAGTATGACTACTACGATTACGACCCATACTATAATTATGACACTGGATACGACTCATATTACAACGAAGAAACACAGCAAGAAACAGAAACCCAAAACATACTCGACGCCAACGTTCCGTTAAGTGACGAAAATAGTGCTGTTCAAAATGATAGTAACCTTGCATCTACCAATTTTTTAGAATGGACCCCAGAGTGGTAAGTATGCCATATATAATGCTGAAAACCACTATCGGAAATTTTCCCTTTTTAATTGATACAGGCGCTAATATTAATATTATTAGTCCCAAATTAGCTTACACTTTCAAAATGCGAAACCATATAAACTACATGCGAGAAATATTTCTAGTGCAAATGGCAACTTCAATACTTATTCAGCAATTAATATTAATTTTTTTTCACCAAAAATTGACCATACGGCACAATTCATACTTCACAATTTTCATAACTTTTTCGAAGGAATCATCGGAACCGGCATACTAAATACATTAGGTGCAATTGTTGACTTGGCAAACAAAAATTTAACATTACAATTAGGTGAACAAAACTGACCATACCCCTCCTGTCCTACATTCCCCAACGACAAGCATCGAATAGCTTAACTGTGACGACACCCGACACCTTTTACGGCGACAAAATTGAACTCGAACGTACTGACTGCAACGCGGATATACAAAGCAATAATGCATTAGACCCAACTTCATTCAGAACAGCTCATCTTTCAGAGAACCAAAACAAAGCATTGCTAAATGTACTCCAAAAGCATGACTACGCTTTTCATAAGCCTGATAATAAACTTACATGCAGCACGGTAGTTGAATGCTCTATCAACACCATCGACGATATCGCGGTTCACCAAAAGGTTTATCCATATCCAGCAGCGTATGTTGACGAAGTCAATATACAAATAAATAAACTTTTAAATGATGGGATCATTCGTCCCTCACGCTCTTCTTGGACGTCACCCGTTTGGATTGTTCCAAAGAAAACGGATGCATCGGGGATAAAAAAAATTTCGTATGGTAATCGATTATCGTAAGTTAAACGAAAAAACCATATCAGACCGTTATCCCATGCCGGAAATTAATTATGTATTGGACCAATTGAAAGGCCAAAAATTTTTTACAACTCTTGATTTGGCATCTGGTTTCCACCAGATCAGAATGAAAGAGAGCGACATCGAAAAACAGCGTTTTCAATCAACAATGGCAAATATGAATTCACAAGAATGCCATTTGGATTAAAAATGCGCCGGCTATTTTTCAACGAGCCATTGATGATGTGCTCCGTAAACACATTGGAAAAATCTGCTACGTATACATGGATGATGTAATTGTATTTGGCAGAAATTTTGAAGAAGCCTTGACAAACCTTGAAACTATTGTCAAAGCATTGAACGATGCAAATCTAAAAATTCAGCTAGATAAGTCTGAATTTTTGCATCAAGAAATCGAATTTTTGGGATATGTGATTGGATCCACAGGAATCAAGGCCAATCCCCAAAAAATCGAAGTAATTCGAAGATACCCAATTCCTAATTCGATAAAGGAATTGAGATCTTTCCTTGGCATGATGAGTTACTACAGAAGATTCGTAAAGGATTTTGCAAAATTGCTAAACCCCTCACGAACCTTCTAAGGGAGAGAAGAACATGAGTTCAACAAAAAATCAAACTCGACGAAGCTGAGACAAAATGCTTCGAAAAATGAAATCAATACTATCATCTTCTGATGTATTGGCATATCCAGACCATTCAAAGCCCTATATATTGACCACAGATGCATCAGACTTTGCGATAGGCGCTGTACTTTCACAAGGTGAATTGGGAAAGACAGACCGATCCATTTCGCGTCACGGTCTTTAACAAGAGCAGAAGAAAACATTCTGTTCCTGAGAAAGAAATGTTGGCAATATTTTGGGCTCTTAAAGTATTCCGAAACTATTTATACGGAGCCAAATTTAAAATTTTTACAGATCATCAGCCTTTGACATTTGCATTATCACCTAAAAATACAAACACCAAATTAAAAATATGAAATCTTATCTTGAGGAACACGATTACGAGATTGCCTATAAACCAGGTAAATCGAATGTCGTTGCGGATGCTCTTAGTCGCATCGCATGCTCTATGACTTGTACCCAACATTCAGCTGACGATAGTGATGATATGTTCATCATATCTACGGAAGCACCCATTAATGCCTTTAAACACCAGGTAATAATAAAAAGAGGTCCAGACAAAATAGAAACTACTCATCCTTTCCCTAACTATACACGAATTTTAATTCATATAAACGATATTAATGAAAACTCTATATTTCAGGTTCTGAAAGAATACGTTGATCCGACCAAGTTAAACGGATTATTAACTGAGGAAAAATCATGGGTCAAATACAAAAGTGTATAAAAACACTTTACTCAAGAAAACATGTTAAAAATCCGTTTTTCTCAAAAATGCCTCATCGACTTACCGGAAGAAGATGTTCAATGGAGAATTATTGAAAAAGAGCACTATAGAGCACACCGCGGTTTAGAGGAAAACGAAGCCCACATCCTCAGGAATATTATTTTCCACAATTGAATAGTAAGCTTCGAGAATTCACGAAGAACTGTCAATTGTGTCAAGAAAATAAATATGACCGTAATCCTATTCATTATCCACTTCAAAGAACCCCTATCCTGAATACACCTTTCCAAATTGTACACATTGACATAATGTTTTTAGAAAATTAATGTTCCTAACGTGCGTCGATAAATTTTCCAAGTTCGCTCAAGTCCAGCTAGTAGAATCAAGAGCAACCGTTGACATAATGCCTGCTGTAAAAGAAGTTCTCACAAAATTTAAATTACCGGAAATTGTCGTAATGGACAATGAAAAATCGTTTATTTCTGGCGAATTAACAAATTTCTTTAATGAAAACAAAATCGCTTCTTATATAGCAGCAACTGGACGAAGTGAGATGAATGGAGTAGTCGAAAGATTTCACTCCACTTTACAAGAAATTTACCGAATCACGAAGGCAGAAAATCCACGAAAAACCAAAACAGCTTGTCGAAATGTCTTTGATTAAGTACAATTCCACTATCCATTCTTGTACTAAATTCACACCCTTTGAAATCATTATTCCAAGCTCCCAAAGTTCCAAAATTATCGAAAACGTTTACCAAAATCTGCAGAAAAACAAAATCGAGACCTAGAATACCATAACAAAAAGCTGACTCCAAAACACATAAACGAAAACCAGGAAGCCTTTGAAAAGACAAGAAGACGGATAAAAACCGTCCCACGTTATAAAAAAAATAAAAATCAAAAATGTTCACAATAGCACTATAACAACTTCTGATAACAGACGAGTCCACAAAAATGACCTAAAAATTCGATACACTTAATTTCGTTTTAGATTTTTACTGTTACAACTCTTTGGAGGCGGTACTCAACAGACGATCGCCATACATAAAACGGACAAATTACCTCTTTTCCTATATGATAAAGGCCCTGGACGTATTCAAATAAGTTCTCATTACTACATCCACCACTTTAATTTGGAGTCATTCAAAATTCACATACAAGATTTAAAATTAAAATTCAAACAAATAGAAGAAAATCAGTTTACTAGTCTCATATTAGATGAATTTAACGAGTTAGATACCAACTTAAAAATTTGTTACCAATCAGAAGAAGAAAAGATGGAATCAGTTAGGAACAGTATGGAAGTATATCGCAGGAAGCCCTGATGCTACAGATCTTAAAATTATCAATAGTTCGATTAATGGCCTTGTTAGCAACAATAATGAACAGATTAGAATAAATAGGGAAATTTCATTGCAAATGAAGGAAATAGTGTATAAAACAAAAGAATCCATTGACTTGCTTAACTCAAAATCATCTGAACTATATTCTGTAAACATATTTTTGAATCTTAAATTCTTGAATGATAAATTAGATCACATTATTCAAACAATTGCTTTAGCCAAAGTAGGGATACTTAATGAAAAGGTATTGAGTCAGACAGAAGTCGAATTACTTGTTAAAGATTTAAGCAAAGAAAACTTGACTGTTTGGAACACCGCCGAAGCACTTACCTACGTCACCACATCAATAGTCACCAACGAACTCGACATCGCCCTTTTACTTAAATTGCCCAAACTAGACCCGAGAGTTTTTAGAAAAATCTTCGTTCTACCAACTTGGTTTAATCGTCAACAAATCCATATTTCCAACCACAATTATCTACACCATGGAACTCAATACTACATCGTAAACAGCCTACAGCCAAAGATCTTTGACGCTAAGGACGCTACACTAGATTCTACAGCCTGTGTGTCCAACTTGTTAGATGGGAAACCAGCCAAATGCGATTATCTAGCCAACCCGACGGAAGAAATCGTAGCAATCGACAACCAACATCTTATCACCAATGTGTTAGGAAATTTTACCCTACACACCAACTGTGGTTTGTCTGAAAGGAACCTGTCTGGAACTTATCTGATTTCGTTCAACAACTGTGAGGTAACGATCAACAATCAAACATTTTCGAACTACAACCAGAATATAACAGGTAAACCGATCCATGTACCGATGTATGGCATTCCCATCGAAAAACAACATATTGTTGTTAATTTGAGCCTACATCACCTGCACAACCTGCATCTAGAAGCTAGGAAGGAGATGGAGCAAATCCGTTTGAACACTACAAGTATTCAATGGCCACATTGGACAATCTTTGGGGGATTATCATTCTCTACCGTCATCATATGTGCTGTTCTCTTTTTGTATATCTTTCGTAACAGAAAACCAGAGGTGGAAATTCAAATGAACCAACAGAAGACGACGCCGGAGGAAACAAGGACATTTCAAATTTTGCCGCTGAGTGAAATTGTTCGTACGGAGCCTCACACTGAAGGGGGACAAGTTAACACATAGCGACGAACGACATTAAACTCTACAAGCAGCATCAGCACTTCTCAAGTGGGTCACGAACGCCGGGACAACGAACGCCGATAAAAACAATCACAACATTGTCGAGGGCACCGATCGATCCCGTGGGCTCAACCGCCGCGGGACCGTCATCGCTGAAATTACATTTTGAGTTTTGAACCTTGAATAAAGTCTGTTCTGTTTTTACCATCGACCGACTCGGATCATTCTTTTAAAAGAACCTCCCCGGTAAAAAAGTTAACTCGAGCAAATCGGTTTAGGATAAGTGCCTGAAAAATGAGTGAGAATTTTGTACGTGTTTATCATGTGAAAAAGTGGATTTTGGCCATAACTTCGAAACCCATAGTCCGATCTGTCAAATTTTCAATACGAAACAATGGGACATGATTCTGCGTTGAATGAAACTTGTTGCGAGTAAATCAGCTAAGAGTAAGTGTCTAAAAAGTGAGTGAGAATTTTTGTTGTAAAAAAATATATTTTGGCCATAACTCCGAAGCCCATAGTCCGATTCGGCCAATTTTCAATACGAAACAATGGGACAAGATTCCGCGTCGAATGCAACTTGTTGCGAGCAAATCGGTTAATGATAAGTGCCTGAAAAATGAGTGAGATTATTTTGCGCACACACATACACACACACATACACACACACATACACACACACATACACACACACACATACACACACACATACACACACACATACACACAGACATCACTTCAATTCGTCGAGCTGAGTCGATCGGTATATAACACTATGGGTCTCCGGGACTCCTATAAAAAGTTCGTTTTTGGAGCGAACATATAGCCTTTACGTATACTTTGTATACGAGAAAGACAAAAAGGGATATTTATGGAAATTTAACAATTTTTAAAAAATACAAAAAGACTGCAGATTTGATTTGCCGCCATAAATGGCAATATTACAGCTTCTGTTTAAGCCCAAAAGAGTTCAAATCGGGTCATAGACGGCTGAGATATTGGTGTGACAATTCTTCATTAGTAGTCTGGAAATATGTCTCATATTCGTATTTCACAGATATCTCTGAAACCGAATTTCCGATTGCAGAAAAAAATTAATGAGTCCAATGACAAAAACATAGCTTTCGTTTAAAGATAAAATCGCACAAATCGGTCCAAGGACGACTGAGATCTTGATGGGACATATTTTACCAATGTGTGAAGTTGATACGTCTAATGCTTTATGTTCGTATTTCAGAGATATCTCCGGAACCCAATGTCTAATTGCAAAAACAAAATACAATGGGTTCAATGGCAAAGTCATAGCTTTCGTTTAAAGATAAAATCATGCAAATTGGTTTACAGACGGCTGAGATATTCATGTGCCATTATTTTGTTAGTTTTCTGAAAATGCACTTCATGTTCGTATTTGTCACATATCTCTGGAATCAAATGTCCGATTGCAAAAAAAAATTGAACTCGTACAATGACAAAGTCATAGCTTTCGTTTAGTGTTAAAATCGTGCAAATCGGTCCACGGACGGCTGAGATCTTGATGTGAGATTTTTGTAACGCACATACATACGCACACACGCACACACGCACACACACACACACACACACACACACACACACACACACACACACACACACACACACACACACACACACACACACACACACACACACACACACACACACACACATACATGTGCTCAGTTCGTCGAGCTGAGTTGATTGGTATATACGACTTGGGTCTCCGAGCCTCGGATAAAAGTCGGTTTTTCAAGCGATCTTTATACCCTTCTTAGGGTGTAAGAAGGGTAAAAATGGTATAATTTTCGATCCCATAGTCCGATCTGGCCAATTTTCAATAGGAAACAACGGGACAGGATTCTACGTCGAATGCAATTTGTTGTGAGCAAATCGATTGAGGATAAGTGCCCGGAAAATGAGTGACATTTTTTACGCGATTTTTTAGGATGAATTTGTATTTTGGCCATAACTTATGATCCCATAGTTCGATCTGACCAATTTCAAATAGGAAACAATGGGGCAGAATTCTGCGTCGAATGCAACTTGTTGCGAGCGAATCGGTTGAGGATAAGTGCCCGAAAAATGAGTGACATTTTTTACGCGATTTTGTCATATGAATTTGTATTTTGGCCCTTAACTTTCGATCCCATAGTCTGATCTGGCCAATTTCAAATAGGAAACAATGGGACAGGATTCTGCGTCGAATGCAACTTGTTGCGAGCAAATCGGTTGACAATAAGTGCCCGAAAAATGAGTGACATTTTTTACGCGATTTTTTCGTATGAATTTGTATTTTGGCCATAACTCTCGATCCCATAGTCCGATCTGGCCAATTTCAAATAGGAAACAATGGGACAGGATTCTGCGTCGAATGCAACTTGTTGCGAGCAAATCGGTTGACAATAAGTGCCCGAAAAATGAGTGACATTTTTTACGCGATTTTTTCGTATGAATTTGTATTTTGGCCATAACTCTCGATCCCATAGTCCGATCTGGCCAATTTCAAATAGGAAACAATGGGCCAGAATTCTGCGTCGAATGCGACTTGTTGCGAGCAAATCGGTTAAGGATAAGTGCCCGAAAAATGAGTGACATTTTTTTGAGTAGTTTTGCGCACACACACACACACACATACACACACACAGACATCACCTCAATTCGTCGAACTGAGTCGATTGGTATATAACACTATGGGTCTCCGGGCCTTCTATAAAAAGTTTGTTTTTGGAGCGATCATATAGCCTTTACCGTATACTTAGTATACGAGAAAGGCAAAAATGGTATAATTTTCGATCCCATAGTCCGATCTGGCCAATTTTCAATAGGAAACAACGGGACAGGATTCTACGTCGAATGCAACTTGTTGCGAGTAAATCGGTTGAGGATAAGTGCCCGAAAAATGAGTGACCTTTTTTACGCGATTTTGTCATATGAATTTGTATTTTGGCCATAACTTTCGATCCCATAGTCCGATCTGTCCAATTTCAAATAGGAAACAATGGGACAGGATTCTGCGTCGAATGCAACTTGTTGCGAGCAAATCGGTTGACAATAAGTGCCCGAAAAATTAATGACATTTTTTACGCGATTTTTTCGTATGAATTTGTATTTTGGTGAGTGACAATGGGACAGGATTCTGCGTCGAATGCAACTTGTTGCGAGCAAATCGGTTGAGGATAAGTGCCCGAAAAATGAGTGACATTTTTAACGCGATTTTTTCGTATGAATTTGTATTTTGGCCATAACTTCTGATCCCATAGTCCGATCTGGCCAATTTCAAATAGGAAACAACGGGACAGGATTCTACGTTGAATGCAACTTGTTGTGAGCAAATCGATTGAGGATAAGTGCCCGAAAAATGAGTGACATTTTTTACGCGATTTTTTCGTATGAATTTGTATTTTGGCCATAACTTCTGATCCCATAGTCCGATCTGACCAATTTCAAATAGGAAACAATGGGACAGGATTCTGCGTCGAATGCAACTTGTTGCGAGCAAATCGGTTGAGGATAAGTTCCCGAAAAATGAGTGACATTTTTTACGCGATTTTTTCGTATGAATTTGTATTTTGGCCATAACTTCTGATCCCATAGTCCGATCTGGCCAATTTCAAATAGGAAACAATGGGACAGGATTCTGCGTCGAATGCAACTTGTTGCGAGCAAATCGGTTGAGGATAAGTGCCCGAAAAATGAGTGACATTTTTTGAGTAGTTTTGCGCACACACACACACACATACACACACACACACACACACACACACACACACACACACACACACACACACACACACACACACACACAGACATCACCTCGATTCGTCGAACTGAGTCGATTGGTATATAACACTATGGGTCTCCGGGCCTTCTATAAAAAGTTTGTTTTTGGAGCGATCATATAGCCTTTACCGTATACTTAGTATACGAGAAAGGCAAAAATGGTATAATTTTCGATCCCATAGTCCGATATGGCCAATTTTCAATAGGAAACAATGGGACAGGATTCTGCGTCGAATGCAACTTGTTGCGAGCAAATCGGTTGACAATAAGTGCCCGAAAAATGAGTGACATTTTTTACGCGATTTTTTCGTATGAATTTGTATTTTGGTGAGTGACAATGGGACAGGATTCTGCGTCGAATGCAACTTGTTGCGAGCAAATCGGTTGAGGATAAGTGCCCGGAAAATGAGTGACATTTGTTACGTGATTTTTTCGTATGAATTTGTATTTTGGCCATAACTCTCGATCCCATAGTCCGATCTGGCCAATTTTCAATAGGAAACAACGGGACAGGATTCTACGTTGAATGCAACTTGTTGTGAGCAAATCGATTGAGGATAAGTGCCCGAAAAATGAGTGACATTTTTTACGCGATTTTTTCGTATGAATTTGTATTTTGGCCATAACTTCTGATCCCATAGTCCGATCTGACCAATTTCAAATAGGAAACAATGGGACAGGATTCTACGTCGAATGCAACTTGTTGCGAGCAAATCGATTGAGGATAAGTGCCCGGAAAATGAGTGACATTTTTTACGCGATTTTTTCGTATGAATTTGTATTTTGGCCATAATTTCTGATCCCATAGTCCGATCTGACCAATTTCAAATAGGAAACAATGGGACAGGATTCTGCGTCGAATACAACTTGTTGCGAGCAAATCGGTTGAGGATGAGAGCCCGGAAAAAGAGTGACATTTTTTACGCGATTTTTTCGTATGAATTTTTATTTTGGCCATAACTTTTGATCTCATAGTTCGATCTGGCCAATTTTTTTTAAATAGGAAACAATGGGACAGGATTCTGCGTCGAATGTAACTTGTTGCGAGCAAATCGGTTGAGGATAAGTGCCCGAAAAATGAGTGACATTTTTCACGCGATTTTTTCGTATGAATTTGTATTTTGGCCATAACTTCTGATCCCATAGTTCGATCTGGTCAATTTCAAATAGGAAACAATAAGACAGGATTTTGCATCGAAGGCAACTTGTTGCGAGCAAATCGGTTGAGAATAATTTCCCGAAAAATGAGTGATATTTTTAACGCGATTTTTTCGTATGAATTTGTATTTTGGCCATAACTTCTGATCCCATAGTCCGATCTGGCCAATTTCAAATAGGAAACAACGGGACAGGATTCTACGTCGAATGCAACTTGTTGTGAGCAAATCGATTGAGGATAAGTGCCCGAAAAATGAGTGACATTTTTTACGCGATTTTTTCGTATGAATTTGTATTTTGGCCATAACTTCTGATCCCATAGTCCGATCTGGCCAATTTCAAATAGGAAACAATGGGACAGGATTCTGCATCGAATTCAACTTGTTGCGAGCAAATCGGTTGAGAATAAGTTCCCGAAAAATGAGTGACATTTTTTACGCGATTTTTTCGTATGAATTTGTATTTTGGCCATAACTTCTGATCCCATAGTCCGATCTGACCAATTTCAAATAGGAAACAATGGGACAGGATTCTGCGTCGAATGCAATTTGTTGCGAGCAAATCGGTTGAGGATAAGTGCCCGAAAAATGAGTGACATTTTTTACGCGATTTTTTCGTATGAATTTGTATTTTGGTCATAACTTCTGATCCCATAGTCCGATCTGGCCAATTTCAAATAGGAAACAATGGGACAGGATTCTGCGTCGAATGCAACTTGCGAGCAAATCGGTTGAGGATAAGTGACCGAAAAATGAGTGACATTTTTTGAGTAGTTTTGCGCACACACACACACACACATACACACACACATACACACACACACACACAGACATCACCTCGATTCGTCGAACTGAGTCGATTGGTATATAACACTATGGGTCTCCGGGCCTTCTATAAAAAGTTTGTTTTTGGAGCGATCATATAGCCTTTACCGTATACTTAGTATACGAGAAAGGCAAAAAGGTGTGTGGTGCAGACGTATGAATCACAAACTGTAGCGGAAGGAGGGGCAATATGCCCTAGCTAAGCAAAGACTGCTTTAGGATCTAAGCTGTAATGATTTTCATGAGTATTTTTTATCTCATACAACAGTTAAACAATATAGCTGGCATATGCCATCTTCAAATTGTAGAAAATATCAACCATATTGATAATATTCACATTTCCAAAAGATGGTGATATTTTGTTACCGGAAAACTCATGAGGCAAAACGCCTTTCAGCTAGCAGCTCTTAGGGAACAAAGCACCACGCGTCGGCGAATCAGAAATCTGGTATGGAAAGTGCGTGGAGACGCATAGTACATTATAGGCTAGTCTCACTAGGGAATTCCGCCTCGCCAAAATGATGGATGTTTCATCAAAATAAGGAAAATTCTCGCAAAAGTGAGTTAGACAGAAAATGTTTAAACGAAAAATGAATTTCATCCAATATTTGTTATTGTTTAATCTTTCAAAGCTTGCTCTGGAGAAAAAAAGTGTTGGGTGAAAGATGTTACCTACTTACCAAAAACATCGAAAAAAAAAATCTTTCTTTGCCCGATAGTCGGTTGCTTTGGTATCATTGAAACGAAAAATAACAACCCTGCATATTCTCTATCCTAAGCAATCGATTAGAGAGGCAGTGGAACGGTCATACACATGGTTAAATATGTTTGACAAACATTAACTGCCCCACTAGGAATTTAGACTAGTTGACACTATGGTTCGTTGGTTCGTCAAACAGCATTACATACGGTCAAATGTTGCACCCAACTCGTCTATGTTCCTTGGGGCGGAGTCAATGTTTGACATGCTTGACCGTTATGGGAACTTACTGGACGTTAGGCATAATTTACATATCCCATTCTTTAGTTCATATTGAGCTTTTTGAGATTGTACAATTCCTCGTCAGCCAATTCTTTAATTGTAAAATTCCTCAAAATTACATACCCTCCAATATAAAATAACATTTCACCCAAAAACCAGCATTTTCATGGATAACATTTCCTAAAATAACAAATGTTTTTCTGAAAGTAACAATATTAACAAACAACAAAACAAATTTAAAAGCCTATTCAGATTATGAGCTTAATGAAGTGATGAAAAGTTCCTTGATGTCAAAGTTTATTCTTATTTCATTAGTTAATTAGTTCTTATTTTCATTTCATATGATATCACGTAATATAAAAAAAAATCTCGTAATTTGAAAATCTTATAACCCTTCTGTTGCCAACCCCCTTTTGAAAACGAAAATAACTATCATTTTGGCTGTAACTGTAACTGTCTTTCAACATGTTTTTTTGCATCTTTCATCAAAAGAAGTGGTATTTATTCTAGCTTCAGAAACCTTCATTGGTTCCCAGAATTGGCCACTTGATTCAGGACTTGAAGTGGGTGTTATGGTTTGGCCATTTTATATAACACACGCTTCGGACATGATTATTTTAGATGGTTTGAATACAATACACGCATAAGTTAAGTCAAACTTGTTCATGAATTTGATCGGCCCAAAACATGGCCTGAATTCTCGATTCCGGACGTACCACCGGAACACGTTTCAGGGTCACTTCACGAGAATAGACGAATACCACCATGCAACATATCAAATTTCATGATGACCAAAAATTTTCCCTTGAACCGGTACCAATCAGTTCAATTACGTTGCAGGAAGTACAAAACTACCATAAACTATCATTACTTTTGAAAACATGAAGTTGGATTTGTCGCATGATGGTATTCGCCTGTTTCCATAGTGACCTCGGAACTGGAATGTCCGGAATCCGCAAAGTAGGCCAAATTTTGAGATTAAGTTTGACATAGTTTATGCGTCGTTTCCATTCAAAATATTCCAAATGATCATTCTTGAAGTATGCATTCTAGAGAATGGCCTAATCCTAACACACATTTTGAATCAGAAATAATCCTGGAGCCAAGTGGACAATCCTGGAATTAATTTCCAATTTAAATGTCATAAAACTAGATTGAGTTCCGCTTTTTTTGATGAAAGTTGCGCAAAAATGGTGGAAGACAAAAACGTTACAGCCACGCAAATTGTGTTGTTTTTATGATTTTTTCAGCAGGGATCTCGCATGATAGCAATACAAAACAACACAAATGAAGTTGAAATCGCCACATTTGCGAATGGGATTGATATATTATTGGTAATGGAACAGATATCCTAATCTATATCTTCTCTATATATAAAAATGAGTTTACATTTCCTTTGAGGCATTATAACTTACGAACGGGTTGACCGATTTGTATGTTTTTTTTTGCAATGTTCGATTCGTTATAGAATGGGATGTGTATTTATGCAGAAAAAGTCATGAATTTTTCCAAGAAAAGTAACAAAATAATCAAAATGTAAAAAAATGTGAATAGAAATAAGATAAAAGAATTAATCGAACTAGAGAGCGGTGCTGCAATGTTTCGCATTTGTAAAACATTTGTCGATCCCGAGCAACAATCCCGATTTGCTATTATTTATAAATATAAATAATTTTAACGTCTAACTATATGTACATTAACCCTTGTGAGTACGATACAAACACAAAAGTTTCGTATTGAAAAGAAGAGCATGCATGCAACCCATGGCCATGGGTTGAAAACTGAAGCGCTCCTCCAGCCGTTTCAAATCCCAAATGTAAGTAACAGAAATCCCATTTCTTTGAGTGACTGCAAACTTATGATAATGTTTCCTCCCACTTCCCTTTCGATGGTTTTTGGGAAACTACCGGAAAAAATAAAGCTAAGCTACGTTTTTGCTGCTCCGGTAGAACCAATGGAAACGTGTTATTTCGGGCGCAAATTCAGAGTAACTAGAAATAAGTTGTACTTTGAAAGGATATGCGAGTGGAACGTGTTGTGGAAGAGGACGGTTGAAATGGTTCCGTTTCACTGAAATGGAATTGCGAATTTGAGATTCAACGAAATGGAAATAATGTTTTTGAATAACGATGAAAACAAACTTTTCATATATGCCATAAAAGTATTCATAAACGTCAAAACAAAATTATTTGACTTGCATGGTTCTGATGCAAACTTGCCGAAATTCTATAGTTCTCTATAAACACATCGTTTCAATTCTTCAACGCTCCGTTAGCTGTAATTAATTATAAAGATGTTGGTACGTTCTTATACAGAATTGAAAGAGAATCTAGCAGCGCGCTAGTTAGGTGTAGTCTTGCGTTGTAAATTCTTTGCATTTGAGTCCCGAGTTCTAAAGCAGATAAATTTGATAAGGCTCTATTCTATTGAAGTGCCTTGCAGAGCCCAAAGCAAAATATTCTGCTGCGATGCGTGTTCGATTTTCTCTGCTGGTATCCTTTTCGTTGGTCACAATCTCATCAACCACCTCAATTTCGTCACCATCGATACAAACTCGTTGTGGGTGTTTTTTTTTAATTTTAAGCCACATCATTTTCGTAAATAATTGATTCATGACACCTTTCTTCCAATGAAAATTTCAAGCCGCCTACATTCTCATTTCCGGATGCCATCTGGCTTCAGACTGAAATGCAATCAACATCTACCCAAACGGTTCGTAGAGCACTATAATAATCAACATTCAAGCACCCCCATCGCGCCGCGCTCGATAATTTCCTTGATAACGGTAATGACGATGACAAATGAATGATGACAGAGCATCCATTTTCCCGGATCGCCACCTGTTTGTGGAGAACAGATTCTCCTCGTACGTCACGCCGCCGCTTGATGAGCTTCAATATTTCGGCTCGACCTCCATCAGGCGATGATGTGATACAATTCAACTTCAACTCGATGGCAATAATGATAATTACGCGTAACCGCAGTCGCGAGCAGCAGCGGACAAGTCGGGCGGACAAAGTGGGCTGATGAGCACCTCCTCGGGCCCATTGTTATTCATAAACTGTTCCACAGCAAAGCATTCGACCGTGTTGATTTTGGCAAAAGAACCACACCACCCCGTGGTTTACCACCACGTGCGTAGTGAGCATCCACGGATGTGGTTGCTTGGTAGTGGGTTTTTGCCATTTTCGTGCAGCAAAGTTTTACTTAGAATGGATGAGGTAGGTACTGGTATGTTCATTGGCAGAGGAATGTCTGTTTTGAGAAATTCATATTTTATCTATTGTTGGTCTTGAAGGTACTTAACGTAGAATAAGAACATACAATAGTCTCAATCAATTACACTGAAAGCTGCAAAACGATGATTTGAGAACATGGAAGTTCGTGTCAATTATCATCTCCTCTCCTTTACTTCATTGACTTGAAATCTGACGTGGCAGGCATCAGTGTGTCATTGAAGGTGATTGTTAGTCCCCAGGAACAGCTGATTTGGCCATAATTGAAAAGCAACTATACTTCCACTATGCAAGAAATGGCACATTTGACAGGTACGTGATGTTTGTCACCACCATAATCATATACGCAAAGATGGGAGACAAATGAAGAATTTATATACCGTGAAAACGAGAACACCACAAAAGCATTCAAGGAAGCACGTTTGAGAGGCGGTAAGGATAAAGGCGACATTTTCATCCACGCTAAAGAACCTTTCAATATTTGCTGGCTAATGTTCCCCGCCATTCATCGCGGTCTGAAACCAGCATATAGATGTCGTTCATCACTTTTTCATCACATATGTGGGTATGCAGAACACCGCAAATGATGACGGTAACGATGATGAAGGGTTCCCTCCAGCACCGTGTTGCGTTAGTCCACGATGCTGCGGCCTGAAGTGAAAGCTTTCCATCAGAGCCTACCCTCAAATTGGTGGTCCACCTCAAACGGATAATTATTATAACCGTCATCCGGCGTTGGATGAAATTCATTCCTTTGAATGGGGTAGCGAATGGCTTTTTGGTTTAAAGCGATTCGATTGATGTGCGCTGAGTGGAACGTGCTCATAAATCCTTGAGCTATGTATACAGCTTCAGTATCACTTGACAGAAATGAATGACATAAAAAATCAGCAAAAAATAACCAGCGAGACAGATGATATAATATTTAACGAAAGGAATTGAAATAATTTAGTATTTTTGCAAATTTACCATTTTTCCTACAAATGGTTGTGCTGTTCCTACTCGGGTTTCCGAAAGCATACAGAGCACAATAGGTATCCTAAATCCAGTAATTCGACATCTCCATTCAAAGTCTACTGAGGAACGCAACATTTTTTCCTCATTTCCTTATTATGATTTGGACACGAGGCGTCAGTGAATGAAATTGGATTCCGACCCATTTCTTGTTAAAACATCGGAGAACATGAAAGACGGTGTGGTCGTTTCTAGGAAAAGCAACCACTTAATGCCTCAAATTGAGACAACTTATCGAAGAGAGCGAGCGGTACAACATTATTGGCCGGAGGGCGCCTGTAGTACACACTTTAGAAAGCACTCCATAGGAAGTATAGGAGGATGTCTTCATAGAAGAACAACACACCACCGCACCGGAGTGATGAAGATGTCCTTTGAAGTTGGAGTGCCAGCGAACAGGTAGGTATTTTGATCCACTTCGCCAATCTTGGCGGACATGACGTGAAGTGCGACTGAATGAATTGCTCTGTTAGGGCATTTTTGTGATTTGGAACGTTGGAAGGAGAGTAGAATAAAGAATGGATTCAGACGGCACCACACCGGATGAGGACTTGGCTTTCTGGTGGAAATCCCGGTACAGTGGGAAATATTAGCTGTGGCAACATCAGTTCTGGGAAAATGTGATGGAAGGTAGCTACGATTATGAGGTTGATTGGATGTTCTCGTTTCCTGTTGTGGTTGAATATTTCTCTTTATTAATTGTCTATTACTGGTATCTATTAATCACGCCGATGTATTTGCTGTGCACGCGCCCGCGAGACCCAGGCGTGAATTATTTTTTCAGATCGTGACAGAACCGACATTTAGAAACCTCAAATATCCATATATTAGTTGCACTCACTGAATGAATTTTATTTGATTGTAGAAAACTGTGAGCAATAAAAGAGTAGATTTTTTGCCAACTGTGTAGGGCATCTCTGCTCGTTTATTACTTTTCGCTCGTCGGCTCTCGCTTATTACTACTCCCTTCTCACAACTCACTTCTAACTCCTCATTTCTCACTTCTCACTATTTACTCTTACTTCTCTCTTCGCACATCTTGCTTCCGCACTTATCTCTTTCCATATTCATTTATCACTACACACTTCGCACATCTTCTGTCCGAAATCAAGAAGGAATTCTATCCGAATTCCGGAAGGAATTCTATCCGCATTCCGGAAGGAATTCTATCCGCATTCCGGAAGGAATTCTATCCGAATTCCGGAAGGAATTCTATCTGAATTCCGGAAGGAATTCTATCCGAATTCCGGAAGGAATTCTATCCGAATTCCGGAAGGAATTCTATCCGAATTCCGGAAGGAATTCTATCCGAATTCCGGAAGGAATTCTATCCGAATTCCAGAAGGAGTTCTAACCGAATTCCGGAAGGAAATCTTTCCGAATTCCGAAGGAATTCTGTCCAAATTCCGGAAGGAGTTCTGTTCGAATTTCGGAAGAAATTCTGTTCGAATTCCGGAAGAAAATCTGTTCGAATTCCGGAAGGAAATCTGTTCGAATTTCGGAAGGAATTCTGTTCGCATTCCGGGAGAAATTCTGTTCGAATTCCCAAAGGGATTCTGTTCGAATTTCGGAAGGATTTCTCTTCGAATTCCGGTAGGAAATAAATCCAAATTCCAGAAAAAAATCTTTTCGAAATCCGGAAAGAATTCTATTCGAATTCCGGAAGGAACTTCATCCGATTTCCGGAAGGAATTCTATCCGAATTCCGGAAGGAATTCTATCCGAATTCCGGAAGGAATTCTGTCCGAATTCCGGAAGGAATTCTGTCCGAATTCCGGAAGGAATTCTGTCCGAATTCCGGAAGGAATTCTGTCCGAATTCCGGAAGGAATTCTGTCCGAATTCCGGAAGATATTCTGTCCGAATTCCGGAAGGAATTCTGTCCGAATTCCGGAAGGAATTCTGTCCGAATTCCGGAAGGAATTATGTCCGAATTCCGGAAGGAATTCTGTCCGAATTCCGGAAGGAATTCTGTCCGAATTCCGGAAGGAATTCTGTCCGAATTCCGGAAGGAATTCTGTCCGAATTCCGAAAGGAATTCTTTCCGAATTCCGGAAGGAATTCTATCCGAATTCCGGAAGGAATTCTATCCGAATTC
The DNA here is from genome assembly GCF_024139115.2 of Armigeres subalbatus. Taxonomy (NCBI): domain Eukaryota; kingdom Metazoa; phylum Arthropoda; class Insecta; order Diptera; family Culicidae; genus Armigeres; species Armigeres subalbatus. Next base: position 36,876,527 of record NC_085139.1, on the reverse strand, counting down.
CGGAAGGAATTCTATCCGAATTCCGGAAGGAATTCTATCCGAATTCCGGAAGGAATTCCATCCGAATTCCGGAAGGAATTCCATCCGAATTCCGGAAGGAATTCTATCCGAATTCCGGAAGGAATTCTATCCGAATTCCGGAAGGAATTCTATCCGAATTCCGGAAGGAATTCTATCCGAATTCCGGAAGGAATTCCATCCGAATTCTGGAAGGAATTCTATCCGAATTCCGAAAGGATTTCTATCCGAATTCCGGAAGGAATTCTATCCGAATTCCGGAAGGAATTCTATCCGAGTTTCGGAAGGATTTCTATCCGAATTCCGGAAGGAATTCTATCTGAATTCCGGAAGGAATTCTATCCGAATTCCGGAAGGAATTCTATCCGAATTCCGGAAGGAATTCTATCCGAATTCCGGAAGGAATTCTATCCGAATTCCGGAAGGAATTCCATCCGAATTCTGGAAGGAATTCTATCCGAATTCCGAAAGGATTTCTATCCGAATTCCGGAAGGAATTCTATCCGAATTCCGGAAGGAATTCTATCCGAATTCCGGAAGGAATTCTGTCCGAATTCCGGAAGGAATTCTGTCCAAATTCCGGAAGGAATTCTGTTCGAATTTCGGAAGAAATTCTGTTCGAATTCCGGAAGAAAATCTGTTCGAATTCCGGAAGGAAATCTGTTCGAATTCCGGAAGAAATTCTATCCGAATTCCGGAAGGAATTTTATCCGAATTCCGGAAGGAATTCTATCCGAATCTCGAAAGAAATTCTGTCCGAATCCCGGAAGGAATTCTGTCCGAATTCCGGAAGGAATTCTATCCGAATTCCGGAAGGAATTCTATCTGAATTCCGGAAGGAATTCTATCCGAATTCCGGAAGGAATTCTATCCGAATTCCGGAAGGAATTCTATCCGAATTCCGGAAGGAATTCTATCCGAATTCCGGAAGGAATTCTATCCGAATTCCGGAAGGAATTCTATCTGAATTCCGGAAGGAATTCTATCCGAATTCCGGAAGGAATTCTATCCGAATTCCGGAAGGAATTCTATCCGAATTCCGGAAGGAATTCTATCCGAATTCCGGAAGGAATTCTATCCGAATTACGGAAGGAATTCTATCCGAATTCCGGAAGGAATTCTATCTGAATTCTGGAAGGAATTCTATCCGAATTCCGGAAGGAATTCTATCCGAATTCCGGAAGGAATTCTATCCGAATTCCGGAAGGAATTCTATCCGAATTCCGGAAGGAATTCTATCCGAATTCCGGAAGGAATTCTATCCGAATTCCGGAAGGAATTCTATCCGAATTCCGGAAGGAATTCTGTCCGAATTCCGGAAGGAATTCTATCCGAATTCCGGAAGGAATTCTATCCGAATTCCGGAAGGAATTCTATCCGAATTCTGAAAGGAATTCTATCCGAATTCCGGAAGGAATTCTATCCGAATTCCGCAAAGAATTCTATCCGAATTCCGGAAGGAATTCTATCCGAATTCCGGAAGGAATTCTATCCGAATTCCGGAAGGAATTCTATCCGAATTCCGGAAGGAATTCTATCCGAATTCCGGAAGGAATTCTATCCAAATTCCGGAAGGAATTCTATCCGAATTCCGGAAGGAATTCCATCCGAATTCCAGAAGAAATTCTATCCGAATTCCGGAAGGAATTCTATCCGAATTCCGGAAGGAATTCTATCCGAATTCCGGAAGGAATTCTATCCGAATTCCGGAAGGAATTCTATCCGAATTCCGGAAGGAATTCTATCCGAATTCCGGAAGGAATTCTGTCCGAATTCCGGAAGGAATTCTATCCGAATTCCGGAAGGAATTCTATCCGAATTCCGGAAGGAATTCTATCCGAATTCCGGAAGGAATTCTATCCGAATTCCGGAAGGAATTCTGTCCGAATTCCGGAAGGAATTCTATCCGAATTCCGGAAGGAATTCTATCCGAATTCCGGAAGGAATTCTATCCGAATTCCGGAAGGAATTCTATCCGAATTCCGGAAGGAATTCTATCCGAATTCCGGAAGGAATTCTATCCGAATTCCGGAAGGAATTCTATCTGAATTCCGGAAGGAATTCTATCCGAATTCCGGAAGGAATTCTATCCGAATTCCGGAAGGAATTCTATCCGAATTCCGGAAGGAATTCTATCCGAATTCCGGAAAGAATTCTATCCGAATTCCGGAAGGAATTCTATCCGAATTCCGGAAGGAATTCTATCCGAATTCCGGAAGGAATTCTATCCGAATTCCGGAAGGATTTCTATCCGAATAGAACTGCTTCCGGAATTCGAATAGATTTCCTTCCGGAATTCAAATAGAATTCCTTCTGGAATTCGGATAGAATTCCTTCCGGAATTCGGATAGAACTCCTTCCGGAATTCGAATAGATTTCCTTTCGGAATTCAAATAGAATTCCTTCTGAATTCCGGATAGATTCTTCCGAATTCGGATAATTCCGAATTCGATAATTCCTTCCGGAATTGATAGAATTCTTCCGGATTCGATAGAATTCCTTCCGGAATTCGATAGAATTCCTTCCGAATTCTTCCGAATTCGGATAGAATTCCTTCCGAATTCATAGAATTCCTTCCGGAATTCTTCCGAATTGATTCTTCCGGAATTCGGATAGAATTCTTCCGAATTCCGAATTCTTCCGAATTCGGACAGAATTCCATCCGAGATTCAGACAGAATTCCTTCCGGAATTCGAACAGAATCCCTTCGATTCGATAAATCCTTCGAATTCGGATAGAATTCTTCCGAATTCGGATAAATTCCTTCCGAATTCGCATAAAATTCTTCCGGAATTCGATCAGATTTCTTCCGGAATTGAACATAATTTCTTCCGAATTCGGAACAGAATTCCTTCCGAATTTGGACAGAATTCCTTCGAATTTGGACGAAATTCCTTCGAATTGACAGAATTCCTTCGAATTCGGAAAGATTTCCGACTGGATAATCCTTCCGGAATTCGGATATTCCTTCCGAATTCTTCCGGATAGATATTCTTCCGGAATTCGGATAATTCTTCCGAATTCGGATAGATTCTTCCGGAATTGATAGATTCTTCCGAATTCGATATTCCGGAATTGATTCTTCCGACTCGGATAGATTCTTCCGAATTCGATACTTCTTCCGAATTCGATAGAATTCCTTCCGGAATTCGGATAGAATTCTATCCGAATTCCGGAAGGAATTCTATCCGAATTCCGGAAGGAATTCTATCCGAATTCCGGAAGGAATTCTATCCGAATTCCGGAAGGAATTCTATCCGAATTCCGGAAGGAATTCTATCCGAATTCCGGAAGGAATTCTATCCGAATTCCGGAAGGAATTCTATCCGAATTCCGGAAGGAATTCTATCCGAATTCCGGAAGGAATTCTATCCGAATTCCGGAAAGAATTCTATCCGAATTCCGGAAGGAATTCTATCCGAATTCCGGAAGGAATTCTATCCGAATTCCGGAAGGAATTCTATCCGAATTCCGGAAGGAATTCTATCCGAATTCCGGAAGGATTTCTATCCGAATTCCGGAAGGAATTCTATCCGAATTCCGGAAGGAATTCCATCCGAATTCCAGAAGAAATTCCATCCGAATTCCAGAAGAAATTCTATCCGAATTCCGGAAGGAATTCTATCCGAATTCCGGAAGGAATTCTATCCGAATTCCGGAAGGAATTCTATCCGAATTCCGGAAGGAATTCTATCCGAATTCCGGAAGGAATTCTATCCGAATTCCGGAAGGAATTCTATCCGAATTCTGGAAGGAATTCTATCCGAATTCCGGAAGGAATACTTCCCGAATTCCGGAAGGAATTCTTTCCGAATTCCGGAAGGAATTCTATCCGAATTCCGGATGGAATTCTATCCGAATTCCGGAAGGAATTCTATCCGCATTCCGGAACGAATTCTATCCGAATTCCGGAAGGAATTCTATCCGAATTCCGGAAGGAATTCTATCCGAATTCCGGAAGGAATTCTATCCGAATTCCGGAAGGAATTCTATCCGAATTCCGGAAGGAATTCTATCCGAATTCCGGAAGGAAATCTTTCCGAATTCCGAAGGAATTCTGTCCAAATTCCGAAGGAATTTCGTCCAAATTCCGAAGGAATTCTGTCCAAATTCCGGAAGGAATTCTGTTCGAATTTCGGAAGAAATTATGTTCGAATTCCGGAAGAAAATCTGATCGAATTCCGGAAGGAATTTTATGCGAATTCCGGAAGGAATTTTATCCGAATTCCGGAAGGAATTTTATCCGAATTCCGGAAGGAATTCTATCCGAATCCCGAAAGGAATTCTGTTCGAATCCCGGAAGGAATTCTGTTCGAATCTCGGAAGGAATTCTGTCCGAATTCCGGAAGGAATTCTATCCGAATTCCGGAAGGAATTCTATCCGAATTCCGGAAGGAATTCTATCCGAATTCCGGAAGGAATTCTATCCGAATTCCGGAAGGAATTCTATCCGAATTCCGGAAGGAATTCTATCCGAATTCCGGAAGGAATTCTATCCGAATTCCGGAAGGAATTCTATCCGAATTCCGGAAGGAATTCTATCCGAATTCCGGAAGGAATTCTATCCGAATTCTGAAAGGAATTCTATCCGAATTCCGGAAGGAATTCTATCCGAATTCCGGAAGGAATTCTATCCGAATTCCGGAAGGAATTCTATCCGAATTCCAGAAGGAATTCTATTTGAATTCCGAAAGGAAATCTATTCGAATTCCGGAAGGAGTTCTATCCGAATTCCGGAAGGAATTCTATCCGAATTCCAGAAGGAATTCTATTTGAATTCCGGAAGGAAATCTATTCGAATTCCGGAAGGAGTTCTATCCGAATTCCGGAAGGAATTCTATCCGAATTCCGGAAGGAATTCTCTCCGAATTCCGGAAGGAATTCTCTCCGAATTCCGGAAGGAATTCTGTCCGAATTTCGGAAGGAATTCTGTCCGAATTTCGGAAGGAATTCTGTCCGAGTTCCTGAAGGAATTCTGTCCGAGTTCCTGAAGGAATTCTGTCAGAATTCCGGAAGGAATTCTGTTCGAATTCCGGAAGGAATTCTGTCCGAATTCCGGAAGGAATTCTGTCCGAATTCCGGAAGGAATTCTGTTCGAATTCTTGAAGGAATTCTATCCGAATTCCGGAAGGAATTCTGTCCGAATTCCGGAAGGAATTCTGTCCGAATTCCGGAAGGAATTCTGACTGAATTCCGGATGGAATTGCGTCCGAATTCCGGAAGGAATTCTATCCGAATTCCGGAAGGAATTCCGTCCGAATTCCGGAAGGAATTCCGTCCGAATTCCGGAAGGAATTCTGTCCGAATTCCGGAAGGAATTCTGTCCGAATTCCGGAAGGAATTCTGTCCGAATTCCGGAAGGAATTCTGTCTGAATTCCGGAAGGAACTCTGTCCGAATTCCGGAAGGAATTCTGTCCGAATTCCGGAAGGAATTCTGGCTGATTTCCGGAAGGAATTCTGGCTGATTTCCGGAAGGAATTCTGTCCTAATTCCGGTAGGAATTCTATCCGAATTCCGGTAGGAATTTTATCCGAATTCCGGTAGGAGTTCTGTCCTAAATCCTAAAGGAATTCTGTCAGAAATCCAGAAGGAATTCTGTCCGAAATCCGGAAGGAATTCTGTCCGAATTCCAGAAGTAATTCTGTCCGAATTTCAGAAAGAATTCTGACCGAATTTCGCAAGGAATTCTGTTCAAATTCCAGAAAGAATTTTTCTAATTCCGGAAGGAATTCTGTCTGAATTCCGGAAAGCATTTTTTTTCGAGTTCCGGAAGGAATTCTGTCCGAATTCCCGAGGGAATGCTATCCGAATTCTGTCCGAATTACGGAAGGAATTTTGTTCGAATTTCGGCAGTAATTATGTACGAATTCCGGAAGGAATTCTTTTGGAATTCCGGCAAAAGTACTATTCGAATTCTTCCTGGAATACAGTTCGAATTCCGGCAGAAATTCAATATGATCTTATAAAAGGAATTTCGTCCAACCTCAGGCAAGAATACTGTGCGAATACTGGATGGAATTCTGTCCGAATCCCGGAAATAATTCTGTCCGAATTTTGGAATGAATTCTATCCGTAGTTCGGAAGGAATTCTTTCCGAATTCTGGGGGCAGTGCTGTCCAAATTCCGGAAGGAATTCTGTCCGAATTCCGGAAGGAGTTCTGTTCGAATTCCGGAAGGAATTTTGTCCGAACTCCGCAGGTATTCTGTTTGAAGTCCGGTAGGAATTCTGTTCGATTTCCGGCAAAAGTACTATTCGAATTCTTGCTGTAATAATGTTCGAATTCCGGCAGAAAATCTGTCTGAGCTTATGAAAGGAATTTCGTCCAATTTCAGGAAAGAATTCTGTGTGAATTCTGGAAGGAAGTCTGTCCGAATTCCGGAAGGAATTCTGTCCGAGTTCCGAAAGGAATTCTGCCCGAAGTCCGATACGAATTCTGTTCGAATCCCGGCAAAAGTACTATTCGAATTCCGGCAGAAACTCTGCCTGAACTTTAAAAATGAATTCCGTCCAATCTCAGGCAAGAACTCTATGCGAATACTGGAAGGAGTTCTGTCCATTTGTTTCATTTCATCTATTGGAAACATTTTATCAACAATTTTGTTAAGCGATGATTTTAAGCCATTTCGAAAAAGGTGGTCGGTTATTGGCACCCTGAAAATCGCACTCAAGATGAAAAACTTTGAAGTGGGGGCGTTATGGCTGGAAAGATCAAGATTTATTGTGTCAATAGCAATGAAATTTATTACATTTAAGTACATTATACACATTTTATCAAGATTTTAAAAATTGTTTGTTTTTCTAACAACTTGGCTTATAGCCTGAAAATAGGCAATATACTGATGATTTCTCTTGATAATCACAGGGGTGCCACAACCGAATTAAGTAACCCTTTTGAAAAGTGAAAATAATAGTTATATTGCGACCGGTACGGTCAAAAATTACGACGGAGTGCCGACAACCGACCAGTGCTGGCAGCCGACCACCTTCGCCTACTATTTGAATTCCGGCAGAAATACTGAAACTTATGAAAGGAATTATGTCCATCTTCAGGCAAAGATTCTATGCGAATACTGGAAGGAAGTCTGTCCGAATTCCGGAAGAAATTTTGTTTGATCTCCGAAAAACTATGCCTATTCTGGCAGGAATACAGTCTTACTACGCACTTTTCTTACTTCTTGCTTCTGTTTATTTCACTACTCACATCCTACTTCACACTTCGCACTTCTCATTTATCATACCTCACCTATCCCTTCTCGCTTCCTATTTTTCACCTACCACCTCTCGGCTTCTTACTCTCACCTCTCACTTTTAACTTCTTATCTCTTACATCTCACTTCTTACTACTCGCTTCTCGTTTTTCATTTCTCACTTCTCACTTGCTCCTTCCTACTTTTTATTGGTCAATACTTACTTCGCACATCTCATTTCTTACTTCTCTCTTCTTATTTCTCGTTACTCACATTTCATTTCGAACATTTCATTTTCCACTTCACATTACTCGTTGCTCATTTTTCATTACTCACATCTGACTTCTCGTTTCGAACATCTCCTTTCTCGCTTCTTATTTCGTACTTTTTGTTCCTCACCGAACACACTTTAAGAAAACAAATTTGAACTATTCAGCCAAACTGCATCCGGTCAATTGGCCTTCGGATTAATTACCTTCTGGCTAAATAGGCTTCGGTAAAATGACCAGAAACCCTTACTTTCACTTCTTTGATAGCTGGTCCGCTTACCAATTTCTGACTTTCTGAGTATGAGTGGATGAGTTAAGCTTCAATACCAATAGAGGAAGTGTACCGGTTTTGGCCACCTTAGTGCCAAATTTAACCAATCCGGAAAAATGCATATTTTCCAAAAAAAATATCGATCAACAGTGAAGAAAGATAAGGGAAATATCTCATGTTATAGCTAATAAAACCCTCGAGAATTGCTTTACTTTTGGAGTTATGCGAGAATCTGGCCAAATTAGGAACATGGCCAAAACTGGTACAGTTACCCTACCAGAGTACCAAAACGAAAAAGAATCAGCAACAAACCGGCAGACTTCAGTGGGCTGTTCATTTGGTCGAATCTCGTATGCAATTTCCAAAATAATATTCAACATATAATCGTATAATGTTCGATGGAAGAGTGATTGATTGATTGCACGTGGTGGAAGAGAAGTTGGAGGCCCTCATCGATCGAAAAACATAAGAAACATCGTTTATCGTTTATTTGCTTTCAATTTTTACAATTTTTCAAACAATTACACACACCTATGCATGGAAACTATTGTCAATCGATTGATTGATTTCTTAATTTCGCATAACCCACTCCGGACTACGAGTGAATCGAATCATCCCTTCCAATTCAATCAATTGTTAGGAAACAATTGGATTAATTAGAACTTTCTTTGCCCCAGACAATTTTACTTCTGATTCTTCCTCCTGAGCTGGTATTACTTCTCAGCGATAAAAGTTCTACCTAAGAAAATATTCTATTGATAGCGCAAAGCAGTTCAAGATACGCTTTCAAACAGTAGATATATGGCACCAGCTGTCAGATAAGCTTTTTCCGACTCGGTTTGCTTCCTTGCGAAGTACCGAAGATCCGACTTTCGATGATAGTGGATTTGCTATCGAAGTTCGATCCACCATCGTCGTCGTCGTCGTCGTCATTATTGATATTTGGTGAAAAAGTGAAAATCTTCTCCAAACTTGGACTTTGAATGGCTTTGTAATGGCCAATTTTTCCTTGACGGCAAAGCGCACCAGCAGTCGAGAAGTTGCGAACGATATTGAGTTGGAACAGATAACGTATTGAGACACATATCGCTATCGGGCGTCGCTGGTTTGGGGTGAAGTTTGCAAGGATTTAGTTCCGAGGCGATGCAGCCAGTGTGACGAAGAGAGCGGTGGGTTTCGGTTTGATAGTGATTCGTAAAGGATAACTTTTGACCCAGTTCTGGGAAGGAGGAAGCTCCAACAGTTGTGACTAGTCGGTCTGTGACATGTGGTCGTGTAGACACTATGAGGGTTGGATACGGAAAACTTTTCTTGATTCAATCGATTTGATGATAATGGAATTTGTGGTTTCAGATTAGTGGAAGCTGATACTGATTTGTGGCATTTCGTGGAATACGGGTGACGTTTTCCTTTTGAATTTTATATCAATATATTGATTTTTATGGAAATGCAATCAAGACTGTGGAAGAGAACAAACATCCAATTTCGGTGCTCTTTGATGGAATTTGTAATTCGGTTAGGGTAGGTTATTCTCATTACTCTTCCATCAAATAGCTCCACTCGGTTTCAATATTCCAGTCACGATTTTCAAATCAATTTTACTCCATGAACACGAGACAAGCAATCAAGTGAGAATGTCTGCAACGGCTCATTCTCATGGACCACTTTCAACCCAAAATTGTGGAAAGTAAGTGAGGATTCCTGGAATGCCTTCGCCTGAGTTACCTTCCCCCGAGGCTCTTCGATGACGTTATTTATGCAAATTGGGATAATTTCTTTCAATCAGCCATTGTACCGGTTCCGCTCGTCGTCACTTCAATTTCCTCGACGGGGAACGACTGGAGGGGATTTGAGACTGTGCTTAAAAATAGAATGGAAAATCCTCAACCAGGTTCAAACAACAAAACCGGAATTTGACTGCCATCTTAAGCGGAATATGCTCCAATCTGTCTGTACTCCCTAAAACGTCTCGGAATGACTTAAATGTATTTATTTTGCTGCCGCGTCTCAACACCCCCAAAGCCATTGTCACTCAGATAATCCTCCAGCGTTGTCACCGCTCTGATTGGGTCTTTGCATGATAACGAAGTCGTTGCCTTTCCTTGTTAGACACTCGATTGAACATGATTTTATGCGATAATCTTGTCTCGCATCTTTCTCATATTGCAAGTTGGATTCCCTCCTCGTACCGGAATCTATAATCCACTGAATAGCTTCCCATTGGAATCACGATAAAGAGAAGCGAATTGTAGCCGTTTCGGAATTATGGAGCACCATCTAAATCCGACAGTGGCACGAGAGCGCTACTATTGAACACACTCAGCCAACATTTACCGAAATCGGAGTTTGAACAGTTTCTGGCTATTTGCTCGTCAGCCAGCTTTTGTCGGTTTACTTTAGTTCGACGGTGGAGGGGCCAATAGGGGAAGAAGCCTTGATGGTGTTTAATCGGATCAATCTGAAATCAATTGATTTGCTTCTTGAGCCACACATTCTTCTGCGTAAAATGCATTAACTAGGATTATGAGGAGAATGAATAATTACGAGGTAGAATGCGAGAACAAATTGCCGATTATTTGAATGAAAAACTGTTTTTTTTCAACACACGTTAGTTCTTAAAATATCGTGATTCCAAATTAAATACCGAGTATAGTCACATTTGAGTTGTTGCAGCCAAATCGCTCCGATTATGCTGTTAGGGAAGGTCAAAATTAAAAATTCAAAATACAAAAAAAAATCAAAATACAAAAAATTCAAAACACAAAAAAATCAAAATACAAAAAATTCAAAATACAAAAAATTCAATATACAAAAAAATCTAAATTCAAAATTCAAAATTCAAAATTCAAAATTCAAAATTCAAAATTCAAAATTCAAAATTCAAAATTCAAAATTCAAAATTCAAAATTCAAAATTCAAAATTCAAAATTCAAAATTCAAAATTCAAATTTCAAAATTAATTCAAAATTAATTCAAAATTAATTCAAAATTAATTCAAAATTAATTCAAAATTAATTCAAAATTCAAAATTCAAAATTCAAAATTCAAAATTCAAAATTCAAAATTCAAAATTCAAAATTCAAAATTCAAAATTCAAAATTCAAAATTCAAAATTCAAAATTCAAAATTCAAAATTCAAAATTCAAAATTCAAAATTCAAAATTCAAAATTCAAAATTCAAAATTCAAAATTCAAAATTCAAAATTCAATATTCGAAATTCAATATTCAAAATATTCAAAATATTCAAAATATTCAAAATATTCAAAATATTCAAAATATTCAAAATATTCAAAATATTTAAAATTTTCGAAATATACTCAAAATATTCTCAAAATACTCTCAAAATATTCTCAAAATATTCTCAAAATATTCTCAAAATATTCTCAAAATATTCTCAAAATATTCTCAAAATATTCTCAAAATATTCTCAAAATATTCTCAAAATATATTCAAAATATTCTCAAAATATTCTCAAAATATTCAAAATATTCAAAATATTCAAAATATTCTCAAAATATTCAAAATATTTAAAATATTCAAAATATTCTTAAAATATTCTCAAAATATTCTTAAAATATTCTCAAAATAATCTCAAAATATTTTCAAGATATATTCAATTTATTCTCAAAATATTCTCAAAATATTCTCAAAATATTCAAAATATCTCAAATACTCAAAATATTCTCAAAATATTCAAAATATTTAAAATATTCAAAATATTCAAAATATTCAAAATATTCAAAATATTCAAAATATTCAAAATATTCAAAATATTCAAAATATTCAAAATATTCAAAATATTCAAAATATTCAAAATATTCAAAATATTCAAAATATTCAAAATATTCAAAATATTCAAAATATTCAAAATATTTAAAATATTCAAAATATTCAAAATATTCAAAATATTCAAACTACATATTCAAAACATGAAAAATATTCAAAGTACACTGAATTTTGTACAAAAAAATCAAAATTCAAAATTCAAAATTCAAAATTCAAAATTCAAAATTCAAAATTCAAAATTCAAAATTCAAAATTCAAAATTCAAAATTCAAAATTCAAAATTCAAAATTCAAAATTCAAAATTCAAAATTCAAAATTTAAAATTCAAAATTCAAAATTCAAAATTCAAAATTCAAAATTCAAAATTCAAAATTCAAAATTCAAAATTCAAAATTCAAAATTCAAAATTCAAAATTCAAAATTCAAAATTCAAAATTCAAAATTCAAAATTCAAAATTCAAAATTCAAAATTCAAAATTCAAAATTCAAATTATAAAAATTCAAAATACAAAAATACTAAATTGCAAGAAAATTCAAAATACGAAAAATTCAAAATACAAAAAAATTGAAATACAAAGAAAATCAAGATACAAAAAAATCAATGTACGAAAAATTGAAAACACAGAAAAAAACAAAATACTAAAAAATTTAAAATACAAAAAAAAAATCAAAATATTCAAAATATTCAAATCAAAATTCAGAATTAAATATTAAAAATTAAAAATTCAATGTTCGAAATTCATTATTCAAAATATTCAATATATTCAAAATATTCAAAATATTCAAAATGTTCAAAATATTCAAAATATTCAAAATATTCAAAATATTCAAAATATTCAATATAATCAAAATATTCAAAATATTCGAAATATTCAAAATATTAAAAATAATAAAATATTCAAAAATAAAAAATATTCAAAAAATTAAAAACATTCAAAATATTCAAAATATTCAAAATATTCAAAATATTCAAAATATTCAAAATATTCAGAATATTCAAAATATTCAAAATATTCAAAATATTCAAAATATTCAAAATATTCAAAATATTCAAAATGTTCAAACTATTCAAAATATTCAAAATATTCAATATAATCAAAATATTAAAAATATTCAAAATATTAAAAATATTCAGAAATTAAAAATATTCAAAAAATTAAAAATATTCAAAATATTCAAAATATTCAAAATATTCAAAATATTCAAAATATTCAAAATATTCAAAATATTCAAAATATTCAAAATATTCAAAATATTCAAAATATTCAGAATATTCAAAATATTCAAAATATTCAAAATATTCAAAATATTCAAAATATTCAAAATATTCAAAATATTCAAAATATTCAAAATATTCAAAATATTCAAAATATTCAAAATTCAAAATTCAAAATTCAAATTCAAATTCAAAATTCAAAATTCAAAATTCAAAATTCAAAATTCAAAATTTAAAATAAAAAAATTCAAAATACAAAAATACTAAATTGCAAGAAAATTCAAAATACAAAAAAATGGAAATACAAAGAAAAAAAATCAATGTGCGAAAAATTGAAAACACAGAAAAAAAATCAAAATACTACAAAATTTAAAATACAAAAATATTCAAAATATTCAAAATATTCAAAATATTCAAAATATTCAAAATATTCAAAATATTCAAAATATTCAAAATATTCAAAATATTCAAAATATTCAAAATATTCAAAATATTCAAAATATTCAAAATATTCAAAATATTCAAAATATTCAAAACATTCAAAACATTCAAATAATTCAAAATATTCAAAATATTCAAAATATTCAAAATATTCAAAATATTCAAAATATTCAAAATATTCAAAATATTCAACATAATCAAAATATTCAAAATATTCAAAATATTCAAAATATTCAAAATATTCAAAATATTCAAAATATTCAAAATATTCAAAATATTCAAAATATTCAAAATATTCAAAATATTCAAAATATTCAAAATATTCAAAATATTCAAAATATTCAAAATATTCAAAATATTAAAAATATTCAAAATATTCAAAATATTCAAAATATTCAAAATATTCAAAATATTCAAAATATTCAAAATATTCAAAATATTCAAAATATTCAAAATATTCAAAATATTCAAAATATTCAAAATATTCAAAATATTCAAAATATTCAAAATATTCAAAATATTCAAAATATTCAAAATATTCAAAATATTCAAAATATTCAAAATATTCAAAATATTCAAAATATTCAAAATATTCAAAATATTCAAAATATTCCAAATTCCAAATTCAAAATTCAAATTCAAATTCAAAATTCAAAATTCAAAATAAAAAAAATCGAAATACAAAATAATTAAAATGCAAAAAAACTCAAAATACAAAAAAATTCAAAACACAAAAAAATCAATATACAAAAAATTGAAAACACAGAAAAATAAAAACAAAATACTAAAAAATTCAAAATACAAAAATATTCAAAATATGTACAAATCAAAAACAAAATATAAACATTTCAAAATATAAAAAAAATCAAAATACAAAAAATTCAAAATACGAAAATACAAAAATTTCAAAATACAAAAAAAATCAAAATACAAAAAATTCAAAATGCGAAAATACAAAACAATTCTGAGAAACTGAAAAAAATGTCGAAAAGTTCGAAATTGAGGAAAATCCGAATTTTGAAAATTTGAATAATTCTAAAAATTGTAAAATTTGGGAAATTTCTAAAATAATGAAAATTCTAAAAATTTCTAAAATAATGAAAATTCTAAGAAGTTTTTTAATTCCTATACGTCAGGAAGTTTCTTTAGAGAAAAGACGAATGCGGACTATCATATTTAATTAAACAGCATGATTGTACCTTTGACAGATACGTACTTAGACCTCAACAATAACGCTGTATTCAGTGTTTCGTATTGATTCTCAGATTGTATGAACATTATGACATTCAACTAAAAGTTTTTAAATAATTATTGTATCTCCTTTGAAAATTTCAAAAATTCTACAATTGGTAATTGGGAATTTGGAAACAATTAAGATTCCTGAAAATTGCAAAAAAAAATTGAAGTTGTGAAAAATAAAAAATAAACTGAAAAGTTTGATTTTTTTTTAAATTCATCTTTTTAAAAAAATTTAAACTAAAATTCCAGAAATTCTGAAAATTAGGAGAATTCTCTTACTTGGCCCTAGCGGTGAAATTAAATGAAATATTACTAGCTCGTCTTGTGACTTTGTTTTTTCAGAAATTTATGGATTTGAAATATTTAAACTTAGAAAATTTCCGAAAATTTAATAATTTTTAAAATGTTTATACTTTCCAGATTTTTGAAATTTTTCATGATTTCTAGTGTCTTTGAGATTATGCGAATTCTTAACGTACAGAACTTTAAGATTTTTCAAAGAAACTTTTGGAACTTTTAGATTTGAGGATCATAAAATTTTTGAATTGTTTAAACTTTTCTAAATTCTTCAAATTCTCAGATTTTTCAAAATTTCATAGTTTTTCAATCTTTAAGAAATTTTAGACAGAATTAAAAAAAAATGATTTTGGAGAGATTTATCCAAAGTTTGAAACTTTTATTTTTCGGTAATTTTTGGAATTTAAAGAATGTCAAGAGCTTTTAGAATGTTTGAATTCCTAAATATGTTGGTTTCGACAATATTTAAAAATATCTTGGGTAAACGCTGCTTACACAATTATACGAAACAGCGACGGTTCGCCTAAATATCTTAAAAATCTGAAAATCTGAAAATATGATAAATTCTCAAAGTTTTGAAAATTATGAAAAAAATTTGAAAAACAATTTGTAAAATTTTTAAAACAGAATTTTATTATTTCTTAAATTCTCAACATTAGAAAAATTCTAAAATTCTAAATAAATCTATGAAAAAAAATCAAATAATTTTTTTTTCAATTCTAAAAAAATTGAAAATGCCTAAAATTTTGAAAAGTTTGCAATGTTCTGAATAGATTCTGAATAAGATTGAATTTTTTTTTAAATATGAGTGTCATTAGAAGGCTTTGAAAATTTGAAAAAGTTCCGAATTTTTTATGTTTTTATAGATTTTTCATAATTTGAAGATTTTTAAAGTTGCAAACCAGATTCTGTAATTTACAATTTTAAAACATTAGAAATTAAAAAAAAATCACAATATAATTGGGAAATTAATAAGATGAGAGTTATTAGAATTTTAAAAACCTAATTTCGAGAAATGATGAAAGTTTTTAAAATATTAAAGTTTTTACTAATACCCGGAAGATTTGTAGGTTGCAATAATTTTTTTTGTCTTTATTTAAGAGGGTGATAATTTTGAAAATTCTCATACTTGCATTAGATTTTAAGGTGGATTTTGCCCTGGTTTCATTATTCTTAAACCCAAATTCAAAATTCAAGGTTTCCAAATTTCTAATTTCTAATATTTGAATATATTTGATATTCTGAAATTAAAAATTCTCGAAATATATACTGCCGAAGTTTTAAATTTGAATCCACAAAATTGAAAACTTAAAAATTCTCGTAAAAAAAGTCTCACACGCTAACTTTTACCTACTCAGTGACTGAGTAAAATTGTATTGCCCTCTCTTTTCTTCCCACGGAAATTCTACTCAAAAGCTATAACGGAAAATTATGAGTAGTACAAATTTTACTCAGTCACTGAGTAGATGAAAGTTAGAGTGCACGTTCATAGCTCTTTGATAATAAACCTCGTTTATTTTTATTTTTTCTTTTAATAAAATTGCACATTTTTCAATGTATCAAGAACGCGCGAAAAAGTAGCTCAATTAGTAGATAGTATGAATGTTCAGAAAGAAAAAAAACATCGCTTGTAATGAACTCCAGTTTATTAAAAATAGGATTGCTTTTCAAATAATAAAATAGACGTTCTCATAACTATTGTGCTATGCTTTCATAAGAAATACTAATAACGCCATATTTTTTCATTATTATATAATTAAAACCTAGGAAAGACCTCCCTCTTTTCTTCTTATTATGAACATTTCCAAGATTCAAGATATGAAATGGTGTTTCATCAGGATGTCATTTCGATTTATCTTTTCATTCAACTCTTTTCTTCATCATCCAGCTTTGCTTTTTGTACGAGTGAATCAAGCAGCCACTAGAAGGGGAAAAAACACCAGCGTTGAACACGGTTCACATTTCCAACATTTTCCCACCAGACACCAAGTGCCGTTTTTTGTCTGTCCCAATCCCAACTAGTTTCCCTGCCGTACCAGTAGTCCGCAACTTGCGGGAGCCATCTGAATTGAATCCCATGACCGGCTGTTTCTGCCTGATACCAATCTGCCCCATATGGCACCTGCCACGTCCCACCGGCCGACGACGCGCAGAACGAAGATTAATGCCCATATGAAGTGTTTTCGAAATGGGCCTCCATTTCGGCCAGAAGAGCACTCCACTTACCTGAGCGGATCCTTGATGTGGATGTACCGGTCCAGCGAGATGGCGCACAGATTCAGGATGGAAGCGGTTGAACACATGACATCGAACGCCACCCAGGTGTCGCAGAATTGGGCCCCGAATATCCAGTAGCCTGCGGGGTGGAAACGAGAGCAAAAAGTGATGGTGAATGTTAGGAGTCGTTAATTATTTAGTTTGGGATTCAGACGGTTCAGGAATGCTCTTGAAAAGGATAGACCGTTGTTTGGGTTTAAGAACATTATTCTTCTATTTTCATCCGAGAACTAGATGGTGTTGCCCGAAAAAGATAGAACTCATCAACCTCAACATACAAGTGGTAAAAATCACTTCAGGCAAAAGCAAATTACCTCGCAAAGTGATCATAAAGTGGGAAGATTGTTGCAGCATTGCTTTCGCTGTTATTGCAATCAAAATCGCTACGATAATTACCAGCGAAAAGCTTCTACGCGCTTCCCGTAGCTACGGATGATGGAGTCTATGCCATCAAGCAAGCAAGGCGACCACGCGGATTCATCCTTGCCTAGAGGCTGTCGGGCTCTGTAAAAACCCTTTCGTTGCCAGAATGCGGACGCTCACCCATCAGCCAGCAATCTCTCGTGTTGTTGTTGGATGCCCGTTTGCTACGTCGTCGTTCGCTGGCACTGGCTGGCTTGACGTTGATGATGCAATAATGAAAATGGATTTAGTGAGTTGGTGGAAAGTTTCAAATCTCACCACATAGTCAGCAGCCACGGGCGGTGCGGAAGACAGTGCGGTCTGGCGGGAGGCCTGGTTCATCGGTTGAAGATGAGCCATCGTGGCCGGTGGAATTGTTTCGAAGGTTGTTTTGCAAGGAATGTTGAGCAGCCGGCCCAGGGCGATGCATTGAAATGCATTTGGGTAATTGGATCAGTGATCTGGAATGATGATGATGATGCAATTTGGTGGAAAAAGGATTATGTTGTTGCTAATACTGGGTGAAGGCATTCCTTCGGATGAGTTGAGGTTGGTGGAATGCAAAATGATTTATGGTTGATTCAAAATCGTTTTGGAAATAAATTTGCAATGGAAATTCATAATCGCTCTTCTTGGTAGATCTCTACATAAGTCAGTGCACGAGGCATTCTAGCCCCCTCTCTCGATATTCATGCTTTTTTTATTTTTCATTTCCATTATGTATCCTTAAGTTATTATTCAATCAAAGGTTTCATTTAGGTAAAAGCCGCAATTTAATCATATATCCCCGTAATCTTCAGGCATCGAGCTGCCCGAACATAAAACTATAGACTGACGCGTTTCGGTCAAGCAAGTGTGTGTCACTGCCAAACTATACCAAAAATGATTGATTCATAGCCTCCCATTAGCGTTGTCTGTTTCGACAGAGAACGACGACCTTTCTATCTACTAAAGTCTCGCAAAATCGATCTTTCGTTGTCTTTCTGGGATTTTGTCTAGAGATTAACAAATTGTAAATCAGCGAGCCATGGTGTGCTGATATAAAATGAAATCGTCTTCCTAACAATAATTCGAAATAACATCCGATGGTTTCGCTACTTCGTATGATTTGTCATGGCAGCATGTCATAGCCATCAATAAGTTATTGATAGTCACAAAACGCAATAAAAACCAAAACAAATTGCATGACCAAATGCGGAGTACTTTCCACCGCTTCGTTACAGTTTTTACGCCACTTCAACCCAATCATCGAAGAGCTTTCCGCCAGCCGGGTTCGCCTGTTCAGCAACGTTTGGCGGCTTCCGCTGGCCTTTTTGTGTGAAGAGGAAGGGCCGTAAGGCCGAAAACTATTTAGCCGAAGGCTGCTAGGCTGAATATATCATTTGGCCGAACCGTTAGGGCCAAAGGGTCATACGGCTAAATAGGCCATTGGCCTCATTTGGTCAAAAAGGCCATTTGGCCGACAAGGTAATTTGTTCGAATAGGTTATTTAACCTAATCATTTGGCCGAACAGGTCATTTGACCAAATACGTTCTCTTCTTATTGGCATTACATCCCCCACTGGGACAATGCCGCTACGCAGCTTAGTGTTCATTTAGCACTTCGACAGTTATTAACTACCATGTTTCTAAGCCAAGATACCATTTTTGCATTCGTATATTATGAGGCCAGCATGATTATACTTGTATGCCCCGTCAAATCGAGACCATTTCCAATCCGAAAATTGCCTAGACCGGCGCCAGGAATCTAACCCACCCAGCCACCCACAGCATGATCTTGCTTTGTAGCCGCTTGTCTTACTTGATACACTAAAAGGGGCCCTTGGTCGTTTGGCCGTATAGGTCATCTGGCCATTCATTTGGCCAAATAGGTCATTTGATGTCTCACTTCTCACTTCTAAATCATAATTTCTCATCTCTCATTGAGAGAAGTGAGAAACGAGAAGAATAATGAGTGAGAAGAGAGGCGATTTTTTCTTACTTCGCTCTTCCCACTTTCCACAGAGAGAAGTGGTAAATGAGAAATGAGGAGTTAGAAGTGAAAAGTGAGACGTGTCACTTCTCACTCAGCACGTCTTACTTTTCACAGTGACATGTGATAAATGAGTAGCGCGAAGTAAGGAGTGAGTCGTTTTTCTTCTCACTTCTTACTGTGAAAAGTGGGGAAGAAGAAACGCGAAGTAAGAAGTGAAACGTCTTTCTTCTTACCTCGCACTATTCATTTCTCACTTTTTACTGTAAAAAGTGAAAAGTGGGAAGTGAGTAGTGATACGACTCACTTTTCATTTCGCTCTACAAAAAGCGAGAAGGAAGAAAAAAGAAATGAGAAATGAGAAATGATGATTAGAAAGTGAGAAGTGATACGTCATTCGGCCGAACAGGTCATTTGGTCAAATAGCTCATTTGACGTCTTAATTATCGCTTCTCACTTCTCATTCCTCACTTATCACTTCGTAATGTGAAAAGTGGGAATAGCGCAGTAAGAAGGGAAACGCCTCTCTTCTCACACATGATTTCTAACTTCTCTTTTCTCAGTTTTCGCTGTAAGAGTGAGAAATAATGATTGAGAAGTGAGAAGTGTTATGTCAAAAGACCTGTTCGACCAAAGGACCTGTTCGGCCAAATGACTTGTTCGGCCAAATGACTTGTTCGGCCATATGACCCGTATGGTCTAATGACTTTCGACTAGATGGGTTTCGGCCTAAGGGTTTGTTCGGCCAAGTGGCATTCGGTTCAATTGGCTTGCGTCTGAATGAGTTTCGCCCGAACTATCCTTAAATTAAATTACCAAACGATTTTTTTAAACCCTCGAGGACTCGCTCCGTTGTAAAAAGTAGAACATTAGTGATAGAAGCACGCTTTTCATAGACAACGGAGCCGAGATTGCACGAGTGATTCAGGACTAAGCGAGTCCCGGAAGGTTAAATAAACTTTTTGTGGTCCATGCTTTTCGCAAAGTGGTGCATCATTGTGCTTAAAACTAATTTCCTTAATTGCTAATTTGTTTACAAAGACTTTATTTTTAAGGGTCCGCGACGTTAGGCATAAGTACGTTAGGCATAATGGACGTTTGGTACAATTCTGCCTTCTTGATGTTATGGGCTGTTCTTTGGGTCTAACGTACATTATGCCTATCGTCCATTATGCCTAACGTCATTTATGCCTAACGTACTTATGCTTAACGTCTTTATGCCTAACGTACTTATGCCTAACGGGGTATACCCATTTTTAATACTTCTCAGTTCGGTGACGAAGCCTCAAAATAAGTTTAATTAGACGCACTTTTAGCTGAGTGTTATTGATCCTTGATTATAGACTCCATCGGATGGGCTACCGGCACTAAAGGTCCAGCAAAAAATATTCAAACTAGAGGAGTTGAATCTGATCTTGATGATTTCTTGATCTTGATTGACTGTCCGTAGTTGCTACTCCATTATGACCAGAAGCTTGGAAGCAACAGAAAGGATCAGCTGCAATACTTCTCTTCACCTCGCGGGTAACATCATTATCGCACGTCACTAGAGTTCCAAGGTACATAAATTCTCATACTTCATTTTTTTTCACCATCTAGCATCACTTGCACCACTTCACTGCCACTATTACTAATGAACCCAGGTTGATTGCCAGCGACCATGTACTTAATTTTGCTAGTACAACCAACCGATGATTGTTAGATTTTCTAACAATTCTCTTTTACAGAACCTGCCAAAACCTGTATAAGAACTGAGCATATGCGAAAATGCTAGATTCTAATACAAATATTGTATGCGACCTTACAATTTTGCAAGCTTTTCTTACAATATTTGTTCGAGAGCTATAATTACTTGTATAAGAATCTAACAATTTCACATATGCCTAGTTCTCATATTGGTTTTGGATTATTCATATACAGAATTGTTAGAAAATCTAACAGTCGCTGGTTAGGTGTATTGCTCGTGAGTCCAATCCTCGCTGTCTCCATTTCAAAAGGTACAAAAGCCTCTTCCACGGCTCGGCGATTAATCCAGATAATATCGATATCGTCCGCAGTATTGTGATAATGGATTTGCTCACCAGCTCTCCAAATCATTCCCTCCAGCAGTATATTGAACAGTGAATACGAGAGTGCATCACCCTGCTTTAATCCATCTAAAGTTACAAAGTGGATTGCGACTGTGAAATTTGTAACTTAATTTTCGGATTGGCTTTCAGTCACGGGTAATAGCGTTGACAGTTTGACTTCATCGCCGACGTTTCAATCCGGGATGGGATCTTCTTGCCATCGAGTCCTGAAGAAGATCCCATCCCGGATCGAAACTATAGACACTATAGGTTCCATAGACGAGCTGAGGCGAGGGCGAGTGTAGCCAAACGAACTGTCAATTAGTGTAGCCAAACGAGCATGACGTCACGATTGCAATCCAAGCAACGGAGCGTGTGATGTCAAATTCACGTGGAACATTGTGAAAAAGTGGAAAAACACACCTAATCGAAAAGACCCAACCGGTCCTGAGCTCGTCTATGGAACCTACACTCAGAAATGAAATAAATCCTTAATGGATTTGAAATTAAACTTTTTAGTCATATTTGACGTTTATACATTGCATAGTTTAAAAAGTATACTTTCGCACATTATTTTTTATACTAAGTCAGATTAACGCAGCAGTATTTTAGATAGAATTTTGTCTTCTGCGAAATTTCATATTCTCTTCCATTTACTTGATTCACCCAGTTGAGTCGTAGCGTTGTTGCGAAGAAATTTCAGATTTTTGTGAGAAAGGTGTAGGTTTGCGGCCCATTGGGAGAATAGCATCTTAACTAGAAGATAATGGCACTGCCAGCCACTCCAGCTCCAGGAGCTGCAATCTTCGACATCGTCCCAACAGGGGGAGAAATTGCGCAGCGGCAAAATTTGAGTACGCTTGGAAGGCTTCGAGACAGCGGTGCCGGTGGAATTGTAAGTAGTATTATTCAAAGTTCACCCCTAGACTATCCCCGATAGTTTGATCCATATGCACTATAAACATAAACTAAATTGAAAAATATTTTCAGATTCAGGCGCAAAATCAAAATCTATAACCTCCCGGCTAGCACCAGGTAGCTGTTTACCGAGCTCTTTTTCCTAGTTAAACGTACCAACACCGCATCCAAAGCTCGATCCATGATAGTTTTTCTGGGCAAACAGTCACTTCTGTTCATGGACACGGCCGCTATCGCGAATGGCACAAATTTGAATATCCATGCAACAGTGCAATTTATCCCTTCCGTAATTTATTAGCGGTTTCGGTCGATTATCCGAAAAAGGATCATACAACTGGATTCGATTATTATACCCTAGAGAAGCGCATGATCGATGACAAAGATAACGAGCGACAATTGATTACGAGCCGGATGCTTTGGCCGAGGTCTACAATAGTCATCAATCGCTGCTACTCGAAGTTCTGTTGGAGGACAGCTCAGCACAGGATCAAGACCAGCGGTACCCATCCACCCCAGTTAATCGAATAGGTTCCGACTTCTTAGCTCCGGTGGGCTTCCCGAGCAATTCTCTCATTTACAAGTCTCATTTGTGCGAACATTTGTGTATTTTATTGCATGATTTTAATAAAATAATAATTACTTTCTCTGTGTACAAACTATCCTTTCATTTTAACTATTCCAATAAGAAAAAAAGGAAAAACGAACATAACCTAGAAACTATAGACAAATCGAAAGTAAACTAAACATTAATAAAGCGTATTTATACTAAAGAACGTTTTTCTTAAATTTATACTATGACAGTATTGTAGGTTTGAATACGAGCTTGGGGTCAACCAGGCGAATAGTCGTTTAGAATGACTTTTAAACTATTTAGTATAAATATATTTCTGAGTGTATAGTGTCTATAATCGAAACGTCGGCGATGAAGTAAAACTGTCAACGCTATTACCCGTGACTGAAAGCCAATCCGAGAATTAAGTTAAAGTTACAAATGATGTCGAAATTTCATCCGCAACTCTTACACTTGATTTCGATCCGTCCAACGTAACACGAATCAGCCGTATCAGATTCACCGGAAAACCATATTGTAGCATAATTTGCCACAATTCATTTCATTTTACTGAATCGTACGTAATAAACATGTAATGTGTCTGCAAGTTGTACTCTCGGAACAGAATACGGGACATAGTTTTGTACGTCGAATTAAGGAGGGTTATTCAGCAGTAATTGGCGTCTGTGCCCTTTCTTAAGGAGGGGGTAAATGAGACCGTATATCGGGCTAGCAGGAAATTCCTCTTCTTCCAACGTTATCAACATAATGTGGTGCAGATCTTCATAAAGTTGCTTTGAGAATTTCGGCCGGGAGCTGGTCCTTCTCCGAAGCCTTATTGCTTTGCAGCTCTTTAATGGCTTTTCTAATCGCATCTAGTGTAGACTGCTCCAAAGCTTGTTTAAAGTGCGATGTAAGAATTTCGAAGAGTGAAGTGGAAAGTGAGAAGCGACAAGAGAGAAAACGAGAAGGGAAAGGTGTGAATTAAAAAGTGAAAAGTAAGTAGTGCGAAGTAAGAAATGAGAAGTGATGATTTAGAAGTTGGAAGTGCAAAGTAGTAGTGAGAAGTGAAAGTGATAGGTGAGAAATTAGAAGTGAGATTCATTTCATTTTTTTTTTCATTTATTTAGTTAACATCTAAACAGATAACACTGAATCAACAATTTGACGCCACAATACACGGTTCGAGGCCGCATCTCTCCATCCTCGGATACGCCCCACGCTCGCCAAGTCGTTCTGCACCTGGTCTGCCCATCTCGCTCGCTGCGCTCCACGCCGTCTCGTACCTGCCGGATCGGAAGCGAACACCATCTTTGCAAGGTTGCTGTCCGGCATTCTTGAAACATGTCCTGCCCATCGTACCCTTCCGGCTTTAGCTACCTTCTGGATACTGGGTTCGCCGTAGAGTTGGGCGAGCTCATGGTTCATTCTTCGCCGCCACACACCGTCTTCTTGCACACCGCCAAAGATGGTCCTAAGCACCCGTCTCTCGAATACTCCGAGTGATTGCAAGTCCTCCTCGAGCATTGTCCATGTTTCATGTCCGTAGAGGACTACCGGTCTTATAAGCGTCTTGTACATGACACATTTGGTATTTCACGACTAACGTTGTTATCAACCGTTAGCAAGGATCCGAGGTAGACGAATTCCTCGACCACCTCGAAGGGTTCCCCGTCTATCGTAACACTGCTTCCCAGGCGGGCCCTGTCGCGCTCGGTTCCGCCCACAAGCATGTACTTTGTATTTGACGCATTCACCACCAGTCCAACTTTTGTTGCTTCACGTTTCAGGCGGGTGTACAGTTCTGCCACCTTTGCAAATGTTCGGCCGACAATGTCCATGTCATCCGCGAAGCAAATAAATTGACTGGATCTGTTGAAAATCGTACCCCGGCTGTTACACCCGGCTCTCCGCATGACACCTTCTAGCACAATGTTGAACAACAGGCACGAAAGTCCATCACCTTGTCTTAGTCCCCGGCGCGATTTGAACGAACTGGAGTTTTGCGCAGTTTTGCACACCATCCACCGTTGCTTTGATCAGTCTGGTAAGCTTCCCAGGGAAGCTGTTCTCGTCCATAATTTTCCATAGCTCTACGCGGTCTATACTGTCGTGTGCCGCCTTGAAATCAACGAACAGATGGTGCGTTGGGACCTGGTATTCACGGCATTTTTTAAGGATTTGCCGTACAGTAAAGATCTGGTCCGTTGTCGAGCGGCCGTCAACGAAGCCGGCTTGATAACTTCCCACGAACTCGTTCACTAATGGTGACAGACGACTGAAGATGATCTGGGATATCACTTTGTAGGCGGCATTAAGGATGGTGATCGCTCGAAAGTTCTCACACTCCAGTGTATCGCCTTTTTTGTAGATGGGGCATATAACCCTTCCTTCCACTCCTCCGGTAGCTGTTCGTTTTCCCAGATTCTGACTATCAGTTTGTGCAGGCAAGTGGCCAGCTTTTCCGGCCCATCTTGATGAGCTCAGCTCCGATACCATCCTTACCAGCTGCTTTATTGGTCTTTAGCTGTTGAATGGCATCCTTAACTTCCCTCAAGGTGGGGGCTGGTTGGCTTCCATCGTCCGCTGAACTGACGTAGTCATCTCCTCCGCTGCCTTGACTTTCATTGCCTGTACTCTCAGCGCCATTCAGATGTTCCTCGTAGTGCTGCTTCCACCTTTCGATCACCACACGTTCGTTCGTCAAGATGCTCCCATCCTTATCCCGGCACATTTCGGCTCGCGGCACGAAGCCTTTGCGGGATGCGTTGAGCTTCTGATAGAACTTGCGTGTATCTTGAGAACGGCACAGCTGTTCCATCTCCTCGCACTCCGCTTCTTCCAGGCGGCGTTTCTTCTCCTGAAAAGGCGGGTCTGCTGTCTCCGCTTCCGTCTATAACGTTCCACGTTCTGCCGGGTACCTTGCTGCAGCGCGACCGCCCGCGCTGCGTCCTTCTCCTCCAGAATCTGTCTGCATTCTTCGTCGAACCAATCGTTCCGTCGACTTCGACCCATATACCCGACGTTGTTCTCCGCTGCGTCGTTAATGGCTGCTTTAACTGTACTCCAGCAGTCCTCAAGAGGGGTCCCATCGAGCTCACCCTCTTCCGGCAACGCTGCCTCGAGATGCTGCGCGTATGCAGTGGCGGCATCAGGTTGCTTCAGTCGCTCTAGGTCGTACCGCGGCGGTCGTCGGTACCGAACATTGTTGATGACGGATAGTTTTGGGCGCAGTTTAACCATCACAAGATAGTGGTCAGAGTCGATGTTAGCGCCACGATATGTCCTGACGTCGATAATGTCGGAGAAGTGCCGTCCATCAATCAGAACGTGGTCGATTTGTGATTCTGCCTGCAGTGGTGATCTCCAGGTGTACCGATACGGGAGGCTGTGTTGGAAGTAGGTGCTGCGAATGGCCATATTCTTGGAGGCGGCGAAATCAATTAGTCGTAGGCCGTTTTCGTTTGTCAGCCGGTGAGCGCTGAACTTTCCAATAGTCGGTCTAAACTCCTCCTCTTGGCCAACGGCAGAACGTGGAACGTTATAGACGGAACCATCATCAGTGCTTCCGGAGTGTGGGCTATGGACGTTAATTATGCTGAAGTTGAAGAACCGGCCTTTGATCCTCAACCTGCACATTCTTTTATTGATCGGCCACCACCCGATCACGCGCCTTTGCATATCGCCCATCACTATGAAAGCTGTTCCCAGCTCGTGTGTGTTGCCGCAGCTCTGGTAGATGGTATGATTACCTCTAAACGTTCGCACCATTGATCCCTTCCAACAAACCTCCTGCAGCGCTACGATGCCGAATCCACGGTCCTTGAGCACATCGGCGAGTATGCGTGTGCTCCCGATGAAGTTGAGAGATTTGCAGTTCCACGAACCGAGTTTCCAATCGCTAGTCCCTTTTCGTCGCAGTGGTCTCCGCCGATGGTTCCGGTCCGTGCTCTCTTGTTGATTGTTCGTTGCTTGAGATACAATAAGTTATAAGTGAGAAGTGAGAAATTCAAAATTTGAAGTGAAAAATGAAAAGTAAGAAATGAGACGTGCGAAGTGAGAAATGATTAGTGGGAAGTGATAAATTAGAGACGAGAAGAGAGAAGTAAGAAGTGAAAAATTCGAAGTGCAAAGTACTAGTGAGAAGTGAAAAGTTATAAGTTAGAAGTGATAAGTGAGAAATGAGATGTCAGAAGTGTGATTTAAGAAGTTATAAGTGAGAAGTGAAAGGTGAAAAATGAGAAGTGAAAAGTGAGAAGTGAGTTGTGCGAGTGAGAAATTAAAAGTGAGAAGTGAGAAGTGTAGTGAGAAAAGGGATGTAAGAAGCGAGATGTGCCAAGATAGAATTAAGAATTAAGCAGTGAGAAGTGAGAAGTGAATTATGAGAAGAGAGTAGCAAAAATGAGAAGTGAGGACCGGTGAACGAGAAGTAAAAAAAGATAGTATTTATTTTTACTTATTACTTTTTTCTTCCTCCTTCTTCTATCTTTCTTCTTCTTTCTGTCTTGGAGCCGTTCACAAACTACGTAACGCAAAATTGGGCAATTTCAGACCCCCTCCCACACCACATCACCCGTTTTTTTATGGAAGATTTAATTTATTTGTATAAACCGAAACACTTGCCCTGAACTCCACCCTCCCCTTAGAGCGTTACGTAACTTGTGAACGGTCGCTTCTCATTACTCAACATCTCGCTTATCACTTCCCAATAATAATCTCTCAAAGTTCTTCCCAATAATAATCTCTCAATCTCTCTAAGCTAAAGCTAAGCTAAAGCTAAGCTAAAGCTAAGCTAAAGCTAAGCTAAAGCTAAGCTAAAGCTAAGCTAAAGCTGTTAAGCTGTTAAAGCTGTTAAAGCTGTTAAAGCTGTTGTTTAAAGCTAAGCTTAAAGCTAAGCTAAAGTTGTTGTTGCTAAAGCTAAGCTAAAGCTTAAAGCTAAGCCTAAGTTGCTAAAGCTAAGCTAAAGCTAAAGCTAAAGCTAAGCTAAAGCTAAGCTAAAGTTAAAGCTTGTTAAGCTGTTAAGCTAAGCTAAAGCTAAGCCAGTTGTTAAAGCTGCTTAAAGCTAAGCTTAAAGTTGCTTAAAGCTGCTTAAGCTAAGCTAAAGCTGTTTAAAGCTAAGCCAGCTGTTAAAGCTAAGCTAAAGTTGTTAAAGCTAAGCTTAAAGCTAAGCTAAAGTTAAGCTTAAAGCTGCTTAAAGCTAAGCTAAAGCTAAGCTGTTAAAGCTAAGCTAAAGCTAAGCCAGTTGCTTAAAGCTAAGCTAAAGCCTGTTTAAAGCTAAGCTAAAGTTGCTCAGCTGCTCTAAAGCTAAGCTAAAGCCCCGCCAGCCTGGGCTAAAGCCAGCTGCCAAAAGCTGGCCAGCCCCGCCCAGCCTGCCCCAGCCCAGCTCAAAGCTGGCCCCAGCCCGCCCAGCTAAGCCTCCTAAGCTCCAGCCTGCCCAAAGCCTGGGCTCCAGCCTGGCTCAGCTGCCCGCCTTGCCCGCCACCAGCCTGCCTCAAAGCCTGGCTCCAGCCCAGCCTGCCCGTCAGCCCCAGTCAGCCCGCCCCAGCCCTGGCCAGCCCGCCCCAGCCTGCTCAGCCTGGCCTGCCCGCTCAGCCTGGCCCAGCCTGGGCTCCCAGCCCGCCTGCGCCCGCCTCAGCCCGCCTCAGCCTGCCTCAGCCTCAGCCTGGCCCAGCCCCCAGCCTGGCTCAGCCTGGGCCCAGCCTCAGCCTCCAGCCTGCCTCAGCCTGGCCTCAGCCTGCTCAGCCTCAGCCGCTCAGCCTGGCCAGCCTGCCTGGCTCAGCCTGCTCAGCCTGCTCAGCCTGCCTGCCCCAGCCCGCCTGCCCAGCCCCTCAGCCCTGCCCCAGCCTGGCCCGTCAGCCCCAGCCCCAGCCCAGCCCGCCCAGCCCAGCCTGGCCCTGCTCAGCCCTGGCCCCAGCCTGCCCCAGCCTCAGCCCGCTCCGCCCAGCCTGGCTCAGCCCGCCTGCTCAGCCTGCTCAGCCTGGCCCAGCCTGCCTCAGCCCGTCAGCCTGCCTCAGCCCAGCTCAGCCTGCCTCAGCCTGCTCAGCCTGGGCTCAGCCTGCCAGCCTGCTCAGCCTCCGCTCAGCTCCCGCCTGCCTGCCTGCCTCAGCTCAGCCTGCTCAGCCCGCCTGCCTCAAAGCCTGCCCAGCCTGCTCAGCCTGCTCAGCCTCCAGCCTGCCAGCCTAAGCTCAGCTGCTCAGCCTGCTCAAAGCCTCGCTGCCTAAAGCTAAGCTGGCCCAGCTAAGCTCAGCTGCCTGCTGCCTGCCTGCCAGCTGTGTTAAGCTCAGCCTAAGCTAAAGCTGTTTCAGCTGCTTAAAGTTGCTTAAAGCTAAGCTAAAGCTAAGCTAAAGCTAAGCTAAAGCTAAGCTAAAGCTAAGCTAAAGCTAAGCTAAAGCTAAGCTAAAGCTAAGCTAAAGCTAAGCTAAAGCTAAGCTAAAGCTAAGCTAAAGCTAAGACATGCAAGTTTGCCGTTCGGAAGAACGTACTGAGTCGAAGGGCTCGAATAAGATATGAATAAAAGGAGAGAGTTAGTCTGATCTGAAACCCCAGCCGAATAGGTACCTTTTTAATAGTTATTCCGGATCTTCACCCCTTTTGTCGAATCATCCTTTATACCTCTTTAAAAGATATAGCCATGCTTAAACTAAGCGGATTATTTTGGACTACCGATTTTTTTTTTAATACCGTAGAGTTAAACTCGACGCCTTGTAATCCGATACGCAGCTACAATTCTCAAAACGTAGTTACTGTCATGTCATGCCTTTCGTATCTGGTGCACAACCCTTTTGGACTGTTTATTTCGAATAATCATGCGACATGCATTTAAGAACTCGTTATGCTGCAAATCTTACTACTTATATGTTGTGTTGTTAAATTATCATCATCAGCGGAATAATGTGGATCTATTTTATTATGTATGTACAGTACACGAAACAAAGTTTGTGCACCCCTGACTTACCCAATAAATCATTGACACCGGCAAACGTCATCACCAGCGATGCCACAAACAGATCGGCGATGGCCAGCGACGCCAGAAAAAGATTTCCGATTCGCCGCAAACTCCGCTCGGTGTAGATCGCTATACACACCAGGATGTTGCCGGCTACGGAGAGAAATATCACAATCGATAGAAAAACACCTGAAACGGAACGGGGGCAGAACATGAGGAAGACGATAAATCGATTAGTTTGATTATTATTAGCTGAGGAAACATCAATCTGATTAACGATGGTGGATTAGCTCAAGTTGTATTGTAACATGCGTAAATGACAATGAGACCAATACTTCTCATGGAATTAAAGAGATATTCGAAATTGAACACTTGTATTTGCATTTCAACTGTTCTAGTTAAATGTGAGCTTTAATAAAAATGGTATTCCTCTCAAATGGTTTATATTTTGATGGATTTTCTATATTTTTTCCATGTATCTCTGTTCATACTAGCACTGCTTTCTTCAATGATAATCTGCCCAAGTCTACTAAATTATGGTTCTTCAATTTCGCCAAAAGTTTTCAAAGATCTCTTCAAATGTCACCAGTTATCGCAAACGAAATCCAAACCCACATTCAACGATTATTATATCACCACCAACGCATCGTTTTGTGCGATATCTCGCATGCCGAGCTGCCGCCGGGCTACTTACCGAGAAAGGACATCGACAGAGGCGATAAAGCGTCTACATCGTCATCGTCGCCGCCGTCGTCGTGTCGTGTGCCACCGCCTC
Organism: Armigeres subalbatus; assembly: GCF_024139115.2. Classification (NCBI taxonomy): domain Eukaryota; kingdom Metazoa; phylum Arthropoda; class Insecta; order Diptera; family Culicidae; genus Armigeres; species Armigeres subalbatus. The sequence goes on along the minus strand of NC_085139.1, from coordinate 36,845,891 downwards.
CACCAACGCCGCCACTCCCTCCGCCATCGCCCGGACCGTCTGTCTGGTTTGCCACCGCCGTCAGGTTACTGCATATGGTAGTCGCTGACACAACCTGAGGGAAAAGAAAACGGAAAATGGAAGCGCTGGTTAGTGAAGAATTGAAAATCCGTGAATTTGGATACTTCTTGGAATTGAGTATCCGTGGAATTTGAATAACGCTGATCAAGAGGTAATCAATGATTCAAAGGCATAACATTTTCATCCGCGACATTTATTTTCACAGAAATAAATCGCAAGGTTTCGTTAGAATTCAACCCTATTTTACATTAGTGCCTAGGTGGATGAATATAAGATTTAACACTAATCAATCAATGCATTGTAAGACCCTGTCTCGAAGTATTTTGAAATTTAACTTAAAATAAAATAAAATGAAGACATGAGGGTAATGATCTTTTTAAACTAACAAACTCCTGTCTATGTTCATGACAAGATAAACAACAATTGATACTCACGAAACATGGGAAGGGAAATAACATGTTTGTTCCAACAAATCGACAAAAAATGACCTAAATTAACGAGCAGCATGAGCATCCATCAAACATATTCATGTTCCACTTCTGCCGTTTCTAATGAATGTATTCCGTAACTATCAACTAATTGCCATTGCCAATCACATCGTTCACTGGACGGGCAAACAAATGGTTTCAGCATATCTTCATTAAGAGTGGGGCCGAGAAATAATTACTCCGAGTTTCCTGCACGGTTCACCACGATGACAATGGCACCTCCTACCGTATCACCAAACGTGCCATTCCTACGGCTGAACCGAAGTGCAAGAAGGCAAATGACTCCCTTAGGGACCTATCGATTACCTGACCGGAAAACTAACAATTATATATTGCATCTATCCCTCCTGGTAAGGACAATAGCCTGTTGGATCGTTTAGCGGGCGGATGACATAAATTGAATCTCTGCTGCAGCCGTTTCACCAAATTGCTTTAAGAAATCTAGTCTGTTTTCTATTATTATTGAATTAGGGCCTTCATAAATCAATAAATACTTATCTCGTCTTATTTGTCTTGAAATGAAAAAGGGAAATCTGTTGTGAGAAAAGATAACCTTCCGCCAAATGGACTTAGGTTACTTTTGCAACAAACTTTTCTGCCAATTTCCCACACTTCCCATCACGTCGTCAATTGTTGGCAAACGGGCCATCGCAGGAAAACGGTCGGTCGATCCATTATTCTAGGCCATGGGGTACGGCTTTCGGAGCTTTTCCAGCATTAGAACAACAGCAAACGAAACAAAACAACCATGGGAAAATTGAAATTCCTGTCTCGTTCCCGTTTCGGTCGGTGCTTACTGGCCAGTAACTGTGGGTGGGTTCGTTTGCTACACTGGCTTCTGGTTTGCCGCGCTGAGGCAACTGGAATAAGCAAAGCACACGAAAAGAACAGCCTGGCTTCTGATCTAATCTGCAAGGGGATTATCGCCTCCTTATCTGATGGAGAAATTTCCGGATCGGCCGGTCTGGCAGCGCCCACAGTGCCGTTGGTTGTAATGATTTGGAGAAATCAATTTTCCTAAGGTTTAATAATTGAATGTGCTTCCGGGAAAGGGTGTTCGGGTCAACTGTTGGGATGATCGATGGTGCACTTTAGCAGCGGCGAATCTTGGAATGGATCCAATCTTGACTTTAATTAAAATCATAAACATGTTGGCGTGTGACATTTTTTGCCATAATAATTAGGAATATTCTTGGAAACAATGATCAATAAAATTTACAATAAATATAAAAATAAACAATAAATAACAATAAATGTTTAGGTTCTTACAAAAACGTCCACCAGCTGCCACACAAACGCCTGGTGTTGCAAATAAACGTTATCATAATTTGGAGCAAAAAGGCACTCGAGTAAAAATGCGCAATTCAAAGACATAAGTAAAAATAAGCGAGTGATTTTAGAAATAGAAGTAAGCTCCAGGGTCGGTCGATTGTGTTCTGTGTTTCTGATCAGCGTTTGTTTTGCTTTTCGTTTTCGATTTGACGAGCTGAACGACGTACTTGACGGACTGGACGATGGACTTTATGAACTAGGAAACGGACTGAACGACAGACTTAACCGGCTGAACGACAAATTTGACGGATTGGGCGACGCATCTGAATGACTGGACGATGGACTTGACGAAGTGGATGCCGGACTTGACGGACCGGATGACGAATTTGGTTAACTGAACTTGGCGGACATGACGGAGGGGATATCCGTATGACGAACAGGATTATGAATTTGAAGGACTGGATGACGGATTAGTCGAACTTGACGAACTGGAAGACGGACTTGAAGGATTTGATGACGGACTTGGCGGAACTGATGACGGTTTGGGCGGACTGAAAGACAGACTGGACAACTTGACGACGGATTTCAAAGACCGAATGATGGACTGAGTAGCAAATATGTTCAACTTATATGTGAACGAATTCGGATGCAATCTAGTCGACTTGACGGACCGGATGATTAACTGGATGACGAATTGGATGACAGATTTGACCAACTCGATGACGGATTTGACAAACTTTACGGGCTGAATGGCGGACTTGTTGGACTGGACGAAGGATTTGACGGGTTGGATGACGATTTTGATGGACTAGATAACAGACTTGACGGACTGGATTATAGACTTGGCGAACTGATTCGACGACCGACTGAATAACGGAATTGAAGGACTGGATGAAGGAATTCACGGACTGGATAGGGGAATTTACGGACTTACGGATGAACTGGATGACGGATTTAATGGGTTAGTGGAAGGACTTGACGAACGTGACGGACTGGATAACGGACTTGTTAGACTGAGGGACGTACTTGATGGACTTGACGCACTTAATGCATTGGATGGCGGATTCGAAGAACTGCAATGTATCAATAAATAATGAAAAAAATGGAAATAAATTCTAACAAAATTTGTAATCAGAACTTTTTTTTAGGCTTAAACGAAGAACCGGATGACGGACTGGATGGACTGACGAAGAACTTAATGGAGCTGACGGATTGGACAACGGACTTGATGGGCAGGATGACGGATTTGACGGACGCGTTGACGGACTTGACGAACTGGAAGACGTATTGAAAGATGGACTTGGCGGCCTGGAAGACGGTTTTGATGAATTAGACAACGGACTTGACGAACTGGATTACGGAGTTGACGAGCTGATTGGACGACGGACTGGATAGTGTATTTGACAGACATGACGAACTGGATGACGGACTTCATGAACTGGACGAAGGGCTTGACAGACGAGACGAATTTGATGACAGACTTAACGGATTTTAGGAACTGGAATTTAAAAATAAAGAATGGAAATAAAAATGGAAATAAATTATATCGAATTTAATAACGACGAACCGAATGACGGACAGGATGAACTGGATGAAGAACTTAATCCCTAGTCACGTTTTGGTTTTATACTGGTTTTATGACACTCTTGTAGAGTAAATTATGGTATTCAAGAGTCTTATAATATTTAAAATGTTACTTGGATATGAAATTGACGGATTGGACTACGGACTTGACAGACTGAACGGCGTACTGGATGACGGCTTTGACGAAGGCGTTGACGGACTTGACGGACAGTCTTGATGGACTGGACAGTGGACTTGACGAACTGATTGGACGACGGACTGGATAGTCGGTTTGACGGACTTGACGAACTGGATGGCGAACTTGACGGAGTGGATTACAGGCTTGATGAACAGAATGACGGATTTCAGAGACTGGCCGACGTACGACGGAGTGGATGGCGGACCTCATGTACTGGATGAAGGACTTGACGAATTGGATGACGGATTTGAAATACATTATTTAACATTTATTACCAACGGAACTAATGACGGACCGAATGGACTAGACGAAGAACTTTATGGACTATACGGATTGGCCAACGGACTTTATGTACCGAACGATGGAATTGACGGATTGAATGACGGATAGGACGGATAGGACGAGCTGACGAACTTGACGAATTGGAAGACGGACTTGCTGGGCTGGAAGACGATCTTGACGAACTGGATTACGGAATTGACGAGCTGATTGCACGACGGATTGCATAGTCGGTTTGACGGACTTGACGAACTGGACGACGGACTTGACGGAGTGAATGACAGGATTGATGAACTGAATAACGGATTTGAGAGACTGACCGACGTACTTGACGGACTGGATGAAGGACTTGACAGACTTGAATTTCCACACCGGGTGGCTTAATACCCGGCATATAGGCAATTAACTTTGAATGTACTGAGACTTGACGAATTGGATGACGGATTTGACGGATTTGAAGTACATTATTTAGCATGAAGAATATTTTTTAACGACGGACCGCATGACGGACCGAATGGACTAGATGAAGAACTTTATGGACTATACGGATTGGACAACGGACTTGATGTACCGAACGACGGACTTCACGGACTGTATGACGGATTTGACGGACCGGACGAGCTGACGGACTTGACGAATTGGAATACAGACTTGATGGACTGGAAGACGATCTTGACGAAATAGATTACGGAATTGACGAGCTGGTTGGACGACGGACTGGATAGTGTATTGGACGGACTTGACGAACAGGATGACGGACTTCATGAACTGGACGAAGGGCTTGACAGACGTGATGGATTTGACGGATTTTAAGAACTGGAATTTATAAAGAATGAAAAAAAAACATGGAAATAAATTACATCAAAATTTTTAATGGGAACTTTTTTAGGCTTACATTTATTAACGATGAACCAGATGACGGACTGGATGAAGAATTTTATGAACTTGACGGATTGGACAACGGACTTGATAGACAGAACGACGTACTGGATGACGGCTCTGACGAAGGCGTTGACGGACTTGACGAACTGGAAGACAGACTGGAAGACTGTGACGGACTGGAAGACGGTGACAGACTGGAATACGGCGACGGACTGGAAGACAGTCGTGATGGACGACTGTACAACGAACTTGATGAACTGGTTGGACGACGAACTGGATAGTCGGTTTGACGGACTTAACGAACTGGACGACGGACTTGACGGAGTGGATGACAAGTTTGATGAACTGAATGACGGATTTGAGAGACTGGAGAATGGACTCGATGAACTTGACGGACTGGACAATGGACTTGACGAGCTGGATTACGGACTTGACGGAGTGGATGACGGACTTGACGAACTGATTGACCGTAGATGTTAACAAGCCAAGAGCTGAAAGCCTCTTTAATAAAGAAGAAAAAAAAACTGAATGAGGGATTTAATGGATTTGTGGAAGGACTTGAAAGACTGACCACCGTACTTGAAGGACTGGATGGCGGACTTCATTAACTGGTTGAAAAACTTGACAGATTTGACGAATTGGATGACACGGATTTGACGGATTTTAAGTATATTGTTTAACATCAAGAACATTTATTAACGACGGACCGAATGGACTAGACGAAGGACTTTATGGACTATAAGGATTGGTCAACAGACTTAACGGACTGAATGATGAATTTAGTAAACCGAACGAGTTGACGGACTTGATGAACTGGAAGACGGACTTGATGGACTGGAAGACGGTTTTGATGGACTAGATAACGAACTTGATCAACTGGATTACGGAATTGACGAGCTGATTGGACGACGAACTGGATAGTGTATTTTACGGACTTGACGAACTGGATGACGGACTTCATGAACTGGACGAAGGGCTTGACAGACGTGACGAATTTTATGACAGATTTGATGGATTCTAAGAACTGAACATTATAGACAAATTATGAAAAAATGGAAATAAATTAAAACAAAACTTTTAATGAGAACTTTTTTTGAGCTCACAATTATTAACAACGGACCGGATGACGGACTGGATGACCAGGATGAAGTACTTTATGAACTTGGCGGATTGGACGGAACGGACTTGATAGACTCGAAGAAGGCTCTGACGAATGAGTTGACGGACTTGACGAACTGGAAGACAGACTGGAAGATGGTGACGGACTGGAAGATAGTCTTGATGAACTGGACAACGGACTTGAGGAACTGATTGGACGACGGACTGTGGATAGTGGATTTGGCAGACTTGACGAACTGGACGGATTTTAAAGACTGTCTGACATACTTGACGGACTGGATGGACTACATGAACTGGATGAAGGACTTCACAGACTTGACATTATAGTACATTGAAGTACATTATTTAACATTATTTAAGTGAAGTACATTATTTAACATGAAGAACATTTATTAACAACGGACTGAATGGACTAGATGAAGCACTTTATGGACTAGACGGATTGGACGGACTGAATGATGGACTTGACGAACTGGATAACAGACTTGACAGACTGGATGAAGGACTTCATAAGCTGAATGACGAAATTGATGGACTAAAAGAAGAACTTTGCAGATTGTATGACGGTCTTGACGGACTGGACGACGGTTTTGACGGACTGGAAGAAGGACTGGACTGACGGACTGAACAACAGTTTTGAAGGAATTGCCGAACTGGACGACGGGCTTGATGGACTGAATGATGGGCTTGATTGATTTGACGACGAATCGTATAACGGAATTGAAGGACTGGAAGAAGGAATTGACGGACTAAACATCAGTGTTAACGGACTATAAGAACTGATGGACTGGATTGTGGCCTTGACTAACTGGACGACGGGCTTAACGAACTGGAAGACGGACTTGATGGACTGGACGAAAGACTCGATGGACTTGACAGATTGGACAACGCGCTTGACGGACTGGATGACGGTTTTGAATGACAGGATGACCGACTTGACGGACTGGATGATGCACTTGACGAACTGGGCGGAGGATTTAACAGATTGGACAACGAGCTTAATGGGCTGAACGGTGTACTTGACGGATCTGACGGACTGAACGACTGATGCTAGAAGTGACAGACGGGTTTGACGAACGGCTGGACGACGGGCACAATAAGCTATGGACGACCGAGTAGATAAACCGGATGACAGTATGCAGAATTTGACGATAACAATATGCAATACAAACTGTAAGAAACATTTTATTAACTTAATGAACTGGTCGACGGTCTTCTCAGGTGGAATGGATTATGGACGACAGATTAGACGGACCGAAAGAGTGGAAGAAATATTTGATGGGTGGCGGATGAACTTGACGGAATGGAAGAGCTGGGCAAGGAACTGAACGGATTTAACAATGAACTGGATCACAGACTTGAGAAATTGGACAACGGGCTGGTAAACTGAGCGGGAGACTGGTTGGTAAAAGGTCTAGGTGAAAAATTCAAGGAATTAGAGTATGAACTGGACGAGCTGGACGACAAACTGGATAGACCCCTGATAGAACAGATCTGATAGTTCCGACTAACCATCCTTCCCTTCCTCAGCATTCGCAAGGACGTGGCCAGGACAGATCTCGACTATTGGAGAGTGCATTGCTTCCATCTAAGAGATAGTGATTAGTCCAAAATCAATATCTGTGGTAACGGATGAAATTGATGCTACTCTCATACAATAGCCTTGGCTTGTACCACCTACGAATTGGTGCGAAATGCTCAATAAAAAAAATGAAATGACAGTTGGATTTCAACAACAGAATAACATAATAGTCTTGGTACATCATGTCATGGAAAAACATTAAGGAATATTTCTTTATCATAGTAAATTTAAATAATTAACTATTTCTTCACTTAAAAGATGAAAGGGGGAGGTTGGAGAAACTTAATCTTCGTGCCACACCAGAGGGGTTACGGCGTGCTACATGATTTGATTCTATTCCTTTAATAGCTAATTAGTTGTTAGGATCCCCCATTTTAAGTTGTTGACTCGAGTCAAGTACGATACACTGAAAATGGCCTTACTGTTGAGTTCAAAATACGCATCCGTCATAGGTACAATAAAGTAGTGGATTTAAATGGAATGGTACAAACTCGTCTTATGACAAGTAAATACATTCCACTAAAAGCTTAAAATAATTTTCTTATAAAACGATTTCTTGTTTATGAGAAGTGTGTTGCTTGCCGTGTGCCCATTTGGGTCAGATAAATTCCAAACAGTTTTGGTCTGATGGTATGTTTGGCGGAAAGCCATTTATTCCAAAGCCACTTGGCCGAATAACACGTTAAAGTTAAAGTTATTGGCCGAGTTCCTTTTATCCGAATTTAAGCTGAAATCGTTATTATGTCGAAAAGAGTTTGACCAAAAATGTCATCTGGACGAAAGCGCCATTCTGCGGAAAAGGCGTTTGCCCAAACAGGTGATTTGGCCGAAATGGTCGTTAGGCCAAAAATGACATTTTTCCGAACGAGCCATATGGCAATAATAGCTACCGGTTCGGTAAAATGACTTTTCATTCCAAACGACCATTCCAGCCAAACAGTATTTTAAGCCAAATGACCAATTTAGCTAAATGACTTTTTCGGCAACAACAAGCTAGGTCAAGCGACATTTCCCATAAGATGAGTAAGTACTGTCCCATTTTATTCCACCAATTGGATTGGAACCCAACAGATGCGTATTTCGATCTCAACATCTTCAGTGTCTTTTACTGGATCGACATTTTGGTCGAATGACATTTTCGGTCAAACGGCTCTTACTACCAAACGAGTAGTTCGGTCAAATGACCTGTTCAGTCAAACGAATTTCCCAGCAAAAGGACCTGTTCGGCCGAATGGCATTTTCAGTCAGATAGGTTGGCCTTCAGCCTTCGGACAAATGGCATTCGGCCAAACGGCCAATCCCTGTTCAAGAACTTGATTTCAACAACATTTTTTTTTATTTCAACGGGAATTTTTTAGAGTTTTCTCAAGCAGCTCAAAATATGCAAAGATATTTTTCTATTGTTTACTATAGAAGGAGAGGACATCTGGACGGGATGCTACGTGGGAGGTAGTTCTAAAGGAGGAAGGATTTTTAAATGTTTGGAACTGTCTTGAAAAGCCTCACATGGTTGGGTAATGGGTATTTTGAAGTAGTGATTACTAATGTTAGCCTTTATATTGCTTCATATTGTTATATGGGTGAATGATTACGATCAGAGTATTCGTGCAATTCTTGGATTTTTCAAAATTACTAAGTGTTTTTTTTTTCATTTATTCCCAGTGCAAGTGACGAAAAAGTCCAGAAAAAAAGGAGGAAATGTTCCAGCACGAAACCGATGCTCGAGATAGAAGAATAATTGCAGTAGATTCGTTATCCAACTGATTTGGCTGGGGTCGATAGGCTCCGTGTTTTGTTCGCAAACTAATACTTTTAATTTGTTTTTGAAAGAAAGTCTTCAGCGAAGAACCGAGTGATTTTATCTTAGTAGAGAGAAAGCAACAATCATTTTGAGCCGATCAAGATAGTTTTTTAGCTGAAGAATGCTATTTTTGGCTAAATCAGCGCTCTATCCTACACTATTGTTTGTCGGGTAGTTCTATGTTGACGTTTAGTTCGTTCCAAGTTTTGCACCTGAAAAGGATCCACTTCGGCCTAACAAGGATTAGTAAAGGAAAGACTTGAGAAAGGTTTCACCTCTCGTTTGACACTTGACGTGGAATTGTCGTAGGACTTATTTTATGGCGTCGAGAACCAGTTTTATGAATGCTTGCACACCAAAAGAGTGGCGTTTCGCTCTCAGGGAAGTCAGGAGTTCCCAATTGGATCCTTCTGACGTTCGGTTGGGGTTGTCCCAAAAATCCCGGGACCATCGTCACTCTGACCACCACTTAATCCACCTAGCAGTGTTTGTGCCTTTCTCGTGCGAAAAAATAAATAAAAAATATGAGTGAGTGTTGTTAGCGTGTTTTGCGCATATGAAAAAGTATTTTGGCACTACCTTCTGATCCTACAGTCCGATCTGGTTAATTTCCAATATCAAACAATGGGATAGGATTCCCCGCCCAAAGGAGCCTGGCGCGATTAATTCGTCCTATGTTAAGATCCAAAAAGTGTGTCTTCAAAATTTTGTACACGGACACACATACGTACACACATACATTACACAGACATCATCTCAAGTCGTCGGACTGAGTTAATTGTTATGTAACACTATGAGTCTCCACGCCTTCTATACGAGAAAGGCAAAAAGGCATCTGACAGGAAGTCATTTAACCGTATAGGTTATTTGGCCGAAAAGATCGTTTGGCCGAAAAGGTCATATGGCCGTATGAACAGGTCATTTGGCCGAAAAAGTCATTTCGATGAATAGATCATTTGGCTGAATAAGTCATTTGGCCGAACATGTCATTTGGTCGAACATGTCGGGGATGGGCCTTTTGGCCGAAGGCCACTAGGCTGACAGTTATTTGGTTGAATATACTATATGGCCGAACAGACCATTAGGCCGGAAGGGTCATTTGGCCGAAAGGGTCATTTACCCGAATAGGACATTTGGCCGAATAAGAGATTTGGCCGAAAGGGTCATTCACCCGAATAGGACATTTTGCTTAATAAGACATTTGGGCGAATAAAAACATTTGGCCGAATAGGACATTTGAAAAGTGAGAAATGAGGAGTGAGAAGTGAGACGTCTCACTACTCAATTCTTATTTCTCACTACTCACTGTAAAAAGTGAGATGTGACAAGTGAGTAATGAGACAAGTGAGAAGCGCGAAGTTAGTAGTAAGACGTCTCACTATCCACTTCGTAATACTCACTTTTTCACAGCAAGAAGTGAGAAATGAGGAGTGAGAAGTGAGACATCTCACTTACCACTCCTTATATTTTACTTCTCACTGTGAAAAGTGAATAGTGCGAAGTGAGTAGTGAGACGTCTCACTCCTCATTTCTCACGTTTCAAACGACATGTTCGATCAAATGTCCTTTTCGGCCAAATGTCCCTTTTGGCCAAATGACCCTTTCGGCCAAATGACCTTTTAAGCCAAATGACCCTTTCGGCCAAATGACCTTTTCAGCCTACCGACCCTTTCGGCCAGATGGGTTTGGGGAAGTTGGTAGTTTCAAACGACATGTTCGGTCAAATGTCCTATTCAGCCAAATGACCTCTTCTGCCAAATGTCCTATTCGACAAAATGTCTTATTCGACCAAAAGTCCTATTCGACAAAATGTCCAATTCGACCAAATATCCTATTCGGCCAAATGTTTTATTCGGCCAAATGACCCTGTCGGCCAAACGACCCTTTAAGCCAATTGCCCCTTTCGGCCAGATAGGTTTCGGCTGAATGAGTTTCGGTTAAACGGCCCTTCCCCGTTTAAAACATAGTGCGCCATACGGCCAAGCATCTCTACAAGTCTCTTAACAGCCAAAATTTTGCGCTCCCGCAGGTGCAGACTCGCACTGCGCACACCCACATGGGGTCTCAATTGTGCACAGACAGTTACTATCAACTCCCTCAAAGCTTACAGTTTGTGCTCTTTTATGCACAGATTTGCATTAACAGCACTCTGATGGGTCTCAGTTGCGCATTATCTCAGAAGTATCTAATTCTTGCATTATTTTTGAAAACGTCGTATGTCCAAATGAGAAACTCTCTTTCATTATGCTATCTTTCACTAATATCGAAGCTAGTTTTGCATTTATCACACTATTTCCATCTCAGCACGCTAGGCAAAGCTATTTTCTTCAGGTCTCTGTGGAAAAATCTGATGTAAACGTTTTCAAAAATCACGCGAGAATTGTTCACATAAAATCTCATTTTAACTTCACCTGAAAATATATTTCAGGATACTTGGGTCATTGAGAAATGAGGAGTGAGAATTGATGAGTGAGAAGAGAGGTGTCTCTCTTGTTACATCGCTCTTCTCATTTTTCAGTGAGAAGTGAAAAGTGAGATATGAGAAGTGAGAAATGATAAGTGAGAGTCTCACTTCCCACTTTTCACTCTTCATAGTAGTGAGACGTTTCACTACTTACTTCTCACTACTCAATTTTCACAGCGAGAAGTTAAACATTAAAATTGATTAATGAGAAGTTTGAAGTGAGACGTCTCAGTTATCAATTCTCACTAATAATTTCTCACTTCTCACTGTAAAAAGTGAGTAGTGCGAAGTGAGAAGTGAGACGTCTCACTACTCACTTCGTATTTCTCACTTTTTACCATGAGTCAAATGATTAGTGTGAAGCGAGAAAAGAGACGTGTCACTCCACTTTCTCACTTCTCACTGTGAAAAGTGAGAAGTGCGAAGTGAGTAGTGAGACGGTTATTCGGCCAAATGACTTATTCGGTCAAATGGCCTAAAGGTCTGTTCGGCCAAACAACTTTCGGCCTAGTGGCCTTCGGCCAAGAGGCATTCAGTCGAATGGCCCTTCCCCCGAAAGTTATGCCCAAAATACATTTTCTTAAATCAAAAACTCAAGCTTCGCCCACTTTTTGGGTACTTACCGTTAACCGATTTGTTCGCAACAAGTTACTATTTTCATAATGCACGAGAAAGGTACTATTACCGCTAGGTGGATCAATCAAGGCTTTTCCACACAAAATCGGTTGACATTCTTTGTCAATTTTGGATACCTACACAAAGTGGATCCCGTGGAATTCAATTTCAAAACTACATAGCCGTTTCAGGGGCCCATAACTCCAAAAGTAAACGACAGGCAGAACCGGAAAACAGTTTTTCACCTTTGTTCACTTACAGCATGCACGAAAGAATGGTTTTCGTATGTGTGAACCACCTATTAATTGTCATCTGTGCAAGAGAAAACGCGAGCCATTTTTGGATGCTTGTCTTGTCTTGATTGTCCTTGAGATGGCCTGTGCTCCGTATGATTGTCTGTAGTTCTTTATTTATAAACAGTGAAGTACGATGGTAGGCCCTCCTTAGCCGTGCGGTAAGACGTGCGGCTGCAAAGTAAGACCATGCTGAGGGTGGCTGGGTTCGATCTAGAGGTGTGCGCCGCCACGCCACGCCGCCGCCGCCGACAGTTTTTGGCACGCCGCCGCCGACGACATTTTTGCATCGGCGCGCCGCCGTTTGAAATTTGTCACGCCGCTGATTTATAATGTTCACGCCGATTCAAATTTGAAGAAGTCCACACAATTTTCAGTGGAAATTCTGAAGATTCAGTGGAACTTCCGTATAATTTCCTGATAGATCTTTACAACATCACGTTGAAACTGATAATGCTCTCCGAAAAAACTAAGCAAAACTTCGTGTGAAAAATTGCAAAGGATTTCCCGTTGAAATTAAAAAAAAATCTCATTGAAATTAAATTTTTGAATGGCAAACAGTCGTTCGGCAGAAATCCATTTAGCTGAAGGCCGCAAGGCTGAAAGTTGTTTGGCGGAATGTGTTGTTCAAACGAAAAGCCTTTTTGGTAGAAGTCTACCCGAGCAAAGCTTGAGAGCAAATCAATAATTTGTTTTAATGTTGAGAAATCATAGATTATGTTTACTTAATTTGATATCTTTTTGGTCGTTTTAACGGATAAAATAACAAACGTATTGCCGAAAAATCTTACTGTGAATCAAGTAAAAAACTATTGCTACTGTCGATGAGAGCAAATCGAAAACTAATTTTGACATTGGTTTCCGATAACAAAATAAGTACACAATAGCGTAATAGCCGAATATGCTCTTTGGTCGAAATGGACACTCGGAATGGACATTATAGAATTACCAAGAGGATCCCTTATTGGATTTACCAAGGAAAACTGTTTCGAATTTACATGCGAATCTCTTCAGAGTTTTCACGGGAAGCTGTTCCAAATTTCTACAGAAAAATATTCGGAATATCAACGGAAAGTTCTTATCGAGTTTCTGTTGAGTATTCTTTGAAATTTACACAGAAAATTGTGACTGGTGAAAGGGACGCTTTAACGTTGACTTTAACGTTGAATAAGTGAATTTTTTTCAAAGGGAGAAGTTCAGCACTAGACTGCTAGTTTGGCATAGCCAACTTTAAAACAACGGAAAAATGCTCGGAATTTTTGAGGATTTTTTTTATTACTTCAGAAAATTCTTTCTATTTTCGATAAGAAATTCTTGGGAATTCCATTGACCAAAAGCGACAGACGGGCTGAACTGGTAACTTGGTCGAAAAGGCGTTTGCTAGTTGGTCATCTGCCCAAAATAAACGTTGGCCAAAAATGCCGTTTAGCTGAAATGGTTTTTTTTTGACAGAATGGTCCATATGGCCGAAAATGTAATTCGGTCCAACGGGTCATACGGCCAAATATCAATGACACTGAACTTCGGACTAAACGGGTAATATGATCAAAAATTGTTACTCGTTTGGTTAATTAGACTTTTTGTCAATTAACCATTTAACAAAATTCCGTAGCCTCTCTAGTTTTGAGTCGATACTAACCCTTAGGCCAAAAGACATCTAGCCATGTACAAATTAGAAAAACTAAACATTTAACGGAAACTTTTATCAGGTCAAAACTGGTTTGACCGAAAATGTAGTTTGGCTGAAAGCAAATAGAAAATTTGGCCGGACTTGTAAAAAGTTATTTGCCCTAACAGGTCATTTAGCTGAAAATGACGTTCAGCTAAAAAAGTCGTTTGACCGAATATGGATCATTTGATCAAAAGTGCCATTTGGCAGAAAAAGCCGTTTGGCCCAAGAATGTCCTTTTTGCAATCTCTCTTCCTTCTTTGAAAAGTGTCGTTCAGCTCAATTGATCATTTTCCCAAAAAGACGATCAGCCGAATAGGTCATTTGACAGAAAATTCCATTTGGCCGGAAGGATTGTTTCGCAGAAAAGACATTTTCGGTCCAAATGACCATTCCTACCAAACAGCATTTTCGGTTAAACGATTTATTCGGCCAAAATTACATTTCGGGTGAATGTCCGTTTTGGCTGTATGTCGCTTTCTGTCATACCACATTTTTGGACAAACCATTTTCGACCTGATAACAGTTTCGGATAAACGTTCAATTCGGCTTAATGGGATTTGTGTAGATGACTTTTGACTTAAAGGCCAGTATGCAGCCTGATTTATTGGAACAAGTTTTTAAATTTTGTCCAATGTTTCGTTGCTTTGTTAAGTATGATGGGTGTTCAAAAACTGCAAATTACCCGTTCAGTGGGTCTGTTCAAATATTACGTCAAACGGAAAAAGGTTTTTTTAACCCCCCCACCCCCTCGTAATAATCTGTA
The DNA here is from genome assembly GCF_024139115.2 of Armigeres subalbatus. Taxonomy (NCBI): domain Eukaryota; kingdom Metazoa; phylum Arthropoda; class Insecta; order Diptera; family Culicidae; genus Armigeres; species Armigeres subalbatus. The sequence continues at coordinate 36,830,839 of NC_085139.1, read as the reverse complement.
ACAATTTCCATAACTAACGTATGCGTAACGCGTAACAAAAAGGTTTTGTAGGATTTAAAACACGTTACAATAAATTATTATGCATTAGTATATTTTATGTTATTTTAAAGAAAATAAACATTTTTAAACATTTTTAATTTATTTTTCTCTATGCAATAAGAGTCTGTTCAAATATATATAACCGCCGTATAACCTGTAGGCCCAAATGGTATTTTTGGCCGACCCATTCTGTCAAACGACCATTTCGGCCAAACGACATTTTCGGTCTGATGACATATTCGGCCAAACGACCTGTAAGGGCAAACAACTTTTTCGGCCAATTCACCAGTTCGGCCGTACACACTTAATTTTTTTCACCGGGATCTCAGCAAAATGTTAAACTTTTACCGAGAATCGCACAGCCGTTCCCCAGCAAACATGTTTTTTGCCGAGATTTCTGTCAAAATTGCTGGTAATCAGCAAATAGTTTGCCGAAAATCAGCTAACAAACGCCATTTTTGCCGGAATATCAGTTATTTATTTTGCTGGCGCACGGCTGTGCGGATTTTTGCCGAGCTGCAGAAATAAAAACTAAGTGTGTATATCGCTTTCGGCCAATGGAATTTCCCAAGAATTTCTTTTGGACAATAAAGCCTGCCTACGTTAAATTTCGCACACTGAGATAATGTCCAATTGATTTTTGGCCATTTTATATCTTTGAACAAGAATAAAAACCGCTAAAAGAATAACATAAAGCGGAGAGATTCAACTGGCATGTAAATTGATCTCCTCAGTGGTTTGTATTTTTTTTAATCGCTATGGATGGTGCGTGTCCGAAATTTAACGTGGACAGGCTTTACACTAGTCGTTCAATAACCGCAACATGTTTTCGGTCCAGTTGGCGAATGCCGTTCGATAACTGCGACGCATTCTAGACGTCAAACAATTGTCAGACGACGTCAGATGTAATAGAAGTGCACCTGATTGTGCAGCGCAATGCAGTTCATCGACTTTGACGTCGTTTTGAAGTTCAGCTGTCCGATAACTGTAAAACTGATGTAACTATCGAATTGCAGTTAAAAGCCTTGTAGTTAAATGACTTTCAGTTATCGAACGTCTACTGTACAAAGAATTTTCGGTAGAAGTCCAATAATTTGGAACAATTTTCCGTTGAAATCCAAAGGTTTTTTGAAATCTACATTTTGAACAATCCTCCGTGGAAATTCTAAAGTTTCCGTTAAACTTACGGAGAACTTCTCGTAAAAATTCCATAGAATTTTCCTTAAAAACTCCTTAGAGCCTCCCGCGGAAATTCTTAAGAATTTACTGTTTAATCATTGGCCATGCCAAACTAGCCGTCCTAATTATTCTAGACTGAGAAAGTCAACGTGAAAACAACCATTCTACCTGAAATTATGAAGATTTTTGTGCAAATTTCGAAGAATACTCAACAGAAACTTTCCGTGAATTTCCGAAGATTTTCCTGTTAAAGTTAATAACAATTTTTCGCCAAAATTCTGAAGTTTCCCATATTATGGGGAAATTCGAAACAATTTTATATGGAAATTCCAAATATTTCTCGAAACTTCAAAGTAGTTCCTATGGAAAATCCGAAAATAATTTCCAAATTATGGAAAAACTTATAGAATTTTCAGGAGAAGTTCATTAGATTTTTCATGCGAAATTCAAAAGATTCTTCCTTTAATGTCTTGAAAATATCCCAAAATAATGCAAAAATAATTTTAAGAAACGTGATAAAAAAATCGCCACGCCGATTCACGCCGCCGCCGCCGGCTAAAATGGCTTTCGGCGTGACGCCGAAAACGCCGCCGCCGCCGACCAAAACTCTGACAAACGCCGCCGCCGACGAATATTGGACCGGCGCACACCTCTAGTTCGATCCTCGGTGCCGGTCTAGGCAATTTTCGGATTGCAAATTGTCTCGGCTTCCCTGGGCATAAAAGTATCATCGTGCTAGCCTCATGATATACAAATGCAAAAATGGTAACATGGCTCGTCACAGTTAATAACTGTGGAAGTGCTTAATGAACAATAAGCTGCGAGGCGGCTCTGTCCCAGTGTGGGAATATAATGCCAATAAGAAGAAGAAGAAGTACGATTACACTACTGTTCTGGGCGCTACCAAGCTCTACCTTTAATTAATAAAGCTCATTTGTTTTTCTGTGTCTAAAGCACTCTTAAATCATTCCAGGAAAATAACAAATTCCAACTAATCCATTGAATTATGTGAATGTTTTATTTTCAGATTTCTTGTGCTCTTGCAAATCAACTCCTGCAGAAATACATCGCTTCAAACAAAATTCTTGAATCAACCTTGAGAAATAAAAACATTGCAGTCAAAACTAAATTTTAATCTAAATTGAGAGATTTTCCAACACCACTTCGTATTCATTAGGATAATCCATTTAAAATATCAAAAGGTACAAGGTCCATCCATTCGGGGCAGGTTCTGCACTTCACTGCCCGAATAGGAATCATGCCAAAAACATAACACGCTAAATGTTGGCTAGTCTCCAGTTTGAGCAACCTCACTACACGAAAGGTCCGTCGAGAAATGAATCGATCTGCATTCCCTTCCCGTGTGCGGTGTGAATCTGGCCGGGGGCAACCAACGAATCGGTATAAGTAACTTCAACGTAATTTATCTATAAGTCCTTACCACATTAGTGGCAAACCTATTACAACGAAATTGGCAAACGAACCGAATCGAAACGGTCAGTTTCCGGGGAGGGAAATTATTTCACCAGAAAAGCAGCAGCAAGTCATTAGCAGAATGGCAGCCTCCTCAGATTTCCAGGAGCTTTGCCTTTCACCGTGTGTGTCCGTACTGGGAAGAGGTTTTGGAACAGTAGTGGCAGTGAGGGTCGAAATGCGGTGAGAATATCGGTACAATTAGCGTCGGGTATCAGCACAATGCATATATGTATGAACCAAACAGGATCGGATCAGTCAAAGTATTTTATCATACTATACTCTTTACACACTGAATCAATATTATTTCATATCTTCATAAAAATGATTGCATAAAATAAAAACTTTATTTTGGATACATCAACAGCTCTGAATGCGGTCCTGAGCTCGAACAGGGGGCCTGGCTCCGATTCAGAATGTATCAATCAATTTTCTCTCCTGGAAGTATAGACCATCATCGTCGGTGGTTTGAAGAGGTTGGCATTGAGAACGGTTGGTTAGGCATAAATCTGTAATTAATCAGTTTGACTCTGTAGTTGGTATCTGGCTGGAATCAGAACTCCTCGGAGCTATGTTGGCGCCAAATGGTGGATCGGTGGTTGGATGGATGGACGATTGGGAAGGTTTCCGATGAAATTGAGATGCACGACCAAACATGTTATAACTATTTAAGAGCAATTTGCGAAGCGCTGAAGTGATTACTCACATTCATTAGGGGTGATACTGCGTTATGTCTTGTTTTGTTTGAATGCAGAAGGGAATGTTAGCGATATGTGATGGAAATTTACGGTTTACAGGGACCGTTCTGGCTGGGAATTGCGTGTATTGCATATTGAGTTATAACCGTTCGAATGTATTAAACGTGAACATGGATTATTGTAGTACGAATTGAGGTTTAGTTCAAATCAATAAAAGAGAAAAAGTTAATTATTCGTGGACAATCTGTCAGAGCATTTGTACGAAGTTTGGACTGAAAAAATCTATTCACCATGCTGTTTTGTGAAATTTGCTTCAAATTATTCGAAGCAAGAACGTATCAACCTTATTTGAATAAAACCTATTCGGAACTGAAGCTGATATTTTTTTTCCAAGGGTTTCTTTCGGTATGGACATTTATTGCTTCCAGAATGTATATTGGCAGATAAAAGTGAGGTTAAAAATGAAGAATCATCATTTTATAAATTGATGATTGATGCGTTCTAAGCACTGTTTCTTATGTTTAATATGGAAGAAATTGTTTAATCATAAAACCTCAATTGTAAGAGTCAATTGAGATGATAAGAGAGCGTAAATTTTAATTCCAGGTTTGAAATTTTTTGAATCTTAACCTTACTTTGAATTGCCAACAGGGCCGGGTTTAGGGGTGGGCTGGCGGGGCCATGGCTCCGGGCCCCCACAAATCTTATGTACCAAAACTAACCTTTTTTGTACATGTTGGGGCCCCCTTCTTGCTAAATCCGGCCCTGATTGCCAATATGTGTTGTGAGTTCTGTGTAAGTGTGTGCACCAGGGATATAGCAAAAGTGAAAGTGCAGTGCATGCTGTGAAAGTGTGTGCCCAAAATAAATTCATTAATTTTTTAGGCATTTATCCAAAACAAATGTGCTAGCAAAAAATATTATTCAACGAAGAACCCAGTCCAGTTGAAAATGGGTTTAATAAGTCCAGTCCTAGAAACGTATTTTTCGAAAATCTATTTTTATTACGGATTACAACATACCTATTTTCTTAGACTCGGCGATCTTCACGCTTTCAATTTCTGTCCATCATGAACCTGTATAAAATCTGTGTATCCAACCTTTCCTAGCATTGCACTTGCTCCTGGTAGAAAAAATAACCCTAAGACGCTATCAATGGTGTCCACATGACACACATATCTATTTAGAACGACAACATCCATTGAAGTGCAAGGAATGGAAAATATAGAAAATAAATAATGCTCATAGTTTGTGCACAGAAGCAGAATCCAATTTGTAGCCGTTCCAGCAGCAAAGCCGGAAGATTCTCCACTTTTCTGCAACTGGAACCTTTGACCCTGGCTGGATGTGTTACTGTCCTTTGGAGGATCTTCGGCTCGAGCAGATTTATTGCGAAATAAATACATAAATCATAATTTTCAATGTAATACTCAACAGATTATCATCCCCGTCGGTGCACAAAAGAAACAAACTGCAAAACGAACGAATGCTTTCCGTGTCTGACATCGCCGCCGGTATGAACCTCCGACAAGGAACGACAAGACTGACTCTGCTTCAGTTATCTTCAGCTCCGACAACCGTCAGCAAGAGATGCAATATTTTGTTCGGTGCTCGTCTGGTCTGGTCCGCCCCAATCCGCTTTTGCTGTGGACCGCCACCGTCAATCCGGTCACGACACGACGATTGCAAATCGAATTCAGATTCTCCGCTTTGGTGGTTCCTTCTTCAGCCCTACGGGGTCGGACGGGCGTGTTACTCCACCCTTCCATCAACACAACGAACGGTGGAAGTTTGTGTTCGTGTTCTATTGTGTTTGGCGCTCCTGTTTCCATTTCGTGCACTTATTGAATAGTTTTGTTGTGCTTTTTTGCGATTTTCCAACACCAGATTGGAACAAATTTATTCCGGTTCCTTGCCAGCAAACTTGCACAAACTTTCTCTATCAATGCTGGGCGGACTTGATGAGGAGTTTGGAGGGCATCTCACAAGAGTTGAGAAGAATAGAGCTTACGGATATAGTCAACTACTGCTTTGGACATTTGTTGGTCATTCAAAACATTAGGCCAATAGCGAAGTTTCTATTCGGATGCACTATTCAAGAATGCTGATAAATCGCAGAGATTCTTTAAATCCTAGCGCAATCACGACAGAGTCCAAAAATGTCTGCCACAATGGCCGTACTATCCCTCACCTCACGTTTTTTTTTGCCCACTGTACTGCCGGCCCAAGCATAGTTGTCCCATGTCCTTTTTAGTTGATGGCCTTCTTGCTGCCCTGTTGGCCAACAAAAGAATCCACCAATGGATTTAAGGTGGTTATACAACAAAGCCACAAATCGGCCATCTTGGAAACCACGTGCTTTTTCTAGTGATTTTCAAGAGCACGAATTGAGAAAACAACAACGCCCATGGGGATCACAACATCTGTAGATCGTTTTATTACTCATGCTAAGCAATCGACTTTAATTTCAGCATTGTACAAAAAATATTACGCTGGTTTTGAATTTTTGATAATAGGAGTAGAAAACCGTGTGGTGAATTTGAAATTCATTACACGGTTTTCTACTCCTACGTATTATCAAAAATTCAAAACCAACGTAATATATTTTGTACAAGCCATTTGTTATGATTCGGAACAGTTTTTGCCTCTCTTTTATCGTTGTTCGTTATCTATTGAGACCGATTTCTGTAAGCCCTGTCTATTAATATAAGTCTCGTTTGATGATCTTATAAACTTCGTAGTTCTTCAAAATTTAATATGCTGGCTTGCGTTTGCTTCTTTGACTTCGTTGTTTAAGAGGACCATTTCTCGGTGCTTCCCTGAATTCAATAGCAATACGCGTCTTTGTGGAGCTTGTGGCACCTTCATCTAATACCCAAGTAACCATGAAGCTATATATGCGTGTAAAAAACACAGCCCCAAAAGTTGACTTAAAGTGGAAAAGGGCAATTATAAGACCGAATTAATAGTTCATTACTTTGACATGTTTAATTAAAGCATCAGTAATGCATCGCTGCATTCGCAATGCTGATCTAGAGTATCGTTGTCTGACAGTTGATAAATAAATGCAACTTCACTTCATTAAAACTGATCTAATGCAATTAGCATTTAGCATGCCGATTTGTGATTTATATATGTGCAATATTGTAATGCTTGGTGTTACTTGGGTATTGTACTACTTGTATTGACTGGATTGCAAGAGATCAGATGCTTTGCATGATTGATGTAGCGATCAAATTCTACTCTTGTGGATAAACTATTCAGAGTAATGTGAGTCCCATTTTGCTTAACGCATGGGGTGTGCATTCAATTTGGTTCGTTTTTCTAAATTTTTCACAACAACTTGATTTTCCTTATTTTTGTATCTTCTTATAAACTTCCTTTTTCTTCCTTTGTTTTGTCAAAATCTCTCAATTTGTTGCAGAATTCAAAATTATAAACTGTAGTGTTCATAGGAATTTTATCTTAGAGATTTCTTCCTAATTAACAGCTTTGAAGGGGTAACATGTGCTACTAAACCCAAGCAGCACACATGTTGCACAAAGGCTACTGTAACCTCTTTGCAACCGAATTTAGTTACATTTGAGTTGCTGCAACCAAATTGGTCTGGATTGTGCTGTTAGGGAAGCTAATAAGCTAAAAATAAATACTGTAGAAAAAAATTAAACTTAAAGAGTTTAAACGTGGAAAATAAATTTATTTTTATTTTGACAGTTTTATCTAACCTGTAAATAATCTCTTCAATTTCCAGCGTTGTGCTGTATCATTCTCATTCGATAATTATTCGAATTGCCATTTTATCACTTCTCAGGTGTGAAAAGTAGGCGAGGTGTTGTCGGCGATATCATTTCAAATTTTGGAATCAATGGATAAATAATAAACACTAAATCTATCCAGCTTTCCACGGTCGGTATAATCGTGGCTGGCATAAAATATTCTGACAGTAACTGCTTCCGACGCTCAACTTATTTCGACGCTGATCCATATCTAAGCAACCATTTTGGTTTGTTTATTTACTGAGAGTAGAAGAACTAGAAGGATCGATACAATCGAAAACGTAAACATCCATTACTTGTTGCAGGGAGAATCTATTTCCGTTGTTTATAGCGAGGAACGTCATTCATCTACCAATCTTTTCTCTGGAGTTAGCCTTGGAAGATAAACGAAAATCGTGCCTTTTAGATAAAATTCCTTTTTCGTTTCATCACATTCACCTCTCACTCACTTTTCGCGAGAATTATCGCAGAACAATTATTAAAATTGTATGGCCACGGTGGGACTTGAACCCAGAATATCAACAATAAGAGCCAAAGGGATGCTCTTACTCTAGCCACAACACCACGTTATCAGAGACTACGAGTCTCTGAATTCTACACTTCCTTCAAAGAAACAAGGTTTCAAGACCGTCCTGCCCAAGCGCGGAAAAAATAGAAGGAAGCTGGAGACTTCAGATATTCCTTCTAAATCTAACCTTGACATTATTTCTTCTCCTATCGAACTGAGAAATCAGTTCGATTTGATTAATGACGAATTTGAGAATATCGAATCTACCTCTAGCCCAGGTGATTGGATCCATGCGAAGAAACAACGGATTCCGCCAATTGTGGTATCTGTGTGTCGAAAGACAAAAGGTCGAAAAGACAAAAGGTCGAAAGTTCAAAAGGTCGAAAAGACAAAACGTCGAAAGGGACAAAAGGTCGATCAAGAACAAGTTGATAACAAGTTGAGTGTATTCCAAAAGAACTTATGAAATGCATTTAACTTCAAGCAGAAATAAAACACTCATTGCATCAATCAAAGTTGAAGAATGAGCAATTTTCAAAGAAGGAGTAATTACTATGAAACAATATTATGAATATCTAGATAGTTCTGTTAGAGATAAAAAGATTGTTGATTTAGGAAATGTATTTGCGCGAGACAGAGTTGTCTTATATAGTTGGCAAAAAAGTTGCTCTTTTATTTTAAACTATTTTTAGCAACTGAATAAAATTCATTCAATGAGTACAAATAATAGATGAATATCTAGGTTTTCTGAATGTCACTTCGATCTGTCAAAATAGTGTACTCCGCAACCACGCAGGCGCACGCATTGAAAATACACCGGCGTGTAATATACGCCGATGTATTTGATGTGCGGTGTGCACTATTGTGACAGATCAAAGTGTCATTTAGAAAACTCAACTGATGAACTTATTTACAATAAAAAATTACGTTAATAAAGAGGAAAAAAAAAGTTTCTTTCGACCTTTTGTCCCGTTCGACGTTTTGTCCTTTCGACCTTTTGTCCTTTTCGACCATTTGTCCCTTCGACCTTTTGTCTTTCGACCATTTGTCCTTTCGACCTTTTGTCCCTAACCCCTCTCCCTAACCCCTTTTGAGGTTTTTTAAGAATTTTCGTTAATTTCCAAAAGGGTTTCGAACTGGGATCCAACTTCGAGGCCCCGGGTGATGATGATATTTTCTACATACTTATCAAAAAACTTCCTGAGAGCTATTTATCCTTTTTGGTTAATTTATTTAACAAATGTTTTCAATTGGCATACTTCCCAGATAAATGGAAAAACGCCAAAGTTGTTCCAATTTTAAAGCCGGACAAGAATCCAGCTGAGGCTTCTAGTTATCGCCCAATCAGTTTGCTTTCTTCAGTAAGCAAACTGTTTGAAAAGATTATTTTAAATTGAATGATGGTTCATATTAATGACAATTCTATTTTTGCTGATGAGCAATTTGTTTTTCGCCATGGGCATTCAACTACTCATCAGTTGTTAAGAGTTACGAACTTAATTCGGCTCAACAAATCTGAAGGATATTCGACTGGAGCTGCTCTTCTTGTTATAGAGAAAGCATTTGACAGTGTTTGGCATGAAGGTTTGATTGTAAAATTGATGAATTTTAATTTTCCTCTGTACATTATTAAACTGATCCAAAATTATTTATCAGATCGCTCACTGCAGGTAAACTATCAGAATTCTAAATCTGATAGATTACCTGTAAGAGTTGGTGTTTGCATCTTTGTTTGCAGATGACACGGGCCTTTCAGCCAAAGGGCGAAGCCTTCGTGTCATTTGTAGTAGATTGCAAAAAAGTTTGAATATTTTCTCCACTTATTTGCAAAAATGGAAAATTTCCCCGAATGCTTCCAAAACTCAGCTTATAATTTTCCCACATAAGCCGAGAGCTTCTTATTTGAAACCTTCTAGCAGACCTATTGTCACTATGAATGGGGTTCCAATTAATTGGTCTAGCGAAGCCAAATATTTAGGACTTCTGCTGGACCAAAAATCAACTTTTAAAAATCACATTGAAGGCCTTCAAGCCAAATGCAACAAATATATTAAGTGTCTATATCCACTTATAACCAGAAAATCAAAACTTTGTCAAGGAACAAACTTTTGATTTATAAACAAATTTTCAGACCTGCCATGTTGTATGCTGTGCCGATATGGACTAGTTGCTGCAATACCAGAAAGAAGGTACTTCAGCGGAATCAAAATAAAATTTTGAAAATGATTCTGAAGTTGCCTCCGTGGTATAGTACCAATGTACTTCATAGAATTTGTAATATTGAGACATTGCAACAAATGTCCAACAAAATAATTTCCAATTTTAGACAAGAATCGTTGCAATCTTCTATTGCAACGATTAACTCCTTGTACCCTTAGTATAAAATAGGTTAAGTTTAGTTTAAGTTGAAAACATTGTAATTCCTACATGGTTCAATTAAACCAAAGGAAGAAATATCAGATGGGTTATGTACAAGACACAACCGCCCAACGTAAACTACGTAAGGCAGTTTTGTTCATCAAGGATTGTAGTGCCATCATGCATGAATATTTTTAGAAAATTCATTTGATTACTTATGTCACTGGTTTCGAACAAAACTAGCGTATCTTAAGATATGAAAATTGTTTAAAAAATTTACTATGAAAACCCAAATTTATTCCTCAGTGGTAATGATGCCTTCCTTGGATCCGAATTGCCTACATTTGGGTTTTGAAGCATTTGATGAAATATTTCAATAGAGGAAGCCCTAGGGCAGCATCTTCTTATCCGTTTACAACATTTGTTATTCAGAAACATTCCAATCAAAGGCATATCTTGTTTTTCGTGCATCACTAGAAATCATAAAATGTCAATCATGTACCAAAACCCAATTAATTTGGTTGTGATGCGCGCGAGTAGTAAGCGGACGGGAAAAGAAGGTGTGTGTGTGTGTGTTATTACAATCTAACTCTCACTGTCTGGCAGTGTCACCAGTGTTGATAAAATCTCAAAATCTCAAATCTCATCGGCGATTCAAACCATGCGTGTGTCAAATCCCATCAGAATCATCGCCCAGAGATTTGCTCATGATTCGAATCGCAATTTGCATCATTGTATGATATTTACGTGTTCTTCATTATTGAATGCATTGAATTAACTTTTTTTCGTCTAAAACAATGGCTAATAATTGCATATGTATGTATGTATGTAGTAAGCCACCATCCTGGCTAGAGTCTTGCTCTGCATGCGGTTTCACTTGACAGTAAGGTCTAATTTCAATATGATTCTGAATTCAACATAATGCTGTATGAAGGGCCAAAAATGGGGGTGGTGGACCTGTAAGCAGAGACACTTACACGAAACCCACGGGAAAATGAGAATCTTCTTCCAGCAGAATGATCCAACAAATATAATAATGAAATTTGCAATACTTGTCAATTTCATTGTTAATTTAGGCTATAAGTAACTACTTCCTGTAAGTACAACTTAATACGATGGCGTTTCGGTCGAAGAATCACTGAACCCCGGGCCTGTATCGGAAAATGTATCCCTGGCCTGCCGTTATCTGGAAAAGTGACGTAACAGCCATTTTACAACATGCATGTTTTCCATTTTTCTGTTAAAGAGCTCGATGAGTAGTACTCGTTAACACCATTTTTGGAAAATGGCATATACGTCACTTTTTCAGATTACGACAGTGGCGGCATTAATTAACTGGAAAACTGATTATAAATACATATATACAATGTATAATATAGCATATGAAATGAAAAATAATATGAAATATATTCATGATAAGAAGCAATGTGATGAATATAAAATAATAGTAATAAATAATTAGAATATAATATATTCAATGGCTTTGCGGGCGATCAACGCGTGATTATTACAAAGTATACAGTTAAGGGTTCTTTCACAAATTACGTAACGCTGAAGGGGGAGGGAGGGGGTCAAGCCGAGCGTTACGATCCATACAAAAAAAATTAAACCTTCCATACAAAAAGTGTTACGTGGGGGAGGGTGGGGGTCTAAAATCACAAAATTTAGCGTTACGTAATTTTGCAAAGAACCCTAATATAATAAAATATTGTCTCTAATTTCCATGTGGGTAACTACCTAGGATTATGAAATTTGTAAATATTCTGAAAAAAATAATAAAATTAAATAAATGGTAGAGATTTGATAAGAAGAATAGCATAGAACCCGTGCACGAATCGTATAAAGAGATTTTCAGCCCAAGACCGGTTCATCTCTCGCTTTGCTTTTTTGATTGTTGGTAGCTTGTAGAAACATCATATACCGTAGATAGTAGTGATTTTTGTGATCATTGTAAGCATAATTAAAAGTGATACAATTTTTGTAAGAACTACAATAAATATTCCTATACAAAAAATAATGCAAGTTGATTTTTTTTTTCGTTTGTCGGTTTAACTCAAGTGCTATTTGTTATTTTTTTTTTTTTTTTCAATTCAAAATTCTTATGAATGCTGGAATATTGATTTTCAGTTAGTATACCATCTCATAATGTGTGTTGTCATGATAATATCCTGAAAATAAAATAGTTTGGTTTGAACTAACAATCAAATGAAAATAATGTTTAAATTTTTAATAGTTTGTTAAAATAATGAATGAAATCGTATCGGCTCAATGAACTCTATGATGTTTAGCGCTAAACGGATACTAATCGTTCAGGACTTGGTTGCTCGGGTAGATCGCACGTTCTGAACTCCATGCCGGTTTGAAGAACCATAAAGGCCTGTAGTAGCTAGTAAAATTGTTGCGTGAAATCCTATTAGCTCCCGTGCGTTTTAGAGAACCGGAAATATCTGTAGTAGCTAGTAAACATAATGAGTGACACTCTTTCGGCTGAATGGACCTGCTGGGGTGCTTGGCAGTGCACGGATACAACGTTCAGGACTTGGTTGATCGGGTTGATCGCATGTTTGATTTTCTAAATGGCCTGGAATCTATGTTCCCTGCATGTATCTCCTTAAATGGCCTGGATTTTCAAAATCTTTCATTCAGTTTAATATTGTTTGTACTATACATCTTTCTTGTACTCCTGGGAAATTATCTTTTTCCAACTTTCCAAAAGTTCTTTTCCCTTCTACTTACTTTTGCTAATTTACTTTCTTCAGTGCGTCTTTTTTTCACTAGCCGCCAATGTATTGGCTCCCAAATAACACGTATGGTTGTTAGGTTGCTTAGTAGATAAATAGGGCACTGCACGGGAAGATCTCTTTCTCTTTCGTTCTTCATACATGTAGTAGCCTTGTTGTTTTCTAATTTACTTTGCAGTGAGAAAGATACAAAGAAGTCCTTTCAGTGCCCTATGGTCTTTAATAAGCCAGTATCGTGACATGGCCTGCACTACTATCCTTACATATCCTTGTCTACTACACGCACAAATGTAAATTTATAGGTGATTAGCACATCTGAATACCATTTTCACGTGATATGCTGCAAGTGAGCAAACGTGAAAACTGCTTTTCGCAGTTGTCTGTCGTTTGCTTTTGAAGTTATGTGTCCCTGAAAGCGCTATGTAGTTTTGAATTTGTAGTCCGCGATTCACCTTAAAGTGGAAATACCGTATACATTTTTAAGACGTCTGTATCAATTCCAGTAAAATGTTTGTATTTGATTGTATATATGGCGTTTTGAAGTAACTGAAAAACGAAAATTATTTACAACTATACACATTTGACACATCAAGGTTTCAATGATCTGAATCGGAATAAATTTGTATATAATGGAATAATTTTGATTAAAATACATACAGCAGAAATACTCATTCTTCTATTTGTTTAGTTATCATTGATTTCAAAAATATTCTCGCAAACAATTTGTCAAGTCAAGGACTTTTTCAACTCGTTAATTTATCTGCTGTTTGCAAAACCTACATACTCCCTCTGCGGTTGCAAACAAATGCATGAAAAATCATTTTCCATTAGTTGGTCGACTCCACACAGTCACATCTGCAGCTATTGTTGCCTATTCTGTGTCAATTTTTATGCTTGTAACGCATGTTACTGCTGTGAATAGCTGCATCACATCAGCAAACACATGTAGGTCTACCGTACCCAATAATGTCTCGGTCTGTGAACATTTCCTGCACCTGTCACATCGGCAGTAAGTAACTGGTACCGGCAGTACATCCGTACAGTGATTCAGCACAATGCATTTGAAAATAATGAAATATTGCATTCATTTGGCTTCCTATTGGCAATGTTCCAATAGGAGGTGTGTGCTGTGGAGGTATCGATTGTCCTTGGGGAAGGCAACATCGATAAAACGGAAAAGTTCCTTCCACTTTCTATCCGGTTCTATTGTGTCGCACTCAGGACCAACACCAGAACAGAACCGGCAGGCGATGCCACCCAAGTGGAAAGCTTAGAAATCAATTTTACTTCGGCTCCAGCGGACCAACACAGCAATGGCTGGCTGACTGGCTGGAGAGATCATAATGCTTCCTAATTGCATCGATTTGGTGCCGGATTCTTCGTCTGTGCCAACTTTTGACCGTCATTTCGTTTTATTTTTTTCTCTTTATCGGATAAAAGCATCTGCCCAGCTGCTCGGAAGTCTCATCAATTTTGTAGCGAGGTTAGCACGCTTGGTCTGGCAGCGTCTTTATACAGCGATGATGCTGCCGAACCGGTGGAATTCAACAGCTGACTGACTTCGTGGAACGTTTTACGGGAAACAAGGCGTATCACGAGACTGAACAGTGAACATTCAATTTAAGGATAGAAAGCGTGAATGAATAGTCATCTCTGAACAAACAAATACTACTTTATCCGGTGTTTTAAGAATAATAAAGCCCTAGTATAGCTACAAGAGCATCAGTTTTGATACAAGTTGCAAGCCTTTTGGCCAACCGCTTCATTTTCTCTGTGTTTATGGAATTTCACGGAGAGCAGACGATGGCGTCGGGTAGCAGTCCCACCGACAACGACTGCTACAGCAATGGTGGTCATCGATGGTAGACTGATGGTGGTTGCTGCTTTATTGCATTCGGAAGAAAAATAAGCTGGAACAATTTTTCCAAAGTGCAACCGCTGGTGACTGAGGACAAAATTTGGCGTTCAGTGAAACTTTCTCGTTTACACAGACAAAAATATGTTGTGATTTTGAATTTTCTTCGAAGTACAAAACATAATCGCTTGAACACAGAAAGTTTGCAGAAAGTTGCCATTGTGAAATCAAAATCTCGCGTCGGAGAAAGACGATGCAATCAATTTATTCGAATGAATGGCGGCGTTTCAGCGGTAAATCATCGAGGCGTCAGTAGCAGCCAAAAAACTCACTAGATTCTGTTCTTGGTTTTGTTGGTGTTAGGAATTGGAAAGGCGCATTATTGATAATGAATCGGACTTTCACAGGACCATTGTTTTACATAAGAGAAAGTTGATCCGAGACGTATTATCTCCAAAGGGCGAATATAAAAGCTGCCGTAGGTAATGGGAACAAAAGCGCGTGTCGGTGAGAGACGATGCAACAAATTTGTTCGCATGGATGGCGCCCACAGCGTTTCCGCCGCAAATCGTCGAGTGGCTGACATTGGCAACCAAATGAAATGTTCTACTTCTGAATAACGTAGGACTACGTCTTGCTTTTCTATATTGACTTTGCGATTGCGAAAGTTGGAGACCGTCACGAAAATGTGATAGACTTTAAACTTTAATATCTCAGCCATTTCTCTATGAATTTATAATTTTTTTTGGACCATTCGATCAAAGATGAGTTAACGCTTCTTTGTATTTGTCTGAAAATAATGATTTTTAACTATTTATTATTGATAAACGCCGATCGTTTCGCGAAGCTTGTATTTATTTTTGTAAATTTAATTTTTGTTGGCTTGTTGAAGTTAATTCTGTAAAGCGTCTCCCTAACAAATTTGTAGGACTAAAGATTTGACTATTTTTTTCGGGAAAGATTCGAAACGATCTAGTATCATGTATTAAAATCTAGTTTTTGTCTACTTTCCGGTGGTTAGCGTGGTGATTTGCTCCTAGCTGCTGCAAAACTGGAAATTGACTGTTTCAATGTTATAATGAGAACGCTGTTACTGCTTCAGGCCTTAAGACGAGGGCTTCCAGAAGTAAATGAGTAGCATAGTATATGTTGTATAACAAATCAAACCTCAAAATGAATTTAGCGTTCCAAAATTAATCTTTGTTTAAAAATTCGAGCAACATATTAGGTTTTGTTCGGAATTTGTAATGGAACCCGCCACGGTTGTGTAATATACTCAAAGAAAAACTATCGCATTGATGGTCGGTGGTCGGCGTGTCGCGCGGCGCGGCGTGTTGACTACAAAACAGAACTGTTGCGATCCCGCGCCACCAGTGGCAATGCTGAAAATTTATTCCAAATTGTGGGGTCTAACGAAAGGTCCTAGAATAATTGTCGGATAGTAACAGCAGTGTCGGATAGTAACAGAAGTGGAATTGGAAAGGCGCATTAGGGAGAGAAAATTAGTTCTTCTCAGGACCAGCATTTCCAAGAAAGAAGCATGATTGCAAAAATGTAATGTTTCGGTGGAATCGGTTACAAACGGTTTGGCGTGGTACCTTGGTTGCAGTTAGTGATTCCATCCATTCAAATTAATTGCATCATCTATTTCCGACACGTTATCAAATTTGCTAGTTACCATTGAGTTTTGCACTTTGAAGAAAATTCAACTTGGATCAATCTTTTATTGTATAAAATGGTGTACATACCGGAAAGAATCGATTTCATTTACAATGACTTATAGAAACAAAACCAAAGAATCTTGTCAGAAAAGTTAACAATCCGCGTACGACAGTCAAATAGATGAAGGCGCCATCTTTGTGGAAAATATATACATTAACTACCCATCGACGACCGTGGCTCGGACTGACAGATGTCAAGCGATAATTTTTTGTAATGTGAAGAAACTTCGTGTTGGGTCAAATTTATGCTGTTACTCTTCTCAACGATAAGCATTTTAAGGTCACTCCAGACGGAATCCAAGTTTCAAAGTGCTCGCGTTTTCGGGGGCACACCACTCAATACGGAAGCAACGTACAACTGTCATTTTTATTTTTTCACGCCTGCTACGACGCAGCAAAGCTAAATCAACAAAAATGACAGTTGTGCACCGCCTCCATATCGAGTGGTGAGCCCCCCAAAGCACTTTGAATCTTGGATTCCGTCAGGAGTGACCTTAAATAACTAGGGTAAAGGATGTATTGTGGACCACCCTTACGGAGGCTCTTATTTTGGACCACCAAGAGGAATTTGCCTTCGGTGGTCCAAAATATGAGCCGTCGAAATGGTGATCCTTAATACCTCCCTTACCCTATCGGCTCATAACCAAATTCGGAATCGGTTCGCTCTCTGCGGAATCCCTATCAAAATGGCGCCCGAAAGCAGCTTTCCTGTATCTAATGAAGTAATCCCATTAGCTCCACCCCTTCACTAATCGTTATGAGTGCACATTATATTTACACTCATAATAGATCACAAAAGGGCGGGGCTAAAGGGCTTACTTTATTGCCAATAAAGAAGCTGATTTCCGGCGCGCGCGAGCAATTTTGATCGGAGTTCAGCAGAGAGCGGAACCATTGCATTGATCGTCGGCGTGGTTGCTGCAGATCATTCAGCCTCAACAAACCAACAAATCGGCGTACTTTACTCAATTATTGTCAGTACCACCATATTTAAAAGGTGAGAGTTGATTCAAGGTAAATTCTTTTCAAATCGACCGGAAATCTAAAAACAATGGTAGCGTAGTCATTTGGTTATTATTAATGTTTGGAAAGGCGCGCTGTAAAATTAAATCTGACCTAGTTTGTTAGGATTGCCACAACAAATTCGAGATAGGCGCAAAAAGTAAAATTTTAATTGCAAAGAAAGAATAATTTTCAAATTTCGGGTTTTCTGAATTCATTTTCAATTCAGTGAACCTGTTCTAGTGTTTGCTAAATAGATTTTTTTCCAATAATGCGCATTTCCAATACAAACATCAACAAACCCAAAGTCGGAAACTTTTGAGAAAATTTCACTTTTTCATAAAGAATGTGTAATTGCAATACAAACATATAGAAATGGATTAAAATAGATACCGTTTGTTCCGCTACTAAGTATTAAACCCATTATGTGAGGCTGACAAGTCGTACGTCACCTTTGCGTACAATGTACAACCCGATTGGGCTGCACCTTTGAGTAAATGAGGCAATAAACTGTTCGAATTACGCAGATACCGCCCTTGGCTAGTAACTTGAAGGCCCCGTCTCTTCACCCACACACAGGACCAGGACGACTGTTGACCGATGACGGGAAGGGCTCGATTGTGGCGGGGGGATAAGGAGCTTCTAAAGTGCTATTATCTATGCGTCCCGGGGCACGGTTGAAAAGCGGTGAGCGATCATAAATGATGGCAGCACTGTAACTGGTGAACTGATCAGAAGATGGATTGCTCGAATATAGAGATAACTTGCCTGATATAGGTGTTTGAAGGTCTACCTCCTCAACAACACACACAGGGCTGGGACGACTGATGAGCGTTGGCGGGCATGGCACGACTGTGGTGTAGGAGTCTGTATGTGGCTTCCACAATGCTGATATTGTTGCGTCCCAGAGATGTAGACCACGTTGAAGAGAATTGAGTCGACATCGAAAAGCGCAGTGGCTTCATGGGGTACTGATGCAGGATGAGGGGTTTCTTCAATGTCCGTTTGCACCATGATTGATGGAGTATTCGATTGAGGAAATCAGTATTTGTTGGCGCGGCTATCCTCGAATTCCCGGAAAAGAATACCTTTTGGCCACGAAGACGGGTCAAGGACGGCTATTCGATACTTGGGATCGACACCAACTTTGAACGAGATGAAGTTCAAAGAGTTAAAATCTGTTCCCTGTTTCAACAACGGGATTGCTTTTGCAGACTTGAAGTGAAGTACAGTAGACGTTCGATAACTGCAAGTCATTTAACTGCAATGCTTCTTAACAGTTTGCAATGTAACAGTAACAATGCTTCTTAGCAGTTATTGGACCGCTAAACTTCAAACTGATGTCAGACTCAATGACAGGTACATTGCGCTGCACATTTAGATGCACTTTTATTGCATCTGACGTCGATTGACAACCGTTTGACGTATAGGATGCGTTGAGGTTATCGAACGACTACTGTACTTCTCTCGTTAAATTTTCCACTACATGAGTTTTGACACTAAGACTTAATCGCGAGAGATAGATACAAAACATGGCTGTAGGTTGCGGTACGATTGCGACTTCAACTTCATTCGATGTCCTCGTTCTACCAAGAGTGTTTGGCCTATTTGAGGTTGATTCTCAGTTTGACGACGTTACTTTGCGCGACGATTAACTGACACCGGAAGAGACGGAGTGACTGCATTAAATCGATTTGAGAACTGCGCAATTTGTTGACTATTCTTCGCTAATTCGGTTTTGAGCTTGGTGTTTGCAACTTCCAGATACTTTGTTAGCTCAGAAATTACATTTCCGACTGAAGAAAAGGCATTTTGCGCATTCATTACACATCCAGTGCAGACTAGATAAATCGGATTTAGCATTGAACGGATTTTAATCAATTCCTGCGCATCGCCCCAATACATCGGTCAATCTCATCGCCACCGTCGTGAGTGTGACTGTAGGGCAACCAAAACATCATTCTAGCCAAAACATCATTAGCGTTCAACTCAATACAAGTCGCTCTGACAGGCTGCTCGGTTCGTGCGTTACTGCACGAATGTAAGTGGCCCATTTAAACGCGTGGTGATTTTTTGTCATTTGCTGGGTGAAGTACACATTCACTAGTTTTTACTGTGATGAATTTCATATTCGTGGCTCACTGGGCGATGTGAGTTTGGTTGTTTACTTTTCTTCCTCTTCGAGAATGTGAGATCGATTCCAAGGAAGGAAGAAAATTAAAAAAAAATAAATGAAAAAAATATCACCTCCATCCAGTGCTTCCGAATATTTACAAGCCTGCTTGTAGCACGCTGCAACAATCCTCTGACACAGTATTGTCTATTGGGTGGGAGTAGGCTCGGATGTCCTTCCTGATTACCGCAGATTTGGCTCTGAACACATAAGCGTCAACTCTCGCATAACCTCCTTGCATGCCGCAAGGCATGCATAGACAACTATGTGATCGTTAAGACGACTACACTAGCCGGATCCAACAGCAGCCACAATGGGGCACCCAATCGCACACGCAAAAAAATACGTTCATGAATTCGGGATTTTTTCGGGAACAACAGTCACATTTTCTGGAACGTTCTGGAAAACGTGACTGGTGTTCCCGAATCCATGAGTTAAATCACGGTGTCTTTTTGCTGGTTCACGAATTCGGGAACGCTTTTTTTGCGTGCAATGATCCTTGTAAATAAATATATGATATTTGATGGAACGACATCTGGCAATAAGGGGGGACACTTTTAATAGATGAATTGGTCTTTATCGGTCACAACCTAGGTCATTGGGAGACGGCAAGGGTGTAGGCTGTTGTGAGTCAGTGGAGGTGTTGGTCGAAGTAAAAATAATTACGTCCTTCTGATTAACCGCGTAAACTACAGTAGGGATCAGAAACAGGCCGTACTGTCCCTCTGCGCCCTAGTCGTGGAGGCGAAGTCGTAGTGGAAAACCTACTACTAGAGACCAGTAAGAAGGCATAAGATCCGCCTCTTTACTAAGGAAAAGGAGATGGCGTTTTGGCCATGATTCTTATGACTGTAAGGGACCTAATCGCAGTAAGCTTTGCCGTAGGTGCGAAGCTAAAGGCCACCACGCTCGCATATAATAGACCGCATCTGGGCACATACAACGGGCACCTCACCGGTGTTCAGGCTTGTCCGGCCTCTACAAGTAGTCCAGACATGCAAGTATCACAGTAAGTCGAGACAGCTCGACTGCTGCTACAACAGTCGGTTTAAAGTTTAAAGCTAATGTAGTCGCCCCATACCGCAAAGTGGCGGACGGTACCCCATCCAGGAGATAACATAATCTTTATACGATGTGGATTTTGTCATATCAAAGTTAAACGGAGTTTGCATTTATGAACCGATTGGTGTCATAGGTCCAGTTGGTCGGGGTTCAACCAAACCGCACCAAGCGGCTTTTTGACTGATTTGTGACATTTTGTTCGTACAAGGAAAACGGAAATCATTCCAAATCAATTCATGTGTACATTTGTTGTAGGATATCCTCAGTTATAGTGTTGAGGGATATCCGATACGATTGACGATCAATTAAATTTGCTAAACGAAAGTTTGAGCAGAAAAATGGGTGATTTTTTGTTGGCGCTTGGTGCGATTTGGCTGAACCCCGACCAGTTGTGATACAAGCCATGACATTTCTTCAGTCACTATGGAAGGAAACCTATGCAATTAATTGCATATTATTCGGCAACTCGGCCGTACGAAAACCATTTTTTTGTTAAATATCTTGGCTGTGCATATGCACAGCATATGTTTCGAAATGGACAAATTGATATGAAATTTGCGAAAAAAATCCACGTGTCTTGGAGGGACTCGAACCCTCAACCTCCTACTCTCTAGATAGGCGTGATAACCCCTACACAACAAGACCACTTAAAGGTCACGTTTGCGGAAAAGCCATCAGAATCCGAGTACCAACCTCCACCGCGGTTAGCTCTTTTTTGCAAATTGAATATCTTTCGGATGCTTGATTTGTCCAATCTCCACATGTGCTTTACTGTTGTATATCCACAGCCAAGCGAGTGCACATTGTTTATTAAACGAGAGGATCGCACTCCATGCCCCCCAGCAACGGACTGGGCGGGACGGTATAGAATGCGAATTCAATCGCACTCTGCTGTGCCAAAGGCTTGCTTGGCTAAAGCATTTGATGAGTTTGATTGCCTTTACCTATGATTTGGACGACCAACCGCCCAACGAATACCAACTTCCGCCGCCACTTGATCGCTCAGGAATCACTGGAGCTTGGTCAAACTTTACAATATTGGTCACATTCCACAAATCAAGTCTGTTGCTAATTCTTGTTGGATCTGTTCAATGCACTCTATCGCTTCGACAAGTGATCTAAAACTCTGATTTGACTTCACACTTCAACTTCAACACTTCTTGCTTGTAATTGAAAATCTTTAAAGTTGTGTTAGCCATTGTTACAATGTCGAAAAAAAAAATTCTTCAAACATCGGCGCAGTTCAGGCCATTCTGCAGGCCATGTACAGGGTGTGGGGTCTCCAGGTAGCCTTGAGAGAAAAGGCGTAGGATTCCCAATCCGCAGATGGCGAGTTCGGTTCTTGGTTCGGTCTAGGATATTTTTGTGTGGGAAACTCCCTGAGTATAGTGTATCTACTGTACTTGCCCCACAAGATGCATCCTCAATGAGTATTACAATGGCAATGGCGGGCATAAAAAAGTTATCAATTATTAACTGTGGATATGCCTTTACAACACTGAGTTGGAAAGCAGGCCAAGTTCCAGTTGGAATGTAGAGCCATAGAAGTAGAAGAAGACCCTGCCCAGACACTGTCACCAGCGATGTCGTTTGTTCATTTGATGGGTGTATCTCTGGCCCGAGGATAAACTTTGTGTTTCGTTTGCACTTTCCCATTTTTTGTTGGCACGAAAGGAAAAGATTCACTTGCACAAAGTTTCCTGCATTATGCGGATAATTCCAACTATTGTTTCCACGAGGTGGGATTTCTGGGTGAAGTGGAATCAAGTTGATTTGCGAGTTTTAATGGAATGGGTTTCATTCTGTGGAAAGACAAGCCGAAGTACGATGATAAAGTTATGTAAAGCATTTCCATTTGTTGGCCGATTCAATTACTGAGCCAAATAGTTAATTCATAATGAGAGTAATTAAACATCTTTCCTATAAGTAGAAGAAGGCTTAGGTAAATTTATTCGATCTTAAGGTCATTAATAATATCAGTGTATTCGGAACTTTCAATACTAGGAACTTTTTTCAAATAGGCGTAACTGTATTTGACCTTGAAATTTGAAACAGCTCATATTCTCTCTGTTCAGCATATTTCTTTCAACTGACGTTACTACCAGATAGATCGCAATCTACTCTTTCTGTTGGGTGCATTAGTTGACCAAAATAGTTTGAATTAAGAGCGCAATCGCCATTCCAAAAATCAAGGTCAGAATCAATTAGGCCCATTTGAAAAAAGTTCCTAGAATAAATAACTAAGTACAGGATGGACGCTCCCTTCACATTATGGTTTGCTGACCCTTATCAAATTGTATTTTCACAAATTAATACGCCTCAACGCATTTCAATATTTCATATTCACGGGACAGTTGACGCTTAATTTGGTTTCCATGGCTCGTGTATTGCTTGCGAGAAGGGAAATCACCCACGTTTTGGCACCCACTTTTTTCGTGGAAGTGCAAAGGTTTTGTTTTGATGATTGAAGCCACTTCACGTTTTCTCATTCCGACTTGCGTAATAGATTTGAAGAAAGTTAAGAAGAGTTACATCAATCTTGTTTTCGCTGGAAAAAAATCCATCAGAAAAGTATATGAACATCGATTTAACATTTATACATATGCAATGAAGTAACTGAGTTGGCAAAGATCTCGAATGGTGTAACTCAACATTTGGATATATCAATTATCTATAATAAAAATTACAACGAACAGCTTCAGGATTGCTGAACGAAAAGTGGACGTAGGACAATGGAATTCAATAGGCTCATCGAACATAATCCAAATCAAATCCAATCCAAATCCAATCCAAATCCAATCCAAATCCAATCCAAATCCAATCCAAATCCAATCCAAATCCAATCCAAATCCAATCCAAATCCAATCCAACTCCAATCCAAATCCAATCCAAATCCAATCCAAATCCAATCCAAATCCAATCCAAATCCAATCCAAACCAAATCCAATCCAATCCAAAACCAATCCAAACCAATCCAAACCAATCCAAACCAATCCAAACCAATCCAAACCAATCCAAACCAATCCAAACCAATCCAAACCAATCCAAACCAATCCAAACCAATCCAAACCAATCCAAACCAATCCAAACCAATCCAAACCAATCCAAACCAATCCAAACCAATCCAAACCAATCCAAACCAATCCAAACCAATCCAAACCAATCCAAACCAATCCAAACCAATCCAAACCAATCCAAACCAATCCAAACCAACCAAACCAATCCAAACCAATCCAAACCAACCAAACCAATCCAAACCAATCCAAACCAACCAAACCAATCCAAACCAATCCAAACCAACCAAACCAATCCAAACCAATCCAAACCAATCCAAACCAATCCAAACCAATCCAAACCAACCAAACCAATCCAAACCAATCCAAACCAACCAAACCAATCCAAACCAATCCAAACCAATCCAAACCAATCCAAACCAATCCAAACCAATCCAAACCAAACCAATCCAAACCAACCAATCCAAACCAATCCAAACCAACCAAACCAATCCAAACCAATCCAAACCAATCCAAACCAACCAAACCAATCCAAACCAATCCAAACCAATCCAAACCAATCCAAACCAATCCAAACCAATCCAAACCAATCCAAACCAATCCAAACCAATCCAAACCAATCCAAACCAATCCAAACCAATCCAAACCAACCAAACCAATCCAAACCAATCCAAACCAATCCAAACCAATCCAAACCAACCAAACCAATCCAAACCAACCAAACCAATCCAAACCAATCCAAACCAATCCAAACCAACCAAACCAATCCAAACCAATCCAAACCAACCAAACCAATCCAAACCAATCCAAACCAATCCAAACCAATCCAAACCAATCCAAACCAACCAAACCAACCAAACCAATCCAAACCAATCCAAACCAACCAAACCAATCCAAACCAACCAAACCAATCCAAACCAATCCAAACCAACCAAACCAACCAAACCAATCCAACCAATCCAAACCAATCCAAACCAACCAAACCAATCCAAACCAATCCAAACCAATCCAAACCAATCCAAACCAATCCAAACCAACCAAACCAATCCAAACCAATCCAAACCAATCCAAACCAACCAAACCAATCCAAACCAACCAAACCAATCCAAACCAATCCAAACCAATCCAAACCAATCCAAACCAATCCAAACCAATCCAAACCAATCCAAACCAACCAAACCAATCCAAACCAATCCAAACCAATCCAAACCAATCCAAACCAACCAAACCAATCCAAACCAACCAAACCAACCAAACCAATCCAAACCAATCCAAACCAATCCAAACCAATCCAAACCAACCAAACCAATCCAAACCAATCCAAACCAATCCAAACCAATCCAAACCAATCCAAACCAACCAAACCAATCCAAACCAATCCAAACCAACCAAACCAATCCAAACCAATCCAAACCAACCAAACCAATCCAAACCAACCAAACCAACCAAACCAATCCAAACCAATCCAAACCAATCCAAACCAACCAAACCAATCCAAACCAATCCAAACCAACCAAACCAATCCAAACCAACCAAACCAATCCAAACCAATCCAAACCAATCCAAACCAATCCAAACCAACCAAACCAATCCAAACCAATCCAAACCAATCCAAACCAATCCAAACCAATCCAAACCAATCCAAACCAACCAAACCAATCCAAACCAATCCAAACCAATCCAAACCAATCCAAACCAATCCAAACCAATCCAAACCAATCCAAACCAATCCAAACCAATCCAAACCAATCCAAACCAACCAAACCAACCAAACCAATCCAAACCAATCCAAACCAATCCAAACCAATCCAAACCAACCAAACCAACCAAACCAATCCAAACCAATCCAAACCAACCAAACCAATCCCAAACCAATCCAAACCAATCCAAACCAACCAAACCAATCCAAACCAATCCAAACCAATCCAAACCAATCCAAACCAATCCAAACCAATCCAAACCAATCCAAACCAATCCAAACCAATCCAAACCAATCCAAACCAATCCAAACCAATCCAAACCAATCCAAACCAATCCAAACCAACCAAACCAATCCAAACCAATCCAAACCAATCCAAACCAATCCAAACCAATCCAAACCAACCAAACCAATCCAAACCAACCAAACCAATCCAAACCAATCCAAACCAATCCAAACCAATCCAAACCAACCAAACCAATCCAAACCAACCAAACCAATCCAAACCAATCCAAACCAATCCAAACCAACCAAACCAATCCAAACCAATCCAAACCAATCCAAACCAATCCAAACCAATCCAAACCAATCCAAACCAATCCAAACCAACCAAACCAATCCAAACCAATCCAAACCAATCCAAACCAATCCAAACCAATCCAAACCAACCAAACCAATCCAAACCAATCCAAACCAATCCAAACCAATCCAAACCAATCCAAACCAACCAAACCAATCCAAACCAATCCAAACCAATCCAAACCAATCCAAACCAATCCAAACCAATCCAAACCAACCAAACCAATCCAAACCAACCAAACCAATCCAAACCAATCCAAACCAACCAAACCAATCCAAACCAATCCAAACCAATCCAACCAAACCAATCCAAACCAATCCAAACCAATCCAAACCAATCCAAACCAATCCAAACCAATCCAAACCAACCAAACCAATCCAAACCAATCCAAACCAACCAAACCAATCCAAACCAATCCAAACCAATCCAAACCAATCCAAACCAACCAAACCAATCCAAACCAATCCAAACCAATCCAAACCAACCAAACCAATCCAAACCAATCCAAACCAACCAAACCAATCCAAACCAATCCAAACCAATCCAAATCCAATCCAAACCAATCCAAACCAATCCAAACCAATCCAAACCAATCCAAACCAATCCAACCAACCAACCAAACCAATCCAAACCAACCAAACCAATCCAAACCAATCCAAACCAACCAAATCCAAACCAATCCAAACCCAACCAAACCAATCCAAACCAATCCAAACCAATCCAAACCAACCAAACCAATCCAAACCAATCCAAACCAATCCAAACCAATCCAAACCAATCCAAACCAATCCAAACCAACCAAACCAATCCAAACCAATCCAAACCAATCCAAACCAATCCAAACCAATCCAAACCAATCCAAACCAATCCAAACCAATCCAAACCAATCCAAACCAATCCAAACCAACCAAACCAATCCAAACCAATCCAAACCAACCAAACCAATCCAAACCAATCCAAACCAATCCAAACCAATCCAAACCAATCCAAACCAATCCAAACCAATCCAAACCAATCCAAACCAATCCAAACCAATCCAAACCAATCCAAACCAATCCAAACCAACCAAACCAATCCAAACCAATCCAAACCAATCCAAACCAATCCAAACCAATCCAAACCAACCAAACCAATCCAAACCAATCCAAACCAATCCAAACCAACCAAACCAATCCAAACCAATCCAAACCAACCAAACCAACCAAACCAACCAAACCAATCCAAACCAATCCAAACCAATCCAAACCAATCCAAACCAATCCAAACCAATCCAAACCAATCCAAACCAACCAAACCAACCAAACCAACCAATCCAAACCAACCAAACCAATCCAAACCAACCAAACCAATCCAAACCAATCCAAACCAATCCAAACCAATCCAAACCAATCCAAACCAATCCAAACCAACCAACCAAACCAATCCAAACCAACCAAACCAATCCAAACCAATCCAAACCAATCCAAACCAATCCAAACCAACCAAACCAATCCAAACCAATCCCAAACCAATCCAAACCAAACCAATCCAAACCAATCCAAACCAAACCAATCCAAAACCCAATCCAAACCAATCCAAACCAATCCAAACCAACCAAACCAATCCAAACCAATCCAAACCAATCCAAACCAATCCAAACCAACCAAACCAATCCAAACCAACCAAACCAACCAAACCAATCCAAACCAATCCAAACCAATCCAAACCAATCCAAACCAATCCAAACCAACCAAACCAATCCAAACCAATCCAAACCAATCCAAACCAATCCAAACCAATCCAAACCAATCCAAACCAACCAAACCAATCCAAACCAATCCAAACCAACCAAACCAATCCAAACCAATCCAAACCAACCAAACCAATCCAAACCAATCCAAACCAATCCAAACCAATCCAAACCAACCAAACCAATCCAAACCAATCCAAACCAATCCAAACCAATCCAAACCAATCCAAACCAATCCAAACCAACCAAACCAATCCAAACCAATCCAAACCAATCCAAACCAACCAAACCAATCCAAACCAACCAAACCAATCCAAACCAATCCAAACCAATCCAAACCAATCCAAACCAACCAAACCAATCCAAACCAACCAAACCAACCAAACCAATCCAAACCAACCAAACCAATCCAAACCAACCAAACCAATCCAAACCAACCAAACCAATCCAAACCAACCAAACCAATCCAAACCAATCCAAACCAACCAAACCAATCCAAACCAATCCAAACCAACCCAACCAACCAAACCAATCCAAACCAACCAAACCAATCCAAACCAATCCAAACCAACCAAACCAATCCAAACCAATCCAAACCAACCAAACCAATCCAAACCAATCCAAACCAATCCAAACCAATCCAAACCAACCAAACCAATCCAAACCAACCAAACCAACCAAACCAATCCAAACCAATCCAAACCAACCAAACCAATCCAAACCAATCCAAACCAATCCAAACCAATCCAAACCAATCCAAACCAATCCAAACCAACCCAAACCAATCCAAACCAATCCAAACCAACCAAACCAATCCAAACCAATCCAAACCAATCCAAACCAATCCAAACCAATCCAAACCAACCAAACCAATCCAAACCAATCCAAACCAATCCAAACCAACCAAACCAATCCAAACCAACCAAACCAATCCAAACCAATCCAAACCAATCCAAACCAATCCAAACCAACCAAACCAATCCAAACCAATCCAAACCAATCCAAACCAATCCAAACCAATCCAAACCAATCCAAACCAATCCAAACCAACCAAACCAATCCAAACCAATCCAACCAACCAAACCAATCCAAACCAATCCAAACCAACCAAACCAATCCAAACCAATCCAAACCAATCCAAACCAATCCAAACCAATCCAAACCAATCCAAACCAATCCAACCAACCAATCCAAACCAATCCAAACCAATCCAAACCAATCCAAACCAATCCAAACCAATCCAAACCAATCCAAACCAATCCAAACCAATCCAAACCAATCCAAACCAACCAAACCAATCCAAACCAACCAAACCAAACCCAATCCAAACCAATCCAAACCAATCCAAACCAACCAAACCAACCAAACCAATCCAAACCAATCCAAACCAATCCAAACCAATCCAAACCAATCCAAACCAATCCAAACCAACCAAACCAATCCAAACCAATCCAAACCAATCCAAACCAATCCAAACCAATCCAAACCAATCCAAACCAATCCAAACCAATCCAAACCAATCCAAACCAACCAAACCAACCAAACCAATCCAAACCAATCCAAACCAATCCAAACCAATCCAAACCAATCCAAACCAATCCAAACCAATCCAAACCAATCCAAACCAATCCAAACCAATCCAAACCAATCCAAACCAATCCAAACCAACCAAACCAATCCAAACCAATCCAAACCAATCCAAACCAATCCAAACCAATCCCAAACCAATCCAAACCAATCCAAACCAATCCAAACCAATCCAAACCAATCCAAACCAATCCAAACCAACCAAACCAATCCAAACCAATCCAAACCAACCAAACCAATCCAAACCAATCCAAACCAATCCAAACCAATCCAAACCAATCCAAACCAATCCAAACCAATCCAAACCAATCCAAACCAATCCAAACCAACCAAACCAATCCAAACCAATCCAAACCAATCCAAACCAACCAAACCAACCAAACCAATCCAAACCAATCCAAACCAATCCAAACCAATCCAAACCAACCAAACCAATCCAAACCAACCAAACCAATCCAAACCAATCCAAACCAATCCAAACCAATCCAAACCAACCAAACCAATCCAAACCAACCAAACCAATCCAAACCAATCCAAACCAACCAAACCAATCCAAACCAACCAAACCAATCCAAACCAATCCAAACCAATCCAAACCAATCCAAACCAATCCAAACCAATCCAAACCAATCCAAACCAACCAAACCAATCCAAACCAATCCAAACCAATCCAAACCAATCCAAACCAATCCAAACCAATCCAAACCAATCCAAACCAATCCAAACCAATCCAAACCAACCAAACCAAACCAATCCAAACCCAATCCAAACCAATCCAAACCAACCAAACCAATCCAAACCAATCCAAACCAACCAAACCAACCAAACCAATCCAAACCAACCAAACCAATCCAAACCAATCCAAACCAATCCACATCCAATCCAAACCAACCAACCAAACCAATCCACATCCAATCCAAACCAATCCAAACCAATCCAAACCAACCAAACCAATCCAAACCAATCCAAACCAATCCAAACCAATCCAAACCAACCAAACCAATCCAAACCAATCCAAACCAATCCAAACCAATCCAAACCAATCCAAACCAACCAAACCAATCCAAACCAACCAAACCAATCCAAACCAATCCAAACCAATCCAAACCAATCCAAACCAATCCAAACCAATCCAAACCAACCAAACCAATCCAAACCAATCCAAACCAATCCAAACCAATCCAAACCAATCCAAACCAATCCAAACCAACCAAACCAATCCAAACCAATCCAAACCAATCCAAACCAATCCAAACCAATCCAAACCAATCCAAACCAACCAAACCAATCCAAACCAATCCAAACCAATCCAAACCAATCCAAACCAACCAAACCAATCCAAACCAATCCAAACCAATCCAAACCAATCCAAACCAACCAAACCAATCCAAACCAATCCAAACCAATCCAAACCAATCCAAACCAATCCAAACCAACCAAACCAACCAAACCAATCCAAACCAACCAAACCAACCAAACCAACCAAACCAATCCAAACCAATCCAAACCAATCCAAACCAATCCAAACCAATCCAAACCAACCAAACCAAACCAATCCAAACCAATCCAAACCAACCAAACCAATCCAAACCAATCCAAACCAATCCAAACCAATCCAAACCAATCCAAACCAACCAAACCAATCCAAACCAATCCAAACCAATCCAAACCAACCAAACCAATCCAAATCCAACCAAACCAATCCAAACCAATCCAAACCAATCCAAACCAATCCAAACCAACCAAACCAATCCAAACCAATCCAAACCAACCAAACCAATCCAAACCAATCCAAACCAATCCAAACCAACCAAACCAATCCAAACCAATCCAAACCAATCCAAACCAACCAAACCAATCCAAACCAACCAAACCAATCCAAACCAACCAAACCAATCCAAACCAATCCAAACCAATCCAAACCAATCCAAACCAATCCAAACCAATCCAAACCAATCCAAACCAATCCAAACCAATCCAAACCAATCCAAACCAATCCAAACCAATCCAAACCAACCAATCCAAACCAATCCAAACCAATCCAAACCAATCCAAACCAACCAAACCAATCCAAACCAACCAAACCAATCCAAACCAATCCAAACCAACCAAACCAACCAAACCAACCAAACCAATCCAAACCAATCCAAACCAATCCAAACCAACCAAACCAATCCAAACCAATCCAAACCAATCCAAACCAATCCAAACCAATCCAAACCAATCCAAACCAATCCAAACCAATCCAAACCAATCCAAACCAATCCAAACCAATCCAAACCAATCCAAACCAATCCAAACCAATCCAAACCAACCAAACCAATCCAAACCAATCCAAACCAATCCAAACCAATCCAAACCAATCCAAACCAACCAAACCAATCCAAACCAATCCAAACCAACCAAACCAATCCAAACCAATCCAAACCAATCCAAACCAATCCAAACCAATCCAAACCAACCAAACCAATCCAAACCAATCCAAACCAACCAAACCAATCCAAACCAACCAAACCAATCCAAACCAATCCAAACCAATCCAAACCAACCAAACCAATCCAAACCAACCAAACCAATCCCAAACCAATCCAAACCAATCCAATCCAAACCAATCCAAACCAATCCAACCAATCCAAACCAACCAAACCAATCCAAACCAATCCAAACCAAACCAAACCAATCCAAACCAAACCAACCAAACCAACCAAACCAACCAAACCAACCAAACCAACCAAACCAACCAAACCAATCCAAACCAATCCAAACCAATCCAAACCAATCCAAACCAATCCAAACCAACCAAACCAATCCAAACCAACCAAACCAATCCAAACCAATC
Source organism: Armigeres subalbatus (assembly GCF_024139115.2). Taxonomy (NCBI): domain Eukaryota; kingdom Metazoa; phylum Arthropoda; class Insecta; order Diptera; family Culicidae; genus Armigeres; species Armigeres subalbatus. The sequence continues at coordinate 36,798,806 of NC_085139.1, read as the reverse complement.
CAAACCAATCCAAACCAACCAAACCAATCCAAACCAATCCAAACCAACCAAACCAATCCAAACCAATCCAACCAATCCAAACCAATCCAAACCAATCCAAACCAACCAAACCAATCCAAACCAATCCAAACCAATCCAAACCAATCCAAACCAACCAAACCAATCCAAACCAATCCAAACCAATCCAAACCAACCAAACCAATCCAAACCAATCCAAACCAATCCAAACCAACCAAACCAATCCAACCAATCCAAACCAATCCAAACCAACCAATCCAAACCAATCCAAACCAACCAAACCAATCCAAACCAATCCAAACCAATCCAAACCAATCCAAACCAATCCAAACCAATCCAAACCAATCCAAACCAATCCAAACCAATCCAAACCAATCCAAACCAATCCAAACCAATCCAAACCAATCCAAACCAATCCAACCAATCCAAACCAATCCAAACCAATCCAAACCAACCAAACCAATCCAAACCAATCCAAACCAATCCAAATCCAATCCAAATCCAATCCAAATCCAATCCAAATCCAATCCAAATCCAATCCAAATCCAATCCAAATCCAATCCAAATCCAATCCAAATCCAATCCAAATCCAATCCAAATCCAATCCAAATCCAATCCAAATCTAACCTTTTCTCAAATCAAAAGCGTTGGAACATGTATTCGAGTACTATTTTCGGGGTCTCCAGTTAGCCTTGCGGATTAAAAACTTTCTTAGCACCCAGGGCACACCACATATGCAATGGCGGGCATAGAAAACCTTTCAATTAATTACTGAGGAAATGCTAATAGAATACTAAGTTGAAAAGCTGGCCAAGTTCCAATGGGAATTTTGAAGTAGAAAAAGACCATTTTCGATATTCAATTACCTTCCAGGAAGGATTTTCCACTTCACAGATGCTGCAGCTGCACATATTTCTTCGTGTTGCTAATTTTAACCGCAGGTGCAGATGCGGTGAGTTGGAAACCTAATTTTTGTCAAACTAATTCAACTTGAATTAACGAGTGGTGAGGCGTAAATTGTTTCAGGCGTTATTTTTCCTACACTTTCCTATTGCATATTACATCACGCACATATGAAGTATGAAATAAAAGAGGAAGATACTGATTGATGGCATCGTAAAACATACTATTTGTGCAAAAGGGTCATCTATTATGAGCTATTTTGATAAGGAAAACGCTCTTCCCATACGAATCGGCGCGGTGGTGAGAAAACAGAAGCAAATATCAAAATGTAGCCCGAAGTGCAAGTGCCAATCGATTTCACGTGGATCATCAATCAGTCAGAGCTGATGGATGGCCGAGGAGGAAAAGAAGGAAGATCCGACAACGACGACAAGGAAGCATCTACAGGGGGAAATGGTTTGCGTAATACGTTATTTCAAGTAAATAAACCGGGTTTAGCATGTAAGATGACGAGTTGATGGTGCCTTTGGGCTGTGAAGCGTTTGCTAAAGTGATTGATTTATTGACAAATTGACTGGGCTCGGGGAGGAGGGGCCACGGGTTATCGGTACGCTTGGGGGCCACTTTCCCTTTGACTCAGAGTGTTTCTCTGATTAACGATGCGATGGGGCTGGAAGTTCCTTTTACGGATCGAACTGTAAATAGCAGGAATTGATTTTCAATTTGTAAATTTGATGGAGAGCTCCGGATAGGTAAATCGATTTTCAATATCGATGAGCCTTACGTTCGAGCTTAATGAAGTTTGTGCTCTTAAATGGATTGAGAGTAGGATAAGATCTTTTATCTTTAAATGCGATTAGAATTGATGATGAGTGATCCAATTATTTTACGCATTGATGAGTTGACTCAAACAGATTGCAACACGTTTGCAGTATCTTGCCATTACTCAATTGATCAATTAGAAAACAATTTTTAAACTTCTATAGTTGTTGAGCCAGTTAATCAATTTTTAATCTATTTATATCACATGAATGATGATTTTGCTGGTAAATTCTGGCTTTCGATAGTAACAGATTAGGTTGGCATTACCATTGCTTGGTCAGCAAATTGCATCAAAAGCAGCGTTCATCATTTCTCCTGTTTATCATCACTAATCTCATAAATCAAATGATTGATAATCCTACCAGGTAATTCATAGCCCATTCATATGATGTCGCTCCATCGTTACGCTCGTATTCTATGTGTAGCACTTTGCACGTCAACACGAAAAAGAACTACCAAAACATCACTTTCAATTAACGGTCAAAAGCTTTCAAATCCACGAACGGGGAATGAGAAAAAAATCGAACGAATACTTCCGCGAAACGTCCCGACGCTTATCTCGCCACCGAATGGGCAAAACTGGCAAACGGCTCCTCGTCACATCTGGGTCAAACCTGTGGCATCGAAATGGCCTCGTAGAGGTTCTTCCTTACCACCTACACAGAGCGCGACCCCAGCAGTCACTTGAGAGTCGGATCTTATCATTCACACACGTTATCCAGTTCAGACGGCTTGGCTGGGCTGGGTTCCTGCTTCATGCTGCTTGTACTCCGGCAACGCTTTCAATTGGATAAGTGGATTGCGCTTCACCCGTCCAGCAGCGGATTCAATTGGATAACGAGGTTATCAGTTGCGATTCAACGAGTGAATTGCTGACCCTACTCAAGCCATTGAAAAACTACATACTTGCCCCACTCATATCGTACCATTCTAATACCCAGTTCGCAGAGAAAAGAGGTGGAAAAAAATCTAATCGATTCACCTAACGGTGATGGTTTCTTTTTCGATTATCGTCTACGGTTCATCATTTCGGTATAACGAATTGAAGACACTTATAAATTTTATGATTGGTTGATATTTTTCAAAATAGGTATTCTAAACTTGTTTGAACGAATTCTAACCATAATACACAACCGTTAAAAATATTGGGTAATGTGGTAGTTTGTTCTTATTTCTGTAGAACCTACAACCATTCTATACATCAAGGTATCCGTTTTCGCCCGAGAAAACGTTCTGACAAACGTGAGAGATTTGTCATGTCCGTCGTGGGATCATCTCCGGAGAACTTATTCTGCCGCCGATGGACGAGTGGCCGGCGTTATTCTGTGATGATAGCTCGAGCCGACAACCGTTTGCCGTTCAACGCTCCACAGGGGATGGATACCTGCAGCGACGCGATGTTGTGTGAAAGAAGGTCCATTGGCACAATTCAACGGATACTACACGGATATCTGGATGAATGGAAACGAAATTGACGACGTCGATGATTAGGTGACGCTGGTTGCTTGGAGAGGAATGGGGCGAAAAAAAGGTCCAGTAAGGCAAATGGACATTGAAAAGCCGGCAGCCCGGCCGAGTGGAATAAACTGTCCAAACTTGGAATTGCTTCATGGCTGGTGTCGTTGGATATGGGCAGTGGCGCCGGGAGTGGGTGGGACAAGTAGGACATGTCCTACGCATGAATTTGCCTGGGTGGGACAGTCAAAGCATTGTCCTACCCATGATTATGGTAGGAACATATGAAGTCATCGCCTGGCAAGAATCTGTGCGTTATTAAATGGTGATTTCAAAGTTAATCGGAGTGTTTAGAACAATCATGGACGTTTCTGGGATTCTAAAGGAATAGAGCTCTGATTGTTCTTTAGGGCTTTAGGACCGAAAGCGCTCAGGATGTTTAAAGCAAGTATGTTCTCGATCATTTAGCAATCCGGTCTCCATCATTTACTAGTTTGTCAATAACTCATACCACAGGCTAAATTCCAAAATGTGTTGTACGCTGAACTTTTAGCGTGGAGGTTTTTCTACAACTCTGCCTAACAAGTCATTCTTTGAATTCAACTAAAACGAAGTTAAAATGCTAGTTGCAGTAACTTACAATGGATGATAACAAAACATCAATCATTTAGTTTTAGTTGCTGCAATTAGTGCAAACAACGAACTACTAGGCAGAGTTGTAGAAAACCTTCGCACTAGAATTTCACCATACTACACATTTCAGCCTCTGTAATGAGTAATAGACACACTTTTAAATTATCAAACCCAGATTACTAAATGATCGAAAACATCTTTGGTCTAAAAGTTTTCCAGAGGCAACAATCAACAATCAATAATAGTTAAATAAAGTTCGTTTAAATGGGTTATAAGAAGCCCACGGAAAAAAGTTTTCTACAAACTTCGAAAGATTCATTGAAAACTGAGGAACCACAAACAGATCTGCTCCGTCATAAATTCTGAGCTCCCATAAAGATTTTCAGACAATCATACCATTTCTTGGATGTTTGCTTTGAATCGGTAGATCCATATCCATTTCTGAATGTTAATAAAAATATCAAATGAATTGATTGAACCCATTGAATATTTATACAAATTTCTGTGATCCATGACCTCTACTGGAAGCTTGGAAAAATGTTTGATAATCGTAGGAAAGATGTATGTCATGCTTCTGAGCAATCCTTACACAATCTTGGAAAAACAATATTTGTCCTAAAAATGGTAGGAAATTTGTCAAATTATGTATTGAATTCTGTTCAAAAAGATCCATTCAAGTCCTGATTATTTTTAGAACTGATTAAGTTGTTCCCACATTAACAGCAACTATGAAAGGTCATAGAGTTCTCTGTACCTCTGTGGAAACGGATGGAAGTGATGCTACTCTCATAATAAAATTTAGGATTGTAACACCCACGAATTTGTGCGAATCGATTTAACCCTCTAGTGCCCAAGACTGCCTTTAGACGGGGTATTTTGATTATTTATTGTAATTTCCAATTGATCAGATTTCGAAAAGTTTTTGATGTTGATTAATAATATAAACTTCAATGCATGTTTAAGTGTGGTTTAAAGTTAGATTTCAAAGTTCTACACATTTATAAAAAAATATTGAAAATTGATTAATATTTTGTTCCTCCGTGTTTACGCTCGTATACCTTTAAAGAATGAAATATTTGAAGTTTAGTATTTTTCTACAACTAATCTTATTCAATAGAAGGTTATAGTTGAGGGGATCAAATGCAAAGGGGTGTAAGTGACAAAAACTCAGTTTCGAGAAAAATGGGTGCAAAGTTTTTCATTATTTTTTCGCTCCATACAATTTGTATAAGAGTTCAAAAAAATACAAATTTTCTGTAAATTTTCACATTTATTTTAAACAACGTACACACTATATCAAGTTATTGCCGCACAGCTCTAAAACCAAAGCATTTTTCGCTATAGTCAACTCAAATTCGACAAAAATGTCACTTACACCCCTCTGCTTCTAACCCCCTCAGTTGTGAATGTTACACTCTAAATTATTTATCTAGCTCGTTACACAGAAAATAAAACATTAACACTGCAAATTTAAAAATTGCGATGAGTCAGCATTGAATTATAATTTTCAAACTCTAAATATGTTGAAAAATTAAAAAAAAATAATAAATTCAAGAAATTATTAATTTGGATAAAACTTGAAAAACAAAATTTTAAAAAATCAAAGTGTGAAATTGACAAAATCGCGAAATAAAATTTGTAATGCCCAAACCGTGTTTAGATCGATTTTAGAAAGCAAAATAGTGATTTTGAGCGAAAACAAAAATGTGGGTTGTAGTGGGTTAATCTAAAGCTAATCCCAGAAATCGACCCATATCGACATTTCCAGTTTGTCCTACCCACGACTCGGAACGTGGATGCGCCTCTGGATATGGGTGATGTCAGAACGAATCGGTTTCATGTAGAAAGAACCGGACGAATATCGGACGATTGCCATTAATCGGATTTCCTTGATCCAAAGTAGGAAAACTACCTGTCTTACATTTTATTTCCAAAAAACGCTGCTAAAATCAAACCTTTTAAATCATATAGAGGTATTTACTCGAAGGCGAAAACATCCACTCAATTCATTGATTTTTGGACACTTTTAGATTACGATACATAATCATAGAAATCCAAAGACGCTAATTGAGTATGTTATTATCGGGGAAGGGTCGTTTGGCCGAAAACCATTCAGCCGAAAGCCATTTGGTCGAATGTCGAGCAAACCGTTAGGCCCAAATTCATCTGGCCGAAAGTCATTTGGCCGAAAGCTTCGTTTGGCCGAAAGGGTCATTTGGTCGAAAGGGTCGTTTGGCCGTAAGGGTCATTAGACCTGAAAGGGTCATTTGGCCGAACGAGTCATTTGGCCGAAAGGGTCATTTGGCCGAAAGGGTCGTTTGACCGAAAGGGTCATAAGGTCGAAAGGGTCATTTGGTTGAAACGGTCATTTGGTCGAAAGGGTCATTTGGCCGAAAGGGTCATTTGGCCGAAAAGTTCGTTTGGCGAATAGGTCGTTTGAAAAGTGAGAAATTAGGAATAAGAAAAGAGATGTCTCACTTCTCACTCTTCATTTTTCTCATCTCACTGTAAAAAGTTAGAACCGCGAAATCACTTTTTTTCACAGTGACAGTGCTGGTAGCGATCAATGCCGCTCAAAATAGTGACTTTAGTGACCAACGCTAAAGAAAAAAGAGACCAAATAGTGACATCCATTACAGAAAAAGTGACCAAATAGTGACTATTAGTATCAAATGCGGTGACAAAAATTGACTTTTATATGCAGTACATTATTTTTTTTTATTTTTGTCTCCCTCTTTTATATTATTTAGCCGAAAATGAGGAAACGATAAATTTAGAATTGCTAAAACATGTTTTAACAATTCCATTTTTACTAAATATTATTTCATCGCCACTAGAAGAGCATTAGAACTTTTTTTTTGTAACGAACTGATGGGCAGTGAGTTTTAAGAAATTGAATTAATTTCCCCCGATCGCTCGTGTTTTTTGTTTGGAAGCAGAACGATCACGGATCATCGAGATATTTGTTTCTGATTTTTTGAGGGAGAGAAAATTAATTAGTGAATAAAACATTTAATGCGTTCGCTCGTGTTTTCTTGTACACACAGAAAGATCCACGATCATCAAAATATGTGGTTCTGTTAAATGCAGATCAGTAAATTACTTTGACCCAACTTCGCACACAAATTTTCTATAGAGATCTTTCTCACCTAATCAACTAGGTATCCCTTTCCCGTGGCGCTTTAAAAGATGCAGAAGATTCCTCTGTCTCTTGTAGCAATGAGTGCCGAACTAATTCTTCTCCGCTAATCCTCAAATGGCGAGGCATCGTTATAAATCTTGAGATATTACTTACTTGATACTTGATGGGCTACAGCTCTTCGATGAACCTACGCCGAATGCAGTATCCTTCTCCACTGGACTCGATCCTGGGCCAATCGCTTCCAGTCGCCCTGAACATTGAGCGCCCTCAGGCCCTCTTCAACTGCAAATAGCCATCGTGTACGCGGCCTTCCACGAAGCCTGCGGCCTCTTCTGGGTTCTCTACTAAATATTATCTTCGCTTGACGTTCTTCCGGCATACGAACAACGTGACCAGCCCACCGTAGTCTGCCGTGTTGTATAAGCTTAATAATATCCAGCCCTTTATACACCTGGTACAATTCGTGATTCATGAGACGCCGCCAGATGCCGTTCTCCTGTTTACCGCCGAGTATTGTCCGCAGCACCTTACGCTCAAACACTCCGAGAGCTCTCCGATCAGCCTCCTTTAGCGTCCATGTCTCATGGCCGTATAAAGCCACCGGAAGATTCAGAGTAGTATACAGCGCGAGTTTTGTTTTCGTTTGCAGACTACGGGACTTAAGCTGGTTACGAAGTCCGTAATAAGCCCTATTTGCAGCTGCAATACACCTTTTCACCTCGCGGGTAACATCATTATAGCACGTCACTAATGTTCCAAGATACACAAATTCTTCTACCACTTCAAATTTTTCACCATCCAGCACTATTTCGCTACCACCACCACTAATGAACCCACGTTGATTGCCAGCGACCATGTACTTCGTTTTGCTGGTATTGATCGTGAGTCCAATCCTCGCTGTCTCCCTCTTAAAAGGCGCAAAAGCCTCTTCCACGGCACGGCGATCAATTCCGATAATATCGATATCGTCCGCAAATCCCAGGAGCATATGCGATTTTGTGATAATGGTACCGCTTCTTTGCACACCAGCTCTCGTGATCGCTCCCTCGAGCACTATATTGAACAGTAGATTCGAGAGTGCATCACCCTGCTTTAATCCATCTAAGGTAACAAATGACGTCGATATTTCATCGCAACCCTTACACTTGATTTCGATCCGTCCAACGTTATACGAATCAGCCGTATCAGTTTCGCCGGAAAACTATGTTCAAGCATAATTTGCCATAATTCATTCCGTTTCACTGAATCGTACGCCGCCTTGAAATCAATAAACAGATGATGTGTCTGCAAGTTGTATTCCCGGAATTTATCAAGGATTTGTCTCAGGGTAAACATTTGATCCGTTGTTGATCGGCCCTCACGAAATCCTGCTTGGTATTCGCCGACGAAGGACTCTTCAAGCGGTCTCAATCTGTTGAACAGAATACGGGACATAATTTTGTACGCCGAATTAAGGAGGGTTATTCCTCGGTAATTGGCGCACTCCAGTCTGTGCCCTTTCTTAAAGAGAGGGCAAATAAGGCCGTCCAACCAGCTAGCAGGCATTTCCTCGTCTTCCCATATTTTCGACATAATATGGTGCAGAACTTCATAAAGCTGCTCACTGCCATGTTTGAGAAGTTCAGCCGGGAGCTGGTCCTTCCCCGCAGCCTTATTGTTTTTCAACTCTTTGACAGCTTTTTTAACCTCATCTAGTGTAGGTGACTCCACAGCTTGTCCATCGTCGCTAATATTTATTCTGTTCACCGATGCACCGTCACTTCCTCCATTCAACAAAGTCTCGAAGTGTTGCTTCCACCTGACAGCCACTTCAGTTTTATCTGTCAGCAAATTCCCTTGTTGGTCGTTGCACATGACGGGAGATGGCGCTGTCTTTCTCCGCACGCCATTGACAGACTCATAAAATCTCCGCATATCGTTCTGCTCCATTTTTTCCTGCGCCTCACTAATAACTTGTTCTTCGTACTCTTTTTTCTTCCTGTGGTGGGTTCGTTTTTCGGCTGCTCTTGCTTCCATGTACCGATCTCTATTCGATCGGGTACCTGACACCAACATCCGGCTTCTGGCAACGTTCTTCTCGTCTGTCACTCTCTGGCACTCTACATCGAACCAAACGTCCTGGGTCGCCTCTGTGCACTGCCTACCACTTCTCGTGCTGTTGTGCTCACCGCTCCATGGACCGACTCCCATAGATCGTTGATGTTGTCGCTAACGTTGATTGCACTTATCCGTTCGTCGGGCTTCTGGCGGTACTCAGCCGATACTCCTTCCGCCGACAATCGCTGGATATTGTAACGCATCGTTCGCTGTGATCTTTCGTTCGATACAGTTGACAACCGTGATCGAATTTTACTGACAACGAGGTAGTGATCAGAGTCAATGTTCGGACCTCTGAATGTCCGCACATCGATAACATCCGAGAAATGGCGCCCATCCACCAGAACATGGTCTATCTGGTTGCAAGTTTCACCATTTGGGTGTCTCCAGGTGTGCTTTCGGATGTTCTTTCGTGCAAAGTAGGTGCTACTGATGGCCATCCCTCTGGCAGCAGCAAAATTTACTAGCCGTAGGCCGTTGTTATTGGTAGCGGAGTGAAGGCTCTCCCTACCGATTATGGGACGGAAAAGTCCTCTCTACCGACCTGAGCGTTAGCGTCTCCGATAACAATTTTCACGTCATGCTTTGGGCACTCTCCATAGGCTTTATCAAGACATTCATAAAACGTGTCCTTCACGTCGTCGGATTTATCGTTTGTCGGTGCGTAAACGTTGATTAGGCTGTAATTGAAGAATTATCCTCCGTATCCTCAACACACAGATTCGTTCGCTAATGGGTTTCCACCGCATCACTCGCTTCATCTGCTTGCCCATCACTACGAAACTAACTCCATGCTCTGCTTTTTCACCGCCGCTGTGATAGATGTTATACTTGAATGCAGTATTGGTCGTGGTGTCCACGGCTCGGAATTCACGTTCTCCGGATCTAGGCCATCGGACTTCTTGAATAGCAGCCACGTTCACTCCAACCTTCTGCAGTTCACGAGCCAGAAGGCTCACTCGTCCAGGTTCATTTAGGGTCCTGACATTCCAGGTACCGAGTTTCCAATCATAGTCCTTATTTCGTTGCCGGGTCGGTTGCCAAAAATAACGTTCTCTTTTACTTCTATCTCCATTTTTCGTGGTATTTGAGAGGCTTCAACATATTGAACACAGTGTTGGTATAATCAAGCTCAAATCTCAATCATCGAAGCCTCATGCGCGAGTTAACTCGCTTGCAATTCTGCAGAGAGAGCATCGCGCTTGAGTTTTTAAACAAAATCGTATCGTTTCGCTCATTCGCCGAAAAATGATTTCACTTCAAAAAGAGTTGAAACCCAATCGAAGTGTATTTTATGCTATTGTAGTATTGTTTTTTGAATTTAACGAAAAAGAACACGTGAAAATCATGCAATGAAGCAAATCGCGAGTCGAATCAAGAATGATTTACTGAGCTATTAATCGGGTGAGGTTTGACTCGCGCTTGATTTGAATCATAGATGAGATTTGAGAATTTGTAGTTTTTACCAATACTATTTCAACAACAATTTTGAAGTGAGTTCCACAGAACTGTGATAATTATGGTTATAACTATATATATAGTTATATTTATAACTATATAGAAAAACACAATAATGAAGCCAAAAAACCCTGATTAATCCACCTAGCAGTGTTGGAGCCTTTCTCGTGCAAAAAAAAACTAAAAAATATGAGTAAGTGTTTTTTAGCGTGTTTCGCTAAGATAATAGTATTTTGGTCATAACTTTTGATCCCATTGTCCAATTTGTCCAGTTTCAATAGCAAACAATCGGACAGGGTTCTCAGTCGAATGGAACTTGTTGCGAGTAATTCGGCCAATGCTAAGTTCCAAAAAGTGTGTCTACAAAATTTTGTACACTTACACACATACACACACATACATACACTGTGGGTCTCCAAGCCTTCTATCAAAAGTTTGGTTTTGGAGTGATCACATAGCCTTTACGTATACTTAGTATACGAGAAAGGCAAAAATGTGATAGTTATATTTAGTATGGGATTCAAACGTATTCGTAGAAAATACACTTCTCGGGAACTTATAATCCCTGTTGGCCAATAAGAACACCGTCTGACTAAGCTTCAGGGCAAGTTTAAAGTCACGAAGAAGCTTAGAGCAACTTTCGGATCAACAAGCACCAAGCGTTCCTTTTCTCTAGATCCGTCGTTTGACTCTCGCCATGAAAAAAACATCATTCGACGAATACAGAAAGCTTCAAATAAAGCATTTTTTTTCCTTTCTGGGGCGATATACCCAGTCAATAGTTTCAAAATAGTTGAAAATAGTGACTTTTTGGGAGGAAAAGTGACTTTAATGACTTCAGCTCGAAAAAAGAGACTTTTTAGTGATTTAGTCGAATAAAGTGACCAAGTCACTAAAAAGTAACCCGCTACCAGGACTGCAGTGAGAAGTGAGAAATGAGGAGTGAGAAGTGAGACGTCTCACTTCTCACTCGTCATTTATCACTTCTCACTGTGAAAAGTGAGTAGTGCGAAGTGGGTAGTGAGACTTTTTCCACAGTGAGAAGTGAGAAATGAGAAGTGAGAAGTGAGACGTCTCTCTTTTCACCTTCTCACTTTTCAAATGACCTATTCGGCCAAATGACCCTTTCGGCCAAATGACCTTTTCGGTCATTTCGTTTAAACGACCCTTTCGGCCAAATGACCTTTTCGGCCAAATGAGCCTTTCGGCCTAATGACCCTTTCGGCCTAATGACCCTTTCGGCCTAATGACCCTTTGGACCTAATGACCCTTTCGGCCAAATGACCCTTTCGGCCAAATTACCCTTTCGGCAAAATTACCTTTTCGGCCAAATGAGCCTTTCGGCCTAATGACCCTTTCGGCCCAATTACCCTTTCGGCCAAACGACCCTATTCCGGGGATTAAACGCTCCTCTAAAATGACTATACACTATACACGGAAGTGTTGACTTGATAAATGGATTGCGAGTGATTTGACTATGTGTCCAATTTGGGAATCTCGAGCTCATTTAGTAGCCGCTAGTTTGCGAAGGCCGACGGAGGTCCTTCGTAGCTTAGTTGATTAAAACACCAGTCTAGCGTGCTAAGGGTCGTGGGTTCGAGTCCCATCGAAGGGAAAGTGGTTACCTCCAATACATTTATCAAATCAATATCTTCCACATAATGTATATATTCACATATGAGTTTTCAGAACATTGTAAATTAATGTCCAACCACCCGATTTAATACACGGAATAAAGGTAATTAACTTTGATTGAATTGAACCTTTGCTAATTCCAGAATATTTGCGATTTGAACACAAAGGCTTACGACTCGGAGTGTTTCACGAAATTTTTACTGCGATGACTACGAATCGCTCCCATCGCACGCACATGTATTTCTAGAGTCATTCCCATTGGCAGCTGTCAATACTGACGCTTGCCATTGTTGACGTTTCGTTCTGCGGCGTTGCTTCGTAGCGTGACTTTGATGCATTGATTTGACGCGCTGCCTTTTTTGATGATCAGGGTTGCCAGTTCGCACTTTCCTACGCGCACAGTCTCCCACGGGTGTAGTCCGGAGATCTCTGGAGCTTCACTGCTATCTTTCAGGTCGAGTAGGGCTAACCGTGACACTGGTCTCAACATACACTGACAAAAATCCAATCATATTCGTTATGTGTGTCACACATAAATTTTGACTATAGCATTTCCCACATAACGGCTATGTGAATTCGCATAGCATGTATGTGGAAACACACATAACCTTTATTAACTAATAACATTTATGTGGATTCTCCTATAGTGGGTGATTATTAACGTACACATAACATTTATTTTTAAATTTCTTTAGATTTTTGCCAATAAAAATAAACTCCCATCCTTTCTGCTTCGTCGGCTCAGCTATTATGACCAAGTATCCTGATTCTAACTTTCATGTTTCTTCGAACCGCTTCGATTGTCGACGGATCACTGGCAGATATTCAACCAACCAGCGCTTCCAGAGCACATTCAATTGCCGTTGAATCAGCTTCCAAAATTTCCCGAATATATCTCGTCGGATTAGTTAACGATAATAGCTTCACCTTCTCCGAAACGAAGTTTTATTCCGTTTGAACTCAGCAGCAAAAAGTGATTGGGTGTGATTGTCTCTGACTCCTCAGCTTCTAGTGGGAAATACGTCAGAGGCTTACAAATCTTTCAGCCTCCGCTACTAGCGTCTGCAGCCCCTCGTCATCAAGCTTTACTTCTGAATATTCCTCCTATTCCTCCTGGCTGCCACCAAGGGTCCTGGCGGTGTGGTACTTCTGGCGGAATGAAATTCCATTTAGTGATACCACGTCGCGGACAGCCCTTGGATAATTTGGTGTCGCTGAACTCAATCGGCACCTTGGAAATTCGTCCCATTGTCACTGAAGAACTCGGCAGGTGGATCTCGGCGACCCACGAATCGATGAACGCAGGAAATACAGGTTTCATTTAGCATTTCTTCGTTGGTCATGGACACTGGATCCTTTGAACGAGGCCATTCGTTCTCCGGAAGCCGGAGAAAATCGGGTCCCTGGAAACCTTTGCTATTGCAGTAAAAGTATGATCCGTTACCCTATTTGGTAGCTTCATCCGCTGGATTGATACCCAGCGCCACTCACTCGAGGTGGTATGTTTTAGAATTGCTCCTACCCTGAAGGAAACGAACAGACGGTAATTCATAGGGTCAGATTTGATCCAGGCCAATACTGTTCAAGAATTTGTCCAATACACCATCCTGACAACGGTAACATTGATTGAGCTCTGCTTTGACAAACTTCGACTATCGTACACGCAGAACGAAATATTGCAGCTCTAATCTAAGAATTGGCCATGGCTTTATCGGAGCGACTTTCGATTTGGCGGCGATCAGACAACATTGTGATTCACCTCCGTTCTCCATCGTTCGCAGATAAATCGCACATGAATACGCTACCTCGCTTGCGTCGACGAAAACATGGAGCTCTGTATTATGATAGGTGTTTTGATCGGCAATGTAAAAATAATACCGCGGGATTCTTATGTCTACGATATAATCAACCATTTGCACCCATCTATGCCACTTAGCGAAGATATCCTCGCTGTCTTGTTCATCCTAATCTGAGTAGAGAGCTCAGCTCGTCTTTCGACGGGGTCCACAGCATTCCGAGGACTTTTTCGGTCTTCACACCGTCGATCAAATTGATATGTCGTCTTGCGTTTTCTGTATTCAGATCGTATTCGGATTTGATGGAACTGGATATCCGACATGACGGCCACCTCATACAATCGGAAGCGGAATACAATGGCCGGAAGAGATGTTAATTGGTCCGGGTCTTTGAGGAGTTCACTGTAGGATACACCGTTAAGTTTGGCCGCTGCGTCCTGCATTTCTCGGACCTTTCCCGGTTTCTTGGGGTTCATAAGCACCTCCCAGTTCCAAACCCTCTTAGGATCTTTTGTTTCCATTGCGCATAGCCTTTCTTCTCGTATTCACCGATTAACCGGTGGAGATTTTCCTTCAGTCCTGGATCGCGTTCCATTCTGCGTTCTAGACACTTCAGTCGATGCGCTGCCATGTAACAGCTGTCCGGGAGTTCTTCCTCATTTTCTCGCCTGATCAGCCTGGCCTCAAACCGGTTCCCCACACGCCGAGTTGTTGTAATCCCAAATAGCGTTCCGGAAAATGGAATGGAAAATGGAAAATATTTTTTGCCACCGCGGTTCACGCGGACCGAAGACCGAAGAATGGAAGAATGCAGGAACGGTTGATGACGGAATTGGAAACCGCCGATCTCACAAGTTTCCGTCTTCGGCATCCGCGTCTTCCATGGTAGAACATACAATTCCAACATAGGCCGAGTGAACATCAACGCGTAGCAGCTTGAATGTATGGCAATCACGCACTCGATGTCCATTCATATTGCAATGAACGCAGTCAGGCTCTTTGGCTCCTCTTTCGGTTCGTACGATGATCTAATGCTGGTAACATCAATCTACTGCGAAATGCTTCCAGTGCTGCCCCCGATAGACACCCTTGTAGGCGCAGCATATTTTCTTCATCTGTAAATCCACAAGCTTCAGATGTGTAACGGTAGCTGGAGATGAAAATATGCCAATCCGAGGTATCACCTGTGAATCGAGAAAGCTCTTCAACCAGGGACTGCCTTGCTACTAGCTGCTGCTGCGTTGGACGTACCAGTTCATGGTTAGGAATCACTTGATTACATTGAGCACTTTCCGACTGACGAGGGGTCTGAGACGATTCAACCACAAGCGAGGGATGGGTTCTCGGTTGTAAACTGGTTGAATTTAGATCGGGTACAAAGTTGTACGAACTGCCGTTACCTGAGGGCGCGAATGAATCTCGCAGTTGCGCTCGGGGTTACATTGGAGGAATATATGTTTCTTCCGGGCGTGCGTAATTTCGCAGTTGTTCACGAGAAGTTGGATTTTTGGTCGTGGGACAATCATTAATGGGATATTGCTTGGATTCTTCAATCAATGTACTCGAGGATTGACGCTTATCTAGGGGTTCCTATCCCTTCCGGACTATTGGAATGTTTGATTGACTTACTGAGAGGGAGCCAGTTTGGCTTACCGGGACCTTGATTGGCCAGATATCATCCAGCTGGAAGACTTTTCCAAGCTTCGGCCGGAATCGTCGGCAATATCCGGCTCCGGTTGGGTGCCGCATGTACGATGTTTCCACCGCCGGTTTTGGCTGAACTTGTGCCGCTCGTTGACTTGGCCCATGGATTTTTTGCCGATTTGCATGTTTTTGAGCAGCTCCTGATACATTTCTAGTCGGGCATGGAGATCGGTGAATTGTTCAGGACTTGGATTGGCGCGCTGCTCGCACTGCTTAATTCTTTTCTTGATCTCTTTCATTACCACTTGAGGGTCAGAAGTCCTCGGCGTATCACCTGTCGGCATCAACTGTCGGTAAATCTGCACTAGAGGAGCACCAGAAGGAGACTACAATGTAAACCGCTTATTAGAAGACGGTGGAGTATTGACCGCTCTGATGGGTAAACCAATAGTCTGATTCTGCTCATCTAAATGACGGCGCTGCAGCTCTATCTCCATACGTGCATCATATGTTATCATACACTCCAGCGCACGTGTAATGTCTCCACGTGTCGCAGTGATCGCACTGGATTGTGTCCTCTACTTCGTCCGGTCGTTGGCAGGCGACGCAGCTTGATTCCGTTTGCCCTCCGAATTTTGAAGATTTGTCAAGGGGAGAGGAATGAAAAAAAGACGTTTCGTTTTTGATAGCGAGCTATTATGTGTATGTAGATTTCAACTGCAATTAATTACAATTAATTCGGTGAGGCTCAGCTCGCCCACCCCACTGATTTAATTACGCTGCTGATTACTGCACCTTAATTTATTCTATTTAGCATCCATTATTAATCAAATTTTTTCAACCATTACTTTACTATTCTTTTATTCCACGTCTTCTGTTCTTTTCCGGAACTTTGGATACCCGACGAGCGAACTACAGCCCTAGAATTGAAACTATGTCCTTTCAGATTATTTCGGATCCTAACCTAAACTCACTCACGATGCTATGCTGAGATGCTCTACTCGGTTTATAGGTGGAATATTTTCTATATCGCGATTTAGCTAATTTATGAATATGTTCATAATTTTATCAACCTTTTATGATTCAAGAACACAAAGGCTTACGACTCGGAGTTTTTCACGAACTTTTTACTGCGATGGCTTCCAATCACTTCCATCGCGCGGACATGTATTTCTAGAGTCATCTCCATTGACCGCTGTCGATACTGACGCTTGCCATTGTTGACGTTTAGATCTGCAGCGTTGCTTCGTCACGTTACTTTGATGCGTCGATTTGACGCGCTGCCTTCATCGGTGATCAGGGTTGCCAGTTTGCACTTTTCTACGCCCACAGTCAATACGCGCACCGAAAGATCTTTTTTCTCCTTTCAGAATTTGAACATGCTCTTGGTGGTCTTCTTCTTCTTATTGGGATTATTGTATTTCGCATAAAAAAATCTACTTATTTTTCGTCGCAACCCAAAATAAGCGCCAGATATACTTTTGATACTTTATACGATGATACTTTTAATGCCCAGGGACAACTTTCAACCCGAAAATTTCCTAGACCGGACCGGGAATCTGAACAATGAGTGACATTTTTTGCGAACAGACACACACATCACCTAAATTTCCCGAACTGAGTCGATTGGTATAGAGTAATTCTCGCTGAGACCGGGCCACTATTTGCACGAGGTTTTCAAAAATGCCTAAATTTATATTCTTTCGAAAGCTTTTGGCGAGCATATGAAGAACCCGAGTTGAATTCCTCATAAAGATGGACCCCTCGTTAGTTATGCATGAAATCATTTTTATGGACCCCTCGATTTTCGTCAATTTTTGACTCACAAAAACTGTCATAACTCAGACATTTTTCAACCGATTTTACATATTAGCATACCGTTGGAAAGAGGAGAACTGTGGCCTTCTTTTGCAGATTTCAAAAATATTAGCAGCCATATTAAATTAAGCCGCCATTTCAATTTTTTTATTTAAAAGGTTTTTTTCACGATGTTCGCAACCACCGATTTTGAAAATTAATACATCGTTGAAAAGCTTAGCCTATTTTGTGTTTTGTGTCCAAAAATCTCAGGTGTATGTTTTCTCTATCAAAAATTATGTACAATTTACCAAAACATTATTTTTAAGGTCCATATGAGCAACGAACATTTTTTCAAAGGTCATATGTAACTAAGACGTCAGTTCTTTGATTTCATACACTATTCTACGCCAAATATGGTTTTTGAGTTGTAGAGCATATCTAAAACATCATATCTATTGTTTTTTAAGGCTCAAGATGTTTGAACATAACGGAGCCGTATTCAAGATACGGATCTTGGTTTTGGTGATAAGAGTTGAACATATCATCCATTAAAAAAATCTATATTAATATTCACTATAGGGTGGAAAGAAAGACTGTTTTTATATTCATTTTCTGCTTAACTCATCCTTATCAAAATCAAAATCGTCCACGAGATGCTTCATATTAAATTAAAAAAAAAAAGCTTTTGTGAGGCATTGTTGTATTGTATCTTATAACAAATGTCACCAAAAGGCTTATTAACGGTAAAAGGCAAAAAGTTTTCCTTTATATATGCGCCAAAAGCTTTTAAATGGTTATATGTTTTCGAAACTATTTTCCTATTGTGATTGGTGAAAGGATAAAAGTAGTAGAGACATTTTATATGGCTTTCTTATTTATTTAACAATCTGATACAATAAACATAAACATGTTTAACAATAACAATATTATTTTAATTTATAATAAGGCTTACACTTTTTCTATCATTACTGAGTGAGTATTCTCTCACTTCGAGAGAATATTTGCTCTTTGGGATGAAACAATGGAAGGCACGTGTTCCTTGAAGGGTTTGCACATTCATCATCCTTGGTTTTAATTTATTCAAAGCTTCTTCAAAATCTAGATCGCTTACAAAAGAAAATTCCATTACTCGCGACTGATGCTCTTTAGCCCATTCATAAAATGTTTCTGCATCAGTGATAAGTTTATCCCTGCTTGGTGACAGACTATACTTGTATGCCGCACGCTTGATCGTTCCACCAACTCCATCACAAGCACATTTACCATGAGAACTAGCATGGAAATTCCATTCAATGTCAAAACCAAAGTCATCTTTGATGAAAGTCATATTAACAAAATTATGCTTGTTTTTATATTGACTTCCAGCCCCATCTGTCCACATAAAAATCTTCTTTATATGTGGTAGATTTAGGGATGTGAATTGAAAAAGTTTTTGTAGACAACAATATACAAGAATGTAATTGTGTTCTAATACTGATGACACAATGACTAGGGCCGGAGACGAGCCAGCCTCGGGCTGAAAGTCTCCTAAATAAAGACAAAAAAAAAACAACGACTAGGGTTCGATGTTGCATTTCGCCATTGACCCGGAAATAGATGACAATTGGATGTATGGTGACCATTTTTCGAGAAAAATGGTGCGACTGTATTTCATTTTGAACCGTGATTTTAAAGTTTTCTGCAAAATCGGCATGCACAATTGCCTCGTCGTGGCCAATGGTCATTTTGAGTATATTCAAATATTCCTTTTGCTTGATTGTTGTGAAATAATGGGGCAAAAACATGTTAAGCAGATTCGATAAATAGGAAGCAAATTCGTCTGGAGTTTTAAAGCAATCAATTTATTGGTAATGACTACCAACTCGAACCCAGTTCTTAAATTTCACAACCTCAAACGGAAATTCTATAATCTGTTCGTGTAATTTGTTCACAAAATCATTTAAACTGGAACAGTTATCAGAACGTAAGAAAAAACAGTCTGCAAAAGATTTTGAACAAACTAAATGAGTTTCAACCAATTGGCTCAATGATTTGTCTTTTACCAGTGGAACTGTACGAATTGCACGCAAACACAGATCAATGTTTCCATGCTTCATACAAACGCATACGGTGTGCGTACCAGCACTTCCTAGCAGTATGCATTCGTCTGGGCGAAGCTTAGCAAAGGTTGAGAAACCAATCTTTACGTCCGGATTAGTTTCACAGAAATCAGCATAAAGCTCGTTGAGGGTCCCGTGTAATAGTCGCTTTTGGCGCAATTCTCGGCCACAAGGTGTTGAAATAGTTACCTTATCTCGAACACCTGGCATAATTGTGCAATTTTCATAATAAAATTTAATTGTCTTTTGACTAGCTTCCACCTCTGCGGCAGAAGCTGAAGTGCTCGGATCCGGTAATGACATGATACCCTTCGTATCTCGAACAAGTTTCGCTTTGGCAATCATCCATTTACCTGCGAATGAACACGCATAAATAATTTCGGCTTATACGAACTGCATCCAAATTCATCCAACATTTTCTGGCGACTCCAAGTAGATGAGAATAACGTCGATATTCGAAACTGGTTGGATTTCGATGCTGATTTGTAACATTGCAACTGTTCTTGTATTACTGGCAAATGAGTCTCGTCAAAATACACATCAGTTTCTATTTGTAACAATTTTTTTTAATGAAACTGTTGCACGAACAAAGGTGTCGTGGCGAAGTGCTTTTGAGCGATACTGCTTCACTGTCAATTTTTCGACTTGCAATTGATCCAAAATACTATTAAGTCGCTCATGCATGTCTCCAACGACACTTTCAGTTGACGGACTTTCATTGTCATCATTTTCTACAATTGAGTCATCAAAAGAAAAGATAGCATTTTCTGTTGAAAGCGCTTTTTGTAAACTTTCCTCCGGGATTGTGTTATCACGCGAGCAGCCAAATTGTTGAACGTTTTTGAACAACAAATGCACGCGAATACGGCAACTGCCGCAAATTTTATCGAATGCTGATGGAGACGTTGAGCCAATTGCTTTTAATTTAATCCGCAGATCATTCGTCACTACCGTTAATTTCGAAGATTTTCTCCAGTTTCCGTGCTGTGGCTTCGAAAACGGATTGAAACAAAATCGTCCACGAACCGAATTATCAAACTTATGGGCTCCCAACATGATGTTTCACGGATTACAAAAAAAAAACAGTCTGAATACGCTTCACCTCGTCGTCTAACTCAACTCGCCTAGAAAATCAGAACGTCCGCGATTACTCAGTTATATGAACAAATGACGCCACTACAATCGTGTTTCGTTCTTATAAAACTCTGCTTTTCAAAATTAGCTGTGTGTGATTCTCGCCGCTTGGATTTTTTTCCATTCCATTATATTCGGCGATATATCTCATCTTTTCAAATCGTTTCATTGCTGCACTATATTGATCGTATCTATCCGACTCATGAAGCGAGAGGAATGCTAATAAATAAGTTGAAGCTTGTACAATCCTTGCATAGTGAGATTTATAATATTGAAAATACAAGGTGTGTTCATGATGGTGACCATCTTTGATTTTTTGTAAGTTATTAGTGCTCCTAAGCATACAAAAAGATAACTGAATGGTTTTATAATACAGTGTCACTACACGCATAATTGTCCCATGTACATAAACATCTTAGCAAGCATGTAAGGAATATGCACATGACGGTAGTATAGAAGTCGACTATATGAGCCATCAAAATTAGGTTTTACCAAATTGTACATAATTTTTGATACAGAAAACATACACCTGAGATTTTTGGACACAAAACACAAAATAGGCTAAGCTTTTCAACGATGTATTAACTTTCAAAATCGGTGGTTGCGAACATCGTGGAAAAAACCTTTCAAATAAAAAAATTAAAATGGCGGCTTAATTTATTATGGCTGCTAATATTTTTGAAATCTGCAAAAGAAGGCCACAGTTCTCCTCTTTCCAACGGTATGCTAATATGTAAAATCGGTTGTAAAATGTCTGAGTTATGACAGTTTTTGTGAGTCAAAAATTGACGAAAATCGAGGGGTCCATAAAAATGATTTCATGCATAACTAACAAGGGGTCCATCTTTATGAGGAATTCAACTCGGGTTCTTCATATGCTCGCCAAAAGCTTTCGAAAGAATATAAATTTAGGCATTTTTGATAACCTCGTGCAAATAGTGGCCCGGTCTCAACGAGAATTACTCATACACCCGATTCTATTTTTACACGGATTTTTTTACACGGCCGTGTAAAGTTTCTCCATTTTGCATGATTCGTCGAGAAATCATAAAACTTTTTTTACACGGATTTTCGAATTTTGAACTGAAAACTTTTTTTACACGGAACGCATCCCCCGTGTAAAAGAAGAATCGGGTGTATAACGCTATGGGTCTCCAAGCCTTCTAAAAAGTATATTTTTGGAGTGAACATATAGCTTTTACGTATACTTAGTATACGAGAAAGGCAAAACCCATGTATTTTTGTTAGGCAGGTAGAACCTATATAAAACGGAACGGTTATTGAAGGCTCTCATACTTTTTATGTTTCCCTAAATTACTTGTCATGTTCTAGCAATTGCTAGAACTGGAAATGGAGACCATACCGTTTCCGTTTTCTACTGTACCTTCAAATAACTATTCTGGTAACAGACATTTATGCACGGCACATGCCACTTCGGCCTTAGTTTGGGAAAATAATAAATAACGTTACAGAACGACAGTTAAATCGTCCACGTTTGGATTGAAGGTTTCGTTCTTTAACCTATGAGCACTAGTGAGCGTTTCGATCTCAAAGTCGGAGACCTTTACCTTACTGCCTTGATAGATATTGGTTCACCTAACAGGCTGTAGGTCATGGCTAGCTTCATAGTTTCAACATTGCCGATTAGTGACTATGTGTGTTGCATTCGCTCCCTCTCCATATCATGTCGATAGTTGACTCCACTCCAGTTCTTTTGAGCGTGGTAGTTGAATAGATGGCAAAAAGCCTCCAACAAGATTTGACTTCTTTCGTGTCCTGTCCGTATTGTCCTCGCCTCCCGCGATGTATCGTCTACCAACTTTTATTGATTCTGCGTTTTTAATCAAAGCTTCAAGTGTACTTTAACTGCCATTCAACACAATTTTACAACAAAGTATTAAATTAGATTTTGCTTACGTAGTTATTAATCCAATTATAGATTGTCTTGAAAAAAAAAACTAAAAACTTCAGAGAATTCTGGTATTTATTATTTGTTTCGTAAAACTGCTAGGGACACGGCAGGCATTTCCGTCCATCGTCATAGGGGCTAAAACCAACGAAAGCAACGTACATTTGCTAGAACTCCACTATAGCAGAACATTTCTCCTGAGCTTACGATTTGGTACGTATGAGTTTTACAAAAAAGCGTCTCTTTTATTGGTTTTCGAGACTATGACGAACAGACGAAAATACCTGCCGTGTCCCTATCAGCCCATTTATGTTTTCTTTTGCACGCTTATGCTTCCCTCAAGATACCCCCTCGCTCACAACACGATTTTTCTTGTTTGCATCCCTTCCCTTTTTGTTTCTATTCTATTAATTTTCTCCTCCTGTAAAGTCAGTAAAGATGACGGCATAAAACAGCCGTTCATGTGAACCAAACCGTATAAATAATCCAAATTATCTTGACGTTGTGTCATATAATATTAATGCGAAAAAGAAACACACTGGAACATTGCATCGAGCTCATACATATGCCACGGGTGTAATTTTAAATATTGATGCAATTTCCCTACGAAATGATAAAGTAAAAGACTTTTCATTTTCCATAAATCAGGACGAACTGAACCATACCTGACGGTACGGTGGTAAATGATAAATGAACCGAGGTCGAGGTGCGTGGTCCTGTTTCGCATTCCAAGTTCATTTAATTTGCAGATAAACTGACATCGGTTGATCGAACGGGAAATAATTGATTACGTACAAGAGGATGACCCAGGCGTTGAATCGAGAACAAAACTTTGTCCGAAAAGAGCATCAGCGGCATCGATTGAAGGATATCGAGTATAACATGGCCTAGCTGATGGTGACTGACTAACGCGATAAAAAGCCAAAATAGGAGCGAATTTAGCGAAACGCATATCACGTGCTCGGCTGGTAAAATTCAGTAACACGCTGTCATCGTAACTAATCAGATGAATCTTGCCAAAATAATATAGTCGTTTATCGTTTATGGAAAGCGCCCGCCACATGATGGTGCTTGTTGCGCCATACACGAGTGCCGATCAAACGCGCCAATTACGCGAGCTCAAACGGTAATCAAACGTCGTACCACTCCGGCATACGTTTATCATTCGCAAATATAATTCAATTCGATTTCGAGACATTCATCATCACAACGAAGCACCACTCCAACCTATTACGACCGGCGGCCCTAGAGAAGCCCCTCTCGAAATCGTCCCATTTAATATTTATTGCAATTACGATCCATAAATTTCGCTGAACAACCCACTCGAGAGCTGCTGTAGGTACCGCACAGTTACGAACCGAAAACGAATGTAAACAAACATCAATCGACGCAAAAAATGCTAAAAATGTATAAGACCAGTAGCATCCTTCAAGTTTGATGTGAAATATCCATTTTCTATTGAAAATTATCAGTCTACTTATCATGTTTTCATATTTTGCTAAACAAGTTTTCTAAAGTTTAGAAGCATCGATATATTTTTATTTTCATATTTCTTTATAACTTTTTAGAATTTCAAATGATTATTTTTGTTTTATTCCAGAGCCAATATTTGACTGCCAAAAAACATCATACAATTTGTTTCAATTCACTATCGATGCAAACTGATTTCGATTCCGACGGATCACGCTCCAACACTTCGAATCGAACCGCTGCGAATCTGACGACATCGAACGGAGGGAACCCATGCGGTACAATCGAATGTGTCAGGGAGGAGGCGTATAAACAGTTAGGTGCTTCACTGGTTCCCCCAAATGTTCAGCCTTGCTCGCATTAAACATTTACCGAGATTTTGGGAACGCCGGGAACCGTTTCGCACAGAGCGATGACGGTGATAAAATTGAGTGGCATTTTTATTGACAGCGATGCTCCCCAGTCAGCCAAAGAAGAGGAGCGATGCGACGTCTGTGCGTTGAGGCAGTCAGTGATGAAAGCTTAACGATACCAACTGCGGACCCTATACGCTCGCTGGCTGGCTGGCTGGCTGCTGGTCGTGTGGCGATCCTTGTGATTTGTTCACTGGTAATTCGTTTATTTTTATTGGGTACACGGTGCAACATATTTTTCCCTCCTCCAATTTTATTTCTTATTGGAATGTGGTTAAATACGGCATTAGAAGTATACGACTATTGTTAGCGGTACCAACACTATTTGCTGGTTGATGTTCTCGTCGATTAATTTTTGGCGAAAAAAGACAATTTTCGGTCGATTTACTGGCCTTTGACCAGCTTCTTCGGACAAATCTTACAATCACTTATTAACTAATGGGCAGAATGTCTATTAGTTAATAAGTGACCGGATAATTTGTTCGCAGAACAATATATTGCTTTTTTTTCGTCGAAAATTAATCTATGAAAACATCAACCAGTAATTTGGCGGCGATCGATCCATTATGCCTAGCGTTATTATGCTAAAATTGTCTGATAAGGTTAGAGACCCAACAAACATTGGAAGCTGATGGAGTGCTTATTCAACCAAAAATAGTCCTCTTCAGCTAAAAAATTAGCTTATTCAGCTTAAATTGTTTGTTGGGGAATATGTGTCCCAATATTGTTGGAAATTATTTTGGGTTCAGCAGTAATACTGTATTCATTCGAGGGGTTCCAAAGTTACACTAAGTTAACAGATATCTAAAAAATACCCCTCTTACCTCACCTTCCCTGCTTTCCAATGACCCATTCCCACTATAATCGTTTCCTTAGGACAGAAACTATTTGTTCTAAATTTGGTTGAAATCGGTCAAGGGGTTCAGAAGTTACACCAAATTGACAGATATTCAAAGAAATACTCCTCTTTCTCACTCCCCCTCTCCTTTTGGTATGATCCTCTCATCCCCACTATGATCATCTCCTTGGTACAGAGAAGATCTAAATTTGGTGGAAATCAGTTAGGGGTTCAGAAGACGAAATTATTCGTTCTCAAAATAAAACGATTGACATCTTTTTAAAATGGCAAGCAGACTAATAGTTCAACTGCATCCGTCCCGATAAACAACATGGCAGGTCTCCGCTTGTTGCATAAGCTGGCGCAATTGATTTAAAGTTTGTATGGGGATTTCAGTCAAAATATATGGAAAAATACACCTCCGTCACCCATTCGATCTGGAAATTGGTTCTAATTGCTCGATTGTGCTCAGAATTGCAAAAACGGCAGTTGGTATGCTACAGAACAATTTCACAGAACATTGTATGATCATTAAATGAACTTTTATATAGTTTTCGGCTGATACGATTCGATCAATAATTCCAAAAATACACAATTCAGCTCCTAATAAATTAGCCAAAAGCTATGTAAAAGTTCATTTAATCATACAACGTTCTGTGAAATTGTTCTGTAGCATACCAACTGCCGTTTTTGTAATTCTGAGCTCAATCGAACAATCAGAACCAATTTCCAGATCGAATGAGTGACGGAGGTGTGTTTTCCTATATATTTTGACTGAAATCCCCATACAAACTTTAAATCAATTTCAACAACATTTTTTTCTCCTCATACTATGCTGGGCCAGTTTAATGAGGATAAGACCGTGGAGACGAAGGCTAGCGAGGAAGGGTATTTGGTGGACCTGTGGATAAAAAGGACAGCCCTGGAACTGGAGGACTTCAGCGCCGATGTACAAAATTTGTTAATTAATAATCAGGCGTATTCTGGCGGGTGGCATGATCTTTGAGCTGAAGAAGGACTCCAATAACAAAAGCTCATCACACAAGGATCTAACGGGGAAGGTTGTGGGCGATAGGTCGTCACGAAAGCCATGGCGCCTGAAGTGCCTCTAATGTGTAGATCTGGGCGATATCACCACCGCAGATGATGTAATTAGCGCAATTATGGAGCCATTCGAATTGGGCGACGTAAACATATCAATCCGACTAAACAAGGGGCCACCAGGCATGATGGTCGCCATAATGCATCCGGTAGATGCTGCCGACAAAGCACTGCTAATCGGCAAAATAAAAGTCGTTTAGTCGGTGAAAAAAAGTCTGAAACTCTCACAGCAAAAAGAATCTCGTCATTGGAAAGGAAATCTTACAGGACCAGATAGGTCGACACTTGGTAGAAGATGTGGATAGGATGGTCATAAGGCACAAAGTCGCAAAAGCCATCAAAATGCCCGATCTGTAGAAATAAAGGATGCAGAGACCTTTTTTTTTTCTCGGGGTGAACCATTTGATTGAACTTTTGTAGTATACCCGTGTCATTTGTTTAATGCGTCTTTCTGCTTCAATTGAGAAAAAGTGAAGTTGTAGTTTTTATCAGATATTGCTCAAACTCAATGTGAGGTCTTTTTAAATTGAGGTACCGCTATTTATACCCTCCGAGAATAGGTTTATACCAACTCTCAAAGGCGTGTTCCTCAGTCAGTTTCGGCTTCAACAAAAAGTGGGATAACACTGATTTTGACCATTCATCAGTACTGAAGTTCAAACATATGTTTGCTTCTTCTTATGAGTTCCTAATTCTTTTTTGTACAGAGATTTAATTTCACACAGAGCTCCAATCAGTCAGAGGGTTAAGCAGATCCATCAAATTCGTATCCGCTTATTTCCTAACTAATCAGCGCTCTGAAGCTTAGAGATTCATGTCGTCGGCTTCGAAACCAGTCTAAGATATAGATACGTTTTTTATAATTTACTCCATTATTGACTCCATCCAAAAGGTGCAAAAGGTTGGTCATCTAAAAACAAATTTTAGTCGTTCCATACTCTTTCGATCATCACTCATAAGTTTTAACAAGAATAGAAATAACTTAAGCACAGTGTGGTTGGTCTTAGAGACCACGTTACTGGTGGTTCAAACAGTCAAGTAAGTCAAGAGTCCATCATCGATGTTACCCACAGCAGTCCTGTTTTATGTTGTGTTTATGTTTATTGTATAGATTTTTCTGACTTTTAGTGGTCTTAATGAATATAGCAAATTTTAAACAAGTATACTTACTTACTTACTTATGGGTTCTGTACACCTCCGGTGGTGCAAAGGGCCGACTTGAAAGATCTCCATCCTGAGCGTTGCCCGGCTATCGCTTTAACCTGTTGCCAGGTTAGATTTCGGTCGACTTCTTTTATTTCTTTATTGAGGCTTCGCCGCCTTGAGCCTCTGGGTCTGCCTCTGCTGCGATGTCCCGATGGGTTCCAGTCTAATGCTTCTTTACAGATTTCGTTTCCGACCCTACGAAGAGTGTGGCCGACCCAGCCCCACTTCCGATCCCGAATTTCTGTTGCTATCGGCCTCTGGTGACAACGACGATGGAGCTCGTTGTTTGAGATCCAATTGTGAGGCCACCAGGCCCGAATTATATACCGCAGGCATCTGTTAATGAACACCTGCAGCCGTTGAGTGTTCTCCACTGATACACACCATGTTTCGCTAGCGTATAACAGCACAGATTTCACGTTAGAGTTGAAAATTCGTATTTTGGTGCGTATTTTGGTTCTCATTCGAAAAGTGTCAATACCAAGTAGTCTACATGGGTCCTCATATGCGGTAAGATGAGCGGGATCCCTCCATGGTAAGTGCATAACGCACGAATCTACGCTGCACGGTTTCTAGCATTGATATCCAGACGCTATGATAAGGGCTCCAAACTACAGCACAAAGTTCAAGGATAGAACGAACTAAAAACTAAAAAATAAACATCGTGAACAAGAGATGCCCCAGGTTACTTCCTTGTGGTACACCAGCAATATTGGAGAAGTATTCGAACTGTAAAGATCCGTTCTTGACAGAAAGCAAACGGTTTGACAGATATGATTTGAACAAGCACACTAGATGGTGAGAAACTCCAGAGAGTAGTTGTTTTAACTTTGCAAGCAATATTCCGTGATCGACGCTGCCGAACGCTGCTTTCAAATCCGTATAAACTGCATCAACTTGACCACCGGAGTCCATGGTACGGACACACAGCAAAACAAACTCTATTAAATTCGTTTCTGTGCAGTAGAGATGTACGCTTTACTGGCACTAAACTTAAATTCATGATTCTCTCGAATACCTTGGAGCAAGAACATAGGGATGTGATGCCTCGGTAATTTTGTACATTTCTCTTGTCGCCTTTTTTGTAAACGGGAAACATGTGCAACATCTTCCATTCATTAGGAAACTTTCCCTCCTGCAGCGACAGTGTGAAAATCCTGGATAAGTGGCTAGTCAGCGAGTTCGAACAATTATTGAGCACATAAGACGGGAAACCCTCCGGGCCGGCAGTGTACGAGATTTTCAATTTTCTAATGGCTGACAGAACGGTCTGATCATCGATTATAAACGCATGTAAAACTAAAACATTTCTAGGCGTAAACTGATTTGCAACAGCTATTTGATTGGCGGTGGCCCTGGTGGCATTGAAAGTACTTAGGAAATGTCGAACGAACAAATTACACTTTTCCAGCTCTAAACTGGCGATTTCTTCTCCCAGATGCAAGCACGAAGCCAGACCTACTTCCTTTCGTTTGGAGTTAACAAACGAACAAAAACTTTTGGGGTTTCTACGGAGTGATGATTGCGTTCAAAGCACGATAAAGGAATCGATTGTATACACGATAGGCAGTACTGGAACGGTTGAACTCCTGCTTCGTATTCAGCGTGCGATTCTTGCAGTACTGTCGCAATGCTTATGCCCTACTTCGCTTTAGCCGACACAGACGACTGTTCGATCGGGGAGGCTTAGGCTTCGGACGACACAGGGGCACGTGCTCCGCAATTATACGACGAATTTGGCGAGTGAAATAATTAGCAGCATCATCTAAACAGACGTCAAGCTCGATGGGTGACCAGTCAAACATGAGATAGCATCACAAATACTATCATAATCAGCTCGGCGGTAATTGTAGATTTGGCGAACGTCAGAAGCATCGTCAAACGTTAACAGGCGCGGAAGGTTGACGACTATGTCCAGAGCGGGATAGTCAGCATCCAGGGAGGTGAGGGGTTCGATGGCTTCGGAAATGGTGCAAATAGATTTAGCTCAAGGCTGCTCAACGTACGGCCCGCGGGCTATATGCGGCCCTTGGCTCTATTTTTTGTGGCACGTGGCGTGTAAGAATAAAATACTTCATAACCGGCCCGAAAGCTTTTCTATCTGGCTCGAGAAGCTCCTTCTTATTTTTTTATTTATAAATACTGTAGGTTATTACTGATTGAAGTAAATTCTGGACAAGCACGAAGTCGAATAATATAGCACGGGCCAGTTTTGCTGTTATGGGGATTTCGGCAATACGGATGAAACCTTTACAGTACGGATAACTTGTTACGTTATGCATATCGGCTCTTGTTGATTTCGCGTGCTCTACAGAAAAAGACTCGCTTAGTAGAATTAGTTTCTCGTAAAGCACGGTGAAGAGTTACAGTTCTCACAGAAATTAAATTTACGTTACGTAAAAAAAGCCACCTGCTTCTACCTGCTCGCAATCAATGGAAATATTTCATTTGAAAAACAAGGCATATGTAGCCGCCTTTATACGAAGAATTTATGATCATCTTCAAATTATAGAAGAATTAGCAGCTTTATCCCAATGAAGGACACGACTATCGGTATGGAACTGGGGAAAGCTGTTGAGACCTGTATGAAGGAGGTTTACTTCTTTTTGAAAACTTAAGGCATAAGCATTGATGGAGTTCCGGCAATGACGGGAAAGAATACTGGCGTTATGACACTTGATCCCCAAACCGATCATTTCTGTTAGGCACTCCATTGAGCTGAGTCAAGCCATTGAACCATCGACCAATGCGGAGCTACTGGTGGACAAAGCAGATTTAAGGTTCACATGCATAAACCCATCTTCCGATGCAACCCATTCCAAGTTCGGTTCGGTTTCCTAGTTGCAAGACGAAGTCATTGAAGTCCAGGTTGGAACTGATAGAGCTAAAAGAGTTCATGTGAATGCAATTTATGTCGCTACGCAGGCCTGAAGGTAGATATAATACTCTTATGCTAACCAGTCGATCTGTCGTAGAAATTCGAATCCATAACTTCTAATCCATGTAGAATTGTAGAGTCAACGTAGCTATTCCAGCGTGTTGAGACTGCTATCAAAACTCCTCCTCCGCGAGACTTAGTACTGTTAGCTGAATTACGATCTGTACGGTAAACAGCAAACTTAGGACCGAATAGCTGTAAGCCGAGGATTTGTTCGTCTAGCCAAGTTTCCGTCAAAACAATTACGTCGTAGTCACATTTACTAGCAGTCAGAAAGAAAGAGTCCACCTCAGTACGGAGCCCGCGCACACATTCTGGTAGTAGATGCGCAAGGTAAGAGCAGGTAATTCACTAGGCGAAATGGATGCTCTGACCGGCAGGCAATCGCAATGGATGATACGGCAGGCTGCTCGGGGTCGAATCAGCGTCTCCTGCCTGGATACTAGAAGTAACACACGTTTCCGGAAGAGAATTATTCGGGACGATATTGTACTTGCCTGCAAATACGGTTTGGAAGCTCTCCGTGACAGACTCAATTGCAGGACCGGGATAACTGCGGAGCGCTGGAAGGAGTGGCTCGACTGCAATGAGCGGATTGAGGGCTTCCATTGAGGTAGCAGGCGTGCATCCTGGTGAACGGTTGATTATTGGCATCCTAGACGTGTGGTTAATCGGCAGTTCCGACGGTAGAGTGGAATCTTCCATGGTTTCACTAAAAACTGGAGAACTTTCAGACAGAAAAGCGTTCATTGAGAGTTGATACTTGCCTGAGAAAGAAGTGCGGAAGCCCCCGTCTCCAATCCCAAATACAGGACCAGGACGGCAGATAAACGATGAGCATCAAAATCAATTTTTTGAACCACCCTAATATCCAGCTAAGATAGAGTAGGTGCTTAAATCATATGCGTTGACTCTCTAAGTGTGATCACACAGACTTGAAAAGAAAAATTAAACCCATTCTCAAGGATGAAATAATCAAACTGTATAACGACTTAATATTAAATGGAGCATCCATCACCTTCCGCTGGAACCCAAGTCATATTATGGAGATTCCTGGAAACGAAAACGCTGACAAGGAATCCAAGCAGGCTCAACAGTTGAACAATAGGGCACTACACGGAAAGATTTCTTTCTCTTTCGTTCTTTATAAATTTTGATGTTTACTGGCCTTGTTGTTTTCTAATTTCTTTGCAGCGAGAAATAGACAAAGCAGCCCGTGCAGTGCCTTATGTCACACAAGAAGTAGTGGGCCATAAACAATATGACCAAAGGTGGCAAATGGAATGGGAATCGACCATAAACAACACACTAAGGGAAAAATGCTACAGTCGACTCTCTACATCTCGATGTTCTATATCTCGATATCTCTCCCTATGTCGATGGTTTCATCGGTCCCTTCTATCTACATACTTTTGAGCATCCTACATCTCGATAACCTCCATATCTCGACATTTCTCTATCTCGATGTGTTCTGAACATATTTTGTTCTGGATTCACTCTCCTTATGTCGATATATTCAATTTTTTAGGTAACTAGATTATCTTTGGACAAAAACAAACACATCAACAGCAAGAAATGACATTTGTTTTGTTGTCGTTTTTCATAGCAATTGCTAACGTTAACGAGCTTTTTTGGATCTAGTACCCATAACAATTTTCCTTCCATTCCTCGATCTCTCCCTATCTCGATGGTCCCCTCAATATCGAGATGAGGAGAGGCGACTGTATCATTCCATACAGAGCCCGAGTAGCACAAATCAGATAAAAACCACAGAGAAACAGACGTCTCACTCTACACATGTTCCATCGTTCACTTTTTCAACGGTGTATTCAATTTTTCGTGGGTGGTCGATCGGCCACCGATGGCACTTCTAAGGATTTTTCTTTTGTTTTTGATGTTTACACAGTACCGCCATCTGGTTGCCGATTGTCCACTCACAGTGAAGTTAGCATTGGTTGATTGCATTTTGTTCTAAGTAAGATGTCTGTTTCTCTGTGCAAAACGCTTGAAGCAACTTTATTGTTACTGAATCTGGTGTGACTTGCGCATCTCAAATCTTATCTCTCGATTTGTACATTTTTGTCCTCGATTTGTAAAAACTTATCGAATGGTGTCATACGTGTCGATGTCTTGTTCAATATTTCGGGTATTGGGCCATTAATTTACAATGTTCTGAAAAAATCCGATGTGAATATGTCCATTATGTGGAAGATTTTCTTTTGAAAATTGTATTAGAGGTAACTACTTTCCTTCGATGGGACTCAAACCCAAGACCTTCAGTACGTTAGACTGGTGTTTTTGACCAGCTAAGCAACGAAGGTCCTCCGTCGGGGATTCCCAAATCGGACACATAGTCGAAGCATGGGTATGTTCTGTAGAACTAGATGTTAGCAGAGAGAATAGGAGAAAGTGGTCTCTGTGTTTATTATGCTGACCGCTCGCAAGACCATCTTTAGCACATGCGCGATGTACGCAAACAGAAAGTTGCCTGTTCGAAAAGAAGGAAATATTTAAAAAGAAAGGAATACCATCTTCGACCAGAAGGCGTACAGACTGAACGCCTAACACCTAGACAACGGGCAGGACATATAACACTCAGTGAACCGGTGGAGAATTTTTCGATCACGAGAAGTTTCCTTCTTACCGGGGCGGGAATCAGACCCACACTCCATAATATAAGAATACATAATATTTTTCTAAATAGTCCTAGCAATCGCAAGTGATAGTTAAATCGATGTCACGCCATTTGGCCGAACGGGTCGTTTGGCCAAATGCCGTTTTACCGAATAGTAAAAAAAATTGACCTCAGTTTACGAGTGGTTCTTCTTCCTACTTCCTTCTTCTTTCTTCCTTCGTTCTTCTTCCTTCCTCCTTATTCCTGTTATCTTCTTTCTTCTTTTTTTCCATTCTCTATCTTCTTTCTTCCTTTCTCCTCCTTCCTTCTTCCTTCTTACTTTTTTTCCTTCTTCCTTCTTCCTTCTTACTTACTTTCTTCTTATTTCTTCCTTGTTCCTTCATTCTTCTTCCTCCTTACTTCTTTCTTCTTTGGTCAAATTGGCCAGATTGGACTATGAGATCAGAAGTTATGGCCAAAATACTATTTTCTATGCGCAAGACACGCTAAAAATGGCTCACTCATAGTTTAGTATTTTTTTGCACGAGAAAGGCACCAACACCGCTAGGTGGATTAATCTGGGTTTTTATATTTCTTTATAGTAATTTTCAAATTTTTTTGTCTCTATTTTTTATTCCAATGGAACATTTTGATTTCTCCATGGATTTTTTTTCTTTAATGTTCCTGCAATTTTTGCTTTTAAAAGCGATAATGTATTTTTGTTTTGTGAAAAATTCTTTATTGTTTATGGAAATTTTGCATTTCCTTTTTTTTATGGATTTTTTTCTTTTAAAGGGGGAGTTTTTATTTTAGTCGTTAAGCACCCACTTACGGCAGATTCAAAATCTTTCAAGTCAGAATCTTCCATTTCAAGTGGTGTCAGATTGTGAAAAGTGTGATCGATTTTTTTTCTCATGTAATGGGGTCCATCTTTGTGTGGCAGTTTTTGTGCAGTGAAGCTAAGAAGAAAAAACTTTTGATGCACTGTGTTCTGGCTGTTTTCCCAGACATTGCACACTAAATTAAATAAGCGACAGCGAACATGTTTGTTTTGACACTTTTTTCGGGTGGGTTTGTATCGTTCATGAACCTGGTTGACACTGTTTAGTTATTCCGATAGCTGTCCTTTTAACCCAACATAAAAAATTCAAGCACTTGTGGAGAAATGTGGCATTTGGAAAAGTTTGATCTATGAATAAATCAACATCAAGCTGGATGGTGGTAAACTAGTGATTGGGCTAATAATGGAAACATTTTGTTTGCACATAGGCTCCAATCTTAAAAATGATCCATAAAATTTCAATAAATTACCAATTGTATGATTGCATTAGTACATTTATGGAAAAGTATGGATTATGGTGCCTCACCTTACGGATCATCTTTCAGGGGTTCCACCGGGCTAACTATCAAAACAAGTTTTGAGATCATTTGAGATTTCCGTCGTAATGATTTTTGTATATATTAAAAATGACGTTTATAAAGTAATTGAAAAAATGAAGCTTTTATTGTACAAAATGAGGACAGCAGCAGCAAAATTGAAATTTTATTCATCTTTTTCAGGATATCAACAACTCATAATCAATCTATTTGACAATAAATTATACTTCCAGTATGATTGTTTTCGAAATCAGACATAAAGGTTACTGCTCCGCTTCTTTATCTTGAAGTTCCAATATGCATAATGTAAATAACAAAGGAATCGAAAGCAAATAGTATTTATCTTATTTTGTAAATTTTTCAGCAGTATTAGCGGAATGTACTGATGAGAATAGTGCTTTATTGTTCTATTTTCTGTTGAGATGAATTTGATTAAGTGACATGCAAATTTTGTTCATCCTTGTTTCAACCAATTAATGCTTATTTAATACAAGGTGATCAGATTCGTTACCTAGCTTACCGAGATTCTGTATTATTCCATACCAACGGAGTTGGCACTGCCTTGCACTTCAAACCCCCATTGAACGCTCCCTACTAAATGATTGTGAGAGCTCACATCGTCCCATGCGATCTGCTGCATCAAGTGTTATTTCATTTCAATTTCAATTTTAATTACATATGATGGTAAGAACTCTTCTATTGAAATGGGAATTTCAAAGTGCTAACTAAACACGACAATAATCCCTTCTACACTCACCCCAAATAGCAGCGGGATTCAATAATTCTACAGGCAATACCAAATGAATAGCACAGCGGGGGAATGGCAGGAAACTTTTCCCAACAAACCAGCATCCCTTGTGTGTGCCCTTCAGTCGTCTCTTCATTAGCTCAAGTGTCATAGCGGAAGCACTCGAGCTGGAGTTTGTTGGGAAACTCACGAAATATCCCCACCCGGACTACCCACCAACTGTGGCGTCTTTGACTTCGACTTCGCCGGGATAAATGGATTAGTACGGGTTGTAGTGGGAGGTGAGACGTGGTAGAGCGTAACAATGGAGGCACTTGTCCGGAACGGGCGTTTTCAATTAGTTCTGTGTGTATGATATTGAAATTGATATAAATGCAAACGGTCCATGAACGAAGACTCCCGCTCTGGACTGTGATCAAAATTGGACGGGAGCTTTCGGTGAGCCTCATTCGCATCGGCACATTGGTACGGGAAAGCGAAGCAGGATGCACAAGTTGAGTAGTTCCATCAA
The DNA here is from genome assembly GCF_024139115.2 of Armigeres subalbatus. Lineage (NCBI taxonomy): Eukaryota > Metazoa > Arthropoda > Insecta > Diptera > Culicidae > Armigeres > Armigeres subalbatus. The sequence goes on along the minus strand of NC_085139.1, from coordinate 36,763,045 downwards.
TTTCAAGCATGAGAATTGGAAGATGTTGAGCGACCATGCGTCTCCATTTACGCATTTACATCAGAATATGGAAATAAAGAAATCCTCAACAATTTCTCATATCTTTATTTCTGAATGGCAGAGACACCATCAGTCAACAATTTTCCACTCAAGTTTTCTTATTATATACTGTACGGGCCTCCCTCACAGACAGCTGAGCGAATACAAACCAACGTCAATTTGAAGTGGATGAAGGATGATGGCAGGCTCGTGTACATAGAAATAGGTTTGAATTACGGCGTTTCCGTATCAGGCCGTTCCTGCTGCCTACCGGGAAAATTGAGATTGGAGTGCACAAATATTAGTTCGGAAACACGATCGACGATGGCAGTGCTAGCGAATGCCCTCCCCCCAGGTACATCCAAGGCATGATGGTGGCGCGCAAACAGTAAACCAATTCCAACATGGCACGTCGAAAGTGTGAATATCTATCTTGACAAAAAGGATTGTATGTGCCTCTTGAGCATAAATATTTTCGATTTATATTAACAAAAAAGTAGAACATGAAATGATACTAGAGTTTCTACTACAACTTTTATTGAAATGGGGCATTCACAAACGGGCGCAAGATTTGGATGAAGATACCAAGACTAAAAATGTACAAAAAAAATAGTTTTTCAATTATGTATTACAAGTTGACATAAAATGAAATACGGCTAAACTGCTTTGATGTCGAACTATCAATCTAACTGCCTCGTCTTACGAATAGCGCTCATTAAATTGTTTCAAGTCCGGAAATTCAAGAAAGCAAATAAGTATGCTGCGCCATTTTCACTTAGAAATGCATACTAATGAAAACTAGTGTATTGCTGCTTACAATTCGACTTTATTCCTACATCCCGTTCTTTGTTAGTATTGTTTCTTTTCTTGCGTGGAACGAACATTTGTGGAACTGGCAAAAGCAATACAAGTGGAACCAAAACCATAAAGAATATTAAATTTGAACCAAAAACCAAAAACTCTCGAATGCTTAAACGATTATTAAGTTAGCATTAGCATTAGCAGTGAGCAATTCGCACAAATTCGTAGGTGGTACAAGCCAAGACTATTGTATGAGAGTAGCATTACTTTCATCCGTTATCTCAGATATTGGTTTGGGACTAATCACTATCTCTTGGATGGAAACATTGCACTCTCCAAATATTCGAGATCTGTCCTGGCCACGTCCTTGCGAATGCTGAGGAAGGGGAACGATGGTTAGTTGGACACCTACTTAAGAAAGATGCAGAGAACTCTACGACCTCTCATAGGTGCCACGGGAGGTTTTGGGATTGTGTGGAAGGTTATAACAGTAGGAATCGTTTTGGTAGAACGTGAAACACAGAAAGAACTAAGATAGAAATACAAAGTAGGAAAGGGACGAGCCTGGAATTGAACCCACGACCTCCTGCTTATAAGGCCCCAAAGAGGCCCCAAAACGCCCAACCTGCAAACCCCCCCCCCCCTCCCCGAGGCAAAACGCCTTTTGTGGTTTCCCTCATATTTAGCGTCATTAAGATGGTCGTAACAAAACTAGATCTAAAATTATGTAGGTTAGGCGAAAAAAGTTTCAAAATAGTGTATGGGAAGTTCGGAAAAACCGAAAATTTCCACATTTTGAAGAAACATCTAACATTTTGGCGAGGCAAAACGCCCTAGTGGCTCTAACCTACAATGTACTTGCGTCTCCATACACTGTCCATACCAGAACGCTGATTCGCCGACGCGTGGTGCTTTATTCCCTGGGAGCTGCCAGCTAAAATGCGTATTGCCCCATGAGTTTTCCGGCAACAGAATATCACCACTTTTTTTAGATGTAAATATTATCAATTTGTTTGAGATTTTTGACAATTTTTGAATGGCATCAACTAGCTATCTTGTTTAATTGATGTACAGTCGACTCTCCACATCTTGATGTTCTATATCTCGATATCTCTCCCTATGTCGATGGTTTCCATAGTCCCTTCAATCTTCATACATTTGGGCTTTCTACATCTCGATAACCTCCCTATCTCGATATCTCTCTATCTCGATGAGTTCTGATCATATTTTGTTCAGGATTCATTCTCCTTATGTCGATATGGTCAGATTTTTAGGCTACTAGACCATCTTTGAACAATAACAAACACATCAACAACTGGAAACGACAATTGTTTTGTTGTCGTTTTTCATAGCAACGAGCTTTTTTGGATCTAGTACCCATTTCAATTTTCCCTCCATTCCTTGATCTCTCCCTATCTCGATGGTCCCTTTAATATCGAGATGTGGAGAGGCGACTGTATAATGTAAAAATACCCATGAATAACGTTACAAATAAGACAATAAAGCAGTGTTTGCTAAGCTAGGGCATATTGCCCCCCTCCCCCCTTCCCCTACACCTTTGTTCAGAATAATAGCAGCGGAAGCCGTTTTTCATACACAATGGTCAATTTTGACAAGCTGTAACTTTGTACCCCGATGGCCGATTGAGCTAAAATATTGAAATTTGAACTACAAATATATTGAAATTTACACATACTCAATATCAATTTTATCGAATGACGCGATCAAAAAATACACACTAGGTCAAATTGTTCAAAATAATAGCAATTTTTGTTTTGGAAATATCAGGAGAACAATTAATTGGAATGTTATCAATATGAATTCAGGTGCTGCGAGACACTAAGTTTATAATTTAAAAAAATACAAATTGTGGAATTTGACATTTGATTTGGCCAATATATCAAAATTGGAATTTTTTTTAACAATTTGACCTAGTGCGTAATTTTTGATACTGAGTATGTGTAAATTTCGCCATATTTGTAGTTCATTGCCAATTGGTCATCGGGTACAAAGTTACAGCTTGTCAAAGTTTATCATTTTGTATGAAAAACAGCTTCCGCTGCTATTATTCTGAACACAGGTGTAAGTTAAGATACTATGTTATTACGATTATCTTAGTCATTACAATATCTGAATATTCCCATGAGTGTTTTTTAGGCAAAAATGGGCCTCCCAGGGAAAACGATGGGTAGGGATTTTGAAAACTGTTTAGCAGCATATAAACATAAAACCATATGGAGACGCATGGTACATTTGAGCGATAAAATAAAATAAATAGGTTAATAAACAGCAAGTGTGCAAGCATTTGTAAAGAACTTGTATTAAGGGAAACATGTCGAATACTGCGATCAAGAAATCATTAGAATCATGATTTCAAACAGAAGGTTCTCGGGTGTCTTCAAAGCGATTTTTACAATTTTTTCACGGCTGTCTTATCCACCTAATCGCGTTTCCTATAATTTGCTAGTTTGTTATGTTTTAAGGGATGCTCATTGTTTTAGCAGGATCAGCTGGAGTAGCGATGCTGTTATTTAGAACGTAGACAACCTAGATTTACCAAATTCAATATGAGTAAAATTTACTGATTCAGAAGTACTGATTACCCTCAAGCCCTTGTGTATTATATTGGTTTGATGCAGGTGCTCTAGGAAGAATTGTTCTGGACTTCAGATCAATTGGTCTACAATGTCAACTACGCCTGGTATCCAATCGAAATCAACCCAGAAGGTCCGTTCAAGTCCATAGAGCACTTGCGTATTATGTGCAATCCAAATGGTAAGGATTCAAATATAATATATACAATAAAATCATATAAGTAACTTTCGTAAAACGAAAGAAAAAAATAGATATGAATACATGTATTAAATAGATGCTAGTTGGTGAATCACAGGCAACAAAAAAACTTTATAAAAAGGCGGCCGTCATAAACGAGTATGGAAAAATGATCGCAGTGACATCGTACCGTATATAGCATATTTAAATGATGATTGATAAATGGGTAGATTACAGTAGACTTAGAATATTTGGAAAAGATGGTGTGAATGTGTAGGAAATAAAAGGAAATCAAATCGTAGCAGCAGTCATAGGAGATTTTGAAAATGGGATTTGAATATGAATGTTCTGTGTTAAAGAAAAATCGGTTGATCGTAGCAGGCACGTAGATTTGACTCAGTTTGTTGGATGAACGTCTTCCGTCTTCCGACGTTCATTCGGCGAAAACATACAATCCGCCAAATGTCGTACCGCGAAAAGTTACAAACCACCAAATGTTATTCCGCAAAATGTTCAACCGCGAAAATGAATTCTGCGAAATAGTTTTCGGTGAAATGTTATACAATCGCATGAAAGTGTGTAATATCTGCTTTATTTTTGTTTTTATTACCACTTTCAATTCGGTGAATTAAAGTAATGGGATTAATTTATCGACTAGTCTCTATTCTTCGCATATATCTATTAAAATAATTTCGTTTTTTCCCGAGCCATTCTTTCCATTCCCGCTGTTTAGTAACCAACCGTTAGGAAGCAAAGTAACTTCGAGAACACTGGTGTGATTGCATCGCGTGGTGCCCCACCTCTGTCTCCGCCAGTGATGCTGAGTCTTCCCGAGTAGAGAAAAATAGCTCACTAATATCAAATGTTGATAAGATAGCAAAATGAGATATGGACATGATTGATATAAGAGATAAAAGATCAGGCGACAATATCAATATTTTTCACTAAAATATCATGAGGATATGTGGCAGAACTGTACACCCGCCTGAAACGTGAAGCAACAAAAGTTGGACTGGTGGTGAATGCGCCAGAGACAAAGTACATGCTTGTGGGCGGAACCGAGCGCGACAGGGCCCGCCTGGGAAGCAGTGTTACGATAGACGGGAATACCTTCGAGGTGGTCGAGGAATTCGTCTACCTCGGATCCTTGCTAACGGCTGACAACAACGTTAGTCGTGAAATACGAAGGCGCATCATCTGTGGAAGTCGGCCCTACTACGGCCTCCAGAAGAAACTGCGGTCGAAAAAGATTCGCCACCGCACCAAATGTGTCATGTAGAAGACGCTTATAAGACCGGTTGTCCTCTACGGACATGAAACATGGACAATGCTCGAGGAGGACTTGCAAGCACTCGGAGTATTCGAGAGACGGGTGCTTAGGACCATCTTTGGCGGTGTGCAAGAAGACGATGTGTGGCGGCGAAGAATGAACCATGAGCTCGCCCAACTCTACGGCGAACCCAGTATCCAGAAGGTAGCTAAAGCCGGAAGGGTACGATGGGCAGGACATGTTGCAAGAATGCCGGACAGCAACCCTGCAAAGATGGTGTTCGCTTCCGATCCGGCCGGTACGAGACGGCGTGGAGCGCAGCGAGCGAGATGGGCAGACCAGGTGCAAAACGACTTGGCGAGCATGGGGCGTATCCGAGGATGGAGAGATGCGGCCTCGAACCGTGCATTGTGGCGTCAAATTGTTGATTCAGTGTTATCTGTTTAGATGTTAACTAAATAAATGAAATGAATCATGAGGATATCAAGATGTATTATTTGTAATAATTGATCAATATCAAGTGCCATTAGTTTGTTCTTATCCATAGCATATCTTGATATTTAAATGATATTTCGGTGCAAAATTTTGATATTGTGGCCTGTTCTTTTATCTCTTATATCAATCAAGTCCATATCGTGTTTTGTTATTCTATTCATAGCTTCTGCCCGGGTTGCTTGGCAGCCACGCATCTCCCCGCACGGCTAAGGAAGGTTTCCCAGAATGTGTAGAAGTAATTTTTGAAATTTCAATTGCCTCTTACAAATCCTTCATTATATGTGGCAGACGGACTCCTCTCTTTACTTTGTTACGAATAGGTGTTTTTATGTATAATCCTTTATTTCTTCCTTTCGCCTTATACCGAGAAAACGTATTCATTTGAACATGAAATTATATCCTCTCCTCGCTTTGTACCGTGCAGAGCAATCATTTAAAGAAGGTAATACCCCTTCCTTCGTGTTATACCAGGCAGACGCATCCTTTTATAGAAGCATTACCCCTTCCTTCGCCTACCTGGAAGATGCGTCCATTCGCCTTATACCGGGCAGGAGCATTCATTATAAAAGGCATTACCCATCCCTTTGCCTTATGTAGAGCAGACGCGTTATTTTAAAGAACGCTTTATCTCCTCCTTTCACCTTCTACTGGGCAGACGCTTCCGTTTAAAGAAGCCATTACCCCTTCCTTCGCATTATGCCGGGCAGACGATTGTATAACATTTCACCGAAAACTATTTCGCGGAATTCATTTTCGCGGTTGAGCATTTCGCGGAATAACAATTGGCGGTTTGTAACTTTTCGCGGTACGACATTTGGCGGTTTGTACCTTTTCGCCGAATGACTTTTGACGGAATGCACCGTTTCGCGGAATATTTATAATAATAGCTTAGTGTTTATTCAGCACTTTCACAATTATTATCTGCTTACCTGCTAAGCCAAGTTACATGCATATGAAACGCCTCCCAGAATATGTAGAAGAAGTTTTCAAAATTTCAATTGTCTCTTACAAATCCTTTATTATATCTGGCAGACGGGCCAGATATAATGAAGGGATTATTTCATATTTTTACTTTGTTGCGGATAGACTTTTTTATGAAAAATAATTTATTTCTTCCTTTTGCTTAATATCGAGAAATGGTATCGTCTGCCAGCTTTGTACCATTTAACGCTAAGAAGGCATCACTTATTTCTCCCCCTTGAACCGGGTGGATTTGTTCTTTTGAAGAAGGTTTTATCAACTCCTTTCGCCTTATACCGGGCAGACGTATCCATTCGAAGAAGGTATTATCAGCTCCTTTCGCCTTATACTGAGCAGATGCATCCACTTGAAAAAAGCATTACCCCTCCTTTCGCCTTATACCAGACAGACGCATCCAAGGCATTATCAACTCCTTTCGGCTTACACGGGTCAGACGCGTTCTTTTAAAGAAGGCATTATCAACTCCTTTCGCCTTATACCAAGCAGATGCTTTCTTTTGAAGTAGACGTTACTCTTCCCTTCGCCTTATACCGGGCAGACGGTCGGGTACGGGCTTAAGAAATTAAATACTGATTATTATTTTATTCAGTTTTGTTAATTGTTAGACTTGTTCGTTGTTTGGGCTTACATTTTTTCGATTTAAAAAGAACCAGAAAATATCTAGTTTTAATTTTCCGGGCAAAACTTTAGTGCGGACTTAAATAATTAAATTACTTCGTGTTCGGGTTAAGAACGAGTTTACGAATACAAAAAATCTCGTGTACGGGTCGGTTTCGGGTGATAATTATTCTAACTGAATACCGCCAAATGACATTCCGCGGAATGACTTTCGGTGAAAAGGTACATTCCGTGAAATGTCTTTCGGAAAAAATGTGCATTCCGCGAAATGTGTTTCGGAGAGTTGATACATTCCGAGAAATGTCGTACCGCGAAAAAAATTTCCGCAAAATGGTTTTCGGCGAAATAGTATACAACCGGGCAGACGCATCAATTTAAAGAAAAAACTACCCTTCCCTTCGCCTTATACGGGGCAGATGCGTTCTTTTAAAGAAGGCATTATCAACTCCCTTCGCCTTATACCGGGCAGACGCATCCATTTAAATAAGGTATTACCCCTCCATTCGCATTTTACCGAGTAAACGCGTTCTTTTCAATAAGCCACTATCATCTCCTTTCGCCTTATACCGGGCAAATGCATCCATTTAAAGAAGGCGTTACTCCTCCCGTCGCCTTATACCGGGCAGAAGCGTTCTTTTGAAGAAGAAATTATCAACTCCTTTCGCCTTATACCAGGCAGACGCATCCATTCAAAGTAGACATTATCTTTTCCCTTTGCTTTTTTACCGGGCAGATGCGTTAATTCTAGACGGGACTACCTTCTTTCTTTTCTTTAAACCGAGAAAACATGTCCATTTCAAGAAGGCATTGTTCCCTGACTTTATGGTATAACGATCGCATGGGGTCATTCAAAGAAATTATCACCTTCTTTCATTGCTATAAATCACAATCCAAAAGAGTTCACCCCGGATTGCATGTAATTAAGCAGAAATCGAAAAATATTTCAAATAATAATTATTCTAACGGAATTCCGCCAAATGGCATTCCGCGAAATGTCTTTCGGAAAAAAGGTGCATTCCGCGAAATGTGTTTCGGAGATTTGGTACATTCCGCGGAATGTCGTACCGCGAAAAAAAAATCCGCGAAATGTTTTTCGGCGAAATAGTATACAACCCTTTCATGCCCTGTCACGGGACAAATATTTTTTGTTTAGATTTTAGTAGCATGCCACTCATCCTTCTCGTTTCTATAGATATTGAAAGGGGCGGATATGTGCACATCGCGTGACATCTTTCATTGAAAATAAAAAAAATCAGTACTGCTTGCTGGTATGAGATGACGGCTGGGCGGCTCTGCCACATCGATTTTCCGGATGCAGCTTCTGATCTATGCGATGTTTCGTATGTTCGGCCTTATAATCACCTTTTGTATACGATGGATCGTAGTGGACCAACAACCCTCTGACAGTTTTTGATACATTTTCACGCTCAAAATAGACCACCGTGTAATTTCCCTGGATCTTTGTTCGCTTCAAAAACTGTACAATGCTTGAAAAAATTTACAGTACGTCCTTTTTCGGCCACATGTTGTTAACAATGTTGGAGTGAAAGTGTGTGTGCGACTATTCTAAGGATTTATTCACGATAAGTAATATTTCTGTAAAAGCATTGTTGTTCTGATAAAATAGTATTGAAGTCATTCCCGTTTTAAGTGGCCATCCATTATATCCCTGCTTATAGCTATGGCACTGGCAAAATGAGGGGCATGCGACTTTTAGGTGTTGAACAGACCACTTTGGTATTTGTCAAGTAATGCATGAATAAGCTTTAAAAATAAAATTAATGCTTTATATAGGCTCACTCACTCACTCACGCATGCGTATGAGCAGGTTTTAACTTCAATTTTGTCCAAAATCCTCAGTTGAATGCTTTTACTCTCGGAATCGTTACCTGAAACAAAAACAAAAATACCTTGAATAAGTAATAATTTTACGAAACATATTTTAGGATGCAATGAGAAAACAGAACTGTGCAATAAAAATCCTATTCGACTAAATGCTGATGTCATATTAGAAATTTGGAGACAGCACTCGTCGATAGAAAATCCTTCCGCACGCGATAGCATATGAGCAAATCAAACCACCTTCCTTTTGCCAGTGGAGATATATCAGCTTCCACACTGATATTCTTCCCTCCCCCTTCATACGGGAGCTTGGCAGAAGGAAGGTCGTGTGATATGTGCCATCACAAATATTGCCCTCCGCTCGTTTTCAAAACATTCTTCATGCCTGCCGTATCCTAACGGGAACTATCAATTCTATACTTTCGCCTCTAATTCTATCATGAACATGTGCGTCTAAGTTTGGAAGATGATATTAGCATTTCCATATCATAATATTTTAGTTAGATAAGTGAGAGACTTTTTCATTATCTTTTGGATTCAATCCCTGTATCTCTGTCTGTGTTGTGTTTATTTCTGTGTTGTGTTTACTTCTAACAGTTTTATGTGTTTGTTGATGTGCGTTTGATGTCCACTAAGCCTTGTTACTAAGCTAAACTGGTTTCTAGTCAAGCCAATGTGTGTCTTATCACAATTTTTACATGGAATTTTGTAAATTACATATGATTTTGGCAGAAACCCATTCGGCCGAAAGCCATTTGTCACTAGGCCGAACAAACCCATTTGGCACGAAGTCATGTGGCCGAAAGGGTCATTAACCGAAATGGTCATTTGGCCGAATAGGATATCTGGCTGAGTACGACATTTGGCCGAATAGGACATTTATCAGAATAGATCATTTTAAAAGTGAGAAACGAGGAAAGAGTAGTGAGACGTCTCACTACTCACTTTTCACTTCTCATTTTTTATAGTGAGAAGTGAGAAATGAGGAGTGAGAAGTGAGACGTATCCATTCTCATTCCTCATTTATTACTTCTCACTGTAAAAAGTAAGAAGCGTGAAGTGAGTAATGGGACGTTTCACTACCCACTTTGCACTACTCACTTTTCACAGTGGTGAGAAATGTGGAGTGAGAATGGAGACGTCTCACTTCTCACTGCTAATTTCTCATTGTTCACTGTGAAAAATGAGAAGTGAGAAGTGAATAGTGAGACGTCTCACTTATCGCTTCGCACTACTCACTTTTTACAGTGAGAAGTGGAAAATAAGTAGTGAGAAGTGAGACGTCTCCCTTTTCACACCCAATTTCTCACTTTTCAAATGACCCTTTCGGTCAAATGACCTATTCGGCCAAATGTCTTTTTCGGCCAAGTGACCCTTTCGGCCAAATGACCCTTTGGGCCTTCGGCCAAACGGCCCTTCCACAATCAAACTGGCCATTTCGGGATCGGCAAACCTTTGCTCGCAAGGCTTACTGGAAACCTAATGGCGGAAAGTGTGATAGGGATTGGTTACATTTGCCTTATAATGGCTCAAATATCCTTTCTACACAGCACTGGGAGAAAACCGACACCGTCCATCATGCGCAGAATCCAGTTCCTTCGGATATGGAAAGAGATTCTGTAGACTTCGAAAGTTGTAGATACGAAAGCGGCGGCTTTGCGGCGTGTAGCAGTCGAAGGGTGTTGAGGGAAGGAGCCCGGAAGCTATACGTAGGTAATTATTGAGTAGTTGTGACAGTATGTGTACCAGCTCCAGGGCATGTTGGCTCTAGTCCATAAAGCACTCGGTTACCCGACAACCGGTTGTGGTCCTGTTGTTTGTCCTGTGTTGTTCAGACGAAGTTGTTATTAGGTTGATCCTAGACAAGCAACCAACTTTAACAGCCGTGGAGTTGGAGCAAAAAGTAATTCCCGGAGACCCCGAGTACCTTCATTAATTTTCGGTTGGGAGTGGATTGATCATTCAATTTGAGACTAGTCCCAGCTAGGCGATGATGCAAGCTGCTAATATGCCCACGGTGCCAATAAGCACCCAGAAGGTACGGTCGGGCCGAAAATTCCGTAGAAACCCTACTCAGATAATTGTTCTAGCAGTAGTGTTTTCCTTGTTTCAAAGTATTTTGGAACACTTCCCTAAATAGGGAAATCAGTCCATCAGTTTCCCTGTTAGAGAAATCAGTCCAAAATTGGAGGGATCCCGACCTGGCAACTAGATTTTCAGGAACGAAATAATAAGATACTATCTCCAATCTTCCAGGATTGCTATTCGAACAGCCTATTCCCACATCTGGTTGATTAGATTTTGAAAGAGTGTGTTTCCTACCTGAGAAGGAGGTAACGCCTCTTCTACTCAGATCACCAAATGAGTGCTCGGCTTGGTTCGGCACCCCGGGCCCTATAATGGAACCACGGGGAATATAGGGATCTCCCGCAAAACCCTAATCGCCAACGAATGCCAGAAGTTGATTTCGACTTTGCAAGTTCATTTGAATCTTGCTTCAAGCAAGAGATCCATGGAGACACAAGGTGAATTACCATAGACAAGTAGTTCGAGATTGGATAAGATGTTCCAAAGAATGTTTATATTCTACTAGAGGCAGAACTGCACCTCCCATGCGGGCTGGGTGGGAAGCTGAGAGGCCACTCTGCTCACTCTCAAACTCCAGGCAGGACAACTTCTTCTTCTTCATTGTCTTCTTCATTGGCATTATATCCCCCACTGGGACATTGCCGCCTCGCAGCTTAGTGTTCATTAGGTACTTCCACAGTTATTAACTGCGAGGTTTCTAAGCCAAGTTTCCATTTTTGCATTCGTATATCATGAGGCTAACACGATAATTATTTTATGCCCAGGGAACTCGAGACAATTTCCAATCCGTAAATTGTCTAGACCGGCACCGAGAATCGAACCCAGCCACACTCAGCATGATCTTGCTTTGCAGCCGCGCAACTTACCGCACGGCTAAGGAGGACAATTAATGATTGGATAATCCTCCTAGCAGTTCCCACATTGGCTATTATTTTTGTATTCCCGAAGATCCAACAGCTGTAGCACCGACAGATTTATTATTTACATTTATGCATACATTTTCTATACTTTCTATTTCATGCACCTATAGTCGATAATGTTTTTCAATCCGAAAACATTTTTGAACGGACCGAGAATCGAACGCACTATCCCCGAATTGGCAAGACATAGGATTACAAGGCCAACTTGTGCTTTTTCTGAAAATATTAAAGGGTTTTCTTGTATGGCTTTCGATGCCGGACGATATTTCTTTATGACAACCAAACGCAACTTTTCAACTCATTCATGAGGCGCTGCGGAACGACACCCTCGTCGTCATGTAGTTTCGGAAGTATGTAAAACAAAATCCTCACAATCCGCTCAATAAAACCCAATCCATCCCGGCCTCGGATCAATCCCATTATAAAGCTCAATTTAGCCGAAATTTTCTTGACCCTTTTTCAAGTGATGCGGCCAATAAATCTCCCTAGCCAGCCCTGTTACTTACCAACCGTATTGGCATAAACCCACGTAAGTATCTACTTAGATACAACGCCACACATTGATCGAATTTTTACTCACTCTTTTGTTGCTCGGTGGATTGGCCCCAACATGCCAAAGCAAAATGGGACGCCTTCCTTGAAGTGGTCGTTGCCATCGTTGTCGGACCAGATAGCTCCCCGAAGTATATTGTTCTCCGCTTTATGGGTCGATTTTCCAATGATCCCCGGCCGGAGTTTCCGCCAGAGCGCTAATATGGGCGGTCCGAACTGACGCTGGCAGTTAGCAACGACGAGTGCCTTCGGTTATGTTGTCTCCTCACTACGTTATTACCGTTTAAATGTTATTGCAGGCCTTTCGTATATTGGTCGTTATTCGGTTCTCACAGGAAAGGTTCAGTGTAGGTATCTACGTGGTGCCTATTTGTGTCTGATCATCAATATCGCTATTATAGGTACACGACAGTTCGAAAACTGAATATTAAACAGTGACCGGAGTGCTTATCAAATTTTATTCTTCCGTGATTTCAATGGAAATGGGTTAAATGTTGAAAAATCCAATCAAGTAATTGCTTTCTCTATGGGTTTTCATGAGGCAAAATGTACGAAGATTTTTTCTGATGTCAATTTTTTTCTCGTATAGATATTTTTTAAATTTATTTGCAAGGTTAACTCAGCCGGAGGCCAAAACGTCATAAAATAGCAGCGTTTCCCGAGCAGGAGCAACGACCTCGATAACAGAACTTTGTTTGGACTAGCCTCGCATAAGAGGTAAAAATACGAAAAATTAATACACAAAATACTTCAGGCATAACATGCTTAGGTATTTCAATACCAAACACATCACAAATAATTATTCGTTTGGTATTGAAATTCATAATTAATTTATGCCTAAAGTGTTTTGCAGATTAATTTTTGGTATTTTACCTCTTATGCAAGGCTAGTTCATAACAGAGTATGGTATCAATAACATAATGAGGTATTTTTGAGTTAATTTCACCTGCTCTGGTTAAAGTTATCTTGGATCTAAATATTGATTTCAATTGAAAGACAGAAACGAGACTAAACACCACAAAGCTTCTGTAATCCATTTTAGGGAATAAGACAAATAAGACAGTTTTTCTCTCGATATTGGACCAAGCACAATAAACCACCATCAGTTAAAGCCAGCTTTTATTTGTAATGTCAACACTGTGTTAGTATCCCCCTAGAAAGGAACAGCACCAACAAACGCCGGCGCTTCCGGTAAACTTCCGACCGACCAACCAACGCAACACAATTTCGATATGACCCCCGGTGGGCATTTTGATACAGATATGATGACCCGTCGAGCCGAGAGCGCAACACAGAGCCTGACTGACTCGTGTACAATAAAGTTAAATGCTTCTCAAACTGAGAAAATAAGGGTTCCACTGGATGGAAAAGCAACGGGAAGGGCGGTCCAAGGTCCTCCGGTGGACAACACAGCAGCGTTGGATGCGAAAAAAGGGCATTTTTATAGGAACAACAATATTGTCTCTTTTGTACAATAATGGTTGCTGCCCCCAGCAGGGCCATATTTTCGTCTACGTGTGCAGAACAAACGAGCGATGTGTTCCTGATTTTCCTAGACAACGGACATCCTCCCTGGAAGAGGATCAAAAATAATTCCATTTTGATTGACTTTTTTTATGGTATCCATTCATAACACAGACTATTGCAGATTTAAGGGCGTAAGTCTCTTCTGGATAAACGTGACAAGCGGCTGTTTTTTTTGCGTTACTATCTGCAAGAATAGATAGGTTTAAAGTAGACTCTTTTTGGCATCAGCAAAAGTGGGCTTATGTAAAGAGATGTAGAAAATTTTATCAATAACTGTTTTGAAAAGTAAATGTTTGTAACTTGCTATGATGTACGCGCGGGAGCTGGAAACTCAGTCGAGCTCAGGGACCTTCCAGGATTTACTGAAGCAATAAACTTTAAATTATTCTTTTAGCGCTAGTGCTATGAGTGCTTTAAGATGTATAAATGGAAGAAGTTAAATCATTACCAGCATCATAATCAGCACAACGATATTTCGAAGTTATTCAGTATTTTAGCGCTAGATGGCCTTATTGATAATAACAATCCATTGTATTTGGTGGGGCTTTGGTCACCGTAAAATTTTATATTTTCGATTTGTTGATTTTTATCGGTAAATCCCTGTATTTTAGTATTCCGTTTTTCCCGGGCCATCCTTATCCATAAATTTCGCCACGTCCTCTTGGACTTCCTGTAAACTTCCTCATCATGAGGACTTAGGTTAGTTCCCTCAAATAGGAGCAGACGGCTTCCCTCCGGAGAAAGGTAAGCATTCTGTCACGATAGGTGCTCTTAGAAACATCACTCAAACACCATCCAATTCAGCTAAGCTTTCTTTGTGGTAAAAGTTCACCTTCGTAGCAGTTAAACACAGTCACCGTGATAATGGTCTACATACTATGCGGACCTATATCATCTGTCAAATATAAGGTGAGTGAACTTATCCGTCGATCTCTTAGTGGCCTTCAAAGCCACGAACAGAATAACAAAATATGATATGGACTCATCAATCAAGTAAGAGATAAAATAACGGGCACCAACATCAAAAATGTACACCAAATGTCATTTCAATATCAATGAGAAAGGGTCGTTTGGCCGAAACCTATTCGGCCGAATACCCTTAGGCCGAACAAACCATCAGGTCGAAACCCATCTGGCCGAGTCGGTCGTTTGACCGAGCAGGTCATTTGGCCGAAAAGTACATTTGGCCGAAAATGACATTTGGCCGAAAAGGACATTTGGCCGAACAGTACATTTGGCCGAATAGGACATTTGGTTGAACAGGACATTTGGCTGAATATAACATTTCGCCCAATAGGACATTTCAAGCTCTATCTGGTAAAAGGGCGAATGTCGCAAGAGAGAATTCTCTTCGTCGACTTCCCCTCTTTTAAATAAAAGTGACAAGCAGATCATTTCTTTGCAGTTTATCACCTCAGAATGCAAGTTCGCATTGTTTTCTATCGTGCTAAGGTGATAAACCACAAAGAAATCCGCTGCTTGTCACTTTTATTAAAAAGAGGGGAAGTCGACGAAGAGAATCCTCTCCTGCGACATTCACCCTTATTCCAGATAGAGCTTGATTTGGCCGAAAGAGACATTTGGCTGAATAGAACATTTGGTCGGATAGGACACTTGGCCGAATAGGACACTTGGCTGAGTAGAGCATTTGACCGAATAGGTCATTTGAAAAGTGAGAAAAGAGGTGCGCAAAATAAGACGTCTCACATCTCACTACTTATTTCCCACTTCTCACTGTGAAAAAAGAGTAGACATCTGAAGACGTGAAAAGTGACAAATTAGAAATTAGAAAAACTCAAACATTCATAAATTAGTCCATCCATGAATAAATTGTACTCCCTGAATGAATTTCATTTAATTGTTAATTATTATGAAAAGTAACATAGCAGAGTTTTCTCCAACTGTGTAGGGGAACCCTGGTGCGAGATTGATTCTCTTCGTTTCAGTTTCTTGTTGATCTTTTGTATCTTTCGACCTTTTGTCCCAAACCCAGTGGACAGACCCCAGCTCAAGAGATGCTACTGGAATCCCGAATTTGGATACCTTACAAGTTATTCCTGATGTACATAGTACCCAGCTTTCATTTAGCCCTTCCAGCATCGGTGCTATCCTTGCCCTGTCCAGGAAAAAGGTACATTATCCAGACTAGATGAAGTTTGTGACCCCATGCTAAAAGCCTTCTTTTTTGCGTCAAAGCCTTGTTTCTGGACTCGTTCAAAAACATATGGAGTGACCGGACATCACCGAATGAGTGTTGACAGTGCTATGTTATACCTAATCCGAAAGAAATGTCTCTGTTCGGAAGGATTTTATTGTGGGCTACCCAGCCGTGAACCGGGAAATTTTCCACTGGGTGTTGTCTAAACGTCCTGTCCGTTTTCAATGCTAATGTGAGCAGGATAGTGGAACTAGTCACTCTACATATCTCGAAGGCATTCAACCATATTTGGATAACTTTAGTGCTCTGGCATCTCAACGAGTGATAATTTTCCGGGAATGCATTCGTACACAATTTCCTCATCGGATAATCGTTCAAAGTCTATATCCGCGGTACCGCATCCAGATCATTCCCAGGGGACACGCGGGTACCCCAAGGATCGGTTCTGGAAGTAACATTGTTTTCAGTCCTCATGAACGGGATTTCCACCATCTCCCACCAAATTCCCAACAGCATATTTCCCATCGATGATCGTCAAGGTTCTTGAGTTGTCGAACGACCGGTGCTTGATGTTTCTGCCTCGTTTTCGGTCCATGAAGATTACCTGCAAGGCAAGCGTCAACCTGGTCCAGACGCTCTTCCAAAACCCACAGAATAACAGGGCCCTGCTACTCCGTACTCCGCAAAGTAGCTACATCCAGCGAACATAAGATCTCTCTTCTTATTCAAGGGGAATCAAATACTGCATCCATGCGAATTTGCATCAGCATCTGCAGCGAATCTCCTGGCGGCAGTTGGTTATTAAGACCGGCGTTTTATCACCTTCGGTCCTCTGGCTGACATAAAAACATTGACTAGTAAAAATTTTAGTCAGGATTGTAAAATTTGTGCACCTTGCACATTAGACTGGCCCAGATTAGTATGGGGAGAAAAAAATGTTGTCGAATTCCACGGGGCACCCCTCAGAATTGTGTCTTTGGGTGAGAAAATCAATTTCTGAAAATTTCAGCTCAATCGCTTGTTGCATAAGCTGGCGCATTTGATTTGAAATTTGTATGGGGAATTCAGCCAAAATGTATAGGAAAATACACCTCCGTCACTCATTTGATCTGGAAATTGGTTCTGATTGCTCGATTGACCTCAGAATTGCAAAAACGGCAGTTGGTATGCTACAGAACAATTTCACAGAACATTGCATAATGATTAAATGAACTTTTATATAGTTTTCGGCTGATTTATTAGGAGCTGATTTGTGTATTTTTGGATTTTTTGATCGAATCGCATCAGCCAAAACCTATATAAAAGTTCATTTTATCATCATACAATGTTCTGTGAAATTGTTCTGTAGCATACCAACTGCCGTTTTTGCAATTCTGAGGTGAATCGAGCAATCAGAACCAATTTCCAGATCGAATGAGTGACGGAGGTGTATTTTCCTATACATTTTGGCTGAAATCCCCATACAAACTTTAAATCAAATGCGCCAGCTTATGCAACAAGCGATTGAGCTGAAATTTTCAGAGATTGATTTTCTCACCCAAAGACACAATCCTGGGGGGTGCCCCGTGGAATTACACAACTTTTTGTTTCCTGGGCCAGTCTATTGCACATACTTGATTGCGCCATCTAAATACAGTTCACCTACGACTTTTTTCTTCCCTTTTTTATTACGCCAATACTTTGAAATTTTTTTTTCAATTTCTTTTAATAATTCTCCATAATCCTACAATCCCGAGGATCCCAACACTGAATTATTGCAAGTCGCTTTCTCAAAGAAGGAACGCATATTTCTTGGCCTACATACGTAAGTCCCGCTGGAGTCCGGTGTCCGTGCTTCTAATATTACTGGAAGAAATTCTTCCTGTACACGTTTCTGCTTTTATGCCCATCGATTTCTAGCTCGGTATGCTTCCAAAACTAGTGTCTTGTCATTATCAGGAGATCGAGATGGCTTTCACCTGAGAAAGTTCCAAATTACAAAGTCAAAGCCAGTGCTTTTCTATTTAGTTACCATGTTTCATGATGCAGCATTCCCTACAAGTTTTATTATCTCCTACTGACCGTATAATAAGAAAGAAATGTGTGGCACGGCAAATGCTGGGTAAAGCGTACCATTGGTACTTCGCGTACCTGAAGGAATAAAATAGACCCCATCTCGCGGTCCTCAGCCTCTTACCCAGCAACTCCTATCCCTACCTCCCCGCGGTGCTGGCCGGGATACGAGCAACCTTAGGGAAGATCGGGTAACTCTAAGTGAAACTGTGCACCATGGTCCACCGGAAATAAGGAGGAATGGTCCTCCGGAAATTTAGGGGGTTTGGTGTCAGGCCCTGCAAGCCAGCCTTTAAAAATCATAAGCAACGAACAATCAACAAGAGAGTACGGACCGGAACCATCGGCGAAGACCACTGCGACGAAAAGGGACTAGCGATTGGAAACTCGGTTCGTGGAACTGCAAATCTCTCAACTTCATCAGGAGCACACGCATACTCGCCGATGTGCTCAAGGACCGTGGATTCGGCATCGTAGCGCTGCAGGAGGTTTGTTGGAAGGGATCAATGGTGCGAACGTTTAGAGGTAATCATACCATCTATCAGAGCTGCGGCAACACACACGAGCTGGGAACAGCTTTCATAGTGATGGGCGATATGCAAAGGCGCGTGATCGGGTGGTGGCCGATCAATGAAAGAATGTGCAGGTTGAGGATCAAAGGCCGGTTCTTCAACTTCAGCATAATCAACGTCCATAGCCCACACTCCGGAAGCACTGATGATGATAAGGACGCATTCTACGCGCAGCTGGAACGTGAGTACGAAAGCTGCCCAAGGCACGACGTCAAAATCATCATAGGAGATTTGAACGCTCAGTTTGGCCAAGAGGAGGAGTTTAGACTGACTATTGGAAAGTTCAGCGCTCACCGGCTGACGAACGAAAACGGCCTACGACTAATTGATTTCGCCGCCTCCAAGAATATGGCCATTCGCAGCACCTACTTCCAACACAGCCTTCCGTATCGGTACACCTGGAGATCACCACTGCAGACAGAATCACAAATCGACCACGTTCTGATTGATGGACGGCACTTCTCCGACATTATCGACGTCAGGACATATCGTGGCGCTAACATCGACTCTGACCACTATCTGGTGATGGTTAAACTGCGCCCAAAACTATCCGTCATCAACAATGTTCGGTACCGACGACCGCCGCGGTACGACCTAGAGCGACTGAAGCAACCTGATGTCGCCACTGCATACGCGCAGCATCTCGAGGCAGCGTTGCCGGAAGAGGGTGAGCTCGATGGGGCCCCTCTTGAGGACTGCTGGAATACAGTCAAAGCAGCCATTAACGACGCAGCGGAGAACAACGTCGGGTATATGGGACGAAGTCGACGGAACGATTGGTTCGACGAAGAGTGCAGACAGATTCTGGAGGAGAAGGACGCAGCGTGGGCGGTCGCGCTGCAGCAAGGTACCCGGCAGAACGTGGAACGTTATAGACGGAAGCGGAGACAGCAGACCCGCCTTTTCAGGAGAAGAAACGCCGCCTGGAAGAAGCGGAGTGCGAGGAGATGGAACAGCTATGCCGTTCTCAAGAAACACGCAAGTTCTACCAGAAGCTCAACGCATCCCGCAAAGGCTTCGTGCCGCGAGCCGAAATGTGCCGGGATAAGGATGGGAGCATCTTGACGGACGAACGTGTGGTGATCGAAAGGTGGAAGCAGCACTACGAGGAACATCTGAATGGCGCTGAGAGTACAGGCAGTGAAAGTCAAGGCAGCGGAGGAGATGACTACGTCAGTTCAGCGGACGATGGAAGCCAACCAGCCCCCACCTCGAGGGAAGTTAAGGATGCCATTTAACAGCTAAAGACCAACAAAGCCGCTGGTAAGGATGGTATCGGAGCTGAGCTCATCAAGATGGGCCCGGAAAAGCTGGCCACTTGCCTGCACAAACTGATAGTCAGAATCTGGGAAACCAAACAGCTACCGGAGGAGTGGAAGGAAGGGGTTATTTGCCCCATTTACAAGAAAGGCGACAAACTGGAGTGTGAGAACTTTCGAGCGATCACCATCCTTAATGCCGCCTACAAAGTGATATCCCAGATCATCTTCCGTCGTCTGTCACCATTAGTGAACGAGTTTGTGGGAAGTTATCAAGCCGGCTTCGTTGACGGCCGCTCGACAACGGACCAGATCTTTACTGTACGGCAAATCCTTCAAAAATGCCGTGAATACCAGGTCCCAACGCACCATCTGTTCGTTGATTTCAAGGCGGCATACGACAGTATAGACCGCGTAGAGCTATGGAAAATTATGGACGAGAACAGCTTCCCTGGGAAGCTTACCAGACTGGTCAAAGCAACGGAGGATGGTGTGCAAAACTGTGTGAAGATTTCGGGCGAACACTCCAGTTCGTTCAAATCGCGCCGGGGACTAAGACAAGGTGATGGACTTTCGTGCCTGTTGTTCAACATTGCGCTAGAAGGTGTTATGCGGAGAGCCGGGTGTAACAGCCGGGGTACGATTTTCAACAGATCCAGTCAGTTTATTTGCTTCGCGGATGACATGGACATTGTCGGCCGAACATTTGCAAAGGTGGCAGAACTGTACACCCGCCTGAAACGTGAATCAACAAAAGTTGGACTGGTGGTGAATGCGTCAAAGACAAAGTACATGCTTGTGGGCGGAACCGAGCGCGACAGGGCCCGCCTGGGAAGCAGTGTTACGATAGACGGGGATACCTTCGAGGTGGTCGAGGAATTCGTCTACCTCGGATCCTTGCTAACGGCTGACAACAACGTTAGTCGTGAAATACGAAGGCGCATCATCTGTGGAAGTCGGGCCTACTATGGGCTCCAGAAGAAACTGCGGTCGAAAAAGATTCGCCACCGCACCAAATGTGTCATGTACAAGACGTTAATAAGACCGGTTGTCCTCTACGGACATGAAACATGGACAATGCTCGAGGAGGACTTGCAACCACTCGGAGTATTCGAGAGACGGGTGCTTAGGACCATCTTTGGCGGTGTGCAAGAAGACGGTGTGTGGCGGCGAAGAATGAACCATGAGCTCGCCCAACTCTACGGCGAACCCAGTATCCAGAAGGTAGCTAAAGCCGGAAGAGTACGATGGGCAGGACATGTTGCAAGAATGCCGGACAGCAACCCTGCAAAGATGGTGTTCGCTTCCGATCCGGCAGGTACGAGACGGCGTGGAGCGCAGCGAGCGAGATGGGCAGACCAGGTGCAGAACGACTTGGCGAGCGTGGGGCGTATCCGAGGATGGAGAGATGCGGCCTCGAACCGTGCATTGTGGCGTCAAATTGTTGATTCAGTGTTATCTGTTTAGATGTTAACTAAATAAATGAAATGAATGTGTGGCCCGAAAAGAACAGCGAATAGATGATTTATTTACAGATGGAAGCATCTTTCATCGATCGACAAAGCTCTGCTTTCGATCGACATGAGCTCTGCTGACCAAGTCCATCAACGACCTTCAGATCCAGCCACCGTATTCCAGAACATTAAAGTTTAGATGTAAAAAAACGCAAATTCCGTAGAGTTTTTTTTTTCTATCTATCAAAAGCCAAGGTTGGTATTTAAATCGGTATGAGCTTTTGAATAAATTGTAATTGCAGATGTTAATACATAGATTGTTTTAGTGCGAAACAATCTAATTACGAAGAGAAAAAGCGGCATTCACTCACCCTTCAGCAAAAAGTCAGCATTATCCAAGAACTCGAGGGCAAAGTGACGACAAAAGCTGGTATTGTTAAAAAGTTCAGCATCCATCGAACAACTGTGAGGAAAATCCAAAACAATGCTGAATCCATTATTAGGCTGCTTCACACCGGAGTTGTCGGCGAAACATGAACTTCAAGTACGTTTCGACTGGTGCACACAATAGCTTGGAGGACAACTTGTTCTTGTGGTTCCTTAAACATCGGCGTCTCAACAAAACCGTTTCCACAACTATGATGACGTTAAAAGTCAAATCATCCGCTGCACGCTGCGCTGTTCCAGAATCATTCAAATTCTCGCATCATTGGACACATGATTTCGAAGCTACGTATGGAATTCGAAAACTGAAAATTTGCGAGGAAGTGCATTCCAGGGACTCAGGGATCATTGCGGGTTTCACTATGCAGTACAGAGGGACGAGAGCTTACTGCTCAGATGATATATAATGCTGATGAGTCTGGCATATTTTTTAAAAAACTTCCTTCAGAAACTCTTGTTGGTCCTAGTACAATGCACCACAATGCACCACGACCCCGTGAAGTTAACAAGCTGCGCTTAACTTTTATGCCCTTGCAGCAGGGCGTGACTGGTAATCATAAGCTGCGAATGGTTGTGATTGGAAAATCTCGCAATTTAAAAGTGTTAATACATACTTTTCATCAAAAATGCCTGGATGCAACGGGTTATTTTTCAAACGTGGTTCGATGGTGATTTTGTTCCATAGGTACGAAAATTTGCGGATTAGAAGGGAATCCCACCGAAAGCTATACTTTTACTAGATGACTGCTCTGTGTATCATCTTGTTTTCGCTATCCGTTACATTATTATTCTTCTTACTTTTTGCACCTCCGGAATGAGTGTAATGTCGAGCGCTGATTTTCGTAAAGTAAATCCATGTGTGGGGATCAGATTGTCGATTCCTATAGGAATTCTATTGTGATTCTATCACTATCTATCACTATTCTATATAGTGATTCTATTGAGTTAGAACTCTCGCTTCTAGCCCGGAATGGCCTAAACTTTGGGCAGTTATAATTGTTCGTGTGCATTTTGTTTCCTTGTACACATTTCGAGCTGAAGTAGTTATAAAGCCATCAATTTTTACATGAAGCCTTATACGAGTGGTGTGACTTTATAGATAATTGTTTCCAGCTGAAACTTTTCTTTGCCTGGCATTGCAGTTATATCTAATATATGACTTATTTCCGATGGTGTATTTCAGGGCTACACAATTCTTGAAATTTAATTCCATTTTGCACTTTCAAACGCTAGAATTCCGTTGTTTCTTCAAGAATTTTGTGTTATGAGAGTACGAGTCCAATTAAAACGAGATGATCAAACTAAATTTGTTCATCTGTCAGTGACTATGTTATTCGCCGCGAACAAAAGAAAAAATATCTATTTGATATTTGTTGGATCATGCGTTTGTATTGCACTTTACTCCGACCGAGACAAGTGCGATATTCCATAACAACAAAAAATAATAAAAATAAAACCAACTTAATTCACCGAGTGGTGATACTGCCTTTCTCGCATTTAGCCAAGACACCAACCTTATATGGCGCTTATATAGTTCGATTCCATTTTCTTTATAACTTTTAGACGCAATGGTCGATCGTTATCAAATTCAATAGTGATCAACAAGGCTTTGTACCCTGTCGAATGCAACTGCTTTGTGCGGCCGAAGCATTTTTAGTTAAAATCATTGTGTAAAAAGCATGCCACGGCTGTATCCTATTGCTTATCAGAGTGAATCCAGATCACACGATGCATACCGATTAACTGATAATCCTTCCTGTGGTTTTTGTGGAGACGCAGAGATAAGCACGGTCTTCAAATACCAAAAACCACCAACTAATATTCCTTCCCTCTTCTATCTGACTACAAGGACGTGGCCGGCGCCATTATTGATCATTTGAGTAACTGAAACGTGCACACCGAGAGTGCTTGAACAATCCCAGTCAATCATTCAGTTGATTCTTTGTGCAATTTCACTGATTATGGTTAATCGTGGAGTAGCAACCATAGATAAGAGAAATTCATCGTCTTGGGTGTCTGTTGTTTTGCCTGTTACGCTCTTTTTTTTTCTTCTTAATTCCAGAGGGCGAGTGTTGGCGCCTGAACCTTATACATGTGCCGTTTAGATTTTACGTAACTGTGCAATATTAGCTCCCATTCCTCTTCTTCGAAGTACTTTTTGTATGGGTGATTTAATTTATTTGTATGAAATTAAATCAAAATCCATTTATTTGTATAAACCGCAACGCTTGGTCTGACTTCTTCCCTTTCCCTTCAGCGTCGAGTACTCAAGGAGTGCACATTCATCTTCTTAGCTAAGTCACTCCCAATAATTCATCAATCATCTCTTCCCCTTGAATGTGAAACGGTTGGTACGGCTGTCCCCGTTTCCTCCTTTCGTGAATTCAAAACTCTTCGTTGATAATTTTATTTATTGCTGAATTTGTTATATAGGGGAAGAGGTTCGGTTGTCAGCACCGTTCAATTATGGGCGCCCCTGTCTATCTTTTGACAAATAACAGATGCTGTCATTCTGACAACCAATTGCTGGTATTTGTTTGCTACAGTAACATGATGTTTTGTGCTTAATATCAAAACAAATAGACATCTCTACTTTGAACTACGAACAAATCATTTTTATGCAAGAAAAACAATATGCCTTTTTTCACCTTTTTTAACGTGTCATAAACTGAAGTGGGGTTCAATTCAATCAAAGGTAATTGCCTATTTCCGGGGATTAAACCACCCGACTTGGACTGAAGTGATTTATTTTAAAAAATAAGTAAATTGAATATATTTTGAGGATCAATAACGATGGCCATCAAATTTGAGAGCGAAATTTTTGTTCATCACATTCCAAAAAGGCTACGAAATTCAGTTGTGGGCAGCCTAATTTTATTCACAAATCAAATAATGTTGCTGCGTAGCTGTCCCCTAACTTATTTTTAATGGCGTTTTTATGCGGTTTTTATAATTTTTTAGACATAATTGATAGAAATAATGAGTTTAATTTATACTGTTATTTATTAGGCATGCCTGTCAGTATGTCACACATGCTTTTTGGAACTAAGCGTTAACCGATTTGCTTGCAACAAGTTGCATTCAACGGAAAATCCTTTCCTACTACTTTGTATTGAAAATTGGTCAGATCGGACTATGGGATTAGAATTTATGACCAAAATAATATTTTTTATAATGCACGAGAAAGGCACATTACCGCTAAGATGGATAATCAGGGTGCAATAAATGTAAATAAATGAAAAATTGACATCCATTCACCTAAAGTGCAATTTTAATCTTTTCTAATGTGATTGTTTTCAATATCATCCCTAATGCATGAGAAAGGCATGTTCACTTTTAGGTGGATTGATTTGAGTTTTCTAGTGCCTCTTAGAATAAACAGATTATTCTTTTTCTTTCAGTTTGTGGTGGTTCTTCAAATTTGTGTGCACCTTTTTGTCTTTTGTCTACCTAAGTTGATCTTATACTGACATTTGTATAGCAATGGTAAGCTACACACTTAAAATTTTCTTCCGATATCGGCTGTGCAAATCTTGGTTAAAAATCGTTAGCTGAAATATCGGCTGAATGGACGTATGATTACGGCGGCTCATATGAGGGCCGTAGTAAATAAATTGCTTTTTCAACTGAGATATCAGCAGAAAGTCACGAACCGATCGCTCGGCTGTGCGGATCTCAGCAAAAGAATAAAAAAATGCCGAACTGAACTGTGTGTGCGACTCAGCTCGATGAATCGAGGTGATATCTGCATGTGTGTGTATGTGTGTGTATGTGCACAAAAATGTGTGACACACTTTTTGATACTTAGCAATGCATATTCCCGATTTCTTCACTCCTCGATTTTGTCTAACTCCGATTTTATCCCGATTAGACCCGATTTTATCACGTCCCGATTTGATCACGTGTTCGACATGATTTTGTCACCAAAAAAAAATAGCCGTTCTTTTTATTTTTGTAAATACTACCTTATTGATTGATTATAGTTTGACTGAGATCCTTGTTCTTGTCTTCTAGATTTTTAGACTGATTTTTTTTCAAACGTGTTCACATTTCCATTTTCTGACGTTTCGGCTCGTTTATTGGATCTTTATAAAGGAAAAGCTGTCTACCGTTCTTCGTATACTTAACATCTATAAACATGTATGCTATGATTGGAGCTTCAAGTACTTGAACACATAATTTGTTTGTTATTAACATAAACTTTACATTCAATGGGACACTGTTCAACATCAATACACTATGCACTTAATTTTAACTTAATGTACTATGCACCATTGGCCCAGAAGACAAGTGTAAGGGAGAAGGTCTACTTTTGCCAAAATTAAATTTACATAATTTGTGAACGGACCCTTATTGACAATTAACATTGTTCTTTGTCAAAGGTTCCCCCTCGGAAAAAAAAATTCAAAACCGTTTTGACGTAAACTACGTCTAAGGGGAAGACTCAGATACAGGGTGTAAAACCGAAATCTCCAAATTCGAGACCGTCACGAAATTAGGATAGATTTCAAACACTAATAGCGTCTTTATCTTTCGATGGATTTTCGAGATTTGCTTATCAATAGATTCGGAAACTATCCAGCAATTTGCCAATTCTATTGATACTATTGATTATCAACGTGAAACTATTGAAAATTCCAAACCTATCTACTAAAATTATAAGTCTTTCTCTGAATCGTGATCTCGTGATTCTACTACCGACGGAAAACAATCTGCCACTACCAAGCAATTAAGTTTTACTTTGATTAAAACTCATCTCGCCTCAAGTTGTGACTTAAGAGCTACTTTCATTGATGGTAGCCAATCGTTAGTAGGGAAAATTACGGCTCAAATTTGGCCTAAACATTCTTTGCATATCAAAGAATATTGTGGCCAAATTTCATAAAATTTTGTCAACAAAAACCCCCCTGACAATAATAGAACAAAACCTGCCAAAGTCGTCATTCCCCCTACTTCATACGAGAAAATTTAATCTGAGCGCTGGCAATGTTAATGACGACGACCGCGCGACCCACACCATCGCCGGGAATAAAATTTCCGGTAGGAGCTCCGCCGATGCCGAAGGTGGTACCACGGTCTGCTCTCCGCGACATCTCGAACGAAATGTCTCGCGGGCGCGGAAGAGCTGCTTTCTTGTAATCAATAAAGTTGAATCTGTAGCCACGCCCCTATGGTGAGTGTTTGACGTTTACACAATATTTGCAGCCATACCGGACAACAAAGAGGTGGGACTAATGGTCATCTTTATTGATTATAAGAAAACTGATTTCCCCTGCGCGCGTGGCATTTCATTAGAAATGTCACGGAGAGAGGTCCCAGCATCGGCGGAGTTGCTGAACGAATCAATCGGTTCTTCTCAGGGCCACCATCTTATACAAAGGAAGAGGTGAGGCGAATATTATTCGAAGATCAAATTAAAAACTTGGCGACGCCATAATGTTGCCGTCCGTAGCAGAATCACGAGTGCGCCCCGGGAGGAGATGAATTCGTATGGATGGAGTGGCAGTCAAGTGAAATTTTCTCAAGATCTTATTTGGTTTTGTTACAGCTTGTGATTGGGAAGGCGGATTATTAACAATCAGTCGAAAGATTACAATTTTGTGGAAGCGAAGATTAAGCCGAGACGATTTTTTTAAATGCAAATTATAATCGCTTGGCGACAGCAGAATGTTGCCGTCGGTAGTAGAATTACGAGCGCGCGTCAAACGGAGAAGCTGCAAAAATGTATTCGCATGGATGACTATCAACTAAAATTATAAGTCTTTCTCTGAATCGAGATTTTATTATCAATAGAATCGGAAACTTTCCACCAATTCGTTAATTGTTTTAAAACTATTTATTATCAAAGTAAAACTATTGAAAAGTTTAGTTCTTTCACGTCTGGTAATAGTTTCAGAGCTAACCAACTCTGTTCATGCATCCCCAGCAAAGACATCAGATTGCTATAACGCACGCACCTTTTGGCCCACCGCTTCATTTTTCCTGTGCATAGTCGTGTCTTGCGGCCATTGGCGGCCGTCGACGGGTAGTTGTTGCAGAAAATTATTCACAAAGATGACGTATGTAGCAAATAAGCGGAAAATCATTGAGTGGCTGTCGTCGGTGACAGCAGAATTGTGGAAATGCAATTTTCTCCTCATTTTAACTTGCTGTCGACAAACCTGTTCTACTAAAAAATTTAAACAAATTCTATTGAACGCTGCCGATGCTGATGACAACCGCATGATGATTTCCAGCAAAACCGCAAACGCGCGCGTGAGAGCAGCTTTCTGCATTGACTTGAGACGATGGCTGCGCCGGTAGCGGCCCAAGTAACATCTGTATGGTCGTCGGTGGTGACTGAGAAAAATGTTTGTTCTGAAAACAGTTTAAGATAATTTTTGGTTAAAATTCGCTATTGTGCCATGTATACAACCTAATGTTCATATGATATTACGATTCTCATTGCACTAAGAGGTTTTACGTAGTTTACGTCGAGCGCTCGTGCCTTGTACACAACTCTTCTGATTTTTTATTTGCTGCAATACATTCTAATGACAGTAAATAGATATAAATTGATAGAAATATTATAATCTACTTCCCTAAAGTACTATTACAACCTTACTAACGTGCTTTTTTTCATTTCTATAATGTGCGAAAAAGGCACCACCAACGCCAAGTTGTTTAATCTGGGTTTTTTCAAAGATTCAGTAGACTTTGTAAAAATTAACAAGCTTTAAATTCAAAGAAAATTTTATTACTTGAACTCGGAAAAATTACCCGAGCAATCCTTTTTTTAAGTTACTCCTAAATGATTATATTTCTCAAGAAACCCCCATTTGGAAAATAAATTCCTCGTCGTTCATCCTTCTTTATATAGAACCGAAACTTGACCAGTCACATTAAATCCAATTAGCGACGAGTTAGCATCAACTCGAACGACAAACCAGCCTTGAGCAATCAAAATCCCAACCGAAATTCCTCCGGCCCTCTTCCAACGCCAACAACGTCTGCCTATGTCATGCCCAAGCAAGCAAATCCCCTCAAGCAAGACATCGCATTGCGTTCCGATGAACTGAGGTCGCCCAAACACTTGTTCGACACTTGTTATTCGAGCTGATAAAAAGCAGCTTCCGCAGCGAGTACCTCAACTGTCAACAGCGATTAGTGACGGCTTTATTGGGAAAGGGACATCAACGCGCTGGGACGAGCCAGCACAGGGCTTCATTGCCTGCGGGGCACAGTTCAGTGCTTCCTAATTAACGCTACGATAGAAAAAGTTAAACGAACTTCCACCCAACGCCCCCCTTCCCGGATGTCCTCCAATCGGTTCTGTGGAACTTTGAAGATTTTAACAACATTTCAACAAACTTCTTGCCATACTTAGCGAGCGGACCAACAACGGGCGAAAATGAACTTGAAATATTCATAATTATTAATAATTTAGGCAACTTCTCGAAGGGGAGCCAGTGGCTTGCTCAGCATTTCGCATCGACAAGGCACCCTGATTCAAATTGAGAAGATTAGGGCAGTTTTGTATCCCATCGAGAAGCCCTCTCGGATCAACCGGAGGACGACTGAGAGCAGTGCTTCTTAAGTATTTGTTTGTGTATTTAGGTCTTTTTATGTAAACTCGCTGTCGGGGTTTGGGGTCGCCAATGTTCTCCCCAGAAAACATCAAGGCGTAAGAAAAAAAAGAAAAGATGATAATAATGGTTTGAGCGAACTGTAGCTTGTTTTGGTGGACCACAATGGCAAGTCATAGCCAGAGATGACATCTGCTGCGGTAGACAGTTTCTCATCAGCTAAGAGTGTCAGAGTGTCTGGTGATAATTGATTTGAGGATTGTTGATGCTAAATGGCTGATGCGGAATGGTGTATATTTCTGTATATTTCTGCGAGTGTCATCGCGTACTTGGTGAGATGTCATTGAAGTAAATATCATTCTTAAAGAGAAACGATGAATACGTTTCTTTTTGGAAAGGAAATATAGCAAGATCTTTTATTTACCCCCTTGAGTAGTGAAAATAACTTCTACTTATCATAGTGTTTGAACGAATAATTACCGAGCATCTTTTCATCATAAATCCCTATCAGCATAGTGGAAAATCTCCTGCCCCAAGTTAAATTTGTCTTGCAGAACACACTCATTCTTCAACATGAGCAATCATCAAATATCATAAGTGGAAAGAAAAATTTATCTTCCCTCCAAAGCTCTACATCATTACCCATCTCTTCTCCTCCAGAAACAATGCGAGCAGAAATAAAACGCGAAATCGCGTGAAAGTAATGTAAGGTACCGTCGCGTAGCGTACTCGAAAGAAGCTCATAAAACTTCGCACATCTCATCATAACGAACCGATCCATTTCAGCGCGCTCCGCCATCGCCACAACCCCCTGGTGGAAAGAACGCATCATCGTCTTCCCACCAAAAACGGAACCCTTGCAACAAATCTCGGGAAATCCCTCGGGCGGCCGTAATGGAAACGGGTCGGGGATTTTCCCTCGGCTTCAACTGGAGCCAACCAACCAAGCCCGAAGAAAAGCGGCGACTGTAAGCTGATAAATGTATAGGTAAGCGAATTGACGTCATAAATCCTCACACGACCTACGTAGGTTCAGTTCCGATGTGCAGCTGGAGCCTGTCGGTGATTTCGCTTTTGACACCGGGAATGGAACAGAAGCTTACTGAGAGGGATCTTTTTTTTCAACATGCAAGACTTAATGTTGGTAAAGAGGGATGATAGTAGCTATGACGTATTGCTGGTAAACAGAGTAGACCGGTAGGATATTTCTGCATTTTGATTATAATTAAGCTTAGCTTGATTGCCTGCACGTACAGTTTACACATCGTAATTGCTACCAGGTCCGGGGTTTGTCCAGAAAAATGCTCATTGGAACAGTATACCGTAGTTGACTGTACTGTAGTACTGTAGTAACTATAGTTGAGATAAACTTCCTTTTCTTAGCATTTTTTTTTAGTCTTTATAAGAAATTTGAACTGGTCATGTCCTTACAGTCGATAGAAATGGATACAGAATGAGAAAGATTCATATTGCGAAATAAACTCGTTGAATCCACAGGTTCACAGTGAACTGTTCACTGGATAGACTCAGTGCGCCGCTGCTTGAAATGTATCACGCCGTCGGTAATTTGTAGATTTTTTATGTTTCAATTGATAAGTGTCGTAAAGTGTTGGATTAATTTCCGTTGAAAGTTCATACCATGGTAAATTGTTGGTGCAATTAATAGTGTGGCCACCAATTGCCCCATAAATGGTCCTCCGCTAGATCCGAAACGTCAGTAAAAGTAGCCAATTCCTTAATTTCGGAGTATAAGTTTCTCTTTTTTTTTTTCATTAAAATTGTTTACTGCGTGTTACCGGTGAAATCGGTAGTGAAAGTCCTCTTCCACCACCAACGATTACAAAACAATTCACCGCAAATAATTACGAAAAATCTCTGCTGGAAATATCGGGCATTCGTTAAAATGATTAATTCTAGAAGTTAATCCCAGAGCAGAGACGAGGAAATATTCGTGTAATCAATAGTGAGAATATGACGTCTGAATGTCCACGAAGCGGTCATCCGGGGGATCCGGAATATCAGTGAAAATTGTCATTGCCAAAAGTTGATTCACAGCTTTGCGATATTCCGTGTTCATTCATATGGAATAATTATGTATGCAATCAATAGTGAAAATCTTCTACGATATGCAATGACACTACAAAAAATCCTTTGTAAAATCCGGAAGATCAGTAAAAGTGGCCCAACCTAAAAGTTAATAACGGAACAATTTATTCGTTAACATTTAGACCGGCGTATACTGTGTCACATCAGCAGTAAAAGTGATCTTTGACCACTATTATTCACAAAAATATTTGAAACATTCGAAAAAGTGGCCAATTCAAGAGTTTATTCTACGGCTTCACGATTTTTTTTGGTAGCCAATAATACCGGCGATATATGAATGTTATTAATCACTGGACGCCAAAATCAGAGAAAGTATGTATTCGCGATGCTCATGTGTTGCAATTGTAGTTGTCGATCTCTAAAATCGACTGGTTACTGGCATTTTTTATTTGATGCGGAAAATTCCGAGATTAATTTGGTCACACACAAAGTAGGAAAGGGGTCATCGCTTTCACGACGTTAAAGTCACTTGCATGTTTGCATGATTACATTCTATAAGTAAAAATACTAATTTATTGCGATAATCTAAGTTATTACGATATTTGAATGCCCGCATATGTGTTTTTCGAGAAAATATCAGCCTCCAAGGGAAAACGATAGGTAGGGATTTTAAAAACTGTTCAAAACAGCATATAAGCATAAAAGCATACAGAGACGCATGGTATATTTTTTCATGATTCATCATGTAACTAAACTTTTCATGCCAAATTCATCTCATCCGCTTCATTAAATAAAAGAACAAGTGTGCAAGCATTTGTATTGAACTTGTATTATGTGTAACCTGAATCTAATTGTATGTTATGAAGTACATGTTCTTGGCTAACATGTCGAATACTGCGATCAAGAAATCATTAGAATCATGCTGCTGTTTGAAGCAGGTTCCATGGCATCTACTAAGCGATTTTTGATCCATCTCAATTGGTTTCCTGTAGTTTGCTAGTTTGTTGAGTTTCTACGATTCCTCATTTTTTTGCCAGATCAGCTGGGGTACGGATGCTGTCATTTGAAATGTAACAAATTTCGATTTATCTAATTCAATATAAGTCAAATTTATCGAACAAGAAGAACCTTTAAAGCGGAAATCAGTCCAGCTTGTCCCTGCAAGTCCATAGCGTACTGTCCATAGCGTATGCAGTATGCAGTCCAAATCAGTGATGTTCTGGGTTCTCCAAATGATTCTCGAATTTAGATTAGTTGGTCTACAATGTCAACTTCACCTGGTATCCAAGCGAAATCAACTGAGTTTGTCAAAACATCCGGGCATTCGCGGGCAGCAGGGACTATGTCCAAGGGCTTGACGATCCCTCCCCAGGCCATCTGCGAGTTGTGGGGCTTGCCTAGGATGTGGTGGGGTTTGACAGTGGGCCCTGTTAAACCTCTATAAAAAGCTGCATGTATCCGCAAGAAGGCCCCACCAAAGCGACCGTGTGCCGCTCAAAGCGCACAAGCCCAAGTCCTGGTGTTAGGTGGGACGCTAAACAGCCCTGACACGACGGCCCTCCGACGAGACAGGAGGTTTGCGCAGGCCCAATAAGCCGCCTAGAAAACCAATCATTACGAACAATATAAGCGATAATGCGACTCGATATAATCGGCAAAGACCTAGGCGACGAATACAGGATCACGATTGGAAGCTTGGAACATGGAATTGCAAGTCGCTAGGTTTCGCAGGTTGCGACAGGATGATCTACGATGAATTACATCCCCGCAACTTCGACGTCGTGGCGCTGCAGGAGATTTGCTGGACAGGACAGAAAGTGTGGAAAAGCGGGCATCGAGCGGCTACCTTTTACCAAAGCTGTGGCACCACCAACGAGCTGGGAACCGGCTTCATAGTGCTGGGTAAGATGCGCCAACGCGTGATTGGGTGGCAGCCAATCAACGCAAGGATGTGCAAGCTGAGGATTAAAGGCCGTTTCTTCAACTATAGCATCATCAACGTGCACTGCCCACACGAAGGGAGACCCGACGACGAGAAAGAAGCGTTCTACGCACAGCTGGAGCAGACATACGATGGATGCCCACTGCGGGACGTCAAAATCATCATCGGTGACATGAACGCACAGGTAGGAAGGGAGGAAATGTATAGACCGGTCATCGGACCGGATAGTCTGCACACCGTATCGAATGACAACGGCCAACGATGCATAAACTTCGCAGCCTCCCGCGGAATGGTAGTCCGAAGCACCTTCTTTCCCCGCAAAAATATCCACAAGGCCACATGGAAATCACCTAACCAAGAAACGGAAAACCAAATCGACCACGTTCTAATCGACGGTAAATTCTTCTCCGACATCACGAACGTCCGCACTTACCGCAGTGCGAATATTGAATCCGACCACTACCTCGTTGCAGTATGCCTGCGCTCAAAACTCTCGACGGTGTACAACACGCGTCGAAGTCGGACGCCGCGGCTTAATATCGGGCGGCTACGAGACGGTAGACTAGCCCAAGAATACGCGCAGCAGCTGGAAGTGGCACTCCCAACGGAAGAGCAGCTAGGCGCAGCGTCTCTTGAAGATGGCTGGAGAGATATTCGATCCGCCATTGGTAGCACCGCAACCGCTGCACTTGGCACGGTGCCCCCGGATCAGAGAAACGACTGGTATGACGGCGAATGTGAGCAGTTAGTGGAAGAGAAGAATGCAGCATGGGCGAGATTGCTGCAACACCGCACGAGGGCGAACGAGGCACGATATAAACAGGCGCGGAACAGACAAAACTCAATTTTCCGGAGGAAAAAGCGCCAGCAGGAAGATCGAGACCGTGAAGAAACGGAGCAACTGTACCGCGCTAATAACACACGAAAGTTCTATGAGAAGTTAAACCGTTCACGTAAGGGCCACGTGCCACAGCCTGATATGTGTAAGGACATAAACGGGAACCTTCTTACGAACGAGCGTGAGGTGATCCAAAGGTGGCGGCAGCACTACGAAGAACACCTGAATGGCGATGTGGCAGACGAAGATGGCGGTATGGTGATGGACCTGGGAGAACGCGCGCAGGACATAATTTTCCCGGCTCCGGATCTCCAGGAAATCCAGGAGGAGATTGGCCGGCTGAAGAACAACAAAGCCCTGGGGTTGACCAACGACCAGGAGATCTATTAAATCACGGTGTTGAGGCACTGGCTAGAGCTATGCAATGGGTCATTACAAAGATTTGGGAGGATGAAGTTTTGCCGCAGGAGTGGATGTAAGGTGTCGTGTGTCCCATCTACAAAAGGGCGATAAGCTGGATTGTAGCAACTACCGCGCAATCACATTGCTGAACGCCGCCTACAAGGTACTCTCCCAAATTTTATGCCGTCGACTAGCACCAACTGCAAGGGAGTTCGTGGGGCAGTACCAGGCGGGTTTTATGGGCGAACGCTCCACCACGGACCAGGTGTTCGCCATTCGCCAAGTACTGCAGAAATGCCGCGAATACAACGTGCCCACACATCATCTATTCATCGACTTCAAAGCCGCATATGATACAATCGATCGGGACCAGCTATGGCAGCTAATGCACGAATACGGTTTTCCGGATAAACTGATACGGTTGATCAAGGCGACGATGGATCGGGTGATGTGCGTAGTTCGAGTTTCAGGGGCATTCTCGAGTCCCTTCGAAACCCGCAGAGGGTTACGGCAAGGTGATGGTCTTTCGTGTTTGCTATTCAACATCGCTTTGGAAGGTAATACGAAGAGCAGGGATTAACACGAGTGGTACAATTTTCAATAAGTCCGTCCAGCTATTTGGTTTCGCCGACGACATAGATATTATGGCACGTAACTTTGAGAAGATGGAGGAAGCCTACATCAGACTGAAGAGGGAAGCTAAGCGGATCGGACTAGTCATCAACACGTCGAAGACGAAGTACATGATAGGAAGAGGTTCAAGAGAAGACAATGTGAGCCACCCACCGCGAGTTTGCATCGGTGGTGACGAAATCGAGGTGGTAGAAGAATTTGTGTACTTGGGCTCACTGGTGACTGCCGAAAATGACACCAGCAGAGAAATTCGGAGACGCATAGTGGCTGGAAATCGTACGTACTTTGGACTCCGCAAGACGCTCCGATCGAAAAGAGTTCGCCGCCGTACCAAACTGACAATCTACAAAACGCTCATTAGACCGGTAGACCTCTGCGGACACGAGACCTGGACGATGCTCGTGGAGGACCAACGCGCACTTGGAGTTTTCGAAAGGAAAGTGCTGCGTACCATCTATGGTGGGGTGCAGATGGCGGACGGTACGTGGAGGAGGCGAATGAACCACGAATTGCATCAGCTGTTGGGAGAACCATCCATCGTTCACACCGCGAAAATCGGAAGACTGCGGTGGGCCGGGCACGTAGCCAGAATGTCGGACAGTAACCCGGTGAAAATGGTTCTCGACAACGATCCGACGGGCACAAGAAGGCGAGGTGCGCAGCGGGAAAGGTGGATCGATCAGGTGGAAGATGACTTGCGGACCCTCCGTAGACTGCGTGGTTGGCGACTTGTAGCCATGGACCGAGCCGAATGGAGGAGACTCTTATATACCGCACAGGCCACTTCGGCCTTAGTCTGAATAAATAATAAATAATAATAATTGTCAAAACATCCCCCTAGAGCCTTTGCGTATTATTACTTACTTGATGGGCTACAGCTCTTCGACGAACCTACGCCGAATGGAATATCCTTCTCCACTGGACTCGATCCTGGGCCAATCGCTTTCAGTCGCCCTGAACATGAAGCGCCCTCAGGTCCTCTTCAACTGCAAAAAGCCACCGTGTACGTGGCCTTCCACGAAGTCTGGGGCCTCTTCCGGGTTCTCTACTAAATATTATCTTCGCTTGACGTTCTTCCGGGATACGAACAACGTGTCCAGCCCACCGTAGTCTACCATGTTGTACTAGCTTAATAATATCCAGCCCTTTATACACCTGGTACAACTCGTGATTCATGCGACGCCGCCAGATACCGTTCTCCTGTTTAACACCGAGTATTGTCCACAGCACCTTACGCTCAAACACTCCGAAAGCTCTCCGATCAGCCTCCTGTAACGTCCATGTTTCATGGCCATATAAAGCCACCGGAAGAACCAGAGTAGTATACACCACGAGTTTTGTTTTCGTTTGCAGACTACGGGACTTAAGCTGGTTACGAAGTCCGTAATAAGTTTCTTTTTGCAGCTGCAATACGTCTCACTTCGCGGGTAACATCATTACCGCACGTCACTAATGTTCCAAGATACACAAATTCTTCCACCACTCCAAATTTTTCACCATCCAACACTATTTTACTACCACAACCACTAATGAACGCACGTTGATTGCCAGCGACCATGTACTTCGTTTTGCTGGTATTGATCGTGAGTCCAATCGTCGCTGTCTCCCTCTTAAAGGTTGCCACAAACACACGCGACACGACAGTCGCGACGCGATTCTATCGCTTGGCGACAGCGATTCTGTCGCCGTTGGAATGGAAGAGTAAATAGAGTATTGCATAAAGCGACCCAACGATAGAATCGCAACGACTAGTTGTCGCCGTCGCGGCGATGAAATCGCTTAGGTTTGGGGGAGCCTTAAAAGGCACAAAAGCCTCCTCCACGATACGGCAATCAATCCCGATAATATCGATTACGTCCGCAAATCCCAGGAGCATATGCGATCTTATGATAATGGTACCGCTGCTATGCACACCAGCTCTCTGAATCGCTCCCTCGAGCGCTATATTGAACAGTAGATTCGAGGGTGCTTCACCCTGCTTTAATCCATGTAAGGTAACAAATCTAGACCAACAATTGAAAAGGCCAAAATTTTTCCTTCTGATTCTTCGTCTACATATACAGCTTTATATGTGGACGAAGAATCAGAAGGAATAAATTTTGGCTGTTACGCCCTTTTCAAATGTTAGTCTAGAAATGACGTCGATATATCATCCGCAACCCTTACACTTGATTTAGATCCGTCCAACGTTATACGAATCAGCCGTTTAAGTTTTGCCGGAAATTTATGTTCAAGCATAATTTTTCATAATTCATTCCCTTTCACTGAAATCAATAAACAGATGATGTGTCTGCAAGTTGTACTCCCGGAATTTATCAAGGATTTGTCTCAGGGTCAACATTTGATCCGTCGTTGATCGGCCCTCACGATAACCCGCTTGGTATTCGCCGACTAGAGTTTCCATCCCGGGACATCCCGGGACAAAAAATCCCGGGATTTAGGAAAATTCGGGATTTCCCGATTCCCGGGAAATTATTTTTGAAATCCCGAAAATCCCGGGATACCCGGGACAAAAATACTGCTTCATTTCCAATTCGCAAACAGTGTAATTTTTCTTCTTACAAAAGATATTTGTTTTGAACGCTTAGGTAATAAACTCATATCATATCCAAGTTCGTTTATTTGGTAGGCTCAGACATGTATACGGAGCCAAAGTTCTTTGTGATGCACAATCGATATCATCTTATTATTAAATTTAATTTATTGAACGGCTACTCAGTCTTGCACTTATTACAACGAGTTTTTTATTTACCCGACGTTTCGACACGGGGATTGTCGAAACGTGTCGAAACGTCGGGTAAATAAAAAAACTCGTTGTAATAAGTGCAAGACTGAGTAGCCGTTCAATAAATTAAATTAAAACGTACAGTCGATCCATAATCAGTAAACTTATTATTAAATTAGTAAGAGAGGAACAGACATGAAAATATCGGAGATAGTTAATAAAACACCTTCACAAAAAATATTAGATTCCCCTATACCACTCAATGGAAGGTTACTGACTGCTCAGGGCTACTACTGATTTCGTTGCTTTTTTTGTCAACATGCGTGCTCACTGCTGAAAAAAATCATAAAAATAATAAACAAATCAAATTCCTTTTTATTGCTTTGCTTGTGATGGGATGGAAATGGGAGCTATGAGATGAAGTGCCGAACCGTTCCCCTATTTGGCGCCTGCTTCCTACCCATCTCCCGTCTACAACAAGGTTGTATCCACTAGCTGATAGTCGCCTTGCTAATCTTCTCGCGCCGCCTACCATTGAGTCAGTCTTCCTGAGCTTCTTGCCTCCAAAACAATTCTTGATCCAATGCAAGTCCTTCCAATCGACGTTTGTACAACAAATTTTCCAGCACATGCGCAAGTACAAGTGGTCCGACCCCGATGCTCTGCCTATTTTTTTTGTGTATTGCTTCGATCAAAATCAACTCTGGTCAACAGTGCAATTAATTTGTAATCTATTAACCCCATTATCGTTAAATTATCGAGTTAACTTACGTTAAATTATCAAACTCCGATAATAATTGAGTTGATTCATCTTTATCGCATCAAGCGATAACGTTGAACACAATTTACTTTATCGGCGATAACGATAAATTAACGATTAACATCAAGATTAGGAAGCGATCTGTTCAAGATTAGGAAGAGCTGCAGCTCTTGGCAAAAGTATCAATTGGTAGCCTGCCATGGGTTGGAGGTTACTTTAGTATTGTGTTTTCTTTGTGATGGGGTTCCCATATATCCAATAGGTTCTGGGCCCAGTACGATTCTACTGCGCATCTTCCATCTCTCGTCACTAGGGTTTTAATGCAATCCCAGTTATTGTCTAAACCCAATGCATATTCAAAATAATGCAAACAGTCAAGCCGACTTTAACCGCCTGCGGACTCTTCTTCTCGGACACCGCGATCATATATTCCAAAATAGTACTCTACCTTCCGAGAAAAACGTGAATATTATTTGATTCTTGAATCGTTTTTTTTAAGAATCGATTCAAATTAGAATTGAATTGAGTTCCAATTTGAAATCTGTTTTATCTGGCTTTTCTAAAAAATGAACTTTACCCCTGAACATTGAATAAAATCGTTTTTTTAGGCTAGATCGAAGTAATCTGTGCGCGAGAATGGCAGCTCCAAAATTTTGCTGCTTCGTGTTTTCTTCATTGCGCGATAGTTTTGAATTAAGGTGACACGGGAAGCACAAACCATCATCAAATCGTCATCATTTCATCATTGAATGCTTAATTTTTTTCCTACAACAAATATGATTTTGAAAAAGTATCACCGGCGCGTGCTTACTCGCAATCTACATGCTGATACATTTACAGTTACATCAAACAACTGAAAACCGAAATACGCCGCGCCAAAGTTGCGAGGTGATAATGCTAGAAAGAGACGAAAGATAGGAGAAATAACACGGTGTTTAGTGCCTCCCCGAGTCACCTTAAAAGCAACAGATGCAAAGCCCTAGCCCTTTCGAATATGGACTGGCGATGAAAAGTGCAGTTTATAGGTGGAATGGCTGAGCGAAGATGCGGACGGATCCGCGGTCAACGGTTGGATTTCGACTGGGTTACAAGCGACACCTACGGAGTTCTTCATCACGGGGAGTGTCAAGCGCAAAAAAGTTGCCATGGTAGGCGGCAGTGACGACAGTCATCCGGGTGGGATTGTAAGTATTTTCATTTTAATACAGGATGTGCTCTGTGGGTGAGCTTTGTTCAATCCGAACATATAACAAATAACCATAATTACATGATATTACAGGTAAGACTTAGTTCATTTATTCATGAATTTATTTTTTGTACTGTAATTTTTCATCTTGTCCAACGCCGTCATTATCTGTTAATTAATTTCATGTTATTTTTTAAATTATTATTATTCGCTTTGATTTGTAAAACAGGTTGCATTTACGGATGCAATTGCGTGAATATTTAGTAGCCATGTACAGGTTCAATTTCGATAGCATTGCAGCTAGGTCAATAAGGTACCATTTATGAATATTACAGTTAGGGTGCTCTTTAGATGTCCGGGCTCGGTAGAAAGTATTCTGTCCTGTCCAACCTTTATTCCGTAGATCCTGATTTGATCTTCACTATTTTTGAAGTGGGGTGACCAATGGGCGTGAGCAGCGCCGTAGCGTGGGGTTGGCCGGGTTGGCCCCCGCCAAGGGCGCCAGCCTTCAGAGGGCGCCGGAATCGAGAACTACGGTATGGGAAACAGAACAATTTTATTCGTTACATGGTCAAATAATAACAAACCGACCACAAAGTCCGAAGGTCTATGGCGGAGATATTTCAAGAACTCAAATCTTTCTTCTATCTCAAATAAACAAGTCGAATGATTTGGTCTTAACTTTGACTGCCATTTCGGTTTCTCTGAGCCTTTTGGAACCGGCTACAAGGGGCTAAAAAAAGTCTAGAAAACTTATATTCAAAAGCCACAGGTGTTGACCAATATTTTAAAAG
Organism: Armigeres subalbatus; assembly: GCF_024139115.2. Taxonomy (NCBI): domain Eukaryota; kingdom Metazoa; phylum Arthropoda; class Insecta; order Diptera; family Culicidae; genus Armigeres; species Armigeres subalbatus. The sequence goes on along the minus strand of NC_085139.1, from coordinate 36,722,310 downwards.
ACCTTTTGCGCTAATGACTTATATCGGGTAGGGGTAAGGATAAGGATGCTATAGATTTAAGACAAATATGCTCATTTCATTCAGAAAGACTTCATTTAGTCCGAAGAATTAACATCATGGCCGCATTTGACCTGGCGGCATTACGATAAGCAGTGATAATGGCCTTCCTCAAATGACTACTTTGGTTAACATTTCTCAAAGCTCTCGTAGATTAGCAAAATTGATCCGCAATACATACAACATGTGCCGTACGGTAAGACGCGCGGCTACAAAGCAAGACCATGCTGAGGGTGGTTGGGGCGATTCCCGGTGCCGGTCTAGGCAATTTTCGGATTGAAAATTGTCTCGACTTCCTTGGGCATAAAAGTATCATCGTGTTAGCCCCATGATATACGAATGCAAAAATGGTAACTTGGCTTAGAAACCTCGCAGTTAATAACTGTGGAAGTGCTTAATGACCACTAAGCTGCGAGGCGGCTCTGTCCCAGTGTGGGGATGTAATGCCAATAAGAAGAAGAAGAAAAAGAAGACATACAGCATGTGCCAAGGCATGTGCTATCAAAGCATTCATAGCCTCATTTCACCACATGGCCTTCCTGTTTCCGATGTCGATTCCGACCACTTCAAAGTTGGATGTTATTGACCCAACAAAGTACCTCCAAACCACTGACAGACCCATTCTTATGTTGTATCTTTCTTGATCTGAAATCCGATAGCGATTTCGTTCATCGACCGATCCACTTCAGAGTTGGATTTTCTTGTTCCATAAAGGCTCCCCCAGACCTAAGCGATTTCATCGCTGCGACGGCGACAACTAGTCGTCGCGATTCTATCGTTGGGTCGCTGAAGGCAATTTTCTATCTACGCTTCCATACCATTGGCGACAGAATCGCTGTCGCCAAGCGATAGAATCGCGTCGCGACTGTCGCGTCATGTGTGTTTGGGGGAACCTTAAATTTGACATTTGTAGATGATTTGTCACGATTTTCAAATGCCTTTTCTCTGCGATATACTTGAAAGTACGTCAGCTCCTTCCATTTAGAGCAAGAAACAGCCGTTGGGGCACTATGAGCTGTAAGTAAATAACTTTCAGCAATTTTAATGATCTTTCAGCCTGGATGTTCCAACAGATTCCATTCGAGGATCCACAAATGCCCACGACTCTGCCAAGTTCCTAACATATCTTACCATATTTTGCAAATTAGTGTAAAAGCTCACAACATTTAAAAACTTTCCAGAGACATACCGCCTAATATACTGCTTGTTACAGTCGCCTCTCGATATTGAAGGGACCATCGAGATAGGGAGAGACCGAGGAACGGAAGGAAAATTGAAATGGATACTAGATCCAAAAAAGCTTGTTGCTATGAAAAACGACAACAAAACAAATGTCATTTCTTATTGTTGATGTGTTTGTTATTGTCTAAAGATGGTCTAGTAGCCATAAAATTTGAACATATCGACATAAGGAGAGTTAATCCTGAACAAAATATGATTAGAACCCATCGAGATATGGGAATATCGAGATAGGGGGATATCGAGATAGGGAGGTTATCGAGATGTCGAATGCCATAATGTATGTCGATTGAAGGGACCGAGGAAACCATCGACAGAAGGAGAGATATCGAGATATAGAAAATCGAGATGTGAGAGTCGACTGTATATGAAGCATCTTCAATCCACTAAATTTTTTAATCTTACTGTTCTACAAGATGAGCAAAAAAAGTGAAGAAAATCTCGTTAGTACAAATTTGTAAAACTTTAAGGTGGGATTTAAAATGTTATTGGATTTTGAAATATTGCACATATTTCCTTGGTAAGAGAGGGGCGCTCATAAAACATTTCGCCAAGGGCGCCGGGAGTCCACGCTACGGCTCTGGGCGTGAGTGAAAAAATGAGTTTTACTTGTATAAAGCTTTTAAAAGTGGAGCCGAGTCAATTGTAACAAACTCAATTAGCATATGTTGATGTAGTTGACTTTTGAGAGGTTGTTTTCGGTTTAAACGAAAAAGTAACGGCATTGCTTTGTAGAATGTGTTTCGGGATTTTGTTGGAAGGCTCAGTTACAGTTACAGCTCAGTCACAATATGTCCGCGTCCGGTTGTGTTTCCTTTAGCACGGTGAGAGGTCGAGTGATCATCGATTTTTTGTAAGTATGTTGTAAGTAATTGTGGGTTATTTTTATAGTTAATTATGGGTTTACTAGTTTTCATCATGTTTTTTTCTTTCTTCTCGTTCCAGAGGGCGAGTAATGGCGCTTGAACCTAGGCTTATATGTACACTGCTGGGTATAAGTATTCGTTATGTATCCATAGTAATTTGTATGAATTCATGCGAATACTTTTGTTCATAAATGTATAACCCAGGGCACTAGACTAAAAACTGTGTCCCATCCCAAGACGCTGAGAACCCAAGGAGTGAACATTAACCATCTTAGCTCAGTCACTCCCAACGATTTAGTGATCATCACATAATAATGTAAACGGAGCGGTTGGTACGAGATGTCCCCGTTCTATGACTTAGTTGTGAAATCAAGTTAAGAATTCTCGCTTAACTTTTCAAAAGGTCCTAAGTGGCATTTTTTCATGAATTGATTTGAATAGCGCAATCAACAGAACAATATGAAAGCTATTGATTGCAGTATTCAAATTGATTCATGAAAGGAATGTTGCTTGGGTCCTTTTGAAAAGTTATGCGAGAATTGATTCTCACAGGTATTTTAAACAACGCTGCACAGTAGGCCTGACCGCTTTTATGTTTGAAGTACATTCATGATGTGCTTCAAACATGAATATTGACAAGAAAAGTATAGATGTAGTCGAATCTATCACTTTCCTAGATTCTTTCACGAACTGGCTGTGTATGTGTAGACTAGACTGGACTAGACTAGACTAGAACATTGAATAAAATCGTTTTTTAATCAAAAAATAAGATTTCTAAGGAAACATCGCAAAATCCCGGAATCCCGGAATTTCCCAGGATATACGAACAAGTTCATCCCGAATCCCGGGACAACGAAAATGGCCGGGAAATTGAAACTCTATCGCCGACCAAGGACTCTTCAAATGGTCTCAATCTGTTTAACAGAATACGGGACATAATTATGCACGCCGAATTAAGGAGAGTTATTCCTCGGTAATTGGCGCACTCCAGTCTATGCCCTTTCTGAAAGAGACGGCAAACGAGGCCATTTAACCAGCTAGCAGGCAATTCCTCGTCTTCCCATATTTTCGAGATAATATAGTGCAGAGCTGCTGCACCATATAGCTGCTCACTGCCATGTTTTAGAAATTTAGTCGGGAGCTGGCCCTTCCTCGCAGCCTTACTGCTCTTTAATAGCTTTTTCAACCTCATCTAGTGCAGGCGACTCCACAGCTTATCCATCGTCTCTAATGTTTATTCTGTTCACCGATGCACCGTCACTTCCACTATTCAACAAAGTCTCGAAGTGTTGCTTCCACTTGGCAGCTACTTCGGATTTATCTGTCAGCAAATTTCCTACTTGGTCGTTGCACCACATGACGGGAGATGGAGCTGTCTTTTTTCGCACGCCATTGACAGTCTCATAAATCCTCCGCATATTATTCTGCTCTTTTTTTCTTGCGCCTCGCTAATCACTTGTTCATAATCTTTTTTCTTCCTGCGGTGGGTTCGTTTTTCGACTGCTCTTGTTTCCTTGTACCGATCTCTATTCGATCGACACCGACCCGACACCAACTTCCGGCTTCTGGCAACGTTCTTCTCGTCTGTCACTCTCTGACACTCCACATCGAACCGATCACCTCTGTGCAGTGCCTACCACTTCTCGGGCTGTTGTGCTCACCGCTCCATGGATCGACTCCCATAGATCGTTGATGTTGTCGCTAACGTTGATTGCACCCGTTCGTCGATCTTCTGACGGTACTCAGCCGATACTCCTTCCGCCGACAATCGCTGGATATTGTAACGCACCGTTCGCTGTGATCTTTTGTTCGACAACAGTTGACAACCGTGATCGAATTTTACTGACAACGAGGTAGTGCTCAGAGTCAATGTTCGGACCTCTGAATGTCCGCACATCGATAACATCCGAGAAATGGCGCCCATCCACCAGAACAAGGTTTATCTGGTTGTAACTTTCACCATTTGGGTGTCTACAGGTGCGCTTTCGGATATTCTTTCGTGCAAAGTAGGTGCTACTGACTGCACACCGTATCTAATGACAACGGCCAACGATGCATAAACTTCGCAGCCTCCCGCGGAATGGTAGTCCGAAGCACATTCTTTCCCCGTAAAAATATCCACAAGGCCACATGGAAATCACCTAACCAGAAACGGAAAACCAAATCGACCACGCTCTAATCGACGGTAAATTCTTCTCTGACATCACGAACGTCCGCACTTACCGCAGTGCGAATATTGAATCCGACCACTGCCTCGTTGCAGTATGCCTGCGCTCAAAACTCTCGACGGTGTACAACACGCGTCGAAGTCGGACGCCGCGGCTTAACATTGGGCGGCTACAAGACGGTAGACTAGCCCAAGAATACGCTCAGCAGCTGGAAGTGGCACTTCCAACGGAAGAGCAGCTAGGCGCAGCGTCTCTTGAAGATGGCTGGAGAGATATTCGATCCGCCATTGGTAGCACCGCAACCGCTGCACTAGGCACGGTGCCCCCGGGTCAGAAAAAACAGCTGGTATGACGGCGAATGTGAGCAGTTAGTGGAAGAGAAGAATGCAGCATGGGCGAGATTGCTGCAACACCGCACGAGGGCGAACGAGGCACGATATAAACAGGCGCGGAACAGACAAAACTCGATTTTCCGGAGGAAAAAGCGCCAGCAGGAAGATCGAGACCGTGAAGAAACGGAGCAACTGTACCGCGCTAATAACACACGAAAGTTCTATGAGAAGTTAAACCGTTCACGTAAGGGCCACGTGCCACAGCCTGATATGTGTAAGGACATAAACGGGAACCTTCTTACGAACGAGCTTAAGGTGATCCAAAGGTGGCGGCAGCACTACGAAGAGCACCTGAATGGCGATGTGGCAGACGAAGATGGCGGTATGGTGATGGACCTGGGAGAACGCGCGCAGGACATAATTCTACCGGCTCCGGATCTCCAGGAAATCCAGGAGGAGATTGGCCGGCTGAAGAACAACAAAGCCCAAAGCAACAAAGTCCCTTCGAAACCCGCAGAGGGTTACGGCAAGGTGATGGTCTTTCGTGTTTGCTGTTCAACATCGCTTTGGAAGGGGTAATACGAAGAGCAGGGATTAACACGAGTGGTACAATTTTCAATAAGTCCGTCCAGCTATTTGGTTTCGCCGACGACATAGATATTATGGCACGTAACTTTGAGAAGATGGAGGAAGCCTACATCAGACTGAAGAGGGAAGCTAAGCGGATCGGACTAGTCATCAACACGTCGAAGACGAAGTACATGATAGGCAAAGGTTCAAGAGAAGACAATGTGAGCCACCCACCGCGAGTTTGCATCGGTGGTGACGAAATCGAGGTGGTAGAAGAATTTGTGTACTTGGGCTCACTGGTGACTGCCGAAAATGACACCAGCAGAGAAATTCGGAGACGCATAGTGGCTGGAAATCGTACGTACTTTGGACTCCGCAAGACGCTCCGATCGAAAAGAGTTCGCCGCCGTACCAAACTGACAATCTACAAAACGCTAATTAGACCGGTAGTCCTCTACGGACACGAGACCTGGACGATGCTCGTGGAGGACCAACGCGCACTTGGAGTTTTCGAAAGGAAAGTGCTGCGTACCATCTATAATTGGGGTGCAGATGGCGGACGGTACGTGGAGGAGGCGAATGAACCACGAATTGCATCAGCTGTTGGGAGAACCATCCATCGTTCACACCGCGAAAATCGGACAACTGCGATGGGCCGGGCACGTAGCCAGAATGTCGGACAGTAACCCGGTGAAAATGGTTCTCGACAACGATCCGACGGGCACAAGAAGGCGAGGTGCGCAGCGGGTAAGGTGGATCGATCAGGTGGAAGATGACTTGCGGACCCTCCGTAGACTGCGTGGTTGGCGACGTGTAGCCATGGACCGAGCCGAATGGAGAAGACTCTTATATACCGCACAGGCCACTTCGGCCTTAGTCTGAATAAATAATAATAATATAAAACGTGTCCTTGACGTCGTCGGATTTCTCGTTTGGCGGTGCGTAAACGTTGATTGGGCTGTAATTGAAGAATTTGCCCCGTATCCTCAACCACTCCACCGCATCACTCGCTTCATCTGCTTGTTCATCATTACGAAACCAACTACATACTCTGCTTTACCGCCGCTGCTGTGATAAATGTTATATTTGAATGCAGTGTTCGTCGTGGGGTTAACGATTCGGAACTCCAGATCTAGGCCATCGGACTTCTTGAATAGCGGCCACGTTCACTCCAACCTTCTGCAGTTCACGAGCCAGAAGGCTCACTCGTCCAGGTTCATTTAGGGTCCTGACATTCCAGGGACCGAGTTTCCAATCATAGTCCTCATTTCGTTTCCGGGTCAGTTACCAAAAGTAACGTTCCTTTTTCTTCTATCTCCATTTTTCGTGGTAATTGAGAGGCTTCAGTAAGCTACCTTACTGAGGTCGCGTTACCTACATCACGCTGGTGGGCCTGCCACCTTAGGTATAGTTGACGCGATACAGCATTTCGTTAATCAGCCGCTGGGTACCAGGCAGACGCTGTTTGAGCCGCACTTCCGCCACGCTCGAGACGTTCTTTCTCACTCTTGCTGATGTCAGAAGGACAACAGTGCCCAGGCTGCACTACCTGCTAATCCTTATAATATATATTATAGCTTGCGGTCTTTTGTCATCGGACGACCCGTGGAAGCGTGAGGAACTTGTAAGGACCAGAGGTATGTTGGGCGCTCCTTCCTTTATGTCAACCCACCATTTTGCAGCCTTTTGCGTATTATATGCAGTCCAAATTAGTTTGTTGCAGATGTTCTAGGTTCTCCAAATTGTTCTGTTCAAATGATATGTGGACAAGCGACACGAGACTCTGATGCAGCAACAATCAAACAGTCTGCGGATGAAGAAAAATAGTGTGACAATGTGTAAGCCTCTCGGCGGCTTGGGCGGAATTGTAGGTAGGAACTTGTCGAGCACAGGGTCGTTAATGTAAATAGCACAGTTATTCTCACTTCAACATCCTTCACTTACCTTAAGCAGGAGCAATTAAGCGGAAAACCTTACGGAGAACTCGAGTAGGCGAAAATAGCTCAATAATATCAAATGTTGATAAGATAGCAAAATGAGATATGGACATGATTGATATAAGAGATAAAATATCAGACGATAATATCAAAATTTTGCACTAAAATATCATGGAAAGATCAAGTTATGCTATTTGTAATAAGTGATCAATATCATGTGCCATTAGTTTGTTCTTATCCATATCATATATTGATATTTAAATGATATTTCGGTGCAAATTTTTGATATTGTTGCCTGTTTTTTTATCTCTTATATCAATCAAATCCATATCATGTTTTGTTATTCTGTTCATGGCTTCTGCTCGGGAAACCAGCCAACCGGTTCAATTGATCAAGGTGGACTAAAAACGATCGAGGTAAAGGTATCTTCAATGTATGTGGACTACCTACTACGTCTTCTAAATGACCTGACCATCAAAATTATGGTGGTGGCCTGCTACCCAATTGGTTCGATGACGGCTTGTGACGATTGTGGCCAAACGTCGGAATGGGCTGGCCTGGCCTCTGGTCCTTAGCAAGGCTTACCGATGTCACTGAGGAGTAGAAATAACTTCGGGCCAGTCCCGAAGCCACGAAAGAAAAGGCCTGGAAGCAGACACGGGCCTTTTCCGTAGCCGTTAATACACCGGATTTGTCTCCCTATGTGCATACAATACCACTTTCACCACACAATGCCTTACCTATCATACAATAAATTACCTTTTTTTCTTGTTTCTATTTCACCTCTTGAAGGTGGCTTGATTTTTTTTCCAAATGGCGAAACTATAATGCTGTTTCACAAAGTATTTGATTTAGTTGTATTACTTCAATAATTTTTCTTCTTACGAACCGTGGAAAAGATGGTTCAACAACATTTTCACTATCTAATAAAGAAGAACACCCACTAACTTAGTATGAATCACATGCAAATTACTTAAACTTTTTCACTGGTACGGCGCGCACTACGACTTTCTTGGCAATCCGTATCAAAAGAAGGTCCAAAAGACCTCGACGAGGTGGTTTTATTATTTTTTTAGCTACTTCACTTTTCACTCTCACGAGGAATCGATCCAAGTAGCACACGCAACATCTTCCAAAAAGCACCTTGTTTCTATTCAGTTTCATTAAAGGCATTGGAAAAACATCAAAGCACGAAAAGGTTGCATCAAGATGTCAAAAACATTCGAGTTATGATCAATGTTTCATTAATATTGCAATGCAGTACGTGTTTGACATTTGGAAACAAACAACCAAAGAATACTGCACTTTTTGTTGCAAACACGAAACAAAATCATCAAGTTGCATATTTTTTACCATGTAACTTCAATGCGTCTTTTAAAATTTATTTGTTTGTTTAAATTAAGTTGCAGATAAGTTGAGTGTGTCTTCATGTTTAATTTAGCATCGTTCAACGTTTTGACAACTCACATTTTTTCCGGTGATGGTGCAATCAAGTAACAGAAAACCCGAGTACAAAACTTCATAATCGTATGGTTTTTATGGTGAGTCAACAATCAACATGCAGTCCCTTCGAAGTGTTGAATGGTGCTGTGGAAGAGTGAAGGACTATCAATCACAAGATCCATAAATCGAATCCAGTTTTCTATTTTTATTTATTTTTTTTCCTGCTTTAGTGTTTTGCAACATTATTGCAATTTCACTGCAATCGAAGGATGTTTCCGTAGGCTCCCCCTCTTGCGCTTTTTAGATTGCAAGCGGGATATATTTGATGGCACATACGCAAAATTGTTTCTTTCCGAATAGTTGCAACACAGTGAATTGTTCAGTAGTGAAACAAGTTGTGCTGCTTGGGGAAATATCTCTCGGTCCTTCGTGATAGTTGGCATCACTTCCGCGCAGGGTGTTCACACGGCCAACACCGTTACGGGTTGTTGTCCCGACTCGAACCACGAAAAGTACAATGAGGGTGAGAATGAATGAAACGAATGCTGTATATTTTTTTAACGTTAGTGCCGAATCTTTTCATTTCAGACAGCTGGGATCGCCACCAGTAAGGCTGTCCTACTATTATTATTAGGGACGGACTGGGCTTTAGGTTCTTACTAGCGTGGGGGGCGAGACATGAGGATGCTTGTGGAGGAGCCAACAAGCTACAAAATTGGGACCAACGGATACAAATGTTGCCATACTTGTTTTTGGCATAGTGTCTCGATGCGTACGGAGATCGAAATTTAATCGGATAAAATGTCCCAACACTCAGTTCAATCAAAGTTAATTGCCTATTTCCGGGGATTAAACCACCCGACTTGGACGTTAATTTACAATGTTATGAAAATTCATATGTGAATATGTACGTTATGTGGAAGATATTGATTTGGAAAATGTATTGGAGGTAACCACTTTCCCTTCGATGGGACTCGAACCCATGACCCTACAGTACGCTAGACTGGTGCTTTAACCAACTAAGCTACGAAGGACCTCCGTCGGCCTTCGCAACCTAGCGGCTACTGAACGAGCTCGAGATTCCCCTATTGGACGCATAGTCAAATCACTCGCAATCCATTTCTCAAGCCAATACTTCCACATTACGGCAGTTCAAATTTCAAAAATGTTCGAAAATTCCAACTCCCATATGTCTATTAGCATCATTTTGATAATATAGGAGTCCTGGCAAAATTTCAGGTAATTCGGTGGCCATTTAGGGGTGGCGCGAAGTCAATTTATGTTTATATGGAAATTTGTATGGGAAAAACTTAAAATTTATTCAAATCTCCCTACAACTCTTAAATCGTGATGAATTCAAATAAACATCCCCAACCTCCATTTTTGGAATCTATTTGAGCTCAACCAGTGGGTAACTCATTAATTTTGATTTATATTTCCACTGCTATGTTGAGGCTAATTACACCATTTTAGCCATTTATTCCATATTCACACTGTCAATAGAACCGTTCAATCCACTCATAACTAATGTGTTATCCGGAGGTCTCATTTATATAGATTCCAAAAAGGGAGGTTGGGGATGTTTATTTGAATTCATCGCGATTTGACAGCTATAGGGATAATGGAATAAATTTTACGTTTTTCCCATACAAATTTCCATATAAACATAAATTGACTTCGCGCCACCCCTAAATGGCCACCGAATTGCCTGAAATTTTGTCAGGACTCCTATATTATCAAAATAGTGCTAATAGACATATGGGAGTTGGAATTTTCGAACATTTTTGAAATTTGAACTGCCCTATTCCACATGTGTATAGTACACGTTCACATTAGAGGAGCGTGAGTATTTATAATGTCTGGCGGCTATACACATTCTTCATCAGCAACTGTACTGATTAAGTGTATAGCCGCCAGACATTCTAAATACTCACGCTGGCAACTCTTGAGCCAATATGTTTATGCGCAACAATGGGATTCTTTTGGGTTTCGGCTTCGGTTTTGGTGCAGCCACTGAGGATGAGGATGTGACCGTAATCGGTTAATGCACGATCACCTTTCGGTGTCGGCGCGAGCGGGCTTGCGTCCATGTCGAAGCGGGAAGATGTCGGAAATGCTGCTATCTGTGTTCTACTTTGCCTTGACGATCTTCTTGTGTGCCTGCTTCGTTCTGCAAATCAACCTGACTGACTCGCAATGCTTCACGAATATTTCTCGAGGTTCGTTTTCCACGGTTTTGTTTGGTTTGGGTCCTTGCCGCACGGCTAAGGAATGCCCTCGGCTTGCTTACTTTTGTTTATTACGTCAAGTAGTCAAAAACAACAAAACCATCTCTTAATTAAGTCATCAAAAATCTCGAGCGAAATGGACTTTATGTTCGGCAAGTTTTCTTTATCTCAGCCCTGGTGGTGGATGTTTCCTCAGCCCATAACAAAGTTGGTTCATTATACTCTATAAATCGTTTGTAAAAGCCGTTAGGTACACAATTATAATGTGCTGCTTCAAATGAAAATCGTGTCGGAATTGGCAACTAGTGCTTCTAATATTGTCCCAATCGATCGTGTCACGCTATAATAATAGAAATTGTGAATTCAATATGGATGCTAAAATAGTGTGTTTTTCACTGGTACAACTTCCAAGGCTAATATTACCTCCCGTGACCTTACATAGGATGTATTGAAAATGTGTCCAACAATAATGACTGAAATATACCAACATTGCATCAAAGGCTTAAACAAAATACATGAATTTTCACCTTTTCATGTTTCCGCGTGGGTTAACCAGTCTACCCTGCTCTGTATCAGGACCTGATTCAGAATCGGTTGTCCTATTATGGCAAAAAAAAAATAACCGTGCCTTGTCTGCACTTAAACCGGCCAAGCAGTAGGAAATACCACCGGCTGCTATCTACGCCCTCAACGAGCCTTCAAGCAGCGTACTTTTCCGCCAACACATCGTATTCCGTGCAACAGAGTGCGTGGTATGGCATAAACTTGAGCAAATCTTTCCCACCACCTTCCACTGGCAGCGAAATAAATCGAGAAGTGAGAGGAAGTAAGCCCGATAATGGGAATGTTTATTGCGAACAAAACGATTCTTCAGATTAAGGAGATTCGATAGCCTAAGGGGAATTCGAGACGGTTGCTGTGCTCTGTCATTGTGTTTACATGTACTACATACCTCCCTACTTCGGTGGCAATGATGTTCAGTGCACTACACGGGACGCACCCATCGCACCAAGACGCTCCAGTTTGGTCCCAAGACGATGGATTTTCCTGATCCCCAGGGTGACCCAGAGTATGAGACGAAAAGTGGCTTACGTGGTTTATATTTATTGTTTAATCTTGCTTCACATTGACACTAAAGAGCACCGAAGGAATGCAATCCCGACCCGATGATGGCAAAGGGGGGCCACAATTGAATGAGAATGTATTATTCTACGGATCGTTAGTCTCCGTTTAAGAAACTGTAGGAAACGAGCTGTCGTTTATGTACAAGAAAATAGAATTCCTACCCGGAATGTTGGGACCGAAACCACCCACCGTCTTAGAATTATGAATCATTTCTATAGTGCAATCCGGCTCGGGTGATGGATGTCGGAGTAGATTCAATGGGACCCCGCACAATACATTAAGCAAATTTATTCTGTTGAATATGAAACACAGGTATTCGTTCTTCCCCGTACCGGGTGGGCGATTCGATGTGTCATTCGTCCAAGTGGAGCAGCACATTTTCCATCGGGTCTGTCTCTGCCGGATCTGTCCGTACGTCATCGTCTTCCTCGAGGGATGAAAAATGTCAAACCAGAATTAAATTTTTCACCATTTCCATCGGGGAATACCATTCAACGAAACGTTCCGAGAGTTTGCAACAAGTTTTGCGCGCCCATCGAATGACTGAAATTGAGATTGATTCTAAGCTTAGTGATGGAAATGTATTATCGATCTGCGGGAAATTGGCGGAGTTTGTTTTCAGGAATGTTCGATTTTCTGATACATTTTAGCGTTGGATTAATTTTCCAATTAAAATCAAATGGAATGCTATTGGATTTAAATGAGTCCGAAATAATTTAAAGTTAGTAGACTCCAGCCGCCATAGAAATTATTCTAATTTACGGTAATCAAATTTTCATCAGCGTCGTTCAACAGGAACTGATTGTTTCTGATTGCATCATTTGAAAATTGTGCTGGCATTGAATTTAATATCATGGTCAAGCACCGGTCGGAATGCTTTCCGACTGGTACTGATGGATGTAATTTATTTATAGGAACGTTGGGCACATTCCAAACAATATATTGTTAATTAAAAATTCATGACAAGTACACCATTGCAATGTAGAAGCTTGCTTATCTCATATGCATAGAAGAAGGATGCATTGCAATTTTAATTTCTATATTAGGTTTTTAAATTAGAAACGTTTTTGACGTTGCTTTCAACAATATCGGGTATTCTTTCAATACTTCGTAAAATTTATTCTCATTAGTCACATGACTTACGACTTACCTTGCACTGGCTCAAAAGTGGTCGAGGAACACGACGAAAAGCATGTAGTAGAAAGTGAAGGGAAGTAGTTCAAGCTTCGAATAACGCCAGAAGATGGTAGTGTTGAGGTCAAAGTACAATACTTGCTCAAAGATGTATCGGAGGCTAAAATTGTCGTATTTTTGAGTGTCGCCCTTAGCATCTGGTCCGTACGCATGGTGTTGAGACAAAACATTGACTCATGGATCACAATAGATGGAGAATATGCATATACCCGAGTAGCACAACTCATCCCAAGCAGCACAATTTATGCAAATTTGGTTGCTGCGACTTAATTGTGACAAATGCCACTAGGCCGAACAAACCATTAGGCCGAAACCTATCTGGCCGAGAACGGGTCATTCGGCCAAATATGTTATTTGGCCAAATACATGTTTTGACGTCTTACTTTTCCTTACTCAATTATCATTTCTCACTTCTCACTGTAAAAAAGAGAAATAGGGAGTTAGAAATGATGAGTGAAAAGAAAGGCGTCTCCCTTATTACTTCGCTCTTTTCACGTTTCACAGTGAGAAGTGCGAAAATATTAGTGAGAAGTGAGAAGAGAGACGTCTTAATTTTTACTAATCATTTCTCATCAAAGTGAGTAGAATGGGAATTGATTAATGATAAGTGAGAAGTTAGAACATCTTTCTATTTTTTCACTTCTCTCTGTGAAAAGTGGGAGCGAAGTAAGAAGGGAGCCGCCTTTTTTCACTCATCATTTCTAACTTCCTATTTCTCTTTTTTGCAGTTAGAAATGAGAAATGATGATTGAGTAGTGAGAAGTGAGACGTCAAATTACGTATTTTGCCAAATAACATATTCGGCTGAATGACTTATTCAGCCAAATGGGTTTTGGCAAATAAACCTTACCCGGTACATTGTCTACAAAGGCCACTGTCACGAACAAGCCCATGTCGGGATATCGTGCGTCCAAAACAAGAAACTTCTAGTGCAGAAGCAAAACAAGCTCCACCAAGAAAACCGCAGAAGAAGCCGACTAGCAGCAAACCGCCTAATTTGAAACCAGTGAGCACGAAACCTGTCGACCATCAAACTGTGCCTCAGCTCGCTTCATTCGAAGACTTTCCCAAAATGTCTCAATCGCCAATTCAGAGCGGCAATCCCAGAGAATCAAGACACACTATCGTGCACCGTCTGGCGACGGCAGCAGAAAATCTCGATGCGGATAAACATCGTGCTTCAACTTCAGCTGAACTGACGCGTACAACTCCATCAACCACCATCATCTATCGCAGCGGTTCTCAACCTTTTTCTTGAGAGGTACCCCTTGGAACTCCTGCATTAATTGAGGTACCCCCTCTCGAAATTAGGCTTCCAATCCTTTTGAAAGAATAATACCGAGCACTTTAGAGAGAAGCTCCTTTACGCTTTTGAATCCTTTTGAAGTAGACTTTTGCGCCTCTTCATTAGAGGCTTCTGAGCCTCTTGTAGAAAGGCTTCCGAGCCTCTTGAAGGCGGTTTTTGAGCCACTAAAAGGGATGCTTTCTTTGCAGCTTAAAACGACGCTTCCAAGCCTCTTGAAAGAAGGCATCCGAACCACTTGAAAGTAGACTTTCTAGCCTCTTGAAAGAAGGATTCTGAGCCTCTTGAAAGGGGGGCTTCCGAGCCTCTCGAAAGGAGCCTTCTGAGCCTCCTGAAAAGAGAAGGCTTCTGAGACTCTTGAAAGGACGTTTCTGAGCCTCTTAGAAGGAGACTTTGGAGCCTCATAAAAGGATGCGTTTAAGTCTCTTGAAAGGTGGCTTCCTACCCTCTTGAAAGGAGCCATCCGAGCCTTTTGGAAGGAGGCTTTTGAACCTATTGAAAGGAGGCTTCTGAGCCTGGAAGGAGGGTTTTGAGCCTCTTGAAAGGATCTTGAAAGGAGACTTCCAAACCTCTTGAAAGAGGCTTCCGAGCCTCTTGGACGAAGGCTTCCGAACCTTTTGGAAGAAGGCATCCGAGCCTTTTGGAAGAAGGCTTCCTAGCCTCTTAAAAGGATGTTGAAAGGAGTCTTCATTCTGAGCCTCTAGAAAAGGAGGCTTTTGAGCCTCTAGAAAAGAAGTCTTTTGAGCTTCTTGAAAGGGAGGCTTCCGAGCCTCTTGATAGGAGGCTTTTGGGCCTCTGAAAAGGGATTTTTGAGCCTCTAGAAAAGAAGTTTTTTGAGTTTCTTGGAAGGGAGGCTTCCGAGCTACTTGGAAAGAGGCTTTTTAGCCACTTGAAAGGAGGCTTCTGAGCCTCTTAAAAAGGCTTGTGAGCCTCTTGAAAGGAGGCTACCACAGGCTCTTGAAAGGAGGTTTCCATGCCTCTTAAAGGAGGCTTCCGAGCCTCTTAAAAGAAGGATAACGAGCATCTTGAAAGGAGGCAACCTGATCACTTGAAAGGAGGCGTCTGAAGTGCCCAGGAGGCTTCCGAGCCTCTTGTAAGAATGCCTTCAAGCTGCTTGGAAAAAGGCTTCCGAGTTGCGTAGAAGGATGCTTCTAATCCTCTTGCAACGAAGCAACCGAGCATTAATAATAAAAAAAACATTTTGTTCATTCGAAGTTTTGCTCGTTCGATCTTTTGTTCCGCAGCCCTTTATACATTGTGCTGGTTGTGGAAGGCAGAATTCAATTAGGATTTGTTGATCGCATTGTATATTATGTACAATATATTTGTTTTTTAAATAAAAATACACAATTATCAAAACTATATCAATGAGTTTTAATTGGAATTGTAATACGACCTAGGACCAGCGAAGGTACCTCCAGGTTGAGAATCGCTGAACTATATCGCCCAACATAGCGCGCTGCAGCGTTAGATCTCTAAAAGAAACCCATCAATCTTCATGCTAATACATACAAAACTAATGGCTACGAAACCAACGAATTCTTTTCATCATAAAACAGCAGTTCAAACAACTATTTGACAACTAGCGAAAAATGCCCAGCTTCGCCCGGGTGCTTGTGTTGCAAATGTCATAAAAATAAAACTATTTGCAGCACCGCACGCTGGATCCATTTTCGCGCGTTTGTTTTATTTTCCTCAAGAGCTGACCCAAAATTGTATTCAAATGGTTTTTTACATTTCCCCGTTAAATTCACCAACTTTTTATAGATACAAACCTCGCGGATCCCAAAACGAATCTATTAGGGAAAAAATCTTCCAAATCGGTCAAACCGTTCGCGAGTTAATTCGTCAGGAAGGAAATCTCAACTCATTTTTATTATATAGAGATTTATTGGTTGCTCGGTTAGAAAAAATAAAAGCGATCTGATTTTGGTTTGAGTTGTCCGGGGCGGAGTCAAAGCTCAACAACTGAAAATTGATCTTCCGCGAAAATTCGGCTCTGTGTACTGGAAACTCTATATATAAAAATGAGTTTGCATTTGCAATTCGTTTGACATTCCAATTGGTGACAGCAGCACGTACGGACGTGTTTTTGCTCGCATATTATTTTCAAGTGTGTTTTTCTCGTTTGTCCGCTTTGTTTACGTTTTCGCTTCGTCGCGTTGGTGTTTTTTTTCTCTCCCGGACCCGTCATGGTAGACTTGGTGGCCTATTCGGTCGCGGGTAAGGTGCCTAAGTGCACTGAACTTGGAGGCGCGGGTAACCCCTCCAAGCAGCTTGATGAGGCAAACAAGGACCATCATCAATCCGTCGTGGTGTTCCTCGAGGTCCACAAATATGAGTACTACAACCTGGAACAGATAATGTGGCGAACCCCATCCGACCGAAGAGTGCGACAAGATGGAGGTGGCTGATCTCAAATGCGCCAACTGCGGCGACAAACATCGGGCCACAACCAAGGACTGTCCAATGCGGGCGGCGTTTTTGGAAATCCGGAAGAAGGTCTCCACCAGGACCCTGCCGAAGTAGAACCATGTTCCTGCTTTCAACGAGGTGAACTTTTCAGCCATCCCGGCTCCCCGTCGTGAGATTCCAATCCTCCCACCTTAACAACCTCTCAAACGGCTGGCGGCCGCTGCAGCATCGATTCAAGCTCCAACCCCCACGCTCCATCCACCAGCAAATGGGCCCACTTCCTCCCCCTGGATTTGGTCGTCAGGATAATGAGCCCCTTGCGGCCGAGGGCGACCCACCACTATACACATCGAAGCAGCTAGTTCCGATTTTCACCCAACTGGCAACGTGACTACGCGGGTGCAAAACACGCTTCGATCAGATCTTCACCCTGGGCATGTTCGTCATTGAAAATGGCTGCTAGAGTGGGTCTGATCAATTGGAACGCTTGCTCACTGAAGAGCAAAATCATTAAGCTGGTTGGTTTCCTCGACGAGAGAGAGAGATCGACGTGGCCTTCATCACGGAACCGCACCTGAAGCCCGAGGTGAGTGTACATATTCCGGTGTATTATCAACTGCCAAGTCTCTAACTCAAGCTCATCGAAGTCGTAGGGGAAGAAATTACTACTTCAAGCCTGGGGAAACTCAAAAAGTAATCAAAATGGCATAATATGGAGTAGCGATCTGGAAGAAGGCCATTACACCTTCCTGAGACCGGATAAACCCACCTGCTTGAGGAGTTCATTCGACGCTCTACCTGTTCATCACGAACATGGACAACCAAATATCGCAGCCGGTCGTCTATCAGGAGCTCAGCTCGTATCACTATCTGGTGGTGGCCGAAATCGGTTCGTCGATCAACCGTCACCTACGCTCCAGAAGGAACTACCATCGAGTGAACTGGCAAACATACACGCATCGAAACAGACCACAAGAGCGAGGACGACTATGACGACAAGCAATCCACAACGAGTTCAACAACGGAATCAGATTTCATCGAAGCGACGAACAAAAGACGGCTTTCAAAACGCATCGCGAACTTGAGCAAAAAAGTTTGCACAGAGCAGTGTGCCCAAACCAGCAGTTCTGCTGGAAATGGAAAAAATAGTATTTCTTAAACTTGTAAATATGAAATTTGTAAATTACATTTCAAAAGTACTCGGCTCCGTTATGCCTATTGGCGCTTGAGCCTTAAAATAAAATAGAATTAAAAAAAAAGTTCATTTAATACGAAATTTTACGAAACGAAACTAAATTTTATTTTGTTTCCGCGGAGTTTTTATTGAATCAATTTTACATTATGTACGCATAGAAAAATTTGTATAACAATGAGTTTTCAAAACAACTTTATGATTTTGTTCAGCGTCGCAGCAAAATTTGTTAATAATACACTACTGAAAGAGGAAGTTGGTTTAAGTTTAAATTTGTTTCGAAATTCCGCGGAATTCCGTTAAATTTCGATAAAAGCTAGTTTTTTCTGGCGAAACTTTTGAAATTTTACGAAACGAAACGAAATCAAGAAATTAGATTTGCCTTCTCTCAGGGCTATCCAAGCTGTTTAGGCAATTCACAGCCGGTTTCTTGAGTCTGCCGAACACCTCAACTTTTTGCTCGAGGAACAGTTTGGTTTCCGACGTGGTCGGTCAACCGTACACCAACTGACCCGAGTTATCAACGTCCTCAGATGGAACAAGTTTGGCTCGAAAACATCCGCCATGGCCTTACTCGAAGTTGAGAAGGCTTTCGGCAATGTATGACATGATGGCCTGGTGTACAAACTACAGCGCTATCATCTTTCCAGCTATCATCTTTTTCAAATCATCATTTTTACCTGTCGGCAAGAACATTCCGGGTCTCAATAAGCGAAGTGAGTTTTAATGCGCAGGCGTCCCCCAGAGTAGTATCCTCGGGACCCTGCTGTTTAACCTATTCACCTCCGACATACCAGAACCTCTGGAATGCGGCATTCTGTCTCTGTACGTAGATGATTCTACCATCGTCCACCGAGGTAGAGTGATCAGAGCGCTAGTGGCAAAACTCCTACGAGGCCTGGATGCCCTGGCAGAGTACCCCACCAGATGGAAGGTCTGTATCAACGCGGCGAAGACCCAGGTCATAATTTTCCACACTCCATATCCCCTAGACATGTTCGGCATGGTGACTGTAAAATCATCCTCAGTGGCATGTCTGTGGAATGGACCTATGAGGTCGACTACATTGGTTTGAACCTCGACAATAAGTTTTTTTTCGGCAGCAGGTTGACAAGACGGTGACATAGTCTAACGTTTTGTTGAAACTAGTGTACTGCCGTTCTACGCATGCTTGTACCAAATTCAAAAAACGACAAATGAGAAAATGGTATTTGGAATTGAACACTAATTTTCATTGCTGGCGTATAACCATAATGCAATATAAGATTATTACATCACAGAACCATTCAGAAGCCTTAATTTCATTGTAATCATTTTTATTTTTCACTAACAAATAGAATTTGCGACAACGCTCATGAAAATAGTTTGACGGGACAGTTATGCCGAGAAATAGAGCACTTGTTTTGTGGTTTCTACGCATATCAGCCCCGTTCAATGCATGATTTCGTGAATGACTACTGCGATGGACTTACGTCTCCACATGCTTTATCTATGGAAGTGTACCTGCCACGTGGTTGAAGTGATTATGTCGCTTAGAATGAGTATTGTACAAATTTCCCCCATTAAACCAGTGCAATTGGCTAAGATTGCAAGATCTAAACAGAGAATGCTATTTCAATGTGTGTTGCTCCATAAAATAACAGAATCCGCCATAATGATGAATTTAATCACAGCGAGACAATTATGCGTAGAAATTAAGCAATGGGACAAACAGACTTGATGTTGTTTTCAATGATTTTCAGAACAAAGTTCGAAATCTGTTAGAGTTTTCTAAAAGTATACATCAAAATAGACTGCTCTAAGGTTAAAAGTCAAAATCCACAAAAACTAACATGGGACAACTATGCGTAGAAGGGCAGTGTACCCGTTGATCAACCGCCGGTCGTCATTGTCGCTGAAAAAACGAGCAATGGGTAATGTTTTCAACATAACCGTGAGTAGACGTAGGACTTGTATAAACGTAACGTATTTGCATTTAACTTTTAACTTTTGGATCTATAGAGTTTGATTATAGGTATTGATATTGGAAAGACAACTTCCATGCTGTGTTGAATTATTAGCAATTTGTGTATTCAAAACTTCTGGAAATAAAACTAATAATTAAATACATAATAAGAATTGCTTTGTTTCTAACTATTAAGCCCTTAATTACTCAAGCAAGTGTAGGGCATTTATAGATCTCTTATTGATGATAGTATTTGAAGTTTAACAATTCTATTTATAAAATTTTCAGACTTGGGCAAAATGTGCTATTTTGGGGCAACTGTCCCGTTTTCCAAACAAAGAAATGCAGCACCAATTTCGTTGCTTCTTTTTGCTAACATGCGTGCTTTCTGATGAAAAAAAATCACAACAATATAAAACAAGTCAAGGAGCAGTGACCCTACTATAATAGAGGAGATACTGCTAATACATCAGCGAAAAATTATATAATGTTTTGATTCCAAACTCCATGTCTACGTCAAGTTTAATGATACAGTTTCTCAGAAAATAAAAAACAAAGTATAAGATAAAGTTTATTTAAATATTCTTCTGGAAATTATTTTTTGCGGACTTTTTTTTAAAACATGTAATTCAGCAAAATTTTCTAATCTAAAATGGATATTAACACTATTGCTGATTGTGCATCTTTAATTGCTAATACCTTCTGCAAATAAATGAAAGTAATTATTTTAATCAAATTTTTATTTTCATCAGTGTAGTTGATTTTTTTTATATGAAATCAGAAATGTTTTAATGTACATGTCGTTTAGTACCAAGCACAACTTAACATATGGTCAGTCATATGACATGACTCGTACTCATCCCGGGATCATTTGAATTATGAAACCAATCACCTGAATGAGCAGACCAAATATCTCTAATTTTATTCTTCTTCATCCACCACCGAACTCCGAGCGATGCGATGGGCGATTGCATCCATCGCAACCGACACCATTGCACGCGACCATCATCAAGCACAGAATGACAAAAAAATCGCCCACTTATTTCATGCATATTCGCAGACCCACCGGCAGTTCTACCGCTGGTGACTGCATGCTGTCGCTGCGCTGTGTAGGTAAACACAGCGAACGAACGAACGAAACGAAAAATGCGCGAGCTAAAAAGCACGTCAGTACGCGCTACTGTCACAAATTGTAATGACTCATTCATACCGCATTCTGATGTCCGTGTTAGGAATGCACGGGATTGGTTACATATGAAATTTTTGCTGGCTTTGACAAGAATTGAAATTTCCAATAGCTTATCGTTAATAATCTCAAGTTTCAGTGAAATCGGCAAAATGCTGGAGAGTGTCCGAGTCGATTGATATATAAATCTTCAAAATCCATCGAAAGATAAAGGCGCTAGTAACGTTCAAAATCTTCCCTTCCAGCGTAACGCTTTCGATTTCCAAAAATCTAAATGACACCCAGTATAGTAAAGAAAGACGTAAGTCCAACGTCAAAATAAGCTTGTTGTTTGCAAGCAAATCATTCTCCCAGTGATCAAATACGGTTGCGCAAAAACTCATCATATGAGACTCCAACTGGTATCAAAACACTTCAGGAGCACATTGGTGAGTGTAGAGACCGGTTCAGGGCCCGTTACCTATCCTCGGACCAAGCACCGATTAGGGCGCTCGTTACAATTTAGGTTATCAAATTTTTATTGTAAATACTTAGTGTCTACGGTCCAGGATACAGATTTACGCGGAAAGATGCATTTTACGCAAAAACCATATTTTTTAGAGATAAAATGTTGTTCTATAAAATTGTTCGGAATAGTAAGGCCACCATTATGGTGCTATCAAAAAATAGTTTTTTTCACGAAAAACTGACATGCAATGTTCTACAAAGTTTTATCACAGCTTATTCCAATAAATTCTGCCTCAATTTTTTTTCTGCAGCTTTCAAGTTGGCTAATTTAGAACAATTTTAACTACTTGGAGTAGGATGTCCCTTGAAACAGTATTTTTGATCTTCTTTTTTGCGAATTAGAGCTTAAAAGAGGACAGCTTAACGTACAAGTCGTCCACGAACATGTTGAATAGCAGTAGACCCATTCAACTGTCTTGGGGAACTCCAGATGTAATGCAGACTGGGTGCGAACTTGCCGAGTTGACCACCACGTACGAGGAACGATCAGAGAGATACGAGGAAATCCATTCCGTAATCCCGTTTGGGAAGTCACGAAGTCAAGACTCTTGGGGCTTCTCAAAACGCGTGTTTTGCTATAAAAGCATTGTCTGTCTTTTTCCGTTGTCGAGTTATATCAATTTGTTTGAAAAGAATATGACCTGAGTAAAATTGATAAAACTTGAGATAAAAAAAAACATATCTCCAATTTTTTGACATAATAAAGAATATTAGTTGCCCTTTCAAATGCCATTTAAACATATTTTTTTGATGATATGGAAATGCTAATATCATCTTCCAAACTTGGACGTACATGTTCATGATAGCATTAGAGGCGAAAGTATAGAATTGATAGTTCCGTTAGGATACGGCAGGCATGAAGAATGTTTTTATAGAAGTCGATTTGAAAGCGAGCGGAGGGCAATATCTGTGATGGCACATATCGCACGACCTTCCTTCTGCCAAGCTCCCGTATGAAGGGGGAGGGAAGAATATCAGTGTGGAAGCTGATATATCTCCACTGGCAAAAGGAAGGTGGTTTGACTTGCTCATATGCCATCGCGTGCGGAAGGATTTGCTATCGACGAGTACTGTCTCCAAATTTCTAATATGACATCAGCATTTAGTCGAATAGGATTTTTATTGCACAGTTCTGTTTTCTCATTGCGTTTCTCATATCATATTTTTTTGGTTTGTCCCAATCGAATCGTTCCAATCCCAATATCCACTTTTGAAATAAAATTAATTAATTAGTTCAATCAAAGTTAATTGCCTATTTCCGGGGATTAAACCACCCGACTTGGACGTTAATTTACAATGTTATGAAAACTCATATGTGGATATGTACGTTATGTGGAAGATATTGATTTGGAAAATGTATTGGAGGTAACCACTTTCCCTTCGATGGGACTTGAACCCATGACCCTACAGTACGCTGGACTGGTGCTTTAACCAACTAAGCTACGAAGGACCTCCGTCGGCCTTCGCAACCTAGCGGCTACTGAACGGGCTCGAGATTCCCAAATTGAACGCATAGTCAAATCACTCGCAATTAATTAATTAATTAATTTTAACAGAAAAACGATTATAACTTATTATGGATGCAATGAATATGTGCTGTTTAGGACACCCTGGGATCTCTATCCTTGGAAATAAGTCCCTTTGGCCGCTTCCCGGGGACACCAAGCCGAGTAATAACTCCTGTCACTGTCAGCATGTCACCAAATCCAATCCAGCTCCCTTACGTCAACCCTGTCTACGGGTCTAGAGATCATCCAGGCTCGACCACCCAAGACACTCCTGTCTACAATAGTACCCTTCCGGATACCTCCGAGGATATCCACTCCGACTCCCAAAGCGCTCTCTTCCCTTCTGATCAGCGCAACACAACTGATACAACGTCATAATCGCTCCTACCTGAGTCGGAGCACACTGCGTTGGAGCACACTACCCCGCTTACGTTTCCCGACTTCTCCAAGGTCGTTCTTGACGCCGCTGGTCTATCCATCCCTCAGACCAGTTCTCGACCAGGACGCAAAGCGCTTCGTTGGTGGTCGGACGAAAAGCGTCGGGTTGTTAAAGCTAGAAGGAAATGTCGTCCCCCATCCACATCGATTTGAAGACCGTACTATTTCCAATCCGCCGGATGTGGCCAATGCACTCGAAGAGTACTTTGCATCAGTAAGCGGCTACCCAGCCGATTTTCAAAGGTTATAGCCACCAGGGCTTTGACGCTGCAGAACTTTCGATTTCGATTCCCACCGGACTTGCTTAGTTCCTAAATAAACCAGCCCTTTTCCTTCGCCGAGCATTCCTTCGATCTTGCCAGTAGCAAAGGGAAGTCTTGCGGTCCGGATGGGATAGGGTATCCGATGCTGAAAAACCTTCCCCCTACCGCCAAAATAGTATTCCGGCGCCTCTTCCACGTTACCGGTCTATCTCGCTGACCTCCTGTGTATCAAAGGTCGTTGAGAGGTTGCTCAACCGTAGGCTGTGTGAAAAGCTTGAGTCTGACGGATTACTTGGTCTTCGCCATCACGCCTTTCGACCGGGGTATGGGGCAAGGGGCCCTCCTTGGCCGTGCGGTAAAACGCAAGCAAGCAAAAACAAAGCAAGACCATGCGGGGGGTGGCTGGGTTAGATTCTCGGTGCCAGTCTAGGCAATTTTCGGATTGGAAATTGTCTCGACTTCTCTGGGCATAAAAGTATCATCGTGTAAGCCTCATAGTATACGAATGCAAGAAGGGTAACCTGACTTAGAAACCTCGCAGTAAATAACTGTGGAGGTGCGTAATGAACACTAAGCTGCGAGGCGGCTTTGTCCCAGTGTGGGGATGTAATGCCAAAGAGAAGAAGAAGATGGGGCAAGTTCGTACTTTGCCAGACTAGGAAACGTACTCCAAAGCGCTTTTGACCAAGGAAAATACGTCGATCTAGTTTCCCTGGATATTTCAAAGGCGTTTAACCGCATTTGGACCCCACTAGTGCTCAAGCAGCTGGTGGACTGGGGTTTCACTGGTAACATCCTATCTTTTGTGCACAGCTTCCTCACCCGCGGGTCTTTCCGGGTCCTTATCGGCAATTCCGCCTCCAGAACCATCCCAGAGAAGACTGAGGTCTGTTCTGACAGTAACCCTGTTTCTGGTTGCCAATGGCCTCCCCAAGAACATCTACATCTATGCGGACGACATCCTGCTTGTGGTAGTCGGAGACACTCCGGCGCGAACGCGTATCCGAACCCAAGCAGCGGTTAGTGCAGTTCATTGGTGGACCTCGTCGGTTGGCTTCACCATGTCGACCGGAAAAAGCGTCCGCGTACATGTGTGCAATGGACGGCACCGTCTCTTCAGCCCTAGTCTCAAGATTAACGGACAGCCGATTCCAAACCGGAAACTCGTTAAGGTCCTCGGAGTCTCCATCGACCGAGGGCTGACCTTCGTCCCTCATTTCCAAGCGGTCAAAGTTGGCTGCAAATCGAGGATCAACCTTATAAAAACATTATCGGTATCGTATCGGCAGACTGCTGTACGGAATAGAACTGACTTGTGTAGCACGTTGTGAGCTTGTCAACACAATCTCCCCAATCTTCAACTAATACCTCCGCATAGCTTCCGGACTTCTTCGTTCGGCTGCCTGCGCCGAAGCAGGTGTTCTCCCATTTCGCCATCGTGTACACGTGGGTATTTGCCTAAAAGCCGTCGCATACGCTTGCGCCACATCTGGAAACCATTGGAACCCTCTCCATGTTCATGATGGCTCCCCTTGCACATGATGGCCGGCGTCAACCACCGCGCGGTGGCTAGGGATCACTGGCATAGAGCGAGGAGCTGGCACTCCTCTACAACCAACATAAGAAGCTCCATTGTGAGGCGCTTTAAAAGAGGGGACAACACGGAAGCTCTTCGAAGATCGGTCGCCGAGTTGCTAAACACTGAGTTTAGGGACCATGAACATCGATACACCCCTTTCGAGATAAGGGGTCGGCTTGCGTTACCAGGAGCAACCTAACGGTCTCGGACAGCCTTCCTGCATAATGCAGCATCTTTTCGGCGGAAACCGTAGCTCTGTTGATTGCCGCTACTACCCCCTCCGACAAACCAATCCTAGTTCTGACTGATTCCGCTAGTGCCATCGCTGCGCTACAAAGTGACCACCAAAAACATCCATGGATCCAGGCCATCCTCGCTGCCCAAGCAGCACATTTTGAACTGATTTGGTTGCAGCAACCTAAATGTAACCGAATTCGGCAACATATAAGTTGCAGCAAGTAAATGGCAACATGTGTGCTACTCGGGTGGTGAACAACAATCGACAACCTTCGCCTGGATTCCCGGGCACTGCGAGGTGCCAGGCAACGTCACTGCTTGCATTCTGGCTAGAGCCGGCCACCAAGGCCGGCGTTTCACAACATCGGTTTCTTGACTTTCCGAGTACCCCAACCCGGAAATAAGTCCCACCCATGGAGGTGTGCGAGCCTCCCTGGTCTTCCCAGGGCTGAAAGTCTCCACAGTCCGCATGGCTGCGTTCCCTCCCCAACTTCGCTAACATCGTATCCTCATCTTGATACCAACCGACCAAGTCCTGTTTAGCAGGAATACGAAAGCGGTCGCTCTCAGAGTGAGCCACGCTTGCTCCGAATTTTTTTCGTTTTATTTTTAAAATGCGATCTGAAGTTGGCATTGTTTAACTGACGATCTGATCAGTTTTTTTGCGGAAATCCTCCACTTCTATTATTTTTTTGCAAAAGTCCTTCGCTCTGAAAACTTTTCCCTTCTTCGGTCAGTTTTATGGATCGATGTTATGCGCGAAGGTTGGGTTCCCTATCTGGCTGCAGCGATTGAATTCCGGAGAACAGCGCGACTCAACAATTGGATTCTTGAACATCCGTTGGCCACCTTTATTGGCCAAAGTTTATCGATGGAGACTCTCACCGCGGAAGGCCGTGATAGATGTCCGTTTTTGTTGACCAACTTAATTTTATGAACCAACCAACCAAATTTTTTTGACGTAGAACTACGTCTGTCTTTTCTATATTGGGGTACACTTTACGATTGCAAAAAATCGAAAAACGTCACAAAAATATGATAGACTTTGGCTGTTAATATCTCAGCCGTTTCTCGGTGGATTTTCAAATTTCTTGGACCATTCGATTAAGGAAGAGCCAACGCTTTATACCCAATGTACACTGAAGTCGCTTTTTACGCGGTTATTTTTACTTGAATCGCTTTTTATACGTTTTTTTTCACTCGAATCTTGGGATTTCCGTGGTTTATTCAGACATATGTTGGGATTTTCGCGGTTTTTCACGTTGTTTTAATTTACGCGGTCCATATCCCCGCGTAAAAACCGACTTCAGTGTGTTACAATATTTATGTATGATAATATTTACTATTGAAAACTTGCTAACAGTTTAGCATTCGGTTTCGTTGAATCAGTGAATCTCGTACGTGCATCGCAATTCGCAGGCTTTTTCTCCCATAGCACTACATTCCAACTGAAACTTGGCCTGCTTTTCAACTTAGTTATCTATTAGCATTTCTTTAGTTATAAATTGAAAGCTTTGCATGAGTATGTGACAAAGTCAATGGAAACACTATGCCCAGAGTGTCGAGAATGTTTCCCACTCGAAAACATCCTAGATCAAATCAAGAATCTATCTCGCAATCTCTGGATTCTGCGCCTTTGTTCGCAAGGCTAACAGGAAACTTCAAGCCAGCATAGACGTCAAATTAATGCAACTTCCAAGGCTTTTAGCTGGTGCAGTTCGTTTCTGCTACGCGCGTTTTCTCTCGAAAGTTTGGGGGCGTTTGACGGCAACTTCTCGCTTACGTCTATTGATGCCAGTAGAGGGGCCCGGAATCTTTTTCGCTGCTGCAGTGGATGCGTTCTGTGAAACTTCGGCTTGTTTTTGCTGATTCCTAGGTATCTACCGGAGTAAACGCATAGTCCGACGGAACTCACGTGAAGCAATAATAATTATAACTTCTTTACTGCGTCTGCTCTGACTTACTCCATAGGATGAGCACCAAACGCCGTTGACAACCCAGCTCCCGCGATGGGCTTTTCTGTAATGAACCACCGGGGCTTTAGACTGACTTAGTGGCAGGCGCTTAGTCTCTGTTCCAGTTAACGTTGTTAATGTCCATGTGATTTGTCGCAATTTTATCAATTTGGACGAGAGCTAAAACATGCTCAAAGCATCCCATGAAGTGTAGAGATTCAACTGTTATAAAGTTGAATCGTGTCAGTGGATTTTTAAATTTTGAAAAATTTGTACTGGAAGATGGATTTCCAAGATTTTACGTGGAGAGTAGACTGGCCCAGGAAACAAAAAGTTCAGTTCAATCAAAGTTAATTGCCTATGTCCGGGGATTAAACCAGCCGACTTGGACGTTAATTTATTAACAAAAAGTTGTCGAATTCCACGGGGCACCTGAGTTCAATCGAGCAATCAGAACCAATTTCCAGATCGAATGATTGATGGAGGTGTATTTTTCTATACATTTTGACTGAAATCCCTATACAAACTTCAAATCAATTGTGCCAGCTTATGCAACAAGCGATTGAGCTGAAATTTTGAGAGATTGATTTTCTCACCTAAGACACAACCCTGGAGGGTGCCCCGTGGAATTCGACAGTTTTTTTTTCTCCCCATACTAAGCTGGCCAGTCCACTATGGGGAAAGTGGTGGCCAAAAATCGAAAAATTGACTTGCTTTGAATGACGTGTCTTGTATACCATTTGAAAGAAGGATAATTCAAATCTAGATTCCCAAAATTTCAGCCCTCTGTGATGAAAACTCATTGTGCCACAGACATCAAACTTAGAAAAATTGTGAAAAATGTAAAAAAATGCATCTCAAACAAATGCAAATTTCCCAGCGAATAACGGTCCAATTTTGGAAATTAATACACCGTTGGAAAGATAATTGTCTAAGCTTCAAAATGGGTACTCTGTTGAGCTTACACGGTTGATAAAAAATAGTCAACAATGGGTAATTATTGAAAATTTGTCTAAGTTGGACTATATCTAACAAGCAGGGCCGAGCAGTCTCAAGAGACCACCACCAAAGTTTAGTTTGGGGTCTAAACTATCTGCGGAACGAGAATCCAGCTGCGCATAGCTGCGGCTGAGCGTCATTTTGGCACGAAGTCGAAAAAAATAGATTTTTTTTTGTTAATAACAATTATCGAGCACAAACAAAAAAAATCGTACAAATCAAATACTGCTTCAAATGTGGAACTGTTAAATGTCAAATTTAGTCTTAAAAATGTTACCCACTTTATTATTATTTTTGTGAAAATGGGTTAAAACAAACCGAAAATTATCATTCCATATAGAAACTTGATCTACCCAACTGGACTAAAAAGTTTTCAATGGTTTCACGATAACCTTGTTTATAATTCTCTGTTCATGTGCCATTTTACAATTTGTACCAAATATACTCAGGTATATTTATTTTCCTAATAAATATTATCTACCTACTTGCATTAAAAAATGCACTAGACGAATTAATGGATGATGTTGAACAACTTGATGATGATTTTGCTCTCGATGAAAATGTAGAAAATGAGTAGAATTGCTTGTCAATTTGATTTAGTTTTAAGAGAAAGTTAATAATTAAAATTTATTATAATTTATCAATAAAAATTAGGTTTTATTTTGTACAAAGCAATGAAATTTATTTCTTATTTTTGTGATTTTTTGCAGCAGTGAACACGCATGTTGACAAAAAGAAGCGACTAAATTGATGCCGTATTTCTTTGTTTCGCGATGAGATAAATATATATTCAATGAGATGGAGATCGGAACAGCTCCTTTATATTCATCCCTGCAGTATGAAAAAATGGAGACAAATCATCAACTTTGTTAAAGATGTTGATATATGTTCAGTAAAAATAACGGAAACATATTAAAAAATAATCCTTTCGACTAGTTTGATTGATTTATTTGTACGGAAAAAAATATTTCCATAGGGGGGGGGGGGCAATAACTTTGTGTGGGGAGAGGGGGAGGTTCGGAAGACAAATAATTCTTCACCAAAATACCTGATTGATAAAAGAATACTCTTACATACACAGAGCTTAAAATATTCATCTTCATGATGCAACTTCGGTCCGAATTTTGACAAACATCGCATGAATATTCAAAACATAGAATGACATAGTCAGACGACTACTCCACGAACTCATTCATTCGACTGTCACTGAATGTGTTTACTATGTGCAAAAAAAACATAATTAGCATTGTTTATGTTGATGTTTACTGCTGAAAGTGCCTCGCGGATGAAAATCGGATTCAGTCCTGTGTGATAAATCACTTTACTCATTTGAAACGTGTTCAAATTTCAGATAATTTATCAATTTGTAAAATGTGCATAAATATTCAATGACTAATATTCAACTGAATATTGACTGTCCAGAGCCGACTATGAATGTGTCGGAAGTGAACTGACAAATGAAGAAAAATGGACTTCACTAAAAATTTTCGATTATTGTACACTCTGTACATACATAGTTAAAAAAAATGGGAAGGGGTCAAATCTTGGTTAGGGGGGGGGTCTTCCACCTCCACTTCTCCTGTTTAATCTTATACATAGCAACCTTATTCTAGTTTTAATTTGCATTTGAACTGCCCCTAAAATTAAAAACAATCGTTCAAGTTTATTGTTTAGGAATACGTAGCTCATTACTGGGTTAAATACTAGTTACACCTTCCGGATGCGATGAAAACGCATAAATATGATTAATTATATGCTAATCTTACTAGAATACTATAAAATAATGCGGAAAAACCAAAAAAAATTTTTTGGCCACCACTTTGTATGGAGCCGCCCCATAGTGCAGTCTAGTGGAGAGGCTTTATCAGTCAGGGTTGTGCTGAATCATTCTCAAACGATAATTATTGGAATTTTTATTTGATAACTACTCAGGTGTGAATAGTAGGCGAGTTGTCATCGGCGATAATTTTTTAAATTTAGGAGTCGATTGGTAATAAGCACGAAATTATTATTTTATTGTAAACCTAAACCTAACTAATACCAATTTAATTTCAACAATGAAGTTCAATCGGATGTTTGGCATTGTGTTTAGGTGTTATAAGTGTTTTAGGAAAATAAGTTTAAAAGTAGCATTTACCAATTATCGAACATTTTTTACTCTGTGGCGAGTTTTTATCAATTGATAATTTAGATATGTGAACGCTTGAGAGTGTTGTTCATCCTCGATTATTTTAAAATTCAATTTTTTGTTTGTTTTTATCTTCCTTTTCAAATGATGGTCTAAAAATTATATACATAACCAGGGTTCGTAATGCTCACTCAACCTCAGGAGCACAGGATAAACAACGAAAGCAGCGATTCATCCTGGGCTTGGCAAAGGCTTGCTTTGGTCTCATCGCACAGAAAAGTCTAAAACCTGTACATTACATACAGCTACGTAGTTCAACGTCACCTTTGCGTACAACCTGAATGAATGGGCTACACCTTTGAGTTTTTATGTTTTTTTAAAGTGTGTAGTTATAATTTTCATTGTTAATTATTATGTATTGTGCTATCTGCTTGAGGAAGGTCCCTAGGTTGGACCTGAGGGTCGCAGTTTTCAGCGACCACCCCTGCCAGTTGCTCCCTTAGCGCTGGCAATATCATGACAAGTAAAGAACAGTCGACTCTCTACATCTCGATGTTCTGTATCTCGATATCTCTCCCTATGTCGATGGTTTCCTTGGTCCCTTCAATCTACATATATTAGGGCATCCTACATCTCGATAACCTCCCTATCTCGATATCTCTCTATCTCGATGTGATCTAATCATATTTTGTTCTGGATGCACTCTCCTTATGTCGATATGTTCAAATTTTTAGGCTACTAGACCATCTTAGGACAATAACAAACATCAACAACAGGAAATGACATTTGTTTTGTTGTCGTTTTTCATAGCAACGAGCTTTTTTTAATCTAGTACCCATTTCAATTTTCCTTCTATTCCTCGATCTTTCTCTATCTCAATGGTCCCTACAATATCGAGATGTGAAGAGGCGACTGTAATTTCAAAATTCACAGAAAAAAAAAGATTATAACTTTTGATCGGAAAAAGATATTGAGCATATTCATACATCAAAAGTTGCATTTTGACATGGCTAAAAGTCACGGCTTTCCCGAAAAATCGAAAACAAAAAAGTCAATCAAAAATGCTGTTTTTTGAAGGACACAATCCAAGTAAGTAAAATGCATGTTTCCGTGTAAATCTATGCACCATAGAACAATGTGAGCATAGTAGTTAGGTTACCAAACTTTCAAAATAACAGATTGACGAACTTTTGAACAAATAATTGACAGATAAAAAAATCACGAGCAAGATCGAGCAGGATAGTCTAGTTATTAATAAGTTCAAAGTTAAAGAAAGTATTTCCATTGAGGCTAAATACCTCACTAACGGATGGATCAATTTACGAGATTTCCTCACTAATCGATTTGTCTTAGGTTTAACTGTGTTTATAATAATGGAAAGTTTGAAATTGTCGATGAGATTGTTTGAACACCATGAAAATGTATAAAGTTGGTGCGTTGTGAAAAGTTGGGCTGCGAAATGGTGAGTTGACATCCGGGAAGGGGCGCCTAACATAGCTCTGGTCCTCACAAGTTCCAATACTCACGCTTCCACGGGTCTTCCGATGACAATTGACCGCCAGCTAAGGATTGCGTACTTAGCTGGTAGTGCAGCCTTCTTCAGCAGTTGTCCTTCTGACATCAGCTAGAGTGAGAGGGTGCGTCCTGTGGGGTCTGCCTAAGATGTGGTGGGGTTCGACAGTGGGCTCTGTTGAACTCCTATAAAAAGCTGCATGTGTCCCCAAGCAGGCCCTATCAAAGCGAACGTGTGCCGCTCAAAGCGCACTAGCCTAGTCCTGGTGTTGGGTGGGACTTTAAACAAATTTGACCCGACTGATCGAGCGTCTGTCCACCAAGGAGGTGCGGCTCCAACAGCGTCTGTTCTGGCATCCAGCGGCTGAGTATGAAATGCTATTCCCCGGAAGCTATACCTAAGATGGCAGCCCCATCCCGGTGGATAGGGAACCTTGGGCCAACAACCTACTGTTCCCGAAACATCAATTTGTTCGAGAATCCGATAATGAACCCAGCGGGACATCGCAGCAGAGGCAGACCCAGAGGCTCATGGCGGCGAAGCCTCAATAAAGAAATAAAAGAAGTCGACCGAAATCTAACCTGGCAACAGGTTAAAGCGATAGCCGGGCATCGCTCAGGATGGAGATCTTTCAAGTCGGCCCTTTGCACCACCGGAGGTGTACAGGATCCATAAGTAAGTAAGTAAGTTGTGAAAAGTTCCAAAACTATCATGTCAAAATCGATCCAAAGTGTAGCGCTGCTAAAGACCTTGGATTTGATATTTAACCACAAAACCGCCCATCCTGGGTAAGGCAGGGTCTGACAAAGATAGTGAAGTCTAGCTCCTTGGGGTCTGATTAGGTAGTTATGTATAAAAAATAACGTTTGTTAGATGAGTTGCAGTGAAGCCCGTTGTAAATGCTTCGTCATGATGACAAATATTTACAAGTTCATTCAGAAATGCAACCTGGTTTGCAACTGAAAATTTAGTTTTTGCTCGTTACAATGTTACAATAGAAAAAAAAATACAATTGTAATATTTCTAGTGTGTTAAGCTTTGGGATGTGAATGTTTTCTAACTGTGATTGCAATATAAAATTGTTTTTGACGCAACTATTCTTCAGTATTTTACTTTTTTTATATACCTGTGCCCTTCTTTAAAGAAACTCACCGGCAGAAATGATGAGTGAAACGCTTTTGAAATCTTTAAACAGTCGAAAGTTAATGCTCTGTAACCGAGTAATGAATGGCAACTTTCAGTCTTTCTGTGAATACTCTTCATCAAGATGCCCTTCGCAGAATTACTTTTTAGTTTATTTTTCTTTCGAATAACTCGCAGCTCCAAAGACCAATGAAGCCGAATCCAGGAAGCAAAACTCCGTGCAATTAATTATAGCCAGCATTCACTGCTCTCGGCGGAAACAACTGGAGAATTTAGTGGAGTTAATTCATTAACCAACGGATCATTGAGATTCGCTTCCACTCGCAATGGATGGCAAAGCCATACTTGCCTTTCTACTAACGATGGCCTGATTGATTCACCTAGCGATGAACACATTTGATTGCGCACCAACCGAAAATGTAAAAACCAACATATGACTGGCTGATTTTTGTCTGATTACAATAGCTGTAAGCGAATTCGGGCAGTAATTTTGAGCACCATTTCTCATTCTGCTACCGAAAATCTCGTTTGAAGTGAAATGACAACCTTTCAGTGCGAGTTAACTGGATGAGAAACATAAAACCACCGGTGAGAAATGTTTCCTTTTTCCTACTCCATCCCACTCACTGTCACGATTCGAGCCACCCAATTCATTAAACATGAACCGCAAGTCATAAATCCCGATGGTACTTATTGCGATAAAATGTTGCTCCCCATTCTGGTTTGGGCAGGTTGTCGAGCACCGACCAGCAGGTCTATGGCGTGCCACTTTTTCGATCCTGAGCTCCCTTGCAACGTGGCTCGAAATGCTTATAAATGCCATCTGTTGAGGGGACGAGTGTGCGCCAGTGAAGTACCGTCAAGTAAAAAGAGCTCTCCCATTGTGGTGGGGTGATGGTCTGACAAGCCGATTTAGAGATGGTTCGATAGAATGATTAACAAATGTTTAAAACCTTCCCCAAATGAAGTCGTGTTGTGGTGCACCAATGCATTTCGTATCACTTTCCGCTGGGAAAGCGTCATTCATTTGTAACATTCACCCAGTTGAGCAACTTTTGGAAAGTCGGTTGCGTGCGTGAGCAACGCGATTGGTCGGTAGCGAGGTAAACAAACGAGCGGGAGGAAAACACAAAATCCCGCCACTACGCTGGCTGATTCTGTTGTTGAAACAGCTCTCATATGGGATTATTAGCTTCGTTGACTGCATAGAGAATAATTGCGTGCGTGGCGGCTATGACATCCGAAAATAGGCAGCTCCGGCTCACGCACAGACACTGTGTGCAACAATCGTCTATTTGGAAGGTGCGTTGTTCACGAGGGACCCGGCGGAATCCAAACCAAATCTCCGGAAACAATATTGATTTGTAATCGAATTTTGGCTGGGAAAATCCCGCATTGTTGAGCTTTTTTATTGCTTTTTCGACCACAGACGAGTGTACTGCGGCAAAGTTGTCGGGACTTGAGAGGCTATTCATGAATTCTGATGAAAATGTGGTGTGAGCTACGCTTGATATGATTTCATGGAACGGTTATGAATAAACTAGATGTCGCGTGTTGTATTTTTTTCCTTGCACTGCGGAGCATTACGTTATTCTTGTTAGTCTAGGCATGTGGAGTGGAGGGAAAAGCAGGAATAAAAATGATTAAGCAAACGAGGCGGGATTAATCAGACGATTCATAGTAAATAATGATATCAGAGCGTTCATTTACTGAATATTAAAAGAGAGTGGAATACTATGCAAATCATTTGGTATCTAACCAAACTACAAGGAAAGCAAAAGGACGAATCAAATTCAAAATACAATTCAGGAGTTAAGCAGTGGCGTGAAGAGTGAGTGAAACAAACAGCTCTCTACTTCCCTGAGCATGTAATATAGTAATCTTTGTATTAGCCTCATAATATACGAATGCAAAAATTAAATGGTAACTTGGTTTAGAAACCATGCAATTAATATCTGCGGAAGTGCTGAATGAATCTTCTAAAACGCCCACCACACCTCATTCAAAAATCCCGCTTTCTCATTTCTCCCGAATAGTATAATTGGGCGAATAAGACATTTGACCGAATAGGAAATATGGCCGAATAGGACATTTGATCGAATAGGACATTTTGCTGAATAGATCATTTGGCCGAATAGATAAATTGAAAAGTGAGAAATGAGGTGCGAAAAGTGTGACTGTGAAAAGTGAGAGGTGAGACGTCTCACTTCTCACTCAAAAACTTAGGAAGAATTAATCCTCTCTCAAAAGCTTAAGGCTCATCACCCTATCTCCAAAATAGTGAAAGAAAATTCACCGCTGTCTACTTCAATTTGCCAACCACAAAGCATCTTGCTAATGGTGTCATTGGATTCAAGCCGCCTGCAATCAATTATGCGCCTACTGACTCAAGCAACCAGCATCATCATTCCTCAGAAAGATCCAATTTATATCGACTGGTAGAACTAAAATATGTAAAATGAAATTATATTTTTTGAATACAGAACGAAGTCTTAACAAACATAAAGTGGTGCCCAAATAATCAACGTTAAGAAATGAGTACTCTAACTAAATTATTAGATCGATAACGATATTTCCTATATGGCGAAGTTGGAAGAAAAAATGTTTGGTGGCAGCCCAGCGATATCAATGACGATGCGAAGTCACTCGATGAGGGCGTGCAAGTGTGGTGTAAATCCCAAAAACCACATGACTCATGTTTAAATCTACTGAGGAAAACCGAATGCGAGAAACCCAAAAACAACCTTTTCACTTTTATATGGTTCAAGTTTTGGAATCCTCGTCCTCAATTTCCCCACTAATAGCTTCTTTTTGCAATAAGTCTAGCAACGCAAACCACAAAACCGCCGCCGTTCCACATCTCGTTGTTTTCGAGTTACCCTTTTTTCCAGTTGAAAAGTTACGATCTTACGAAATTTATCACATCTCGCCGCACATCACGGCCTTTGTGGTGCCAGGCTCAAGCCGGTGGCGGTGGTTGTTTCCCGTTCGTATGACGCTTCTGATGTCCTTTGGCAGTAAATTGGGATTCACCGAGAGACGTGGAATTTTTACTATGTCCTCCCACAAAGGTTTACGACCAGCCATGTGTGAAACGAACATGTTCAGGTCAAAAGCGAGTCGGAGGCGAGCAACAGTTTATTTTTCAGTGAAGTCCGCTTGTAAAATTCGCAAAATAACGATTTAATGCTGTCCTCAGCCTTATGTGGCGTAATTGGCGTTTGTCAAAGAGAAACTCACTTTCAAAGCTGCCACCTTTGCTCCCTTGGTGTGGCACGGTAGGCGTCGTTCTGTGAATGAAGCGAGTTACGCCTTATTCGACTCACGTCTTCTACTATTAATTATGCAAATGTGGAACTGGTACGTTTCCACTTGAGAGGTAAAAAGGTACCCTGTTAGTCGTTACAGTTGGAATGCAGTGCTCGGAACAGGATGCACAACATACTCTGTTAGGAAGGGCTCACACAATACGTGGGAGTTGTGGTAGCAGTGAATGAAGTTGGACTCTGGAAGCTGATAGTAGAGCGATAGGAAAAAAGGATGCATCTGGTTTTTCTAGAGAAAATCTAATTAGATCTGTGGTATGACCTGCGAAATGCGCCATATGATAGTAGGTTTATAAGGGTGAAAGTTATAATTGTTATATTGGAATACACCGTATGGGTGTTATCATTAAAAATTGTGCATTGGAAACCGTTTTTACGTGTACCCAGTGGAATTCATTGAAACATAGAAGTTTGCCAATTTACAACTGTCGGTCATCCGCCCTTAGTTTCACTAACTACGTAACTTGTATCGTACATCTGGTGATGAATGACAAGTTTGTTCCACTGCACCAATGTACCACGGATCATGCACTACTTCATCTGAAAAATGTGACAATCTTTATAACAGTTGTCAATTTCCATGCCAAAAAAAACAATCTCAACAACTATGTAAAATTTTAATTTGATCATCATTCGGGGAAAGCAAGACTCCAAAACCAAGGAAATCGGTTCATCTACAGCAGTGGCTCTCTGGATTTTGGGCGTTTTTTTTCCTTAATTCACTTGTTACATAACAAAATCGAGCTTTCACCTTACGAGTTAGTACTTGGACGAAAGTTTTCAAATATATTTATCAGTTGAGGGTATTAAAACGAATATTGGTGTTAAAATCACTTCGTACGACTTGATCAAAGTAAAATTACAGTGCGGCCTGCGGGCCGCAACTTTATTTTGTTTCGATCGTTTTGTACTATTCTATTATTGTATCTATTCTATTATCCTCATCAGATAGATACATTTAGAACCTTTCGACCAAGTGCTGATTTGTATGGTCGAAGCTCATTTTTATTCTGTTAGAAGCAATTTAAGGGAAAACAACGCCCAAAGTGCTGAGCACTACTGATCTACAGCTACAAACTACAAGGAATCATATAACTATAGAAAAGTTTAGAATTATATACAAAAATATTCTCAGAAAGCAACAAAAAAAAGGTTTTCAGTAGATGTTAGATAACAATTAAGATCATGTGTTTAGACATTGAAAGATCAATCTTCTTATATATAAAAATGAAATGGTCTGTGTTCGTATCCGCATAACTCGAAAACTAATGCGAAAATTACGAGTAAAGTTGAGCAAATCGTGAAAAACTAAAATCAAGATTCGCATGGATATTTCGCATGGGCAGTTCTCAATGTGTATTTTCGCCTACTATGCAGGACAACGTCTGCCGGGTTAACTAGTAATTTATATATTGTAATATAGCAGACCCAACAAGTTCAGTGCGTGTTGGCTCTTGTTTCGGACGGCAGAACGATCGCGCGATTTGCCGAAATTTTGTGTTTTGTTTTGTTTTTCCCTTAGGACGGTTCGTAAGTAAATTGATGAATATATTTTATTATTTTTACAGCATATACTGTTATTGACAAACGCTCTTTATTGTCGAATAGAGCTCCCTATTATTCACCTTTCCCACTAACACAAATTTTCCTTCCCGAGACATCTATGAAGGTAGTATGGGTTCCCTGCATCTTCACTAGTAGATGTTGAACTAACATTCCTTCCCTTCCTTCCGTGATTGTAAGGACGTGGCCAGGTATACAACTGCTACTGTATAGGAAAAGGTACTAATCCCAAGTACCAATTTGCGACAATATACAGTAGATTGCTCAATTCAAGCTCTGTCTGGTGGGGGGGCGGGTGTCGCGGGAGAGGGTTCTCTTTATCGACTTCCCCTCATTTGAATGGAGGTGACGGGCAGGGAATTTCTTTGCGGTTTATCACCTCAGAATGCAAGTTCGCATTATTTTCTTTCGTTCTGAGGTGATAAACCACAGAGAGATCTGCTTCTTGTCACTTTTGTTTAGGGGAGGGGGGGTCGACGGGGAGAGTCCTCTCTTGCGACATGCGCCCTTATTCCAGATGGAGCTTGAATTGAGCATTGTATAGCCACCCACGATTTGTACAATCACATATGCTATGCTATGCTATGCTATGCTATGTAATATAGCAGACCCAACAAACTTCGCTTTGCCTAAAATTGATTTATTCTCTGATTAGTTCTCGAGTTATGCAGAAATTTATGCTTTTTTTTGTCAAGCAGCTCCCCTTTCCAGCAGAAGGAGGGGGGTCGAACAACCACAGAAACATTTCTTCCCTTTCAAAACCTCTTAATGTCAGATTTGGTTCATTTGCTTAATTAATTCTCGAGTAATGAAGCAATTGATGTTTCAATTGTTCTATAAGGTTCAGACAGATAAAAATTAATTTTTATGTTTATAGATAGATTAACATAGCATCGACATTCATTTTTATTGAGCTTTTGATTTTGTGCGAGCTATCAATCGATTGATTCAAAAGCTACAGAAGTCACCGCTAACAACGACTATCCAGAGACCAACAACCACGCCAGAGAAATCCGTTCGTGAAATCCTTCGAAAAAGCGTCGGGTGTCTATTTGCACCAGATCAGTGTATCTGTTGTTAAACTTTGCTCTGTATGAGGGTGTCTAGTAAGTGAACTTTGCGCATTTGACTGGTCAGTGACGTATAACGTCGTCTGTCGGACAGTTAGATTAAATCTTAAAAAAATAAATTTTAGTGATGAAGTGCAAAGGAGGCGCACGGTACTTTCTTTATGGCTGCACAGTACCTTAATTTGGCGCGTTTATTTATTAGTACCTTTGTTTATGCCAATTGGAATAACAATCAAGCAGTTTTTTTTTTACAAAAATATCTGATAAAAGTATGAAAGCACAATAATCTAAATCCGTCTCATTTTATCTTCCAAAACATAATTGTTATAATGGATATATGAAACATTGTTAGCATCCATGACAGAAAGCAGTTGTTGAAGACCCTTTCCCAGAAGATATCAACCTGTGTATCGCCAATCAATCTACCTTTCGATTGCTTAATAAATATTAAGTGTAAAGTCAGAAATCTGCCATAAGTAATTTTGTCTGTGTTTTGGTAAATCCGTAAACTTTCCGTATCTGAGGAAACCCGGAACGACACCATCTCTTCATACGCTCAAATTTGCGTGAACAACTTTTATTATGCGATTTGGAGTAATGGTGCCTTCCACATATTTTATCAGTATGTTTATTCGCTTCTTTGGAAATATTAAATTAGTCAATTTTCCTAAAAGTGAGATGAAAAAAAAATCTTTTCACTTTAGTACATAGGTACAAGGTTTGTGTTGTAGCTAAAATTACCTTGACAAACTTTATCGAAGACACAAAGCTCCGAATTTCATTACTTTTGAAGATTTGTTATGTTTTATACACCCAACCACCAGCGTCTGTTAGATTTTCTAACAATTCTGTATAAGAACCTCCCTAGCAGCACACATATTCCACATAGGTTACTGCAACTCATATGTGACCAGATTCAGTCACAATCATGTTGCTGCAACCATTTGTGTCTGATTTGTGCTGCTCGGGCTGTATGTTCCGCATATTGTCAGTTCTTATACAAGTTTTGGTAGGATCTTATACAGATTTGTTAAAAATCTAATAATCACCGGTTGGATGTATCCTTGAACACTTAAAATGTCTTTTAATCATATCTTTTTAATTTTAATTTCTACAAGTTTTAGATAATATTGAAATACAACCGTAATATGACACAAATTTAGTTCAGTGATTTGCAGAATATTATAAAACTTTAATTAAAAAAACTAATAGTTTAGTCACAAGAAAATGGTGGACAAACCACCATGCGTCTCCATAGGGTCGTACAATATAATAAGCTTGTTGCTAAAAAAGTAAAGCATCTACAAAAGTAATGAAATTTGGCGCTTTTTGGGAGAACTTTTGCTACAACCTTTATTAAGACACAACTCATGTATGTTGTGAATGGAAAAAAAAATCTCACTTTTAGGGTGATTGATCATTAAGCTGAAAACCTTTGAAAACGCGAATTATCTTACTGATAAAACGTCTGGAATACAT
The DNA here is from genome assembly GCF_024139115.2 of Armigeres subalbatus. Taxonomy (NCBI): domain Eukaryota; kingdom Metazoa; phylum Arthropoda; class Insecta; order Diptera; family Culicidae; genus Armigeres; species Armigeres subalbatus. The sequence goes on along the minus strand of NC_085139.1, from coordinate 36,681,402 downwards.
TATTTTTCAAAATCGCATAACAAAATTACTACTAAATAAACGCGCTAAAGACCGATTTTGGCCACTATGCGCTAGTTGCAATAAACTGATCGCGAAGTAGATGCGCGGTTAGTGAAACGAACATTCCATTGTTGGTGCAGAGGAGCACAGTTATTTCGATTGCGTTGGTCGATATTTGAATGGCCGGTGACCAATTAACTAATGCTGTAGGGCATGGTTTCCCAAACTGTGGGTCCCGACCCCCTGGGGGGTCGCGAGCGGATTGTTGGTGGGTCGCGTAGAACAAAATTATTATAATATTAATTGCAGCTCGAATGCCGATCCTTTTGATCATTTTTTTCAGGAACATAATTTTAAGTTCGAACCGCATTTTATTTTAAATATTCATTACCACGCTATTTTAGAAAACATTTATGCTTAAAAGCTGTCCCCTTAATGAAGTAAAATAAAAACATTTTGACAAACAATATCATGTTTGTCATTTTTTGCATTTGCACATGAAGGTAACGTGAATATTTTTGTAAAACTTGCCGGAACAGATGACATTCTGATACAATTAATGCTTAATACTGTTGGAATATCAGGTAGTGTGCGACGCTTCGCTGTAGATCGAAGATGGATAGGAGGTTGGCGCCAGTTGGTTGTAGTTGCTCTTGGGTAGATTAAGGAATATTGTTATGGATGTATTGTAGATACCTATTTTAGAATAAAGAGAACTGCAGCTACTGGCAGAAGTATCAATCAGTAGCCTGCCGTGGTGTAGAGAGGGAACTCTAGTATTTGTTATTCTTGGTGAGGGGGTTCTCTTCTCCGGCCAACAAATACTACTTGGTAAAATGCATTTTTTCTTAGGTGGGTCGCGAGACATATAGAATTTTCCTAGGTGGGTCGCATACCCAAAAGTTTGGGAAGCTCTGCTGTAGGGGAAGGAGGAAGTCAGATCAGCTGTTGCGGTGCATACAGATAAAATAAATCATCCATACACAATCCTGAGTAATCCACATATTAGTAATTATGCCTTTCGCATGCGTTATAAAACACAAATTTATCAATCAAAAACGTTATCGGAAAATTAGTTGAAATGCTGAATTAGTGAATCTATGATAAAAGGTCGAAAGACAAAAGGTCGAGACAACAAAACGTCAGGTCGAAAGGGACAAACGGTCGAAAGAGACGGAAGTTCGATTAAGAACAAGTCGATAACAAGTCGGGCGTATTCGAAAGAAATTTGAAAAAATGCATTTAACTTAACGCAGAGGTAAATACTCAGCTCATCAATCAAAATTGAAGAATAAGCAATTTTCAAAGAAGGAGTAATTACTATGAAACTTTATAAATTTGGAGTCAATTCTCCCCGTTTCAGCATCTTGTCCATTTCGACCTTTTGCCCTGTTCGACGTTTTGTCCTTTCGACCTTTTATAAATTTCGACATTATGTCCTTTTCGACCATTTGTCCCTTCGACCTTTTGTCTTTCGACCTTATGTCATTTCGACCTTTTGTCACTAACCCTGAATTAGATGCGAGTGCATTTACAAAAATACTAAGTAAAGTATTATTGGCGTGCGCGTTTGATTCGACAATGGACACCATAATGATCACCGGTGAAACAACCAACGGCCAAGTACGAAAACCATCCGACGTCTAGCAGGGAGTGTCTGGAGCAGTTAGCGACAAAAGGTCGAAAGGATAAAAGGTCGAGAGACAAAAGGTTGAAGGGACAAATAGTCTAAAAGGATAAAAGTTCGAAAAGGATAAAAAGTCTAAAGAACAAAACGTCAAACCGGACAAAAGGTCGAATAGAACAAAAAGTCGAGTCATCTTTTTTATCTCTAACAGAATTTCCTTAATATTGTTTCATAGTAATTACTCCTTCTTTGAAAATTGCTCATTCTTGAATTTAAATTTTCCTTATTATTTAATTACGACTCATCTGACAACTTAGTCTCAATGAATGAAACTAAAACTAACGGTTCCAATAGTATAGACCGTTCCAATAATTATAAATACACTAAGAAATAGTCGGCAATTGGAATGGCGCTTGATATTTCATGAAAATGTCGATTCCTCTTATAGATTGCATCCTACTCTTTCACGTGATATATTTGTTCCTGCTTGCTGAAAATTAAGAAAATATGTAGGTTTGATTTTTAATAATTTTTTTTTTTTGCACGAAATGAGTTATTTTTGGAACGTGTTTTTTTTTGTAAATTACGAAAACGAAAAAAAGGTATAACTGTTAAATCAACATAATTTTCAATACAGATACATAAAAATGTCTGTCTAGTCGCATTGACGACGAGATCTGGTTGAAAAATGATTTCAATGACCTGAAAATTACAAAAAACCTCAAAAATTATTTCAAAAATATAATAATCATCATGAGTACGGATGTGGCTTTACAATCAGACGATTTTCAGGTACGGTATATTTTGCGGTTTGATCTGGACACTAATAACATAGACCACATTGCTTCAAAAAGCTAAAAAAACTGGTTGCATAAGTGAAAACGAGAGCCCGAAATAATTTTTAATGTGTTCTCCACTGGCCAGTGGAGATATATCAGCTTCCACACTGATATTCTTCCCGCATGTAACTTTCCATTAGTCCGTCCATAGTCCCATAGTCCGATATGGCCAATTTTCAATAGAAAACAACGGGAAAGGATTCTACGTCGAATGCAACTTGTTGTGAGCAAATTGGTTAAGGATAAGTGCCCGAAAATGAGTGACATTTTTTACGCGATTTTTTCATATGAATTTGTATTTTGGCCATAACTTTCGATCCCATAGTTTGATCTGGCCAATTTCAAATAGGAAACAATGGGACATGATTCTGTGTCGAATGCAATTTGTTGCGAGCAAATCTGTTGAGGATTAGTGCCCGAAAAATGAGTAACATTTTTTACACGATTTTTTCGTATGATTTTGTATTTAGGCCATAACTCTCGATCCCATTGTCCGATCTAGCCAATTTCAAATAGGAAACAATGGGACAGGATTCTGCGTCGAATGCAACTTGTTGCGAGCAAATCGATTGAAGATAAGTGCCCGAAAAATGAGTGACATTTTTTACGCGATTTTTTCGTATGAATTTGTATTTTGGCCATAACTCTCGATCCCATAGTCCGATCTGGCTAATTTCAAATAGGAAACAATAAGACAGGATTCTGCGTCGAATGCAACTTGTTGCGAGCAAATCGGTTGAGGATAAGTGCCCGAAAAATGAGTGACATTTTTGGAGTAGTTTTGCGCGCACACACACACACACATACACACCGTCGATATCAAAAGTTCTGAGTTCAGTCGCGAGTTAAATAATCTACCAGATGACTTACTACTAATCTAAAGAATCCTTCAAACAGCTCGAAACTTGCACAATTGTAAATAAATGTGAAAAAATCATCTATATCTATAATACGCGCGCGAGGCTCAAACTTTTGTAGACTACACAAAAAAGTCAAATTAAAATTACGTCAACTATATAAAAATCCATCATCATCATCGAGGCGAACTAATAGGTCATTAAAGCCCAAAAAATTAGGTAAATAAACTTGTTCATACAAAATATCCGTTTAAAAACAACTTCGTCAAGATACAAAATTAGTCAATAATAAAAAGTTGATCGAGTAGCTGTTCAAAAGGCAGCTTTAACGTGTGAAATACATTGTCGCTTTAACTGTGTTAGTGTCGCTGCACGTTTGATGTGCGTAGGCATCGAATTGAAAACATTTATTCCTTTGAAAAATAACGAATTTTGTGAAGCGCTTTTCAAGAAATATGGTGTTCGTACATCATTCGCGGATCTAGTATTATGTCTAAGGACGTCACTTTCTCTTTCAATTCGATCACACAAATATCGAGGCAGCAAACCATTAATTACTTTAAAAATAAACACCATTGTAAGATATACAATCCGTTGCTTCACTGACAACCACTGTAAGGCGTCCAACAAAAAAATTGAGGAAGTGAATCTGTTGCACCTTAAAACTAAACGCATTATTTTATAAGGGTATGCGATAACACACTTTCTTCTAACGGAACGAAACGAAACGAAATTTCAAATGTCTATGTTGATTCGAAAGGAAACGAAACGAAATATAGAAACCCTTAACGAAGTCCGATTTTGCTGAAATTTTGCATAGGGATTTTATTCGAGGAGATGCAACTTTTGAGCACTATCCGTTTTTGAAATTTGATAAGTCGATTTTCATTTGCACCCTAGTAGGTATCCCGACTAGAAGAGCATAACAGAAACTTAACACAATTTTAACATATTGTGATATTTATAACTTATTTTGATACAATTTTGTTCTTAGTAGCCATTATCTTTCAAATGTTGTAACAAGATTTTATCATAATAAGATTTGAAAAATGCTGAACACCGAATAGCCCAACAGTAGGCAATTAAAATGAATGTAGCAAAGTCTCCCAGCCATAGATACCACAACGCTGATATAATTTGAAAAGGTTGCCTAATTTGTAATGTTGTTAGTTTCATGTTCTTGAAAAATATTCTTGCTCAGACAAAAACAAAAATTGTGGATTGTTGACCACAATCTGAAGACCTATCACGACCTGTAAAAAAATCCAACTGCACAGAAACAATATATTTTGTATCTTATTCTGTTATAAATTTCTAACAAAATATGTTATTTTTATGATAAAATTGTAACAAAATTTGATAGTTTTTTGTTTCCAGTAGTGTAATTTCTGATAGAAATTTAGATATTTTAACAACATCCTGCACCATGTTCCTAACACATTTTGTTATAAAAATTTAGTATAACATAATAACATATGTTGATATAATTTTGATATGACCTGCTAGTCGGGATAGTATATAATATAAAAATTGTCATCATTTCCTTCCAAATTCGACCTTTTCATAGGATGCTCGGAGATCCACAGTCTTATATACGATCAGCTCGGCTATTTGGAGAGGAAAATGACGTTGAGACCGATGCTCTGCATCTCTGTGAGCGCCACAGGAAAGGAATAGTTGGTAATGTCGAAAAGGTAATTCAAGTGAAGCCACCTTGGTAAGCAACTAAACATTTATGGTAAAAGAAGTAAACTAGAAGACGAAAACTGTGCTTCAAATCAATCCAACGCAAAATCAATGTGCTTCGTTCAATAAGTTCCTACAACACGATTGATTCTGCACTAAATAATTTTGTGCTCTTCGATGCAGACATTATTTTTTGCAATTCGTCTTCTCCCGCACCAGCTAGCTTGACCAGCATCAACACGATAATGAATAAATTTCTGCTTTGCGAGGCAGATTTTTTTTAGTTCTCGTTTTCTCGGACTAGCTGTAGGAGCGTGTCTAGCAGCAACACGATCAATATTGTGCAAATAGTAAAAAATATCACAAAATTTAAATTTGCATCTTGAGGGCTGTATGTATATTTCGATGATTTGGCGTATATTGACTGTTGAGTGAAGTATCTTCAAATCCTGAACTTTTTATTCTTAGTTTTAGACGTTTTATAGAAGAAAAGTAAATACGTATTTGTCGACTCAGAATGGGATTATGTAGTAAGCGTTAATAGGAAAAATTGTTCAGCGGCGCAGCCAAAATTTTTGATAATACACGACCGTACAAGGCAGTATGGTTTAAGTTTTAATTTGTTTCGAAATTCCGCGAAATTCCGTTAGATTCCGTTAAAAGCTAATTTTTCCTAGCGAATTTTTTGTAATTTTACGAAACGAAACGAAATCAAGAAGTCAAATTTCGCCATGCTCAAATTCCGCGAAATTCCGCGGAATTTCGATTCGAACCACCTGAAACGAGATTTTTCGAAATACCGCATATGCTTATTATTTTATTCTGCAAACGCTGTAATCTCGATATTTGTGTCGCGTTCGACAAAAATAAAATGGAAGGGCAAAAGTCTATATGAGGAGAGATGATTGATTTATACAATTGAATCTTACTTGCAATATTTAAGTCGTTTTTCAGCCGGCAGAGAATTCCATACTTCTTGGCTATTTTCTTGATAACATTGTCAATGTGCTTGTCAAACTTTAGCTTGTCATCAATAATCACGCCAAGATATTTAATCTCGCGGACGCGCTCAATTGTCTCATCATCAATGTTTACTGAGACATCTTCATTTACTCGGTTTCGCGAAATAATCATATATTTAGTTTTATTTATGTTCAATTTCAACTGTTTGTATGTCAACCATATACTTAGAGAACGCAAATCTTCATTCAAGTGCAAAACGGCATCTTTTAGGTTTTTAGCAGCAATGAATATCACGGTATCATCAGCAAAAAGGTTTATATCGCAAAATCGTAAAACTCGTCGCATGTCATTTATGTACATAATGAATAGAATAGGCCCTAATACACTTCCCTGTGGCACTCCTAGCGTGTTCTCCACGGGACTTGATACAGAATCATTAAAAGCAATCCGTTGAGTTCTGTCACACAAATAGCTTTCAAACCATTTGTATGCAGAACCCGAAATTCCAAAGCGCTTGATTGTGGTCAACAATAAGGGCCGAGAAATTGTTTCAAAAGCGCGTTTGAGATCCAAAAACACCGCAACAATCGTATCTTTACGCTCTACACTTTCTTTCCATTTAGCTAATACCAAGTTCAATGCGGTTTCACAAGAATGGCCTTCTCGATATCCCGACTGTTCCGATATCTGCAAGTTATTACTATTTAAATACTCAAGCAGCTGGCCTTTTACAACAAGTTCTAAAATTTTCTCTAATGTGTGCAACATATTGATGGGGCGAAACTCTTCGGCTTTAATCGTCCCAGCAACTTTTTGTAGTGGAATTCCTTCCAAACTTGTGGCACGTGCCCAGTTTGTAACGATTCGTTTATAAGGCCCAGCAAGTTGTGTCCGATGACATCAAAGCAGTCTTGTATAACTTTAGCATTTACATTGTCTACGCCAGCTGATTTTCCTATACCAAAGCAAACGTCCCTAAGCTCCTCGATCGTTATTGGGTGAAAGCAGTCAAACCTACAGTTAGCATTAAACGGCTGTTTTATTTCGTCAGGTTCATCTACTAAATCAATAGATTGATTAATCAATGAAACGCTATTGACGAAATATTCATTAAATTGTTCTGCAATTATTTGTTCTGAATGTTCTAATGTGCCATTGAAGGTTATGGATCGCGGTTTACTAGTAGGGGGAATGACGGCTTTGGCAGGTTTTGTTCTATTATTGTCAGGGGGGTTTTTATGACTGATTATGCTCAAATTTGGCCTAAGCATTCTTTGCATATCAAAGAATATTGTGGCCAAATTTCATAAAATTCGGTAGACAAAAACCCCCCTGCCAATAATAAAACAAAACCTGCCAAAGCCGTCTTTTCCCCTACTAGGTTTCAATAATGATTTCAAAATTTTCCATAACTCTTTGCTGTTGTTTTGGTGCTGATCAATTTTCCTCTGAATATAATCGCAACGCGTTTGCTTCAACGACTGCGAATACCTATTCCGCGCGACCTGATACCTATTCCAATGATTTTCACTATTACTTCTGCAAAACTTTTTGTACAATTTAACTCTTTTACGCTTGAGACGTAGCAGATCTAAATTGTACCAGCTGTTCGAATTATTTACAGAAACGAATTTATGTTCAATTAATTGATTGGTACAGGTTTTCAAAACGTCAGTAAGAACAGCTGATTTTTGATCTATGGAACCGGTGATTTTTTGAAAATCCACGTTTCTTTCGACAAGACCCGAAACAGCTTGTTTAGAATACTTTCTCCAGCACTTAAATTTTTTAATGTTACTATCAATATTGTTTTCATCAACTATGTTAATTACTAAAGTTTCATGATCGGTTATTTTTAACTCACTTTTTGGATCAGATTTCACAGAATGAAAATTTGAATAAACATGATCAATCAAAGTTCTACTGTGCTGAGAAATACGCGTATAATCTAAAACCGTTTGTTTTAAATTGAAGAAATCTGCTAATCGTTTCAAATGATTCGAATTATAGTCGTCACACCAATTAATATTAAAATCACCAGCAAGAATATTTAATTTACTAGAATCTATAAATGTCTCCAGCCAATTTTCCAAAATTTCAATAAAACGCTGGTCACTTGAACTGGGAGAGTGGTATAAACAGGGCCGGATTTATGGGGGGCTGGGGGGGCCAAGGCCCCGGGCCCCCACAAATCTTATGTACCAAAACCAACCTTTTTTGTACATTTTGGGGCCCCCACATACCGTCGGCCCCGGGGCCCCCTTCCGGCTAAATCCGGTCCTGGATATAAAACACTATAGTTACCCATCTTCATGCCACGAACAACTGTAATGCCCAAGAACCAGTTTCCGTCACAAACTTCGTTCAATTGAAGCTTGAACTGAACCGATTCTTTGACATAAATAGCAACACCGCCAGTGTGTCTCGAATGTGATAAACAAGCAGCCACACTGTACCCCGGAATACTAAACTGATCGAAAGCTTCGTTATCAACAATATGTGTTTCAGATAAAAAGACTAAAAATGGACGTTTTTGTTCTACAAGCTGACGTAATGCCACGTAGTTTGTAGACAAACCAGCAATATTCAAATACAATATATCGAAATTATACACATCACTTCTGGTTGCTATTTATTGAAATGCAGGCTGCTTTTTTTTCTTTCGACTAATCTTTTATACACATTGCATTCATTACTGAATGCTCCGTGGTTAACGTCCAAATTCATTTTACGTTCACGATTAATTTTAATACAATTAACGCATTTCAATACAGTGGACGTGCAATCAGATGTTTTATGACGATCGCCACACTTGGAGCACGCGATAGCATTTTTACAATCCGCACTCATGTGTCCAAATTCTCCACATTGGAAACACCTCAAAATACTAATTTCGGGAACAACTAGGCACCGATAAAACCTAATATTTACCTTTTTTACAGTCAAAAGACAACTATAAGTCGACTTGTCGACTTCAATAACAACGTTGTACTTGTTGTACTTGAAGCGGGGATTTTCAAACATTCTGATTACTTTTACATCATTAATTGCGATGTCTTCATTCTGATCTTTCAAAATCTGAATGAATTCATCGGAAGAAAATTGATCACGTCGTGGCACCGATGAGGGGACAACAGCGTTGTAGCTTTCACCCAAATCGCTTTGAATGCCATCTTTCACAACATTGATATTGTAACCTGTTGCACACTCAGCAATAATAGAGCCGTTTTTACCGTTCCTAAAGTTACTGATTTTGTGTGTTTTGGATCCAGTTTTTGTTCAAAACTTCCGAGTATCATCGTTACTCTGATTGGACTCTTTCGGTTTTATCACAATGACCGGGCGAACCTTACGAGTTACTTTTACTTCATTTGTACTAATTTTCCTTTCTTTGTTGATCTTGTTTTTACTCCCAGAACTGTGTTTCACGACATCCGCGAAGCTAATTCTCTCATCACAACCATTTTCGAGCGCATCGGTAGCGTCTTCTTGAACCTTTCGTTTTTTACCCCTGGGATTTTGGGTTGACTCCGTAGTCGGTAGAGATGTACCTTGATTCACATTCATTGCAGCTAACTTGTTATTCGCACTAAATTGAAAAAAATGAACACTTCATATTTTCCAACTCTTTATTAATTAAATCCCGAAAACCAATAATTGCACCGTCTAGTGCATTTTGTACATTTCTCCCCAATTGTTCCATCCCGGCTTGTAACGCGATGTTTATCTGAGCAGTAATGTGATCTCGAATGCCACCGATCGTATCAGAGACAGAAGAGATCTTCTTCATATCCTCTTCGAACCTTTGGACGTTCGAGATCAATACATTTTGATCGCCACAACTGTCGCACTTGAATAATACATTTACGTTCTCCGTGACTAGCTTTGCCAATGGTTTCGTCATGGAAGTGCACTTGTAGTGGTACACTTTAGCGCATCCACAACCAGAACAACTCATCGGCAAATCACTAGGCAGGACCCCCATGCCACACTCACTGCACTCAACCATCTCGCCTATGCCTAACACAGCCAGCAAACGGTACCATGCAGACGACACAAGACACAAAGAAACAATAAAACGTGCAAAAATTTACCGGCCGCCAGCTGCTGCTGGGGCAGAAAAAATCCAAAATTAAACGAAAATAACCAGCAGAAACGATCTGTCTTTTGGTTATTTCGTTGAAAGCACTATTGGGCGCACAAAGAAATGTAATTTCCCGCGGCACTATCACTATTTCACACGCAAATTAATTATAATTTATCACTGCACGGCAGAAACAAACTACTTCGTTCACCTTTCACCATCGTATGAACATTTTTACTTCTGACTTACCTGATTTACCACCAGGGTGTCAAAAATTTGTGTTTGCAGATGACACGGGCCTCTCAGCCAAAGGGCGAAGCCTTCGTGTCATTTGTAGTAGATTGCAAAAAAAGTTTGGATATTTTCTCCACTTACTTACAAAAATGGAAAATTTCCCCGAATGCTTCCAAAACTCAGCTTATAATTTTCCCACATAAGCCGAGAGCTTCTTGTTTAAAACCTTCTAGCAGACATAGTGTCACTATGAATGGGGTTCCAAATAATTGGTCTAGCGAAGCTAAATATTTGAGACTTCTGCTAGATCAAAAATTAACTATCAAAAAACACATTGAAGGCCTTCAAGCCAAATGTAACAAATATATTAAGTGTCTATATCCAATAAACAGAAAATCAAAACTTTGTCTTAAGAATACTTTTGATTTACAAACAAATTTTTAGACCTGCCATGTTGTATAACGGGCTTGGTAGTCATATGGCTACTGCTTCTGCCTCATACGCAGGAGGTCGTGGGTTCAATCTCACGTCCGTTCCATTCTCCTACTTCGCATCTTTCTCTATATTTATCATGTTCTCGCCAGGATTGGAAATGGACTTCCATACCGTTTCCATTACTATTCCTATACCTTCAACTTGAGTATTCTAGCTTTAATGTGCTAGAATTGGAAATGAACTATAAAGCTCGTTTCCTTCATCCAATTAGAAATTCCATCAGTTGCTTTCTCTTATCTATTACATTGGCAGCTCGTCGTTAACCAAGACGGACCTCTGCTTCTCGAACCTAACCCAAAAGTTCCAACAAATTCCGCAAGAACTCGTGGCAAGTGCAGAGATGTATTCGGCCTGCAGTGGGCGAGTGATTGCATCATCATTTCCTCTCCATTCCCTACATTGACTTGCATTCTGACGTGGCAGGCGCCAGTGTGACCTTAACAAATTAGATCATCAGTACTTGCACATAGAAGATGAGTGCTATTCCCAAGCAAACATCTGTTGATTCTCTGTGCAAGAACAGCTGATCTGATCTGTGCAAGAACAGCTGAATGGAATAGCAACTACGGGCAGTCAATCAAGCTCAAGCTCAAGCTCAAACAATTTTTTAGACCAGCCATGTTGTTTGCTGTGCCAATATGGACTAAGGGTATGCGATAACACACTTTTTCCCAACGAAACGAAACGAAATTTAAAATGTCTATGTTGATTCGGATCGAAACGAAACGAAATAAAGATTTCTTTCGAGACTTCGAAACGATACGAAATCAAGGTTCACTTAATTCGAAATTTTTCGAAACGAAACGAAATTTTAATTTTTTTTCCGCGGAATTTTTATTAAATTGATTTTACATTATGTATGCAATTTTTATTTCACTTTTTCGAAGTCGAATAACTGTTTTGCGACCAAAAGAATTACAATAACAGAATAGGCAATCAGTGATAAATCTCCACATTCTCGCCGTATATACCATTGGCGATAAGACAATACCCCAGCATTTGTGCCGCTTCAAAGAAATTCATCGTGGAGCGTGTGCTCCCGAATCTGATCAAATTTATATCAGTAAGAAGTATATAAAAATAAAGAAATTGTGGGATTTTTCATTGTAAAGAAATTGTGGGATTTCGTATGAAATCTTAGATCACTTAAGAAATATGTAATTATGCTGAAGCATACCTCATATTGTCTTGTTAGCGTGGACTAAGTACTGACTTAGTCAAAATTAGAAAATGAATGCTTAGATTTATTTTATATTTAGTGGGATACTCGATTATGTATCCACATCTGCCAGGCGTATACGCAGATAGAAAATTGATATTACTAGATCAACATTTGAAAAGAGCGTATCAGCTCACTAGAAGAATCCTGTGCACCTTTCTAAAATGCACGAAGATATGTATTACCGATTGAAATTCACAGACCCATAGTCTTATATACAATCAGCTCGACAAACTGAGGTATTGTTTTTGTGTCCTTGGCATATGAGAACAGCTGTTATGGTCAGTATGAGCTGAAAGCAATATTAAGTAAAGAACTTTCAGCAATTTTAATGATCTTTCAACCCATTCTGTATTTTTTTTTTGCATATTCCATGCAAAGATCTAGAAATGCCCACAAATCTGCATTGTTCCTTACATACTGTGCAAATAGTCAAAAAGAGCTTATTAGCTTGATTAACTGTACACATCGTAGTTGCTAATCATGATTGGCCGAGAAACAGCAAATATGCACAGCTCACCAATCTTCTTCTTCTTCTTATATATAAAAATGAAATGGTCTGTGTTCGTATCCGCATAACTCGAAAACGGCTGGATGGATTTTTTTTATTTTCTTCAGCAGAAACATTCGTTACAGTTTCCGACGGGTTTATATGATATTTCCTCAAGTAAAAATTACGAGTTAGGTTGAGTAAATCGTGAAAAACTAGAATAAAGATTTGTATTAGAATTTCGTATGGGCAGTTAACAACGCGCATTTTCGCCTACTATGCAGGACAACGTCTGCCGGATCGACTAGTCTATATAATAAAAATGAAATGGTCTGTGTTCGAATCCGCATAACTCGAAAACGGCTGGATGGATTTTCATCATTCCTTCAGCGCATACGTTCATTATCGTTTCCGACGGGTTTATATGATATTTCCTAATGTGAAAATCATTAATAAAGTTGAGTCAATCGTGAAAAATTAAAAAAACGATTTGAATGGGAATTTCGCATAGGCAGTTATCAACGTGCATTTTCGCCTACTATGTAGGACAACGTCTGCCGGGTCGACTAGATTAAATAATATTCTTAGGATACAAAAAAAGTTATTCTTTTTGTATACTTGCTTCGGAGTTTCCAATAATTATGCTAGTCACGTGCTTATAGTCAATTTAGGATTAGGAAAGGAAAATTAGTTTAACACTCATTGTTTTAAGAGACCGAAGAATGCTCTTCATCTTCGTGAGCGCTACGGGAAAGGAATCGTTGGTTAGTTTAGAAGGTAATTCGTGTGAAATCCCTTGGTAAGCGACAAAATCTTTATTGTAAACGAAGTTATTTCGAAAACAAGAAGACGAAAACTGTGTTTCAAATCAATTCAACGCAAGACCAATATGCTTCGTTTAATAATCTTCTACAACACGATCGATTCCGCACTAAATAATTTTGTGCTCTTCGATGCAGACATAAGTTTTATCACTTCACGTCCTCCCAGACTAGCTGGCGTGATCAGCATCAATACGATCGATTGCACACTGGTGAAACAAATTTCTGCTACGCGAGGTAGATTTTTATCACTTCGCGTTCTCCCGGACTAGCTGCCGTCCCATGACCAGCATCCATACGATTGTTTCCGCATTCATATAGAAGAAAACTACATATGAATTTGTCGACTAAGAATGGGGTTATGTAGTAAGCGTTAATAGGAATATTGTATAACCTAAATGTTTGAAAACAACTTTACGATTTTGTTCAGCGGCGCAGCCAAAATTTTTGATAATATAAAGTATGGTTTAAGTTTAAATTTGTTTCGAAATTCCGCGGAATTCCGTAAAATTTCGTTAGAAGCTAGTTTTTTCTAGCGAAATTTTTGTAATTTTACGAAACGAAACGAAATCAAGAAATCAGATTTCGCCATGCTCAAATTCCGCGAAATTCCGCGGAATTTCGTTTCGAACCACCTGAAACGAAATTTTTCGAAATACCGCATATGCTTAATATGGACTAGTTGCTGCAATATCAGAAAGAAGGCACTTCATTCGAAATTAAATTTTGAAAATGATTTTGAAGTTGCCTCCGTGGTTTAGTACCAATGAACTTCATAGAATTTCTAATATTGAGACATTGCAACAAATGTCCAACAAAATAATTTCCAATTTTAGACAAAAATCTTCGCAATCTTCTATTGTAACGATTAGCTCCTTGTACCCTTAGTATAAATTAGGTTAAGTTTAGTTTAAGTTGAAAACATTGTAATTCCTACATGGTTCAATTCAACCGGAAGAAAAATCCTAACTGCCAGAGGCAATTGAAATGTATTAATAATAACTAATAATGTAATTGCTATGTTAAGAATGATAGTGTTAGGAAAACACACAACATCTAATCTAAGATAAAATTAGTTAAAAAAATAATAATAATAACGCGATGTGTTCAGGTCGAGTGTAAATACAGAAGAGAGCTCAGCTCTAGTTTATTCAAATAATGAAGACAGCAGCAGTGTTGCGCGCAGCGCTGACTGCTGCTGAGTCATACACTGTTAATTAAGGTAATTCTGAATGTATTTACAATATACATCAGCTTTTACAATTCGCTATACCGATTGTTGTCACGTTGAAGTAGCAGTAACAAAATCACGATTCTTCCAGCAGTTCTAGTTTTATTTGAACGATGCTATAAAGCTAAATAGTACAACATCATTAATAAGCAACACAGTGTTATAGCAGCAATCTTACATTATCGATGACCTGCCACTTCTGATCGACTAACAAGATTGTTACAGCCAATTATCCTAATTTGTGATTGAATTTATGTCATCAGGTCTACTATTTCCACTTTTACAAAAAGGTTACTTACAATATAATACCGTTCTGATCATGGTCTTATTCAATCAAGCCTATATTGATATTGGTTATATGAGATTCGAACATTTTACGAAAGAATTAAGCAATTTACCAAACACATTATCTAAATCAGTTTCTTAAATTCAGTTTAATGATAAATTCAGTTCTGCCGAATCTGTTTCACATCGACTATTGCTCAAAAGTGATACATTTATGCAAATCATCATTACTCCTTGACGTATTTATTCTTGTCCGTTGGTGTTGCCAACCGTTCGATGCTTATCGTGCTATCCTTGACGTTCTTAATATCGAGTGACCAGCGCTACAATCTGCTAAAGGTATGTTTAGCTTTTGGTGTTATATTGCCAAGACTAGTGGATCCAAAGCAAGGGGAAAAGTCGGAATAGGGATCATCTCTGACGAAATCAATTCTCTACCTTTCTCTAACTATGCATATTTCTCAAACTACAATAGTGGACGAACCTGTCCTGGATTAAAAGTGTCTACAATAAGGATAAAAAAAGCATCAGGTGTGAATCTTTTACAAAGTCAGATGTAAAATAAACTAATTTCTATTTTATCATATCAAATCATTAAACTTGCTTGTTGATTTCTTGTCCAATTATGTTCACTAATTATTTTCTCCTCAAATAAACTTTTCCAATCAGCTTACTGACTGAATTGCGTGACGCCAAAATATAGCAAACGAAAACAAGAAATAATGAGCAACCATTGTGTCGCATGATAGGAATCACAAACACAAGTCATCAAAAGGAAGACACGTGGTTAACCCTGCACTGAAAATAAAACACGAAAATATTGGATCATTACACAGTCAAAATGGAATGATTGAACGTCATGTTGAACTCTTACTCAATTAAAACGATATTTGGCGAACTTTCTTTCAATATGACCTTTTGATTAACTTGGATCAACATATCGTGACCAAGTGATGACTTATTTCCGTCTCGCATCCGATCACCGAAAAGCACACAGCAATTCCATTAAAGCAACAATGGAGTAGCCTAATTCCGCCGCGGTATCCACAAACTCAATAAAACGACACCATAATCATCCGCCCAACACCAAGCGTCAAACATGACTTACGGCGAGATTAATAATTCACGTTGGCACGTAGGTGTTGGCTGCAATGCTATTTAGCGGCAGAGAAATGACTTCCATTCTGATTCTCTATTCATTGAATGTGTTCGTCTCGCCTCGCCTCGTCATGATGTTGCGCGCTCGTTACTCGGGACAGTAGGAAGTCAGCGACGCTGACAACGGAACACGAAACCAATCATGGAACGCTTTCCAAAGTCATTCAATACCTGTCCTATCGGCGTTGACCTCGAGCACTGCAACGTCGTTATCTTCATTTTCTTTCGCATTTCTTGTGCGTGCCAGCGTGCGTGCCTTCGTGAGAATCGAACTGGAATGCGTTTCCTTTCTCGCCTGCACAGGATTCCACGATCCGCAAGTGGAATGTTGCGGGGAGCAGTGGCGACGAGTAAGACCACAAAGTGCCTGGCTTTTCCATACGCGAGCCTCTTCTCTAAATATATAGTCTGGGCTGCGTCTAGTTCATGGCAAACAAATTCCTTTTACGAAAGTGCACGCGACTGCACGGATAGGAACGGGAATGCCGAGTGTCCTTGAACCAGCAGCTGCTACCGTGTGGGTTTTGTTTCAATGTTAGACCCGATGGCATGCACGATAAAATAATATCTCGGAATGGAATCGATTTTTCTGCATTTATTGTGGAGCGTACAGGGAGAAGGCACAGTTTGATTTATTTTTGACGTAAAATGTCGAATAGAAATGAAATAGAAATTGTAACCACATTTCATTGTCATGTATTCCAGACAGTTACATCGGGCAAACATTCGTCCGCAGCTCTTTTTCACAAAAAAGTTAAAATCAATAGGCAGGGTTGGTTTCTCGGAAAATGGATCATTATTCTAGCCACAGCCCACCCATGATTTCCTGAATATTCGTAGCTTTTCATGAGCTAGTTTTTGCTGTTTTTCTCGTACAATAAAGGAATCGCAGGTTTTTGTTATTGAGTGAGGTCACATATGTAGCTGCAATCGAAGAGTGAATATGTTTTTGCTGTGATTTGATCACCGATTGATTCCTGTGTTGCGTGCTGATACAGAACTGTCAATGTTTAGCGTAATGTTATGACGAATAATGTTTAATGATTATGAGTAGGGTTTGCAGAAATTGCTTTCAATAGATAGGTAACAAACAACGATAAAAGAAAGGCAAAAACTGTTCCGAATCATAACAAGCCATGAAAATAAATTTATCAAACTTGTATACAAGTCTACAAGTGCGAGAAAATAGAATCGGATAGGCAGCCCCACCAAGAAGTGATGATTCTCGCTCATTTTGTTTTGGGGACCGCACAGCTGTGTAGAACAAGTTGCAATGCATCATTTTAGAAGAGAATCAGTTCTATATCATGACAGTTTGCAAAAAATGTCTCTCACGGTATGCTACATATCGTATATGTATACAGAGATGATAAGTGAGAGACTTCTGCATTCTCTTTTGGATATAATCCCTTGTTATGAGTAAATTTCAGAACATATTTCGGCGAAAAAAAAAATTTTTTTTTGAAAAGAAAATTTACATTGGGAGAAAATAACTGGTTTCTCTTGTAAATATTATCAATAGTCTCGCCATTTTTAATTAAATGTGGTTGGTGACTTCCAAAACATATTCGAGAAAACACTTCAAGATTCAATTTGTAGAATTTTTATGGAATTTACAGATCGATGTTTTTCAGGATTGAAAAGGTCCGGATTTAGTCGGAAGAGGATTCTGGGGCCAACAATTTGAGGAAGCCACGGAATGCACCCCGATCCATTACACAGGAAAAAATTCTGCGATAAAAATTACCATTTCGTAGACAACGCCCTATTTCTTAAACTGAAATGAAATTTCAGTCGAATAAATCATGATTTCAGAAAAATTCTTACTATTATTACTTTCTCAGTTCATGTAACAACAATCCGCATGGACCACGGTTGATATTCTTCCCTTCTTCGGCTTATATTCTTCCCATTTTTTTTTTGACGCACCTACTAATATTTCTTCCACTTTTCTGGCAGACCACGAGAATGCGGCCGGCGCCTTTATTGATCATTTGAACGTTTTAGTTACTGAAACTTGCACACTGGGACTGACCAATTCCAGTCAACCGCTCAGTTGTTTGTTATCAGCTGGAAACCGTCGGTGGTTATTCCCAAAATAACTCTCGGAATGGTAATTCTTACAGCAACATTTTTTGCGTTATATTTTGCGAACTCAAACATATATTGAATTCGATTTTTTTTTCTAACCCGAACCCTCAGCTGGAGTGGAAAATTCCAACGAACCCTGACCCGACGCGTAACCCTACCCGATTCCAAATAAATTGATTAATTTAAACCCGAGTTGGTCATGAACTATTTTTTCTTCGACGGATTAGACATTTTCTGTTGCTCTCTAGAACGAAAAGGGTGTAACAACGAACAAGCCTCAAATTAAACAAAACTCATTATTCAACATTATTTTTATCTCGTCCCGGACATTTTTTCACCCTACAAACCTGCACCCGAACCGAGCTCGACGTGACACTAACTTTCAAACCCTAATCTATTAACACTCATTTATTAACAAAAAGTGATGAAGTGTGGTATTGGTTGATTGTGTTTAATTTTGCCGAATAGTTGAAACAAATTACGAGTAGTCAAAAGTGAAAAATGAGAAGAAGGCCTACACGGAAGAAAAAAAGTACCCAAAATTTAGTATTTTTAAACTTACTTTTGAGTTATTTTTTCTCTTCTCTTTCATCCACTCTTTCTTTTGTTGTCAAAAACAAAAGAGCCAAACAATCCAACCACGCCAGTTCAATACGTGAAGCCAATTTTGAGTATTATTACCTGAGGTAGAAATTGAGTGAATTAAACTTACATTTGGGTAAATAAATTTTCCGTTGGGTACTTTTTTAAGATGGGAGTAAAGGCAAACTACTTCGACCCTACTTACTCAATTTTGGCTTCCCGTACGGATGATCGAGGTTGGGTGAATTAAACTTACTATTGGGTAGTTTATTTCTTCCGTGTAGTGAATATAGCGAAACATGAAAAGTAAGCATTGACATATTTCACACATCACATAAGAAACAAGACGTGCTAAGTAATTTGTAGAGTGAAAAGCAAAACTAAGATGAGAGAAGTGAGAATGTGCAATATGAAAAATAATCGAGAAGTTTAAAGTGATAAGTGAGAAATTGTAGTAAGATTAAATACACTTTTTTATCGGGATTTCAGCATTTCGTTGAACTTTCACCGAGATTCGCATAGCCGAGCCCCAGTAAATTTTTTTTACTGAAATTTCTATCAAAGTTCTTGAAAATCAGCAAATAGTTTACTGAAAGTCAGTTAGCAAAAGTCATTTTTGTCGGGTTCAGTTTCTTTATTTGTTGCGCAAACGGCTGTGCGGATTTTGCCGAGCTGCAGAAATAACAACTAAGTAAGAAAGGAGTGAGAAATGAATAAAGAGAAATGAGAAGTTAGAAGTGAGAGAGAAACAGTGAGAAATGAGAACATTGAAAAGAATAAGAAGATGAATGAGTAGAAATAAGAATTGAGAAATTATTTCTTCCTTTGCTTCTCTTCCTTTTCCATCTTCCTACCTCTTTCTTTCTTCTTCTTTCTTTTTTTCCTTTTTCTTCTAGCTGCATCCTTCTTCCGTCACACTTCTCCCTTCTGTTATCATCTTTCTTCCTTCTTCTCTCTTCTTTCTATTCCTTCCTTCACACTTCGTAATTCTTCCTTCTTCTTTCTTCCTTTTTTCCATCTTCTATTTTTTGTTTCCTTCTTCCTGCTTTTTTCCGTCTTCATTCATTCTTCTACTCCTTTCTTACTTATTTCTTCCTATTTTTTCTTTTTTTCCATCTTTAGTCTTCATTCCTTTTATAATTTTCGTTCTTCTTTCTTTCTTCTTCCATCTTCCTTCTACCTCCTACCTTCTTATTTCTTCCTCTTTCCTTTTCCCTTTTTCCTTCTCGGTCTTCTGGTGGGCCGGACACGTAGCCAGAATGTCGGACAGTAATCCGGTGAAAATGGTTACGACAGCGATCCGACGGGAACAAGAAGGCGAGGTGCACAGCGAGCAAGGTGAAGGACGATTTGCGGACCCTCCGGAGACTGCGTGGTTGGTGACATGCAGCCATGAACCAAGCTGAATGGAGAAGACTTTTGTGTACAGCACAGGTCTGGTAATAAATAAATTAAAATCTTCCTTCTTTCTTCTACCTTCTTATTTTTTCCTTCTTCCTTATTCTTTCTTCTCTATTTCTTCTTCCTTCTTCCTTTTCTCTTTTATTTTTTCCTTCTTTCTTCTTCTTTTTTCCTTTTTCTTTGCTGCTTCTTCCTTCTTTCTTATTCTTTCTTCCTTCTTCCTTCTCCCTTCTTCCTTTTTCTTTTTTCTTTTTTCCTTCTTTCTTCCTGCTTCTTCGTTTTTCCTTTTTGCCTTTCGCGTATACTAAGTATACGAAAAAGCTATAGGATCACTCTAAAACCGAACTTTTGATAGAAGGCTCGCAGACCCATAGTGTTGTGTGTGTATGTATGTATGTACACTGAAAAAAAATCCATGGTAACGGTTACTATTTTGTAGACTACGCCATGTTTTTAAAACAACCACAAATTTTCAGTTAAATTAACCACGCATTCGGACAAATTCATTACTGATTCAGTTCATGCAACAACATTCCACCAGGACCACAGTTGATTTTTACTGCGCGCATGGTAAAATCAAACGGGTTTGTTGTCTGCTGAAAATCGTCGGTGCGTATTCTTAAAATAACCCTCGGAATGGTAGTTTCGACCGCAACATTTTTTTGCGTGTATGTATGTATGTGTGTGTGTACAAAAAAAATGTGAGACAAACTTTTTGTACTTAGCCTTATCCGATTTACTTGCAACAGATTGCATCCGACGCAGAATCCTTCCTAATTTTTCGCTATTGAAAATTGGCCTAATCGGCCATTACGTTTCGGAGTTTCCCCCTTTGGAATTTTTTTTTCAAAATTGATTTTTATTAAAACTCCAGCAATGCATTCAAATGAACGCAAATAAATATGAAGTGATGGAAATAACTGAATCTATATCCCTAAAGTGCAATTTTGACCTCTCTTATGTGCTTTCTTGTTACTATTATGTGTTTACTTGTTTTATTATACACGAGAAAGGCACCATCACCGCTAGGTGGATTATTCTGGGTTTTTCCTTCCTTCTTCTTTCTTCTTACTTTCATTTTCAAACCTTTTTCTTCCTTCTAACTTTTTTCTTCATTCTGTTTCTTTTTTTTTCATTTATTTATTTCATTTTTACCTTCTTTAATCTTCTATCTTTTTTCTTTTCATTTCTTCCTCTCATTTTCCTTCTTCCTTCGTCATTCTCTTATTATTCTTGTTCCCTTTTTCTTTTTATGTATTTTTTTAGCATTCTTTCCTTTTCAATTATCTGTTTTTCTTTTTTCCTTTCATTTTCTTTTTTTTTATCTTTATTAAAGAGATTTTCAGCCCTAGGCTGGCTCATCTCTTGTTCATTTTCTTCTCACATTTTTTTTTCTATCGTCTTTCTTCTGCCATTTCAAAGCTTCCTTTTTATATCATATTTTCCTTCCTTCTTCTTTCTTCTTATTACTTCCTGGTAACTTTCCCCTTCTCCCTCCTTTCTTTTTACTTTCTATTTTTCTTTTTTCCCTTCAATGTTGCTTCTTCATTCATAATTTTTCATTTTTTCTTCCTTCTTATTATTATTCTGCATTGTCGTTTCTCTTTTTGAATTTTCTCTTCTTTTTTCTTGCTTAATGGAACTTCTTTTTATTTATCCTTTTTTCTTTATTCGACCTTCCTTCTTAATTTGTCCCTTTTTCCTTTTTTTCGTTTACCTTTTCTTCTTCCTCTTTCTTCGTCCTTTTATCGTCTATTTTCTTCCTCTTTCCTTTTCTATCTTTCTACTTGCTTCTTCCTTCTACAATTACCTCATTCTCCCTGATTCCTTCAGCCTTCTTTCTTCTTTCTTCTTATTCTTCTTTCTTCTTATTCTTCTTCTTCTTATTCTTCTTCTTCTTCTTCTACACCCTTTTCCATCGAACAATTGAGTACAGTTCTTCTCTATTTCTTCTTCCTTCTTCCTTTTCCCTTTTATTTTTTCCTTCTTTCCTTATCTTTTTTCCTTTTTCTTTGCTCCTCCTTCCTTCTTCCTTCTTTCTTATTCTTTCTTCCTTCTTCCTTCTCCCTTCTTCCTTTTTCTTTTTTCTTTTCTCCTTCTTTCTTACTGCTTCTTCGTTTTTCCTTTTTGCCTTTCGCGTATACTAAGTATACGGAAAGGCTATAGGATCACTCTAAAACCGAACTTTTGATAGAAGGCTCGCAGACCCATAGTGTTGTGTGTGTATGTATGTATGTATGTATGTGTGTGTACAAAAAAATGTGAGACAAACTTTTTGTACTTAGCCTTATCCGATTTGCTTGCAACAGATTGCATCCGACGCAGAATCCTTCCTAATTTTTCGCTATTGAAAATTGGCCTAATTGGCCATTACGTTTCGGAGTTTCCCCCTTTGGAATTTTTTTTTCAAAATCGATTTTTATTAAAACTCCAGCAATGCATTCAAATGAACGCAAATAAATATGAAGTGATGGAAATAACTGAATCTATATCCCTAAAGTGCAATTTTGACCTCTCTTATGTGCTTTCTTGTTACTATTATGCGTTTACTTGTTTTATTATACACGAGAAAGGCACCATCACCGCTAGGTGGATTATTCTGGGTTTTTCCTTCCTTCTTCTTTCTTCATACTTTCATTTTCAAACCTTTTTCTTCCTTCTAACTTTTTTCTTCATTCTGTTTCTTTTTTTTTTCATTTATTTATTTCATTTTTACCTTCTTTAATTTTCTATCTTTTTTCTTTTCATTTCTTCCTCTCATTTTCCTTCTTCCTTCGTCATTCTCTTATTATTCTTGTTCCCTTTTTCTTTTTATGTATTTTTTTAGCATTCTTTCCTTTTCAATTATCTGTTTTTCTTTTTTCCTTTCATTTTATTTTTTTTATTTTTTTATCTTTATTAAAGAGATTTTCAGCTCTAGGCTGGCTCATCTCTTGTTCATTTTTTTCTCACATTTTGTTTCTATCGTCTTTCTTCTGCCATTTTAAAGCTTCCTTTCTATTTTTCTTTTTTCCCTTCAATGTTGCTTCTTCATTCATAATTTTTCATTTTTTCTTCCTTCTTATTATTATTCTTTATTTTCGTTTCTCTTTTTGCATTTTCTCTTCCTTTTTCTTGCTTGATGGAACTTCTTCCTATTTATTCTTTTTTGTATTCCACCTTGCTTCCTAATTTCTTCCTTTTTTCGTTTTTCTTTTTCTTCTTCCTCTTTATTCATCCTTTTAGCATCTATTTTCTTCCTCCTTTCTTCTTCCTTTTTCCTATTTGTTTCTTCCCTCTACAATTACTTCATTCTCCCTGATTCCTTCAACCTACTTTCTTCGTTCTTCTTATTCTTCTTTGTCTTATTCTTCTTCTTCTTCTTCTTCTCCTTCTTCTTCTTCTTCTACACCCTTTTTCCATCGAACAATTGAGTACAGTGCGTGTTTGAGTCGTCGCGAAATGAGTAGCCATCGGGAAAATAAGTACAGTGCGTGTATTATTCGTCGCGAGCAGAAGAAAGAACATCTGTTTGATATTCGGTGGATCATGCGCTTGTGTTATGCTTTGCTCTGGTCGAGACAACTGCGGTCTCCCATAGTTTGCAGTAGCTGTTGGGGAAGTAAGTAGAGAGAGCTGCGCATCCTATCGGTCATTCAAAACGCGATTCTCCTCAGTTTTCATATGCCACCGGGCGTGCATGGTTTAACCTTTTTTCTCGTGGCGAGACAGCGAATTACTGTTATCTCCCATCCCATAGATCGCATCACTTACCGGAGTGAATCCAGATAAATTATCCTTTGTAACTAGAACGATATCCTATCCCAAGGCTATCGTGGAGGTGAGAGTCTCTAGTAGCAACAAGAGTCGAACTAACAATAAGGACGTGGCCGGCGCCGATATTGACTTCAAATATTTGAGCTCCCGAAACGTGTGCATTGAGAGTCCCAAGCCCCATTTATTGTGTTCTCTGTAAAATTTCGGAAGTTCTAGTTAATCACGGAATAATTACGAATTGCTCGGTCATAATGCTCATGCCCATTGCTCTTTCATCCTTTTCCTATCTTGTTTTTACTTTTCCCTTCTTCATTTTTTTCTTTTTTCTTATTCCTTCCTCCTTCTTCTTAACCCTTCTAAAAACTACCTTCCTTGTTATTTTTTATTCCTTTCATCACTCATCCATCTGTCATGATCCTTTCTTACTTCTTACTTCATTCCTCTTCCTTCGAACTTCTTTCTTCGCATTAACCGTGAACTCTCCCTTATTTGACATTGGAGGGATCATCGAGTTAGGGAGATATCGAGATAGGAAACACATTTATACTTGGCCGAGTGCCGTTTGGCTGCCCAGGTAACCATAAGCATTAAAATAAGCCATACGTGCGGCTATAAGGCTACCACTGAGCTAACAAACTTCATACTGGTTCTATAATAGCCCTATATAGCCGAAAAGGCGAAATAAAGTGCTAATGGTTACCTGGGTGAACAGCTTAAATTTATTTCCTTATTAAGTGAAGTGAAAGGTGAGAAGTTCGAAGTGAATAATGAACAGCGAGAACTGAGTAGTGATAAATGAAATGTTCAAAATAAGTACAGAGTAGAGATAAAATAGTACTGAGAAATGGAGGAAGTATTGAGTAGTGAGTTGTGTGCAGTGACGCGTGAGTAGTGGAAAGTGTGAAATAAAGAGCGAGAAATGAGTGGTGAGAAGTGAGATGTGATAGTTGCGAAGTGAGAGGTAGAATGTTGGTTGGGTAAACAAATGTAAGGGGTGAATAGTTAGAGATCATAATTGGGTAATTAGTAGCAAGATGTTTAGTAGAGAGAAGTGAGTAACCCAAGCAACACAATCGAAGCAAATGTGATTGCTGCGACTTAATTATGACTGAATCTGGTCATATAGAAGTTGCAGCGATCTATTTGAAACATGTGTGCTGCTCGTGTGAAGAGATGTTAGACAGAAAGGAAAAAGAAGACACAAGAAATAATAAGAAGAAAAGAGAAAGAATATCGTTTCTAATTTCTCGTTCCTCGGTTCTCACTTCTCACTTGTCACAACTCCCTTATCATATCTTCTTTTTCAGTCCTCATTCCTTACTACTCACTTCTTACTTCGCGCTTTTCACTTCTTATTTCTCACTCCTCACTTCGCACATCTCACTTCTCACTTCTAATTTTTCACTTTTCACTTCTCACTTATAAATTCTCATAAATTCTGACTTCTCATTTCTCACTTTTCACTTCACACTGCTACTTCGCATTTCAAATTTCTCACTTCTAACTTCTCACTTCCCATCACTCACTGCTCTCTTCTTACTTCGAATTTCTCACTGCTCACTTTTTACTTTTTACCTCTCACTTCTCACTGTTCATTTCTCACTACTCACTTCACACATCTCACTTCTCTCTCCGTACTTCTTACTTCTCATTTTTTACTTTCACTTCTCACTCCTCACTTATGCCTACTTATATCTTACTTCTGACTTATCATTTCTCACTTATCAGTTTTCACTTCTAACTTTTCACTACTCACTTCACACTTCGATTTACTCACTTCTTACTTATAACTTCTCGCAAGTGAAAAGGTGCGTCTACACACTTTTCACTTCTAACTTCGTACTTCTCACTCCTTATTTGTCACTTCTCACGTAATTGTTTGAGTTCCAGTTTTTTGGCACAAAATAAATTTAAATGGAACTGAAAACCCCATATAAATTTATCTAAAGAGTTGTAAAGGTTTAAAACTGTTAATTTTCAGCATTATCATTCACCTTTCTGTTATTTTCGATCTTGAATTCATATTTTCATTAGCGGAAACTTCTCTCTGTCTTTCGCTCCTCTTACATAAATAATGGATGGAACGGAAAGAAAAACATCAAGTTTTGAAACATGATATTTTGAAAATTTTGTACCAAATTAATGTGGCTGCACCAGCGACCACCTAGTGAACGGCCTTGAGATCCTTCATCACTCCTCATATCAGATCACGGGATATATCGTAGGAATCTTTAAACCATACATAGAAGAAAGCGTAAAACTTTGAGACAGACTCAGCTGACCCATTTACTTGCGATCAGCTGATCCAAAACAAATTAAAATAAACGATCGTGCATACGAAATAATATACATACAAGAGGGCAAAAACATTGCCACTGGTGAGGGACCAACGCCCGGCGATTCACATACGGAGCATCATATTTCAATTTTATTAGTGGCAATTATTGTACGCAGGGAAAACGTTCATTACCTTTCCCAACGTAATGGAACGACAAGTACGTTATTAAGGGTCAATGTGACATAAAATCACTATTGACAGTATAATTCATGTTACTTTTGACCGTTAAATTGAAATGGTCGATATATTTACTCGGATTTTCCGGCCCAAACAATTGAGCATAATCTACTATATATGCTCAACTCGATGGGATGGAAGGATATGCATAGCCTTATGTGCCGACACCTTCCTAAAACAATTTTAAATACTGATGGCAGTGAGATATTGTAGAAACAAGGCCGAACATATTCAATTACTCAACGCAAAGTAATTTAAGCAATCAACATAAATTAAAAATGTTGCATGTAGGAATTGTTGGGTTAATTTACTTTTCATCAATTTAAAAGCTATGTGAAATATCGCATACCCTTATCACGGTTTGGCGAAACCGTCGAAAACAGCTTAGTCAGATTTACTTAACTGGAGCGCGGTGGATTGACATGTTCAAACGTGCTCACATATTGGACAGTGCACGATATAGCGGTACATAGCCGCGATCGTCATTGATGATGATGCATTGGCGCATATGTATAGGACACTAAGGAAAGAATTTGTTTGGGTGAGAAGCGCGGAATAATAACTTAGCCAAAATGATAGAGACAATAAGAGTCTTCATTGAATCTACATACACGTATACAGGTGTATTGATCTAAAGGGGTTTGTTGCCCAGTATGAAAAACAGAGAGAACATGATTTTGTTCTTACCAATATAAACTTGAAAAGAAATATTGATATTGGGGTCTGAGTGGTTCGGAAAAGGAAGAGCCGACCCGAAGGGGTAATGATTCTTTAGGGAAAGGGGAATTCAATTCAAAGCCCAATTGAAAGAAAGAGAAAAATATTGATTGATTGATTTTTAAGAGTATACTTAAAATCAAAGAGCAATACAAGCGGTAGCTGTTAATAGCTCGGCGGTATGGTGCGCTGTTTTACAAAGAACCCATGCTGGGTTCGAATACAGATTTTAAGTGAAGGTTTTCACAACTCCGTTGGTTTAGTAGTATCATGCATTATGAACCATTTTAGTGACTTGTTGAACATTACTCTGTGAGACAGCAATGTTCAAGTTTAGGTGTAAAGAAAGGGCAGGACTTAGAGATACTCATTTTATACAAAAAAATATATGAATTAATACATTAGTAAATTGAAGTAGCCACTTGAATGTGTGCTCGAAATAAGAGAGTTTCAGAGAGTGGAAAGAGAACAGAATTTTTCCAAGAGAATTTCAAAGGGGACATCCAAAAAAGGGGACAAAGTTTCGTAAAGTATGGAAGTTCAATATTAAGGCTGAATTAGCTAATCTATAACAAGAAATTAAATAACAATTGTAAAAATTTGGAATAAAAAGGAAGTTGTTTCGGAATTTATGGATTTTTTAAATAAGCTGATTAAGCATTTCGTGCAAGAGAACTTTAGGGAGCATCCTTATAGAATGCAAAGTTGAGTAATGAATGGAAGCTAAAAATTGAGGATATTTACGAAGTTGAAATTAAAACCACATAGTCTGAACAGATAAATGTTTGATGAAGAAAATGATTACGTTATTTAAGGATTCTCGGACCTTTCGTGGGGTCCAAAGTCCAGTCTGATGCAATTCATGAAATCATTATGAAATTCAGAACTCGGATTGACTATATATACCGTGCGCTTTTCCAAGCTCGGGGTCAGTCCCAAATATTCAGCAGCACCTTTATTGGAATTCGGCGCTTTCTAGGTTTCCCTAGCCGGCCTACCGAATACTCCAATTGAATCAGGGGGTCAGTCCCAAATATTCAGCAGCACCTTTATTGGAATTCAGCGCTTTCTAGGTTTCTCTAGCCGGCCTACCGAACACTCCAATTGAATCAGGGTTGTCCCTTAGACAACTCGACACTTGTGACCAGTGGCACGAATCGAGATCTAAGTTTAAATTAATTAACTTCTTGAAAAAGATAAAAGTGAACAGTTAAATAGTCCGTCGCGGTAAAATCGAAAATCGGTGTTAGAGTCTCTTGATAAGTATCGAAAAAAAGTGTTAGAAACTTGTGAAAACTTCATACGGAAAATAGTGCGCAATCCGTTGAAATGGATAATATTTGAGTTTAATTCCTAGGGAAAAAGTGTAATTATAAGAAACAAGTGTTACATAGTAGAAGAAAAGTATAATTGAAAGAACTAAATAGTGTTACATAAATAAATAGGTCTTATTCCAATCGTAATTGAGTGTTTGAACTAAAACCCCGAAAAACCAGTGCCGCGCCGTCGGCCCCGAACACTTCATATATCGTTGTAGAAGCGTCTTAATATTCCGCTCGAGACATTTCCACTCCGTTACACTAGTCAGAGCAACCGACTTAAAAACAACAAAGCAGTCTCAATTGAATTATCACATCCTATCCTGGGTTAGAACCACTCGATTCTCATTACTGAATTCTTTTTTCGAACATCTCATCTCTCTCATTTCACAGTTCTCACTTTACACTATTTTCTTTTTACTTCACACACTTCATAAAAAAAATTAACTCTCACCTGATTTTTTAAAACGTAGAATGTCTAAAACGGATTCTTGTTCACTTTTTTTACAAAGCCATACAAACATTAACATCGGATTAGCAGATATCTGAGTAAAATAGCTTTGTCTGGCATGTTGAGCTGAAAATATTTTGACACCCAATCGGCTCTTGTTAGACTTTCTAACAATTCTGTATTAGAATCTACCAAAATCTGTATAAGAACTAGACATATGCGAAATTGTTAGATTCTTATACAAAAAAAATGTTATTACCAGAAAAGCTTGTAAAATTGTAAGGTCTCATACAATATTTGTATAAGAATCTAGCAATTTCGCATAAGTTTAGTTCTTATACAGGTTTTGGTAGATTCTTATACAGAACTGCTAGAAAATCTAACAACCGCCAGTTGGGTGAACAAATACAAAACTAGCCTAGATATAAGCGAAAGAGAGCTTAATGAAACAGCCTCTTAATTTTAATAACGTTTTCTAAAATCAAATAAAATCACGAGAACTATTCGGTGAAATAGCGTTCGGTCAAACGAATCTTTCAACAAATTGTTTTTGCCAAACGGCCTTTGGGTTTGTTTGTATGTGCACTGATGTAGTTTTTGGAATTCAATAATGTGCCCAAGTAAAAGAATGCATTAACCATCTCGATTTCGTCATCACCGATATACAAACCCAGTACGTGCCAATCTTTATATTACCATGCCCTTTGTTTTCGGCCTTACTTACCCGAATTTCCACGGGAAATTCTTTCATACTCTATGTGGGGAATAAAGTGAGTAGAAAAAACGCATTTTTATTTTTTTGGTTGCATTGATCGATAAAGTGGAACGTTTGTCTTATTTATAACTAAAATATTTTAAAATGACTATAATAAAAAAAATGGTAACGTATTTGAAATTCAATCGTAGTAGGCATTTGAAATGCCAGCATACTAAGAAGCTAATGAGAAGAAATTTGAAATTCAATCTCAGTAGGCTGACAGGGAATTCTAGATTGTTCGAAGGGTGAAAATAAACGATGATCATTCAGTGTTGATGTTCAGTGTAAGCACGCTTTCCAATTTTCGGAGTTTAAGACAAATTTTCCGCATATTGAAGAGCGAGGATTTGTAAGGCTACGACACTCTAGAGGTTGTCACCACTTTTTGAAAAGACATCAACGGCAAACAGAAGTATGATCGCTGAATTAGGCCACTCCGAGGTTGACGTACAAGAAATACTTCATTAAGACAAGATACAAAGTATCGATGTTGTTGTCACTTCTCGTATTCTTCTTTTTTACAATCGACTATTATTCTCCGTTGTGGTTCTTTTAATCAGTCCATCTCAATCCACCCAAAAACTTTGCAAGTCCTCTGTGAAACAGAATTCTGAGGCTACTTCAAAAAGTGCAGCATCACCGGGAGGTAGCGGTATAGCACTGATGAAGTATTGATACGATGTATTTGAGCCACAAAGTTTTCTAAGCCTGTAACACTTCTAGCAAGTCCGACCTAGTTTTCATCAAATTGATTCATGCGAACAGCAGTTCGTTTAAATTCGTGTAAAATCGAAAAAAAATCAACCAATCTCTCAATTCTTCAAAGCATAAACATTCATTTGGAAACCAGGAAACTTTTCACTATTTTCTCGAAAGAAATATAGTTTTCTGAAGCAAAGGGTTCCCAAAACAAGTCCAACGCTCATATTTAACGAAGCGGGAAGCGCATTAGTGCATTATTTATTTAACGCGATTTAATCCTACCCAGCGAGTGCCAGCACTGTACATAGTGTAAGTGTAGAAAGCTCCCAACATCCAACCTCTTTCTCGCAGTAGTGCTTCATTCCGCGAAAGTACTTCAGGACGGCGGGAGAAAGTTTTCTTCGAAAGCAAAGAAGCTCCTTCGGCTGCTATGCACTCGCAGAAACCACCGTTCGCCGTTGTTGCTTCCACCCCACCACGTACTTGTACAGATCCAGTTAAGTGATTGCACTATTAGTTTAACGGGTGCGGTATGTGTGTTGTACGTGTGCCTGAATAGAATAGTTGGAAACCTACGACAAGGGGGAGTCTCTTGTGTTCCAACGAGACAAAAGTGTGTAGGCATCATTAATTCAACCCCAGCACGTTAATTACAGTCACTTTCGCGTAGTTATAACTTCGCTGGTTGCGATGCTCAGCACACCCACCGCGCCGTCGTATTTGCCTATTTAATATGAAAACGTTTATCTGAAAAGCAGCCATCTCCAGTCCGCAACGGAGAATGACGGTGGTGCAACGTTGATTGCTGGAGCATTATACTTTCCAGTTCCGTTTCTACCCCGCCGACAGAAGGGAGAGATTATTTTTATTTTCCATTGCGAAGCACAATTTTCACGAAATCTCCCACGATTTTCCACGCCGCTATTGGAGCATCAGGCAGCAACAACCATCGTTAATATGCAGTTGCCGTCATCGTCGTCGCCTTCGCAGTAACGATTGTCTGCCAACAGGAAGTGGCACAACCGTTCGTTGCCGCGCCCACAACCTGACCTGGGGCAGTAGGTCGCGAATGGGATTGTGCTGACGACGTTTCATACGCTTCAACAAGGTGAAATTGCAACAGCTTTCGAGTGCAATGGCGTGGCCCGTTATAGAGATACAACAAATGGCCAGCCTGGGGACGTGACTTCCTGTGTTGAGTTCTCTCCTCTGGGTAGCGAGAGGTGTGCCTCCGGGCTGGGTGTAGTGTTTTGTGATACTGTCGGTCCCATTGCTGTCGAGTCGATTTGCTGCGGCGGAAAGCACTTTGGGGGTCTGAATCATTCTGACTTTTTCAATGTCAAGATTAGTTGAACGCGTGATTCGTCATTTATCTCGTTTTATTTTGCAACTGAAGGTGAGATGGAATATTTAGATAGCTCGTTAGGGCATACATAGATGAAATTTTTGATTAACTTGAGGTTATAGCGTTCAGTCTTCTTATGCTTAAAAACTGGTTTTACGTTTTTATCCGACGTTTCGGTTACATATATTGTACCTTTATCAGGGAGTTAATTAAGTCCCGTTTTATTGTTTACATTTGTTATAAACGTTCTATTTTATGTCACAATTTTATGTACCAACGCCCCCTCTATTGCTCGGTAGGGGCTGAAAGATTTAATCTATCCGGATACCAGGAATCATAGTGCAGTACGTTTTTGGCGCCGCTTCTACTCTGTTTGTATCGACCCAGAATAAATACCGTCCGAATTCTGAAAGGAATTCTGTCCGAATTCCGGAAGAAATTCTGTCCGAATTCCGGAAGAAATTCTATCCGAATTCCGGAAGGAATTCTATCCGAATTCCGGAAGGAATTCTATCCGAATTCCGAAAGGAATTCTATCCGAATTCCGGAAGGAATTCTATCCGAATTCCGGAAGGAATTCTATCCGAATTCCGGAAGGAATTCTATCCGAATTCCGGAAGGAATTCTATCCGAATTCCGGAAGGAATTCTATCCGAATTCCGGAAGGAATTCTATCCGAATTCCGAAAGGAATTCTATCCGAATTCCGAAAGGAATTCTATCCGAATTCCGGAAGGAATTCTATCCGAATTCCGGAAGGAATTCTATCCGAATTCCGGAAGGAATTAGCATTAGCATTAGCATTAGCATTGAGCATTCCGCACAAATTCGTAGGTGGTACAAGCCAAGACTATTGTATGAGAATAACAACACTTTCATCCGTTACCACAGATATTGATTTGGGACTAATCGCTATCTCTTAGATGGAAGCAATGCACTCTCCAATAGTCGAGATCTGTCCTGGCCACGTCCTTGCGAATGCTGAGGAAGGGGATGGTTAGTTGGACACCTACTTAAGAAAGATGCAGAGAACTCTACGACCTCTCATAGGTACCACGGGAGGTTTTTGGATTGTTAGTGTTGAAGGTTTAACAGTAGGACTCGATCTGGTAGAACGTGAAACACAGAAGGAACTAAGATAGAAATACAAAGTAAGAAAGGGACGAGCCTGGAATTGAACCAACGACCTCCTGCTTATAAGGCAGAAGCGGTAGCCACTAGACCACCGAGCTCGTCTCTATCCGAATTCCGGAAGGAATTCTATCCGAATTCCAGAAGGAATTCTATCCGAATTCCGGAAGGAGTTCTATCCGAATTCCGGAAGGAATTCTATCCGAATTCCGGAAGGAATTCTATCCGAATTCCGGAAGGAATTTTATCCGAATTCCGGAAGGATTTCTATCCAAATTCCGGAAGGATTTCCATCCGAATTCCGGAAGGATTTAAATCCGAATTCCGGAAGGATTTCTATCTGAATTCCGGAAGGAATTTTATCCGAATTCCGGAAGGAATTTTATCCGAATTCCGGGAGCAATTCTTAGCGAATTCCGGAAGGAATTCTATCCGAATTCCGGAAGGAATTCTTTGCGACTTCCGGGAGGAATTCTATCCCAATTCCGGAAGGAATTCTATCCGAAATCCAGAAGGAATTCTATCCTAATCTATCTATTTAATTCCAGAAGGAATTCTATCCGAATTCCGGTAGGAATTCTATCCGAATTTCGGAAGGAGTTCTATCCGAATTCCGGAAGGAAAACTATCCGAATTCAGGAGGGAATTCTATCCGAATTCCAGAAGGAATTCTATCCTAATCTATCTATCTAATTCCAGAAGTGTGTTTGGGAGGATTCATCACCGTGAGATTCTTATTTGAAATTTTCGTTGGCTTTTTTCGGTGAGTACATACGCACTAGGCTGAAAGTAGAAGGGAGCAATCGAAAGTAATGAAGAACAGAAATGAAAGATATCGCAAGTGAGCGACAAGTATGAAATATTTTCTTTATAGAAGGTTAAAGGCTCCTGCCTGTCTTGGTATGATAGTCCCCACGCTATCAGCCCAGCCGTTCCTGGGTGGACGTTAGGCAAAATAACAGCGATTTCAATCAATATTGTTCACTGATGGCCCTTGCACACTTTAACCTTCTATAAAGAAAAAAATTCATACTTGTCGCTCACTTGCGATATCTTTCATTTCTGTTCTTCATTACTTTCGACTGCTCCCTTCTACTTTGAGCCTAGTGCGTATGTACTCACCGAAAAAAGCCAACGAAAATTTCAAATATCTAATAATTCCAGAAGGATTTCTATCCGAATTCCGGGAGGAATTCTATCCGAATTCAGGAAGGAATTCTATCCGAATTCCAGAAGGAATTCAATCCGAATTCCGGAAGGAATTCTATCCGAATTCCGGAAGGAATTCTATCCGAATTCCGGAAGGAATTCTATCCGAATTCCGGAAGAAATTCTATCCGAATTCCGGAAGGAATTCTCTCCGAATTCCAGAAGGAAATCTATCCGAATTCCATAGGAATTTTATCCGAATTCCGTAAAGAATTCCTTCAGAATTCAGGAAGGAATTCTATCCGAATTCCGGAAGGAATTCTATCCGAATTCCAGAAGGAATTCTATCCGAGTTCTGGAAGGAATTCAATCCGAATTCCGGAAGGAATTCTATCCGAATTCCGGAAGGAATTCTATCCGAATTCCGGAAGGAATTCTATCCTAATCTATCTATCTAGTTCCAGAAGGATTTCTATCCGAATTCCGGGAGGAATTCTATCCGAATTCCGGAAGGAATTCTATCCGAATTCCGGAAGGAATTCTATCCGAATTCCGGAAGGAATTCTATCCGAATTCCGGAAGGAATTCTATCCGAATTCCGGAAGGAATTCTATCCGAATTCCGGAAGGAATTCTATCCGAATTCCGGAAGGCATTCTATCCGAATTCCGGAAGGAATTCTATCCGAATTCCGGAAGGAATTCTATCCGAATTCCGGAAGGAATTCTATCCGAATTCCGGAAGGAATTCTATCCGGATTCCGGAAGGAATTCTATCCGAATTCCGGAAGGAATTCTATCCGAATTCCGGAAGGAATTCTATCCGAATTCCGGAAGGAATTCTATCCGAATTCCGGAAGGAATTCTATCCGAATTCCGGAAGGAATTCTATCCGAATTCCGGAAGGAATTCTATCCGAATTCCGGAAGGAATTCTATCCGAATTCCGGAAGGAATTCTATCCGAATTTCGGAAGGAATTCTATCCGAATTTCGGAAGGAATTCTATCCGAATTCCGGAAGGAATTCTATCCGAATTCCGGAAGGAATTCTATCCGAATTCCGGAAGGAATTCTATCCGAATTCCGGAAGGAATTCTATCCGAATTCCGGAAGGAATTCTATCCGAATTCCGGAAGGAATTCTATCCGAATTCCGGAAGGAATTCTATCCGAATTCCGGAAGGAATTCTATCCGAATTCCGGAAGGAACTCTATCCTGATCTATCTATCTAGTTCCAGAAGGATTTCTATCCGAATTCCGGGAGGAATTCTATCCGAATTCCGGAAGGAATTCTATCCGAATTCCGGAAGGAATTCTATCCGAATTCCGGAAAGAATTCTATCCGAATTCCGGAAGGAATTCTATCCGAATTCCGGAAGGAATTCTATCCGAATTCCGGAAGGAATTCTATCCGAATTCCGGAAGGAATTCTATCCGATTTTCCGGAAGGAATTCTATCCGAATTCCAGAAGGAATTCTATCCGAATTCCAGAAGGAATTCTATCCGAATTCCAGAAGGAATTCTATCCGAATTCCAGAAGGAATTCTATCCGAGTTCCGGAAAGAGTTGTATCCGAATTCCGGAAGGAGTTCTATCCAAATTCCGGAGAGATTTCCATCCGAATTCCGGAAGGATTTCTATCCGAATTCCGGAAGGAATTTTATCCGAATTCCGGGAGCAATTCTATGCGAATTCCGGGAGGAATTCTATCCGAGTTCCAGAAGGAATTCTATCCGAAATCCAGAAGGAATTCTATCCGAGTTCCAGAAGGAATTCTATCCGAAATCCAGAAGGAATTCTATTCTAATCTATCTATCTTATTCCAGAAGGATTTCTATCCGAATTTCGGGAGGAATTCTATCCGAATTCCGGAAGGAATTCTATCCGAAATCCAGAAGGAATTCTATCCGAATTCCGTTAGGAATTCTATCCGAATTCCGGAAGGAATTCTATCCGAATTCCGGAAGGAATTCTATCCGAATTCCGGAAGGAATTCTATCCGAATTCCGGAAGGAATTCTATCCTAATTCCGGAAGGAATTCTATCCGAATGCCGGAAGGAATTCTATCCGAATTCCGGAAGGAATTCTATCCGAATTCCGGAAGGAATTCTATCCTAATTCCGGAAGGAATTCTATCCGAATTCCGGAAGGAATTCTATCCGAATTGCGGAAGGAATTCTATCCGAATTCCGGAAGGAATTCTATCCGAATTCCGGAAGGAATTCTATCCGAATTCCGGAAGGAATTCTATCCGAATTCCGGAAGGAATTCTATCCGAATTCCGGAAGGAATTCTATCCGAATTCCGGAAGGAAATCTATCCGAATTCCGGAAGGAATTCTATCCGAATTCCGGAAGGAATTCTATCCGAATTCCGGGAGGAGTTCTATCCGAATTCCGGAAGGAATTCTATCCGAATTCCGGAAGGAATTCTATCCGAATTCCGGAAGGAATTCTATCCGAATTCCGGAAGGAATTCTATCCGAATTCCGGAAGGAATTCTATCTGAATTCCGGAAGGAATTCTATCCGAATTCCGGAAGGAATTCTATCCGAATTCCGGAAGGAATTCTATCCGAATTCCGGAAGGAATTCTATCCGAATTCCGGAAGGAATTCTATCCGAGTTCCGGAAGGAATTCTATCCGAATTCCGGAAGGAATTCTATCCGAATTCCGGAAGGAATTCTATCCGAATTCCGGAAGGAATTCTATCCGAATTCCGGAAGGAATTCTATCCGAATTCCGGGAGGAATTCTATCCGAATTCCAGAAGGAATTCTATCCGAATTCCGGAAGGAATTCTATCCGAATTCCGGAAGGAATTCTATCCGAATTCCGGAAGGAATTCTATCCGAATTCCGGAAGGAATTCTATCCGAATTCCGGAAGGAATTCTATCCGAATTCCGGAAGGAATTCTATCCGAATTCCGGAAGGAATTCTATCCGAATTCCGGAAGGAATTCTATCCGAATTCCAGAAGGAATTTTATCCGAATTCCGTAAAGAATTCTTTCAGAATTCCGGAAGGAATTCTATCCGAATTCCGGAAGGAATTCTATCCGAATTCCAGAAGGAATTCTATCCGAATTCCGGAAGGAATTCTATCCGAATTCCGGAAGGGATTCTATCCGAATTCCGGAAGGAATTCTATCCGAATTCCGGAAGGAATTCTATCCGAATTCCGGAAGGAATTCTATCCGAATTCCGGAAGGAATTCTATCCGAATTCCGGAAGGAATTCTATCCGAATTCCGGAAGGAATTCTATCCGAATTCCGGAAGGAATTCTATCCGAATTCCGGAAGGAATTCTATCCGAATTCCGGAAGGAATTCTATCCGAATTCCGGAAGGAATTCTATCCGAATTCCGGAAGGAATTCTATCCGAATTCCGGAAGGAATTCTATCCGAAATCCGGAAGGAATTCTATCCGAATTCCGGAAGAATTTCTATCCGAATTCCGGAAGAATTTCTATCCGAATTCCGGAAGGAATTC
The DNA here is from genome assembly GCF_024139115.2 of Armigeres subalbatus. Classification (NCBI taxonomy): domain Eukaryota; kingdom Metazoa; phylum Arthropoda; class Insecta; order Diptera; family Culicidae; genus Armigeres; species Armigeres subalbatus. The sequence goes on along the minus strand of NC_085139.1, from coordinate 36,644,008 downwards.
TATCCGAATTCCAGAAGGAATTCTATCCGAATTCCAGAAGGAATTCTATCCGAATTCTAGTAGGAATTCTATCCGAATTCCGGAAGGAATTCTATCCGAATTCCGGAAGGAGTTCTATCCGAATTCCGGAAGGAGTTCTATCCGAATTCCGGAAGGATTTCTATCCGAATTCCGGAAGGAATTCTATCCGAATTCCAGAAGGAATTCTATCCGAATTCCAGAAGGAATTCTATCCGAATTCCAGTAGGAATTCTATCCGAATTCCGGAAGGAATTCTATCCGAATTCCGGAGGGAATTCTATCCGAATTCCGGAAGGAATTCTATCCGAATTCCGGAAGGAATTCTATCCGATTTTCCGGAAGGAATTCTATCCGAATTCCAGAAGGAATTCTATCCGAATTCCAGAAGGAATTCTATCCGAATTCCGGAAGGAGTTCTATCCGAATTCCGGAAGGAGTTCTATCCAAATTCCGGAAGGATTTCTATCCGAATTCCGGAAGGAATTTTATCCGAATTCCGGGAGCAATTCTATGCGAATTCCGGGAGGAATTCTATCCGAGTTCCAGAAGGAATTCTATCCGAAATCCAGAAGGAATTCTATTCTAATCTATCTATCTAATTCCAGAAGGATTTCTATCCGAATTCCGGGAGGAATTCTACTCGAATTCCGGGAGGAATTCTACTCGAATTCCGGAAGGAATTCTATCCGAATTCCAGAAGGGATTCTATCCGAATTCCGGCTGGAATTCTATCCGAATTCCGGAAGGAATTCTATCCGAATTCCGGTAGGAATTCTATCCGATTTCGGAAGGAAAACTATCCGAATTTAGGAAGGAAAACTATCCGAATTCAGGAAGGAATTCTATTCGAATTCCGGAAGGAATTCTTTTCAATTCCGGAATGTACTTATAATCACATCTGGTCATGGAAGGTACATCCCGGATCTGTTTTCTTACGAGAACATCATTTGGTGGATGATTCTTAGCAAATAGGGTTACTGCTCCTGGACTTCATTTCATAGCTCCGATATTGGTCTCACGAAAAACAAAGAAATGAAAAGGTATTTGGTTTGTTTATTATTTTTGTGATTTTTTTCAGCAGTGAGCGCGCAAAGCAAAAAGTTAGCGTTAGTTAGCAAAAAGAAGCGACGAAATTGGTGCCGTATTTCTTTGTTTCGCGATGAGATGAATATATGTCTAGTGAGATGGAAAACGGAACAGTTTCCCTAATTTCCAATCGGTGTTCAACAACGAAATGTCATACAGTTCAATATTGACTTAAGAACATATTAAAGATCGTTGAAGCAAAACAGTTTGTCAATGTAGTTGGCAACATTATGGCATTGAATGTTATGCAAAAAAAATGGAAGAAGTTGGAAATTCATCTTTGTGAGGGTAAAATATATGTTGCGAAATGGGCAGTTTACCCAATGTGTGTGCTCAGTTGACAGATGCAATAATCACCCAACCATTATTGCATGGCATTTGATCAGTCAACAGCAGGCTATGACTTGGCCTCTTTTATCATCGGACAACCCACAACGGGTGCGGACGCCACCAAGCACGATATCAATGGAGCTATCCACGGCCAAACGTGGCCGCACAATCTTATTCAAAAATGCGATCAATACGATCAAACCCGAACAGATGCTCTTCATATCACAATAGCTTGACTTTGTAACAAAAGCCGCACAATTCATCCACTAGCCGAAATTTAGTACCCCTTTGTAGACGTAGTCACGGAAGTGTGTTTTCTTATTTTCTCAACCCAACGATATTACACTGATCGTATCCGCATTCCTGTCGGAAACTAAACCAACTTTGAAATATGTATGCTTAAAGTTTTCCCCTCTAACAGCCGTCCACTTGAGCAACTTTTCCAAGCTCTACCCACATGCACTTCGACGAGCAACACTCTTCTGTATAGCTCTCGCGCATCAGCCATATAGAAGTACCGTTTTATGTGGTCCATCAAAGTCCCTTTCACTGCCATTCATATCGTCTCGAATGTGAGAAAAGGGAGAAACAAATATGTGTAAGTATGTTTGTGTAATAAATTTTGCACTTTCTCCAGCCAGCAAGGCCACATCATCTCGTCATCAGCATAATTCAAGGGACTCTACATCACCGCCCTGGGTTACCACCGTTCCACCAGACTGCAGTCCGCATTCGAAAACATCGCCCGTTCAAAACAAGACCAGGGACCAACTCACCCAGCCGCCGTAGGTCGCTTCCAAGTGGAAAACCACGTCAGTCAATGCTGCCCTTCGCACAGTGTTGGATCGCCGAGTAAATGTCCAATGAACCTCACAATTCAACAAATTTTGCTTAAAGTAAACAATCTGGTTCAGCCTTAAATTTAAAATGCAAGGCATGTACGAATTGAACACGGTCTGACATTTTACATACTCAGTCCTATTCGTATAACATGATTCCTATTTATTTACTCATCCTAATCTAAAATATTGTCCATCCAACTGACACTGTGAGTCGGCCGCTCCGGTGGGCAACGACGAACAGCGCTGTTGGGTACATTAGCGGTCACGCTTCGAAGACATTTCGCTCAACCATACCGGGGGCTCCCGTTTCAAATTTCGTCCTACCGGAGATGGAGAAGAGTAAAGCCCGCGAGATTCGAAAATCGATACACTGGGCTCAGACTGGGGAGGATGTTGAACGGAATCGAAACCACACCATCATCGTAGGATCGCATTCATCGGATAAGGGCAGCAATCAACAAAACAAGAGAAGGATCCGGAAAATCCTTTGAAACACTCTTGCCGACCCCGACGACAACGAGCGAACGGTTGGCCGGTGGGTCATGTACCTAATGTCGAGTCGAGACCCGTCAGTCATCGGGTAGCCGCAAGCTTTTGCTACTGACTGGCTGTCCCATAGGCCAAACCCTGGGAAGCGCTGTCGGTAGGTCCGTAGGTGAACCGTGAACAGAGCAGCGCGGAAGTTTCTTCTCTATCGAACCGAGCGAGCCCCCGGGCTCGAAGTGAAGTGGTCAGCTAATATCGCCACTCAATCGTGGTGGCAAGCTGTTTTGGTCGGTTGAGCCATGGAGCCCCTGATTGATGTAAGGCGAAACTCTGAGTGCGGTGAATGGGGTGGAAGATTTTTCTCGAGAACAAGGTAAACAAACGAAATGGTTTTCACCATTACCGCATCTTTCCTTGTGCATTACGTAGCATGATATGACGCCACGCCAGGCTCTGTCAGAAAATGGAACATAACTTTTCGCTCTGACAACAAGATAAGTAAGCGACAAAGAATTAGAATACATATTTAATAACAGAAACGATTTCTTATTAATTGGAAGCATTGCACGTAAACTAGAGTGAAAACAATAAAACAATATCACATCATTGTGGATTCCTTGCTGTAATATATCTACAAATTTCGATTCTGTGTCGGGAAAATCAAGAATCTCACAGAAATCGATTGATTCGGAGATAGCCGAAATCAACCATGCGTCTCCATCTGTACAATGCAATCGAAACCACACCATCATCGTAGAACCGAGTAAGTTGAATATGTACAAATAGAATGCAAACAATGGAAGCAAAATTCACCATCACCGAACATTTGATGATCACATTTACAGTATTACATTGTAATATGTGCAGAAGTTTATAGTTCCCATCAACAAGGGCAATCCGAGTTTAAAAATAAATATATAAAAATTAAAACGTGTTTATTTTATTCTTTATTGAAGTGATTTTGATAGTTTTGTGTCAATAATGAATTAGTTCGAATACTTACAAGTGAAAGGAATTGAAATTGATCACGAACAATTGGTAAACATACCTGTAATAAAGAGAAGGAAATTACAATTATTATAAAGTTTACTTGACAATACTACTAAATTTTAATCTGTTTCCAATTGAAAATTCCAAATTAAACCACCCAGTAGTGACACGACATTTTTCGTATTTAGCCAAGGCACCCACCTTTTTGGTTTGGTACACCATTTTCTTCATAAATTTCGAACGCAATGACCGATGGTTATCAAATTCAATAGGGACCGACAAAGCTGTACTACCTTTCGAATGCAACTTGTTGCGAGAAACCACAAATTGTTTTACCACAAAGGCAAATCATAAAATTCAATGGCATTCGCCTAACTTCCAATGACGCTCTCGAAATTTGGTCGCACCTTACCCAAACGTTGATAAATATTGATGCATGTTTACTATTATGTAATACACATTACTGGCGTGAAATACAGTTGAGTTCAAAGTGCTAACTTATCTGCCTAATGTCATTTTCAAGCGAAGTGTTTGATCTTTTTAGTTGTTCTCAAATCGTTTACTTTTTACCACGGTTTACACTATGCAGAGTTTGCTCTCAATTGATAATGACGGACGATAAATCAGAGAAATACATTTCGCATATTCGTTACGTACTGATTTACCACCGACAAGCTATGATAAAACGCGTTATTTTCGCTCATTTCCCATTGAGGACTGCGGTTTTTCGCATAGCTATGTTGCGAGCAAAGGCGTAGGATTGCCAATCCGGAGAGGGCGAGTTCGATTCTCGGTCCGGTCTAGGATGTTTTCGGGTTGGAAACATTCTCGACTGCCTGGGCATAGTGTATCCATTGTATGTACTTGCCATACAAGATACATACTCATGTAAAGGCGGGCATAAAACAGTTTTCAATTAAAAATTGAGGAAATGCTAATAGAATACTAAGTTGAATACCAGGCAGTTCTAGTAGGAATGTAGAGCCATTAAAGAAGAAAAAGATGTGAAGAGGCTTAACCGATTCAATACTGATTTTTTTTCGTCGTATTTCAACATAAATTTTGAGCATTCTGCTTCTAAAACGTATGCAAATCATGAAAAAGTAGAAATATGGTGTAAAATATTTTTTTGAGATCTTCTAGGGCTTCCAAACCTTCCTTGAGTTCAGATCTTGATGATCCACATAAACAACAAAGCGTTTTACGGGGCCTCAATCCTTATTTGAAGTTGGGATTGGTAATTGAGACATAATTAAACTATTTTTTATCAAATTGCAGTGCTACCAAAACATAAACGGTACTCCAAACTATTCTTGAGTTCATATCTTGGAGGTCTACAAGATCAACAGAGCAATTCATAGGTTCCCGAGCTTGTGTAATAGTTGCAGGAGCCCTACGGAACATTATTACAGCAGTATATACAAAATACAAGACTCCCAGAATATCTACGGTACTCCAAACAATTCTTGAGTTCAGATCTTGGAGGCCTACAAGACCAACAGAGTGATTGATAGGTTCCTGAGCTTGTGTGTTAGTTGTAAAAACCCCATGGGACGTGATTATGTCAATATATAAAAACATGCACATTCCCAGAATAGCTACGGTACTCCAAACCTTTCTTGAGTTCAGAACTTGAAGTTCTACAACACCAACAGAGTGATTCATAGGGTCCTGAGCTTGTACGTTAGTTGGAGCAACCAAGAATATCTACGGTACCCCAAACGATTTTTGAGTTCAGATATTGGAGGTCTACGAGGCCAACAGAGTGAATCATATGATCCTGAGCGTGTGTTTCAGTTGTAGAAACCCCATGGGACATCAATATACTAGTATATACAAATCATAACATTCCCGGAATATTTACGGCGCCATACATGAGTTCAGATATTGAAGGTCTAAAAGACCAAGAGGATTCTGAAGCTTGTTTGTTAGTTGAGGAACCATCGTGGAACATCATTACACCATTAGTTGGAATTGCTCAAATGGACATCATTACGTACACAATACGTACGTACGAAAAAACGATTTGTTATTGTGATCACAAACATCGCATCCACAATTTTTTCGTTCCTTTTATCGTCTATAGTGTTATAGAATGAAGCTTGGTCTACGGGTACCACGGCGTCTCTTTATGACCGGCTGGGCTATACATGTGAATTATTGCTACTCCATAATCGATCAGAATTAGAGTAAGTTGCACCCCGAAGGCGTTGGTACTCTCGTACTTACTTGTTTCATACTTATTATACATATTATATATTTTATATGATATGTTTACCCAAGTGTTTACCATTTCTATACGTATTGAAACCACCAAGGGGTATCATGAGATGACAGTCTAACCAATCAATGAGGATTGCGTACCAAGAACTGAATAAAGCTCGCAACACATTCAATCGACAATATAATTGGTTTCAGTATTGCACGGAAGTGGATGTTACTAAGACTAACATTTATATGTAAGAGTAAAGTAATTTACGTATGAATAATAACACAAAATTTCATTTCAAATGCTTTTCTCCATACTTATCCCAAAATGAATTAAATGTAATAGCTAAAACATGTTGCTAAAAAAATCTCTCTCTCAGTTCCTCTGCAACCATTTGATGTGATTCTGCGAGATCGTCAACAGAAGGCGCTTCAGTAAAACTTTCGAATCGACATGTTAAACTCTGGTACACTGCTGCAAACATGCAGAGATCTTCATGTTGATCGTTTTGGATATTAGGATCTGCGCTCAAAGACAGTTTGGAGTATCGTAGATGTCAAACGAATTCTGTGATGTGTCTATAATGGTGTCGCGAAAACCCGTGGAGCTATTCCAACTCATACAACTAGTGGGTACATCGAAGACCTGCATGTTGATCGATTTGATAATTAAGATCTGTACTCAAGGATAGTTTGGAGTGCCGCAGATGTCGAACGAACTCTGGTGTGCCTGTAATGGTGTTACGAGGTATCCTGGAGCTGTTCCAACTCATAAAACTAGTGGGACATTGAAGATCTTCATGTCGATCGATCTTAATATTAGGATCTGTACTCAAGGAGAGTTTGGCGTGTCGTAGATGTCAAAGGAATCCTGTGGTGTGTCTATAATGGTGTTACGAGGTATGCTAGAGCTATTTCAACTCATAAAACTAGTGGGGACATCAAAGATATTCATGTTGATCGATTTGATAATTAAGATCTGTACTCAAAAATAGTTTGGAGTGCCGTAGATGTCGAACGAACTCTGGTGTGCCTGTAATGGTGTTACAAGGAATCGCGGAGCTATTCCACCTCATACAACTAGTGGGACATCGAAGATCTGCATGTTGATCGATTTGAATATTAGGATCTGTACTCAAGGATAGTTTGGAGTGTCGTAGGTGTCGAACGAATTCTGTGGAGTAACTGTAATGTTGTTACGAGGTATCCTGGAGCTATTCTAACTCATAAAACTAGTGGGAGTGTTTGGAGTGTCGTAGGTGTCGAACGAAATCTGTGGTGTGTCTGTAATGGTGTTACGAGGTATCCTGGAGCTATTCCAAATCATAAAACTAGTGGGGACATCGAAGATCTGCTTGTTGATCGATTTGAATATTTGGATCTGTACTCAAGGATAGTTTGGAGTGCCGTAGATGTCGAAGGAATTCTGTGGTGTGTCTGTAGTGGTGTAATGAAGAACCGTGGAGCTGTCCCAACTCATAAAAATAGTGGGGACATCGTAAATCTTTTTGTTGACCGATTTGAATATTAAGATCTGAGTTCAAGAACTATTTGGAGTATTGTAGGTATTGGAAAAGATCTGTTATACTGCTGGACAGGCGCGGGATATTATCATAAAGCATTTCAATTTCAATTATTTAATCAGAATGTGGTAAAAATGGTGTTGATTCATGGTATTGAATCGGTTTTAAAATGCATTAGCAGCACTGTTACCCCCGGAACATGAACTCTTGTCAAGGTTTCATCTCACCTTCTGTGCCGATAGTTTAAACAAGCCAGACGTGTGTGCTGTAGACCTGTGCAACGATTGAATTTTTTTCGGCGGCAGCGTATTAGACCATTTTCAGCCAGCGACGGTGGCGTGGCGGCGTCACACCGTTGGTTATCGGTGGCGCCGGAACGGCAGCGTGATTCGACGTGAGCATATTTCAAGCAATAGAAATTTTCCAATTCCAATTCCTCCGGAAGTTCCTCCAGGAATTCCCCCGGAAGTTCCTCCGGAAGTTCCTCCAGGAATTCCTCCGGAAGTTCCTCCAGGAACTCCTCCGGAAGTTCCTCCGGAAGTTCCTCCAGGAATTCCTCCGGAAGTTCCTCCAGGAATTCCTCCGGAAGTTCCTCCAGGAATTCCTCCGGAAGTTCCTCCAGGAATTCCTCCGGAAGTTCCTCCAGGAATTCCTCCGGAAGTTCCTCCAGGAATTCCTCCGGAAGTTCCTCCAGGAATTCCTCCGGAAGCTCCTCCAGGAATTCCTCCGGAAGTTCCTCCAGGAATTCCTCTGGAAGTTCCTCCAGGAATTCCTCCGGAAGTTCCTCCAGGAATTCCTCCGGAAGTTCCTCCAGGAATTCCTCCAAAGTTTCTCCAAAAGTCCTCCAAGAACACTTGATAAATTGCATCGTATAATAACATAAATTACCACGAGAGCTCTTAAGATATTTTTTCTGAGTTCCTTCCGAAATTAATACGAAATTCCATTACACCCACCTCCCGGGAATTCTACCGGAAAGTTATCCATGAATTCTTGAAGAACTTCTTATGGAAATTAAATGGCGAAATCTAGATCTAGAAAAAATTTCCACGCATTCCTCTGATAGTTCTTCCAGAAATTCCTACCCCAAAATTCCTCCAAGGATTCTCCCGGAAAGTCGTTCACAAATAAATTATCCTGGAAATTAATTCTCCGGAAGTTTGTTTAAGAATTCTTCCGAATTTTTTTCCAAGAACTCCTTCACAATTTTTTCCAATAATCTTCCCTGCAATTCCCACTAAAACTTTTGAAGAATTTGCCCAGAAAATCTTACAGGATTTTTCCGGAAATTTCCTGGAAAACTCCTCCGACATATCATAAGGAAATTACTTACTAAATTCTTCTGCTTTTTTCTTCAGAGACTTCTTTAGAAATTCTTCAAGAAGTCTCTCAAAAGTACCTACAAAAATATCTGTAAAACATATTTCAAGGACTCTTCCAGAAATATCTCCATATGTTCCCCTCTCCAGAAAATTATTCAAGGAACTCTTCCGGGAAATTCCTGCTTCATGAACAATTCACTACGGAATTTTTGTGAGAATATCCGAAGGAGTTCATAAAAGATTTTGACGATCAATGCATGAAGTATTTCTTGAAGAAATCTGCAAAGGGATGTCTGGTTTAAAACTCAGAAGAAATTTTTATATAAATTTTTGAATGAATTTCGTATGGATTTCCCAGGACAAATTTTCGAAGTAATTCCTAAAAGAGTTTTTCAGAAATTCTAGAAGGAGACGTTTCATTTTATGAATTATTATAAAATAAAGATTGTAAAGATTCCAAATATTTTTAAAATGAAATTCTGAAATGGGAAATGCGAGTTCTATTGTATGGTGCGTATTCTACCTACGGATCCAAGGCGATCGCTGTCGCTGAGGGAAGTAGCTGCTTCTGGCGATGCTAGTACAGCAGGCTATTTTTACTGCTGCTGCCTACAGCAGAAGGCGCAGATAAGCGGCAAAAAGTGTTTTATTGTTCTCACACAGAGTGGGCCTGATTAAAATAAATTTAATTAGTTTTTCATGAGTTTATGACGTTGGACAACGTCTCATCCGAAGGTACTGGGTATCAAATCAGATTTTAAAATTGGGAACCATCACGAAATCATGTAAGATTTTGAACGTTAATAGCACTCATCTTTCGATGGGTTTTTGATATTTAAATTATTCACTATTGAACATTTCAATTCTTTTCACACCCTGTAAAAATATCAGAAGCAACCAATCCCCCGAGCAACACAAGTCAGGCAAATCTGGTTGCAGCAACTTGATTGCGACAAAATCTGGTCACATATGAGTTGCAGTAACCTATGTGGAATATGTGTGCTGCTAGGGCCTGTTTATGTATTCCCAACACGGATATCAGATCGATGTAAGCTACGGGCCTTTTTATCCCCGGCAAGATTTCCTTTGTGTAGAAGAGAAGCAGTGCCTGCAGCGCGAGTCATTCACTACACGCGCGTCGAACAGAACTGTCTGCACCGGTCTGGACCGAAACGAAACGAAGCAAGGCATGGCATCAAAGCTGGTGGCACAAGGAAAACGATGACGAGGCGAAGGCGTCCACAAGGCTAGAAGAACATCATCATGCTCGACAACAGCCGAAACGGAAAGATTCCCGTCTACAACACAAGCTCAACGATCACTAGCCGTAAGATTCAGACCGGTGGCGCCTGCCTTCTGTTGCCAAACAAGCACGCCATCTGAAGGAGTCAAAGTAGTCACCAAGTACACCACTACACCAGCTCCAGCTGAACAAGAACGAAGACAAAAGGTACACCAAAGCGGTTCTTTTCGGACCGCAGTCACACTCGCAAAATAAAAGGTTTTCGTACAAGCACCACATGCCAGAGATGATAGGCAGGCATTATAGTTATGCTGAAATTTAAACAATCTTGATAGCTTGACAATATCTTGATTTTTTTGGTACCGACACTTTTCTCGTGGTCCTTTCTTGAACTTTATTTTAAAAGAACCGTAGAACCATATTATTGCTAGTTTTAAGCAATAAGCTACTTCTCCAACAACTGAATATTTTATACTGCTGCTCCAACTGGATATTGCTGCTTTTGTAGAAATTTAATTCAGATAGATTTAAGAACTTTAAAAGAAATTCGGAGATGCATAGTGCTGGAAATCGTACGTACTTTGGACTCCGCAAGACGCTCGATCGAATAGAGTTCGCCACCGTACCAAACTGACAATCTACAAAACGCTAATTAGACTGGTAGTCCTCTACGGACACGAGACCTGGACTATGTCTATAAACATGTAAATGATTTGGCATTAGTTTTGATCGGCGCGGATTTCGTGTGAAAATATTGTTAACTTCCACAACAAACCTGCAAATGCTAATAATCCTTTAATAGAAAAGACAACTTTCGCTTCCTAGATCAGAATATGGACAGAAATCGAAAAGAACCTTTGCTGTTGTCAGAAGCCAATTTGATTATTCTACACACTTAAAATAAATCGCAGATTTCTGTGAAATTTCACCGAAATCTCAACAGCAGAACTGTTCGGTAAAATTTTTACAGATTTTTTGGTGGTTTTGACAGTTGAACAAAGGAAAATACCGCTGAAAATCGGTGAAATAATTATCGAACAAATCTGTTGTTAAGATTTCGGTGAATTGAAGCAAAATTCACCGAAATCTGTGATATGATTTAAGTGTGTAGCATGTTACCAATGATTTCCAGATTTTGGCGCATATGTCCACAACGCTTGAAGAAGTACAACAGTTTTGTGACAATTTTCGCTGGGTTTTCAAGCAAAAATGAAATAAGATTTAAGAAGTTATTCGTTCTAATGAAATTATATATTTTTTTGCTTGTCCCGGGTATTTTAGGGATACTAAAATATGTTTTCCGGAATTCGAGAAATCCTGAAATTTCGTAAATCCCGGGATTTTTGGGATGGACTCTCTAGGTGGAACTAATGGGTTTTCTTTATTGATTACAAGAAAGCTGCTTTCCCACACGCACGAGTTGATGGAAGGAAATTTTATTGTGTGGTCGTCGTCGTCGTCAGCATCAGGGGCGCTCAAGTGTTATTTTCTCGCAACATTCGGACTATCGGTTCCCCGTTTCGCAATGATGGCGTCTGTAACTGTAACTGTGCTTTTGCATGAAAAAATCAAGCGCTATACTTTACTTGACATTGACATTCTTTACCAACAAAAGTTCCTGAAAAAAACATTCATTAGACACTCCGTTAGTTGCCTTTCGTTTCCAGCATTTTTTGGGCTGGCAACTGCAATACAAGAAGCGAATTGCAAAGAACGTTTACATCAACCTGTCTGTCAACAATGAATTACGCTGCTCTCTATTGAACTGATGTATGTTTGATGTACAGCCCACAGATTCGAACTTGAAACATTTCAATATGTGCAGTACCAGTGAAAACTGACTAAAACACGAGATTCGTGAACTGAGCAAACAACCACGCCACATAGTGGAAGATTTGGTGGTTATTCGGTTGCTCTTATTTTACTGTCATCCCCGTCAAGCACACATTTGCCAAACGTGTCTGTCGTCCTGTTCTCTCAATTCCGCAACGATGGCTGATGTAATAAAGTAGTGGAATTTGCAGAAAGACTGCGCTGTCTGTCGATGAAGCGGCAGCGATCCACGAGCCATGTTCGAATCAGTCCGATTTCTGTACATGGGGAATGGGAAAAGAAAAGACACAGATTCAACAAGCACAAAGCTGATTGCCGAAAGAATCAATCAAATTCCGCTAAACCGTAATTTGATTTACTGGTGCTCGGAATTTCATTTCGATTTCGATAGCTTCATTGCTTTTGATTAGCTATTCCGAAATTGCTTTTTTATCCATTGTAAGAAAATTGTGTGTAGATACAACGGTCGAAAGAGAGAGCTTTATCATTTGCCGGGAGTATTCTAACACTTGTTACCCAAATTCGGCATGATTATTTTTGCGTATTCAGAAGTATATCATGAGACCAAGCGTCAGAGAATTCAAGCTTCGAAATATTTCTGTCAATCAAAACCATTATTTCCGGAATGTTTTTTTTTCTCAATTATTTTCTCAAGTGGTTCGAGCTCCACCATTATTCGTAGCACACAAAAAATGCAAAAAATCTTTCCGCAACCTGAATTCAATCGCTTCCCCATCACTGCGTTCTGCGTTTGCGGGGATCGTTTTGCTTTCAGTATAATACCTGTTCGGGTGCTTGTCCGGCTAACGAAGCGTGAAGCTTTCACTCACCGGGTAGCAGTCCTGTTCTCCTTCCATTGCTTCAGTCCACAGAAACCCGAAATGGGTGGCGTAATTTAAATTTATGCAGCTGAGTGCATTCACAATTACCCCGCTGGCTGGCTGGCTGTCTGGTTGGCCGGTTGTTCCCTCGTTTCGGGTCGGTTCGGGACCAGTAAAGTGCAACGCAACGAGCAACGATAAATGCGGTAACAAGAGAAACTAAAGTGCGGGAAAACACGAGCCAGCACTTTTTCCGTTGCCGTCACCATACTGACTATTTCGATGTTGACTTTTGTGGACAGACGGTCTCTTGATGGTCAAGTATGAAATTTAATAGCGTACATGTACATATTTTGATTTGGTTGGATAGAAAACAGGAAGATGAGGATATCGGTTTCGAAGTTTCCTTTTTATTTGTTGAAGCACATGATAAAATGGGTTCTTCATTTTTTGATTTCGTATCGCCATCTAATAAAGCTTAGGGCAAATCGCACAATTGTTTTTAACAGTACTTATTCGAGCAATACAACTGGTTTGAAAAGAATATCACACAAAAATATTAGATTCTAATAAAAATCACACAAAGGAGCAATTTGGATTATCTGAGGTGCATCGCATCCCTGAACTCATCAGCGATTTTTATCATAAAACCAAGTAGACGATTGGCTCTGGGGCTTGATTATTGGGGGCAGCAGGGACTTTGTCCAAGGGCTTGACGATCCCTCCCCAGGCCATCTGCGAGTTGTGGCGCCTGCCTAGGATGTGGTGGGGTTTGACAGTGGGCCCTGTTAAACCTCTATAAAAAGCTGCATGTATCCGCAAGTAGGCTCCGCCAAAGCGACCGTGTGCCGCTCAAAGCGCACAAGCCCAAGTCCTGGTGTTAGGTGGGACGCTAAACAACCCTGACACGACGGCCCTCCGGCGAGACAGGAGGTTTGCGCAGGCCCAATAAGCCGCCTGGAAAACCAATAATTACGAACAATATAAGAGATAATGCGACTCGATATAATCGACAAAGACCTAGGCGACGAATACAGGATCACGATTGGAAGCTTGGAACATGGAATTGCAAGTCGCTAGGTTTCGCAGGTTGCGACAGGATGATCTACGATGAATTACATCCCCGCAACTTCGACGTCGTGGCGCTGCAGGAGATTTGCTGGACAGGACAGAAGGTGTGGAAAAGCGGGCATCGGGCGGCTACCTTCTACCAAAGCTGTGGCACCACCAACGAGCTGGGAACCGGCTTCATAGTGCTGGGAAAGATGCGCCAACGCGTGATTGGGTGGCAGCCAATCAACGCAAGGATGTGCAAGCTGAGGATTAAAGGCCGTTTCTTCAACTATAGCATCATCAACGTGCACTGCCCACACGAAGGGAGACCCGACGACGAGAAAGAAGCGTTCTACGCACAGCTGGAGCAGACATACGATGGATGCCCACTGCGGGACGTTAAAATCGTCATCAGTGACATGAACGCACAGGTAGGAAGGGACGAAATGTATAGACCGGTCATCGGACCGGATAGTCTGCACACCGTATCGAATGACAACGGCCAACGATGCATAAACTTCGCAGCCTCCCGCGGAATGGTAGTCCGAAGCACCTTCTTTCCCCGCAAAAATATCCACAAGGCCACATGGAGATCACCTAACCAAGAAACGGAAAACCAAATCGACCACGTTCTAATCGACGGTAAATTCTTCTCCGACATCACGAACGTCCGCACTTACCGCAGTGCGAATATTGAATCCGACCACTACCTCGTTGCAGTTTGCCTGCGCTCAAAACTCTCGACGGTGTACAACACGCGTCGAAGTCGGACGCCGCGGCTTAATATTGGGCGGCTACAAGACGGTAGACTAGCCCAAGAATACGCGCAGCAGCTGGAAGTGGCACTCCCAACGGAAGAGCAGCTAGGCGCAGCGTCTCTTGAAGATGGCTGGAGAGATATTCGATCCGCCATTGGTAGCACCGCAACCGCTGCACTTGGCACGGTGCCCCCGGATCGGAGAAACGACTGGTATGACGGCGAATGTGAGCAGTTAGTAGAAGAGAAGAATGCAGCATGGGCGAGATTGCTGCAACACCGCACGAGAGCGAATGAGGCACGATATAAACAGGCGCGGAACAGACAAAACTCGATTTTCCGGAGGAAAAAGCGTCAGCAGGAAGATCGAGACCGTGAAGAGACGGAGCAACTGTACCGCACTAATAACACACGAAAGTTCTATGAGAAGTTGAACCGTTCACGTAAGGGCCACGTGCCACAGCCCGATATGTGTAAGGACATAAACGGAACCTTCTTACGAACGAGCGTGAGGTGATCCAAAGGTGGCAGCAGCACTACGAAGAGCACCTGAATGGCGATGTGGCAGACGAAGATGGCGGTATGGTGATGGACCTAGGGGAACGCGCGCAGGACATAATTCTACCGGCCCCGGATCTCCAGGAAATCCAGGAGGAGATTGGTCGGCTGAAGAACAACAAAGCCCCTGGGGTTGACCAATTACCAGGAGAGCTATTTAAACACGGTGGTGAGGCACTGGCTAGAGCGCTGCACTGGGTCATTACCAAGATTTGGGAGGAGGAAGTTTTGCCGCAGGAGTGGATGGAAGGTGTCGTGTGTCCCATCTACAAAAAGGGCGATAAGCTGGATTGTAGCAACTACCGCGCAATCACATTGCTGAACGCCGCCTACAAGGTACTCTCCCAAATTTTATGCCGTCGACTAGCACCAATTGCAAGGGAGTTCGTGGGGCAGTACCAGGCGGGTTTATGGGCGAACGCTCCACCACGGACCAGGTGTTCGCCATTCGCCAAGTACTGCAGAAGTGCCGCGAATACAACGTGCCCACACATCATCTATTCATCGACTTCAAAGCCGCATATGATACAATCGATCGGGACCAGCTATGGCAGCTAATGCACGAAAACGGATTTCCGGATAAACTGACACGGTTGATCAAAGCGACGATGGATCGGGTGATGTGCGTAGTTCGAGTTTCAGGGGCATTCTCGGGTCCCTTCGAAACCCGCAGAGGGTTACGGCAAGGTGATGGTCTTTCGTGTCTGCTATTCAACATCGCTTTGGAAGGGGTAATACGAAGAGCAGGGATTAACACGAGTGGCACAATTTTCAATAAGTCCGTCCAGCTATTCGGCTTCGCCGACGACATAGATATTATGGCACGTAACTTTGAGAAGATGGAGGAAGCCTACATCAGACTGAAGAGGGAAGCCAAGCGGATTGGACTAGTCATCAACACGTCGAAGACGAAGTACATGATAGGAAGAGGTTCAAGAGAAGACAATGTGAGCCACCCACCGCGAGTTGGCATCGGTGGTGATGAAATCGAGGTGGTAGAAGAATTTGTGTACTTGGGCTCACTGGTGACTGCCGAAAATGATACCAGCAGAGAAATTCGGAGGCGTATAGTGGCTGGAAATCGTGCATACTTTGGACTCCGCAAGACGCTTCGATCGAATAGAGTTCGCCGCCGTACCAAACTGACCATCTACAAAACGCTCATTAGACCGGTAGTCCTCTACGGACACGAGACCTGGACGATGCTCGTGGAGGACCAACGCGCACTCGGAGTTTTCGAAAGGAAAGTGCTGCGTACCATCTATGGTGGGGTGCAGATGGCGGACGGTACATGGAGGAGGCGAATGAACCACGAGTTGCATCAGCTGTTGGGAGAACCATCCATCGTTCACACCGCGAAAATCGGACGACTGCGGTGGGCCGGGCACGTAGCCAGAATGTCGGACAATAACCCGGTGAAAATGGTTCTCGACAACGATCCGACGGGCACAAGAAGGCGAGGTGCGCAGCGGGCAAGGTGGATCGATCAGGTGGAAGATGACTTGCGGACCCTCCGTAGACTGCGTGGCTGGCGACGTGTTGCCATGGACCGAGCCGAATGGAGAAGACTCTTACATACCGCACAGGCCACTTCGGCCTTAGTCTGAATAAATAAAAATAAATAACGATTGGCTCTGGTCCCAAAATCGTTGTAGTGGACACGGAACGTGAGAGCACTGTTGAAGATAGCATGAAGGTCCTTAATTTTTCGATACCTAGTCTAAAGAGCTGAGCAGAATGGATACGTTGGCGTGCGTTTCGACGGTTTTTCCATGGAAAAACTGTCAAAATGCACGCAAACGTATCCATTCTGTTCAGCTCTTAACTCATTTTTTGAGCACAAGTAGGCAGAGATGTTTAACTTAATTTGTCAAACGCCACCTACGAACCTGTGGTAGTGCTGAGGAGATAATGATAGTTGCAAAATGTGTAGGACGTTTCCCACCGTGCTAAGATGTGAACCTGCAGCAGTATCATCTCGGTAAACAATACCGTGAACGCGTTCCGAAAATTCCATTGGAAAAACGAACTGTCACTCTCTTGTTTGGAAAGGGAGGAAAGAGAATAACGGAAGTGAGTGGAATTGAACTGGAATGCGAGCGAGAGAAGAAAATCGAGATCAGTCAGTCAGTTAGTCGGATATAGTGAAGCGCATCGGACGCGTTTAAAATTTGCGGGAAAAATGCTCGGCACTTTTGGCCTGTAACTGCAGCTGCATTCGGCTGGTCCAGTTACGACATGGCGAAGTCGGTAGCAGAATTGGATAGTGAATATTGGAGTCGGATAGTCTATAAGTGAAAAATTGGATAAAATAAAATAGGCGGAATGACTGAAACTAAAAAAGAAGGCAAAAAATAAAAGAATGAATGGATGAATTTGAACGAAACGACTGATAAAATGTGTGGCAAAAAAAATGTATGCTAGAAAATGGAGGTCGATTACCAGAGCAAAAAATAAATGAAAACAGAAAAAGTGGATGGCAAAAGAAGCAACTGAAAAAATAAATGGCAGTTGAAAATAAGAGCAAAAAAAAAAGAGATAAAATGATGATAAATAAAAAATAGATGATGCAATTCAACTGAAAAATAAAAAATAAATGGCAGTTGAGAATAAGATAGTAACAACATGATGGCAAAAAAAAAAATGAAGCGATGCAACTGAAAAAATAAATGGCAGTTGAGAAAAAAAAAGAATGATGGCAATAAAAAAAATAAATGATGCATCTGAAAAATAACAGTTGAAAAGCAAGAAAAAAATATTGAGGGAATAAGTTGGCCAAAATTAAATGCGAATGGTGGATGATGTCGAGAAGAAAATAAGAATTGGACGAATATGGTAGTGAAAAGAAATAAAAGAAATGACAAAATCGAGGAATCTATATTTGACGAGGAGAAGTATTTTAGAGTTAGAATTATCGAACAATCACTGACGTTGCTTTCATCTAGTTATAAAAATGAAAAATGGTGGTTAGTTGGCATTGTTGAGTATTTATACATATCTTGATATTTGATTGATGTTCTTGAATCTGTAAAGATCGGTTGCTGATTTTGCATGAAGATAAAATGTGATCAGTTGTGGCTTTTGCATTGAGATGGATTGTGCACGATGTGCAGAGAAGTCGTTGTTTGATATTCTTGAGGATAACTCAATCCATGACAACAAATACAAGATAAGTAGCTGCTTCCACATAAAGATAGAATTTGTGAATTAGGATTGATGGAAGAGTTGATGGATATTTATTTATCTTGATAATTAATTGATGTTTTGAGTCTGGAAAACAACCCAGGACAGCAATGTCAAGGTCAGCAGTCCCTCCCATGCAGAGATAGAATTTGTAAATTAATAATGATAGAAGGAATTATTGAACACTTTTTGATCTTGATGCTTGATTGATGTTCTTGAGCCTGGAAACCTCAAACCATGACAGCAAAGCCAAGGTCAGTAGTCGCTCCCATGCAGAGATAAAAATTGTAAATATTTATTGAAATATTTTTTGAATACTTTTTGATATTTATTGAATAATTTTTGATATTTATTGAATTCTTTTTGATCTTGATGCTTGATTGATGTTCTTGAGCCTGGAAGCCTCAACCCATGACAGCAAAGTCAAGGTCAGTAGTCGCTTCCATGCAGAGATAGAATTTGTAAATTAATAATGATAGAAGGAATTATTGAATACTTTTTGATCTTGATACTTGATTGATGTTCTTGAGCCTGGAAACCTCAACCCATAACAGCAAAGCCAAGGTCAGTAGTCTCTCCCATGCAGAGATAGAATTTGTAAATATTTATTGAAATATTTATTGAATACTTTTTGATATTTATTGAATACTTTTTGATCTTGATGCTTGAATGATGTTCTTGAGCCTAGAAACCTCAACCCATGACAGCAAAGTCAAGGTCAGTAGTCGCTCCCATGCAGAGATAGAATTTGTAAATTAATAATGATAGAAGGAATTATTGAACACTTTTTGATCTTGATGCTTGATTGATGAACTTGAGCCTGGAAACCTCAAACCATGACAGCAAAGCCAAGGTCAGTAGTCGCTCCCATGCAGAGATAAAAATTGTAAATATTGAAATATTTTTTGAATACTTTTTGATATTTATTGAATAATTTTTGATATTTATTGAATTCTTTTTGATCTTGATGCTTGATTAATGTTCTTGAGCCTGGAAGCCTCAACCCATGACAGCAAAGTCAAGGTCAGTAGTCGCTTCCATGCAGAGATAGAATTTGTAAATTAATAATGATAGAAGGAATTATTGAATACTTTTTGATCTTGATACTTGATTGATGTTCTTGAGCCTGGAAACCTCAACCCATGACAGCAAAGCCAAGGTCAATAGTTACTTCAATGTAATGGTATAGTATACGTAAAATATGATAGGTAGAAGGATTTGAATTTTTTATCTTAATGCTTAGGTTTGGTGACGTTTTTTCGTAGTCAATATGAAATTGTGCTTTATAGTATTTACTAGTTCACTTCCGATAATTCATTATTGGTTGCTGATTTGTGGTTCATTGCAGAGTAGAGGTGAGAAGAATTGTGGTAGTGCTGAGGAGATAATGATAGTTGCAAAATGTGTAGGACGTTTCCCACCGTGCTAAGATGTGAACCTGCAGCAGTATCATCTCGGTAAACAATACCGTGAACGCGTTCCGAAAATTCCATTGGAAAAACGAACTGTCACTCTCTTGTTTGGAAAGGGAGGAAAGAGAATAACGGAAGTGAGTGGAATTGAACTGGAATGCGAGCGAGAGAAGAAAATCGAGATCAGTCAGTCAGTTAGTCGGATATAGTGAAGCGCATCGGACGCGTTTAAAATTTGCGGGAAAAATGCTCGGCACTTTTGGCCTGTAACTGCAGCTGCATTCGGCTGGTCCAGTTACGACAGAACCCATGCATGCAGCATCATCTTATCATAAGATCGAAAGTATTATGAATTAAACTGCGACAAGTTCGTTAATACAGAGCGCTTCGGGTAGAAGTCATGCTGGTCTGCGTCGATGTGGTTTAATTGCATCATGCAAACAGATAATCGTTCACTAATACTCCAAATAATTTGGAGCATTTTGTCGGAATGCGAAGCGAACCAAAACTCCAACTTCTGCGCTACTGCTATCACTATTGTACTTCACGGCCGTCGTCAACCATATTGGCGCATTTGCATACCGTAAAGTTTTGGTTCGATTTCCGCCATAGTAAGCAGTAAATTTTGCGTAAAGTGGAAAATTCTCTACTCACTGGGTGTTGTGTGAACGTCGTGTCCATCGTTCAATGCCAGGTAACAGTATTCAGTCAACAAATTCTTCTCCGACATCACGAACGTCTGCACCTACCACAGTACGAATAAAGAATTCGACCACTACCTTGCTACAGTATGCCTGCGCTCAAAACTCTGGACGGTGTACAACACTCATTGAAGTCGAACGCCACGGCTTTATATTGACCGGCTACAAGACGGTAGAGGAGCCCAAGATTACGCGCACCAACTGAAAGTGAAGCTTCCAACAGAAGAGCAGCTAGGCGCAGCGTCTCTTGGAGATGGAGAGTCCACCACAAACGCTGCACTGGATACGGTGTCAGAGAAACGACTGGTATGATGGCGAATGTGAGCAGTTAGTAGAGGACAAGAATGCAGCATGGGCGAGACAGCTGCAACACTGCACGAGAGTGAATGAAACACGATACAAACGGGCGCGGAACAGGAAAAACTCGATTCTCCGAAGGAAAAAGCGCCAGCAGATAGATCGAGACTGTGAAGATTGTACCACGATAATGACACTCGGAAGTTCTATGAGAAGTTGAATCGTTCACGTAAAGGCCACGTGCTACAGCCTAACATGCGTATAAGGACATTGTACGCGATTAACGCTTTCTCGGACGATGTATGAACACCAACATCCAGCAGCAAAACCTGAATGGGCGTGGTCTTGGCACGCATATGTCGGTAGCCGTTGCAGAGAAATCAATTATTAAATAAATGTCCCATTCAGTTTCTGTTCATTCTGTATTCAACCATTGTAATGTTAACACTAATAACACAGACAAACAGACATAACACTTGTCAAACTTCCATCGTTCACTGATTTACTGGTCAATTTAAATAACCATTAGTTGGCCAATCGATCACTCGTGGCGCGCGCATCGTTTTTGCTCGAGTTTGACGTTTGCTCACTATCGCCATCTGGTTCGTGATTTGCCCAACTAACTGCAATCAACAGATGTCGTTAGTACTTGAACGACGATGAATTTGATGAGTAAATGTTCAATGTGTTATGTCTGTTTGTCTGTGCTAATAAAGTAAGTGAAAAAGGAAGCAGTGTTTTTTCTTCAAAAAGAAGAAGATTCCCGAGAGGCAGTGTAGCGGAAGCAAATCTGGTCAACAAGGCGACCAACGTCTTGCCGCTTGCCGCTTGCCGCTTGCTGAGAATCATCTCGAACATCATGGAGCGGAGTGAGCATTAACCGAGCGGGGCAAGTCGTGACGTGTGCGCGTGCGGTCGGCACCGGCATTGTGTATGGTGGATCGCTGGGGGCGGATGCCAAGAAAGAATTAAAATAATTTTCTGAAGCCATTTTGGCTCTCGGCGCATTCATTGCACAAATCGTCTGGTGTGGCGTTTGTAGCAGTGGTGTGTGTCGGCACAGAAAGTGCCGTGGTCCTTCATGATGGAGGTTGTGTGGAACACGACTGTTGGTGTGTGGCGGATACGACCGTCAGTCTGGATCATCGTTACCGGTGGCTGTGTTAGAGAAGAACATAGATGTCGCTTGAGGTAGGTCAATACCTACAGGAATAATTGAAAATAATATATCAACGACACTTTTTTTTTCTCTCCATTTAATCTAAGCCTTCCATGGCTGTTTTGAATCTAAACATCATTATTATTATTATTTAATCAGACTAAGGCCGAAGTGGCCTGTGCGGTATATAAGAGTCTTCTCCATTCGGCTCGGTCCATGGCTACACGTCGCCAACCACGCAGTCTACGGAGGGTCCGCAAGTCATCTTCCACCTGATCGATCCACCTTGCCCGCTGCGCACCTCGCCTTCTTGTGCCCGTCGGATCGTTGTCGAGAACCATTTTCACCGGGTTACTGTCCGACATTCTGGCTACGTGCCCGGCCCATCGCATTCGTCCGATTTTCGCGGTGTGAACGATGGATGGTTCTACCAACAGCTGATGCAACTCGTGGTTCATTCGCCTCCTCCACGTACCGTCCGCCATCTGCACCCCACCATAGATGGTACGCAGCACTTTCCTTTCGAAAACTCCAAGTGCGCGTTGGTCCTCCACGAGCATCGTCCAGGTCTCGTGTCCGTAGAGGACTACCGGTCTAATTAGCGTTTTGTAGATTGTCAGTTTGGTACGGCGGCGAACTCTATTCGATCGGAGCGTCTTGCGGAGTCCAAAGTACGTACGATTTCCAGCCACTATGCGTCTCCGAATTTCTCTGCTGGTGTCATTTTCGGCAGTCACCAGTGAGCCCAAGTACACAAATTCTTCTACCACCTCGATTTCGTCACCACCGATGCAAACTCGCGGTGGGTGGCTCACATTGTCTTCTCTTGAACCTCTTCCTATCATGTACTTCGTCTTAGACGTGTTGATGACTAGTCCGATCCGCTTAGCTTCCCTCTTCAGTCTGATGTAGGCTTCCTCCATCTTCTCAAAGTTACGTGCCATAATATCTATGTCGTCGGCGAAACCAAATAGCTGGACGGACTTATTGAAAATTGTACCACTCGTGTTAATCCCTGCTCTTCGTATTACCCCTTCCAAAGCGATGTTGAATAGCAAACACGAAAGACCATCACCTTGCCGTAACCCTCTGCGGGTTTCGAAGGGACTCGAGAATGTCCCTGAAACTCGAACTACGGACATCACCCGATCCATCGTCGCTTTGATCAACCGTGTCAGTTTATCCGGAAAACCGTGTTCGTGCATTAGCTGCCATAGCTGGTCCCGATCGATTGTATCATATGCGGCTTTGAAGTCGATGAATAGATGATGTGTGGGCACGTTGTATTCGCGGCATTTCTGCAGTACTTGGCGAATGGCGAACACCTGGTCCGTGGTGGAGCGTTCGCCCATAAAACCCGCCTGGTACTGCCCCACGAACTCTCTTGCAATTGGTGCTACGGCATAAAATTTGGGAGAGTACCTTGTAGGCGGCGTTCAGCAAATGTAGTTGCTACAATCCAGCTTATCGCCCCAATTCTAGATGGGACATGCAACACCTTCCATCAACTCCTGCGGCAAAACATCCTCCTCCCAAATCTTGGTAATGACCCAGTGCAGCGCTCTAGCCAGTGCCTCACCACCGTGTTTAAATAGCTCTCCTGGTAGTTGGTCAACCCCAGGGGCTTTGTTGTTCTTCAGCCGGCCAATCTCCTCCTGGATTTCCTGGAGATCCGGAGCCGGTAGAATTATGTCCTGCGCGCGTTCTCCCAGGTCCATCACCATACCGCCATCTTCGTCTGCCACATCGCCATTCAGGTGTTCTTCGTAGTCCTGCCGCCACCTTTGTATCACCTCACGCTCGTTCGTAAGAAGGTTCCCGTTTATGTCCTTACACATATCAGGCTGTGGCACGTGGCCCTTACGTGAACGGTTTAACTTCTCATAGAACTTTCGTGTGTTATTAGCGCGGTACAGTTGCTTCGTTTCTTCACGGTCTCGATCTTCCTGCTGGCGCTTTTTCCTCCGGAAAATCGAGTTTTGTCTGTTCCGCGCCTGTTTATATCGTGCGTCGTTCGCCCTCGTGCGGTGTTGCAGCAATCTCGCCCATGCTGCATTCTTCTCTTCCACTAACTTCTCACATTCGCCGTCATACCAGTCGTTTCTCTGATCCGGGGGCACCGTGCCAAGTGCAGCTGTTGCGGTGCTACCAATGGCGGATCGAATATCTCTCCAGCCATCTTCAAGAGACGCTGCGCCTAGCTGCTCTTCCGTTGGAAGTGCCACTTCCAGCTGCTGCGCGTATTCTTGGGCTAGTCTACCATCTTGTAGCCGCCCAATGTTAAGCCGCGGCGTCCGACTTCGACGCGTGTTGTTCACCGTCGAGAGTTTTGAGCGCAGGCATACTGCAACGAGGTAGTGGTCGGATTCAATATTCGCACTGCGGTAAGTGCGGACGTTCGTGATGTCGGAGAAGAATTTACCGTCGATTAGAACGTGGTCGATTTGGTTTTCCGTTTCTTGGTTAGGTGATCTCCATGTGGCCTTGTGGATATTTTTGCGGGGAAAGAAGGTGCTTCGGACTACCATTCCGCGGGAGGCTGCGAAGTTTATGCTTATGTTATCTAAACATCAACAATGTGTAATCATAGCATCTATGATGAATGTTAACGCGTTTCTTTCAGAAGTGAAGCATCATTCATTAGAGAGGATTGTGCAACATGTGCCGCTAGTGTCTTTATTGACGAAGATTTTTTAAGTGATTTTCATTAAGAGTTACGTATGTTTGCCTGTGGTTCCAGGGATGTACAAGCAAATCGTCAAAGGATTCCGAAGTAATCTGTTGAGCAAAAGACTCCGAATTAATCCTTCAAGGATTCCGTAAATAGTGATTCCGGAGGGTATCCTCCAGGAATGTTGAAGCAACTCGTTGAGGGACTCCGAAGCAAATCATCGAATGATTCCGAAGCAATTCGTTGAATAATTTCGAAGTAAATCGTCCAGGGAGTCCGAACTAAACATTCAAGGAATTCCAAAGCGAACCGTCAATGTATTCCAAAGCAAATCATCGAGTTCGAGGAATTCGAGGGATTTCGAAGCATATCGTCAGAGAGATTCAGATCGTCAAAGGATTTCGAAGCAAATAATTAAGGGATTCCGGGGCAAAAGGTCGAGAGACTCCGAATTTTATATTCAAGGGACTCTGAAGCATATCGTCAAAGTATTCTGAAACAAATCGTCAACAAGCATCATTTCCTGTTTTGTCGGGTAAATTTAAGCAGTATATGCCTTGCGAAGCTAGGCTTGCACTCTGCCTACTACACAATCAAATTTCCTCTTCAATATTCCTCGTTATTCCGGAGAGTTCCTGAGTTGCCATTTTCGAAAGTGTGATGATATCTGGTTGCGGTTTGGATTGGAGCAACATTACTCGTTTCTCCGGGTAAATTAACATAGTATATGCCTGGCGAAGCTAGGCCTTTCGCAGTATATGTACTACACCGTACCTCTCTCTTCCTAATTATCACCATTGTGACGACGGCAACATGGCACCACCCGCTGGAGCATCAACTTCTAAGGCACCATCGATAAGTGCATTGACTGCGAGGCTGAAGGCAGCTCAACTGTCCTTTAACGACATTCAGCGGTTCACCGAGGCATTTTCTGATGCCAATACTGCTACCGATGTGGAAGTACGTATTGCAGAACTGGACGAGTTGTGGGAGAGCTACAGTGCTACCATGGTAGAGATTTTCGCTCACGAAGAATACAACGAGGAAAAGACGTCGCTCGAGAAGGAACGTGTGGAATTCAGCGATCGATATTATGAGATCAAGTCCTTCCTAATGGACATGATCAAATCGTTTCAGAAACCCCAGGTTCTGGAACAGCCGAATCGAGGTAGAGATGGGGCTTCAACAATTGTCGATCACGTACGTTTGCCGCATATCCAGTTGCAGACGTTCAACGGGGACATCGATGAGTGGCTGAGTAGCCGCGACCTATTCACATCGCTCATCCACTGGAAGGTGGATCTACCGGAAGTGGAAAAAACTTCATTATTTGAAGGGCTGTCTTCAAGGAGAACCCAAGGCTCTTATTGATCCACTTCCCTTCACAAAAGCCAATTATCAAGTGGCGTGGGATTTGCTGTTAAAGCGCTATAATAACAGCAAGCAGCTAAGGAAGCGGCAGATACAAGCTCTCTTCAAGCTGCCCACACTCTCAAAGGAATCAGGTGTAGACCTTCACACCCTGGTTGAAGGCTTCGAACGAATAGTGCACACACTCGACCAGGTCGCCCAGCCGGACGAGTACAAGGATCTTCTTTTTGTG
Organism: Armigeres subalbatus; assembly: GCF_024139115.2. Taxonomy (NCBI): domain Eukaryota; kingdom Metazoa; phylum Arthropoda; class Insecta; order Diptera; family Culicidae; genus Armigeres; species Armigeres subalbatus. The sequence continues at coordinate 36,617,909 of NC_085139.1, read as the reverse complement.
AACATCCTCACATCACGATTGGATCCAGTAACGAGTAGGGGGTGGGAAGAGGTCTCATCGGCGAAGCCGCAGGACACCTTGGAGGATTTATTCGAGTTTCTGCGGCGTCGACAGCCTTCCGGCAAAATCTACCGACACCAGGGGTGCCGGTCAAATACAGCAGTACTCGAAGGTGAAGCAATTAACGGTGAAGGCCAGTTATAGCTCTACCCAAGCGTCAAGGGGACGCTGCATTGTCTGTTCATCAGATCACTTTCTTTACCAGTGCAACGAGTTTCATCGAATGACGGTATCGGACAGGAATAGTCTGCTGAAAACTCATGAACTTTGTCGGAACTGCTTTAGGACGGGACACCATGCCAAGGAATGCTCCTGTAAGAACTGCAAGGGTCGGCACCATACCCAAGTATGTTTTAAGCAAAGGACAAAGAACCCAAGGTGGCGGCAGTTGCTGGGGGTAACCAACCATTGGTACCCAAGAATCAAAGGGATTTATCCAACACCCAAGTGGCTAACGCGGCAGCCACGGAAGCTGTAGTGTCCGCTACAGCTCACCATCATCCAACACGGGTTCTTTTGGCAACAGCAGTTGTGATGATTGAGGATGACATTGGCAATCGATTTCCTGCTCGTGCGTTACTGGACTCCGGATCCGAAAGTAATTTCATTACAGAGCGGTTGAGTCAGCGGTTACAAGTTCATCGAGATCGTGTGGATATTTCGGTGACAGGAATTGGTCAGACCAAGGTTCGGCAAAGGATTCAAGTGGTACTTCATTCGCGAGTTTCGGACTATTCCCGTGAGCTAGCATTGCTGGTTCTTCCAAGGGTCACGGTAAACCTTCCAACAACCACTATCAATACGGTTGATTGGACACTGCCGAGCGGAATGCAGTCGGCGGATCCTACATTATTCGAGTCGAATGGGGTGGACATCGTACTTGGCATCGAGTACTTCTTCGACTTTTTCAAAACAGGCAAAAAGATTTCCTTGGGGGAACAACTTCCAACCCTTAATAAATCCGTGTATGGCTGGGTTATCATCGGTGGTATTTCTGTACCAACTTCCTCTCTTCACATAAGCTGTAATGTCTCCGCGTTGGATGGTTTGGATACCTTAATTGCTCGGTTTTGGTCCTGCGAGGAGGTAGAGTCAGGCACAGCTCATTCGCCTGAGGAGAAGCGATGTGAGGAGTGGTTCTCCAGTACTGTGCAGCGGAATACGAATAATGGTCGGTATACCGTTGCTCTACCAATGATGAAAGGCGCTGTGTCAAGGTTGGGTGAATCAAGAAACATAGCATTTCGACGGCTGCAAGGAACCGAGAGAAGGTTGGCAAGGGACTCATCCCTTCGAGAACAGTACGGCGGTTTTATGGAAGAATACCTCAATCTCGGACATATGGAGATGGTGGATGAGGATTCCCCTGTGGTGAAAGACGTTTCAACCACAACCAAGGTTCGCGTGGTTTTTGATGCCTCCTGTAACACGTCTGCAGGAGTTTCGCTAAATGATGTGCTAGGAGGGGGGGGGGGGGGGTCAATATTACAGGAAGATCTCCGGTCCATAATACTTCGATGCCGGACCAAACAGATCATGCTGGTATCAGATGTGGAGAAAATGTTCCGCCAAGTCATCGTTCGTCCCGAAGACCGCCCTCTACAGTGCATACTCTGGAGAAAATCGCCATCGGAAAGTGTCCGTACGTATGAGTTGAATACAGTTACGTACGGCACAAAGCCCGCGCCGTTTTTGGCTTCCAGGACGCTGCAACAACTCTCCGTGGATGAGGAAGGACATTTTTCTCTTGCAGCCCGTGCAACCATGGAAGACCCCTACATGGATGACGACATTACGGGCGCGAACGATGTTGAAACAGCAACGCAGATGCAGATTCAACTGAATGCAATGCTTTCAAGAGGAGGTTTTCAACTTCGCAAATATGCATCCAACTGTCCAGCAGCCCTACTGGGAATACCCGAGGAGAATTTAGCGATTCGCACTTCCGATGGGACCAACTTGGACCCAGATTCCATTTTCGGACATTCTAAGGTTCCAGTTCACCATTCCTTCGCTGGATGGCGATAAGGTTCTTACGAAACGCAACGTGTTATCTGTAATTGCAACTTTATTCGATCCCCTAGGACTTCTGGGAGCGGTTATCACTAAAGCGAAGATTTTTATGCAGCTTTTGTGGACAATCTTCTTCTTCTCATTGGCATTACATCCCCACACTGGAACAGAGCCGCCTCGCAGCTTAGTGTTCATTAAGCACTTCCACAGTTATTAACTGCGAGGTTTCTATGCCAGGTTACCATTTTTGCATTCGTATATCATGAGGCTAACACGATGATACTTTTATGCCCAGGGAAGTCGAGACAATTTCCAATCCGAAAATTGCCTAGACCGGCACCGGAAATCGAACCCAGCCACCCTCAGCATGGTCTTGCTTTGTAGCCACGCGCTTACCGCACGACTAAGGAGGGCCCTTGTGGACAATACGCGATGGAAATCAACAATCTTTAGGATGGGATCAACCACTACCTCCAACGGTGGGTGAGGCCTGGAGAAGGTTCCACGAGAAACTACATCTTCTCAATCAGGCCAAGGTCGAAAGATGCGTTATCATCCCAGAAGCGGTTGCAGTTGAACTACATTGTTTCTCTGATGCCTCGGAGAAGGCTTACGGTGCTTGTCTGTATGTTCGGAGCACTGATGCAGACGGAAAGGTGAAGGTTCGACTACTTTCTTCCAAATCAATGGTTGCGAACGTCTATCAAAACAACAGTAGGCGGCTATTTCTGGACGGATTCCACTTGCGTTCTACGATGGTTGCAGGCCTCCCCAACGACGTCGACCACGTTTGTCGCCAACCGTACGGCGAAAATCCAAACAATTACGGAAGGCTGTCAATGGAGTCATGTTCCCGGAACCCAAAACCCGGCCACGACCACCAGGATCGGTAATATCTGAGGAGGAGGAAGAAGAAAAACGGCGAACAGTTATCACAGCAGCTGCTTCTACAGTAAGCAAGTTCAACCACGAGTATTTTAGCAAGTTTTCTTCGTATACTGACATGATTCGCCGAACTGCCTATTGGTTGCATCTAATGAAGCTACTTCGAACAACGCGTTGGGAGGAGGTCCAATTACCTTAATTTTGATAGCTCAACAGTGGATTTCAATAAATCTTGCACCCCAACATTGACGATGATGCTTGGAAACCAGACCAACGGGAAGTTTGTTGCATGCACTCGATCTTCTTCAATCCTAGGTCCTTCAGCCTTCTAGATGCTTCTGGTATTCTATCCAGTAATTAGAATAACACTCGCGTCGATATAATAAATTAACTACACTTTATTTTTAACTAGAAAACGAAACAGTCACATGCACAAACTTTATTGGTCTTATCACTAGTGGAGTCTAAATCTAATAAAATAAACGACCGTGAGACTTCTGCCCGTGCGTTCTTCGTGGTGAACTGGATGATGTGAACTACTGCTGCTGCTCGTAAGCTGCTACCGGTCAGCCTGTCCACCGTTGATGCGATGATATTTCCATAGGGTTAAAGAGCGGGTGATATTCTCGCCGCTCTTATCAAGCATGCTGGTCATCCTTATCACTCCCTCACATCGGGTGGCAATGATGATGGTCATGACGGCGGTTATGATGATCGTGCTCAGAGTAGCTACTACTCGCCAATCGTTAGGTTTCTGCCTAGGTACTGTTGGACAGCCGATACATTGCTGTGCGGCGATCTACGTGGAATAATGAGCGGCGCACATTGTCGGTGGCGTGGGATTTGTTGGCTTCAAATCACATTAACGTTTACGATGACAGGGCTGTAGTAAGTAGGGTTCGTTGTACTCTTAAACAAATGGAATGAACAGGCTACTCCGGCTGTAGTCTGAGAAAATGATAATAATTAAAACTGACCTGTTTTCTCCATTAAGAAGAAAAGCACGTTCCAATTACCTTACGTAGATGAAAAGAATTTTCTTCTACAAGTAAGTACAGCCAGCAACTATATATTTGTTAAGTTAAGTAACTCCAATCCCATCAAACCGTTTAACATTACTCAAAACATCCATTCCTCTGATAGACGGTCATTGTAATGCTGAAAGATCTCTACGCAGAGTCAAAATTTATGAAGGAGGGCTGGTACAAGCCACGTCCTGTATTGCTGTGTTTGTTTGCATGACATATAAAGCTGTATATCTGAATTCGGCTGCCAGCATGTATAGCAAATTATTTCTGGTATATTTTCGAATAATGAAAGCAGGTTTAAGTACGCTAAAGGTAAGCAGCACGAACTGTACATCCTATATTATGTTGAAACAGAGAAGCCGAATAATATTGTTAACCGAAGAATTAAAAAAACAGTTTCCAGATCTCTAGTGAAATTAACGAAATAAAAACGATCTGGAAACGCAATTGTGGTTTCAATTTAAAAGTATGTCTTTGAATTCAGGCAGTTTTCTTTTATTCCCACAAAAGTGCACATATATATCACATCACTATGGCTTCTTCCAACATGGAGTTATCACTGAAAAATGAAAAAACGACTATCATTGAACTCAACAGCTATATCACTGTATAGAACATGCTTAGTCAATCCCTCGGGGCTCTGAATTCGCAAAAACAAAACAATTTAAAAGCCTTGATGCCTTGGGCAAAATTTATTCTATATTTTGATCCAATCTGACTAAAATGTCACCGTACGTAGCCCTTTGATGCAGTATCGGATGCAGGAAACATGTCACCCTTTGTTCACTGCATAGCATAGGCATAGAAGCAAATACAAAAAAATTATAGCCTTTCAGTATAACTTTTCAATTTTGAAGCTGTCAGTGTCAGTGCTTGGTTTTTGTCCCATCAGCGTGTAGACACGAAAATAATAAAAACGAAACATCTGAGAAAACTTTTTTTTTCTATTATTGGTGATTGTGTTTTCCCCAGCAGCGGAAAGAAGTGGTGATTGTTTTCGACTAACTGCTACAACTGATACAAATATATTATTCCGATGGAAACTTCTACGGTGTGACATTTGACATTAGCAGCCAGCGAGCGCCAAAGGGTAACGATAAGGAAGCCTGTGCCATTTGCTTTGCAAATGCTCGCATTCCACAGATGTCCTCGGGCGTACATAAAAAGCAACCTGCACTAACGAGTTTTGTGTACGCTGATGCATCTGTGCCGGATGATTCGAACTTTTTTGTTTTCAATTTGAGGCCAACAAAGGGGAAAGCCCACGGGCATGACACGTGATGGAAAAGTGTGACGAAATTGAAAAATCTGGGATTGTGAAATTTTGATACCCCGGGAGGCTTAGGAGAAATTTATCCTGCAAAGGCTTATGGCTGTCATGTTTATAACATATTTTAAAAGTAACAAGATATTCTGTTAAGGTCACTTGAACATCATATTGGAGTTTTCTGAACAGAATTTGTTTGATTTATTTCGTACATTTGTGAGTGATCGCGCATGTTAGGAATAAGAATTGAAGAAATTTTTAGTTATCACCGTTACGGCGTTTAGGTCTGGGGGAGCCTTAACTGTCCCATAGTGATAGCTTTGGGAAGTCAAGATTGCGGCGGCAGAGATGGAGACGCACGGTACATCACTTTTCATTGATGTATTTGTAACTGGCACTTCTACCACATTTTCTATACCGCACGATTCTTGAAACACCGTATGTAGCAGAGCATTAGTGATTAATCATAGATTTAATCATGATTAATGAATAATGGGTTATTTAATCATTATTCATTAATCATAATCATGCAAAAAATATGATTTAATCATTAATCACTACTCGTTAATCATAGAATTGTACATTTAATCACTAATCTTTAATCATATTCATAAATGTTTAAAGTTCATTCTTAATCATCAATGTTAATCATTGCATACATTGCATTTATTCATTAATCTTTATTCATAATCATAGCATTTTTATACCTTTTAATAACCCAATTTGGTAGAAATGCTAGTTGATTATTGATCACTAGGCAAATAATTCAATTTGATTATTCATAACCATTAATCATTAATCATGCCAATCGTTAATCATTAATCATACACATATTGTGTCAACATTTAATCAAGATCGTTAATCGTTAATCATACTCCAATCCAAGGATGTTAACGATCATTCAGTAAATTGCGTTCGATCATTTAGTAGTTTGTTCATAACACATTCCAGAAGCTGAATTTGCTCCAATCCTTGCTCCAATCGTTTTATTCATTAATCATAATCGTTAATCATTGTCAAAAATTAATTTTATAATTAATCATAATCATTAATCATTGTCAAAAATGAATAAATCATTAATCATAATATTTAATCATAGGGTTGAATGATTTAATCATAACAAATTTAATCATTCATTGGAAGCTTTATTCATTAAAGCTCTGGTATGTAGATTAGACATGAAGAAGTAAATCGGACTACTTTTTAGTAAGGTTTCGTGCCCCTAAAGTAAGTGTCAATAAAACGCAAGCAGGAGGTTTGCAAAAATGGGATAGTTTTTGATAAACGAAAGCGTGTTATTTTGCACTTGTATAGCAAATGTTTCTACATTTTCTTGCAATAATGGAGGCTCGATGCTAATGCGAGTGATACGTTGAACTCAAAGTGATTCTTACAAATAGAGGTTCCTCCAAACACACGCGACAAGACTGCTATTCTGCCGTCGTTGGTATGGAAGGCTGAATGGAACATTTCATGCAGCGACCCAGCAATAGAGTCGAGGTGATGAAATCGCTTATATTTGGGGGAGACTTAAGAACGAATCTCGCAATAGAGTTCTCTTCGTTAACTTGAAGTACCCCTCTCTATCCCCCTTAAGGAAACCCCCTCATCTAAATAAAAATGACAAAATGAGATTTGTATGTACGAACATTATGAGGCCATTAATAAAAAAAACTTTAAAAAATTCAGATCAACTTTCAATGTGTACCATTATAGAGTGGGCCTATCGCTCTTCAATCTTGTTCGGTAGCACGACGTTTCCCGGAACGTATCATCCACAAAAAGGTACAAACGTGTCAGACTGGTTCACCATTTCACGGTTAGCTGTTCCGGTCAGCTGTCGGATCGCCATCCCTACGGGCTGTTGCTGCCGGTGAACGACAATAGAAGGCGATATCCACCGGCTGCAGCTGGAGCGACTTGGATGGTAGGAATCATCTCACCTCACCAGAAAAACGACCGAACGTAATCGACCACGGATGGCACGAAGCACACGGAAAAACTACCCCTGAATTAAACATGAAGGCTGCTTGCTTTCTCCTTCTGTGTCGGCTGCAGACCGTTGCTCAGCTCCAACCGAATCCAATCAGCCACGTTGGCTGGCACGGCAAAGCTCGGTTCTGACAAGGTGGAAGGAAATTTTCCCTTGTTGGATGCATTATTTATGTCAGCTCTTGCAATGGGCATTTTATGAACATCTGTGCAGAAGGTAGATTGTCATCCACCGAGGACCGGCAGTCATTGACGGAACCGACAGGCGCCAAGATTGCAACCTTAAAGTTTCCGGCCTTTAATTCGACGAAGAAGAAAACGTAACAACTTCAAACAACAAATCACGAAGCTTAATGCACTCCTTTGTCAGATTATCGTGCTCACCCGAGGAAAGTCATTAGCATAGAAAATAGCTTCTTGATAGTCTCGTCCCCAGCAAGAAGAACGTCCTGCGAAAAACGCTCCGCTGCTCCGCGATAGGGCACTTCTTCCTCTGCCAACCAGAAGCGATGAGTGTTAATTTTTAATGAGCCTCGTCAGACTCATTATGCAAGTGTCATTTTCATTATCACTTAGCAGCCGCAGTAGCACTCTCGCGCTGGCACGCTCCCAACCTGCGACAGTTAGAAGAACCTCAAAACGTTTGTCAGTCGGAGACGACGACTGACTTCAAGCATCGCAACACAAAACAGCAATGGCCATTAGCCATCCGACCCGATGGCGATGGTCCAACGGTAATGGGGGCGAGTGTTCCCCCGGCCACCACCAGTGGGATCCCTAACCGCAAGGACAAACAATCCAGTCAGTAGTGGCGGGTGCTGTGGGGCGAGGGCCGAGCATCATCGCCATCACGGGTCAAGAGTGTGAAAACAGCGGACTGTCATTACCGTTAACACTCATTAATGCGACCGATAACACGGTGTTCGCGGCTTTTGTACCAGGGCCAGTGAAAGGTGTTATGGCATGCTTGTGGTGATGAGAAACGTTAATGAAGAAGCGTGGGTGGAAAGGGAAACTTTTTTTAACCTTGGTAGACGTGTAAGAAAAGCATTCTTCTTCAAATTTTGGAAGCAATTTTAATTTAACGATTTTTAGAAATTGCCATTTATTAATAACTGCAACTAAAATATGTGGAAATTCACTGCAGTAAGTTGTGCCAAGAAACCAAACATGTCACTACTGTTTATGTTTCGATTGTTATATTAATGGCTACACAGTCTTGCAACGAAACAGCGATAGATCTAGCAAATGGTTGATGTTCTTTTTTTTGCATTTTAGATTGAAATCATCAAAATTAAAATATCCAAAATTAAAGCAAAGTATTAAATAATGACTCAATATCAGGAATTTAGTGAAAACTACGTTAACCACGCAGGTTTTTCGACGGTTCCCCTTTTATGATAGCAGCAAATGATGGACTTTATACTCATTTAAAAAGCACTTTAATAAAGACTCAAAAAAAATCATGGCAGCACATGGTAGGTAAAACGGCATTCAAAGTATTCAGGATTGATCAAATGTTGGTTTAGTACTATAACAATTTGTATAGCCTAGTTAATCAAGAAATGATCACCATTTTTATTTGTGGTCACAATGTTGTGATATTTTATTGGGATTTGTATCCACCGTTTCCGCATGAATGAAGAAAAAGGAGAAGTAGTCTAAAAAAAGGACACCATCAAAGCCAATTTAGATCAATCATCTATAAGATTTGAGTGAAATATGAAAAAAAAACGCCCAAAATTTCATAATCCGTTTCTTTTACTTACATTTAAAACAGCGATATTTTTTGAAAACCTGTCATGCTTTGCAGTAAAAATATGGTTAACAGTTACATATATATAAATTAATTATTGATTTACTTTGTGATTTTTTAAAATTTGCTTAAGCTTTCACATACATGTATAGAAAGCTACGTACGAATTGCATGAAAATGCCAGATAGAAGTTTTTAAAAAGCGGTTCTCAACGGGTACATGTACTCCTGGGGGTACTTCCGCTGGCCCCTGGGGGTATCACGAACAAAAATGAGTAATGGCAGAAATTTTAAAATTAAAATCATTTTTTTTCATGTTCTTTTATTTGGTAGGCTCAGGCGTGAATAGCATTTTACGAAGCCACGGTTCGTTGTGATATGTACAATCTATTTCATCCTATTATTAAGTTAGTAAGATTAGCCATAAGCCAACGTACTCGTGGTGACTCGAGATAAGATTTACAATATTTAAGGAAGGACGGATCTTAGGATTCGGGATCAGGAAATTGCAGCTGCTCATCTGGGCATTAGGCGTCAAGGACGAAGTGGCGTATCGTCGTGCTCGATGAATGGTTCGACTGGGAGCATCTTCAGGATGGCAATATAAAAACTTATTGTTAAAGTTTTGATTTTTATTTATTCTAACACTTTGTATTGTATGTACAAAATATACATGGCGACAAGTAATTCAAAGACTTTAGAATCCTTTCCACCCCAAATAGTACAGTGTATGAAGGGATGTGGGTCAAAAGATTGAAAGAACAAAATCGAATGAACAAATTTTGAAAAATCATCAATTCAACCTACTTGATCGAGACAAAATGTTGAATAAAATGATTCTAAACTACAATCTAGAATCAAGAGGATCGGAAGCCACCATTTAAGGGACATGAAAGCCTTTTCCAGAAAAGCTCAGTAGCTTCGTTACAGCTTGGAAGCCTCCTTTCAAGAGGCTCGGAAGCCTCCTTTCAAGAGGCTCGGAAGCCCCCTTTCAAGAGGCTCGGAAGCCCCCTTTCAAGAGGCTCGGAAGCCTCCTTTCAAGAGGCTCGGAAGCCTCCTTTCAAGAGGCTCGGAAGCCTCCTTTCAAGAGGCTCGGACGCCTCCTTTCAAGAGGCTCGGACGCCTCCTTTCAAGAGGCTCGGACGCCTCCTTTCAACAGGCTCGGACGCCTCCTTTCAAGAGGCTCGGACGCCTCCTTTCAAGAGGCTCGGACGCCTCCTTTCAAGAGGCTCGGACGCCTCCTTTCAAGAGGCTCAGACGCCTCCTTTCAAGAGGCTCGGACGCCTCCTTTCAAGAGGCTCGGACGCCTCCTTTCAAGAGGCTCGGACGCCTCCTTTCAAGAGGCTCGGACGCCTCCTTTCAAGAGGCTCGGACGCCTCCTTTCAAGAGGCTCGGGCGCCTCCTTTCAAGAGGCTCTTGTATTGTATGTACAAAATATACATGGCGACAAGTAATTCAAAGACTTTAGAATCCTTTCCACCCCAAATAGTACAGTGTAGGAAGGGATGTGGGTCAAAAGATTGAAAGAACAAAATCGAATGAACAAATTTTGAAAAATCATCAATTCAACCTACTTGATCGAGACAAAATGTTGAATAAAATGATTCTAAACTACAATCTAGAATCAAAAGGATCGGAAGCCACCATTTTAGGGACATGAAAGCCTTTTCCAGAAAAGCTCAGTAGCTTCGTTACAGCTAGGAAGCCTCCTTTCAAGAGGCTCGGAAGCATCTTTTCAAGAGGCTCGGAAGCCCCCTTTCAAGAGGCTCGGAAGCCCCCTTTCAAGAGGCTCGGAAGCCTCCTTTCAAGAGGCTCGGAAGCATCCTTTCAAGAGGCTCGGAAGCCTCCTTTCAAGAGGCTCGGACGCCTCCTTTCAAGAGGCTCGGAGGCCTCCTTTCAAGAGGCTCGGACGCCTCCTTTCAACAGGCTCGGACGCCTCCTTTCAACAGGCTCGGACGCCTCCTTTCAAGAGGCTCGGACGCCTCCTTTCAAGAGGCTCGGACGCCTCCTTTCAAGAGGCTCGGACGCCTCCTTTCAAGAGGCTCGGACGCCTCCTTTCAAGAGGCTCGGACGCCTCCTTTCAAGAGACTCGGACGTCTCCTTTCAAGAGGCTCGGACGCCTCCTTTCAAGAGGCTCGGACGCCTCCTTTCAAGAGGCCTCAGACGCCTCCTTTCAAGAGGCTCAGACGCCTCCTTTCAAGAGGCTCAGACGCCTCCTTTCAAGAGGCTCAGACGCCTCCTTTCAAGAGGCCTGACGCCTCCTTTCAAGAGGCTCAGACGCCTCCTTTCAAGAGGCTCAGACGCCTCCTTTCAAGAGGCCTCAGACGCCTCCTTTCAAGAGGCTCAGACGCCTCCTTTCAAGAGGCTCAGACGCCTCCTTTCAAGAGGCTCAGACGCCTCCTTTCAAGAGGCTCAGACGCCTCCTTTCAAGAGGCCTCAGACGCCTCCTTTCAAGAGGCTCAGACGCCTCCTTTCAAGAGGCTCAGACGCCTCCTTTCAAGAGGCTCAGACGCCTCCTTTCAAGAGGCTCAGACGCCTCCTTTCAAGAGGCTCAGACGCCTCCTTTCAAGAGGCCTGGACGCCTCCTTTCAAGAGGCTCAGACGCCTCCTTTCAAGAGGCTCAAGCCTCCTTTCAAGAGGCCTCAGACGCCTCCTTTCAAGAGGCTCAGACGCCTCCTTTCAAGAGGCTCAGACGCCTCCTTTCAAGAGGCTCAGACGCCTCCTTTCAAGAGGCTCAGACGCCTCCTTTCAAGAGGCTCAGACGCCTCCTTTCAAGAGGCTCAGACGCCTCCTTTCAAGAGGCTCAGACGCCTCCTTTCAAGAGGCTCAGACGCCTCCTTTCAAGAGGCTCAGACGCCTCCTTTCAAGAGGCCTCAGACGCCTCCTTTCAAGAGGCTCGGACGCCTCCTTTCAAGAGGCCTGGACGCCTCCTTTCAAGAGGCTCAGACGCCTCCTTTCAAGAGGCTCAGACGCCTCCTTTCAAGAGGCTCTGACGCCTCCTTTCAAGAGGCCTCAGACGCCTCCTTTCAAGAGGCCTGGACGCCTCCTTTCAAGAGGCTCAGACGCCTCCTTTCAAGAGGCTCAGACGCCTCCTTTCAAGAGGCTCAGACGCCTCCTTTCAAGAGGCTCAGACGCCTCCTTTCAAGAGGCTCAGACGCCTCCTTTCAAGAGGCTCAGGCGCCTCCTTTCAAGAGGCTCAGACGCCTCCTTTCAAGAGGCCTGACGCCTCCTTTCAAGAGGCCTGGACGCCTCCTTTCAAGAGGCTCAGACGCCTCCTTTCAAGAGGCTCAGAAGCCTCCTTTCAAGAGGCCTGGAAGCCTCCTTTCAAGAGGCTGGAAGCCTCCTTTCAAGAGGCTCAGAAGCCTCCTTCAAGAGGCCTGGAAGCCTCCTTTCAAGAGGCCTCAAGCCTCCTTTCAAGAGGCTCAGAAGCCTTCTTTCAAGAGGCCTGGAAGCCTTCTTTCAAGAGGCTCAAGTCTTCTTTCAAGAGGCTCAGAAGCCTCCTTTCAAGAGGCTCAGGAAGCCTCCTTTCAAGAGGCTCAAGCCTCCTTTCAAGAGGCCTGGAAGCCTCCTTTCAAGAGGCTCAGCCTCCTTTCAAGAGGCTCGGAAGCCTCCTTTCAAGAGGCTCGGAAGCCTCCTTTCAAGAGGCTCGGAAGCCTCCTTTCAAGAGGCTCGGAAGCCTCCTTTCAAGAGGCTTGGAAGTTGATCGGCGAGAGGAAGAGTTTTTCGGGACATACCTAAGCGGGATCTGCGAACGCTGTAGCCCTTGACGGGTACCGGGTCTGGACCTGCACCGCTACGGAAATGGGTACACCGACGGCTTCCGAGTGATGGGCGGTGATCAATTACAGGGACCCTTGGGCAAGGCTTACCGCCAAGCGGTCGAGTTGAAGGCTGGATGCCCAAACGACGAACACAGGTCGGGGTGACTCGTAACACCAAAGGGGGCGTGGGTTGGACGCGATAAGGGTGCTTTGTACTTGACCGGTTCTCGTCCTTTCCTGGAAGGGGATTGTGGACGGGTGTTAGCTGAAGTTGAGCACCGATCACGCCTTAAAGCGGTCTCGTTGGTGTTCTGATTTTCGATGGCAACCTGCGACGCAGGAGTGGGTGCGGGGTCGAATGCACACGTAGGCCGAGGAAGAGCAGGTCTTGAATTAGCTCCATGCTGCTTCACAGAGGGGCACGGGATCGATAACAGGGCTGTCTTTGAGCACAGAGCTGGCTTTAAGCGATCGCGCTGAAGATCGGATTCCCGATGGCGACTCACGGCGCGAGAGTAAATGCGGGAGGAACGGCAGATCTACCACAAATGCTACGACAATAATGGCTACAAGGCTTCTCGGCGTATCCGGAATTGAGGAAAAACGGAGCCTTGTTATTACATCATATATGCTGTAACATTTTTAAACTGTGCAGACTTTCCTGGGCTCCCCTGTCTTTTCGAACTCCTCCAGCACACAACTCACCGACACCACTAGCGCGTACTGTTGCTTGATCAGATCTTGTATCAGTTTATTTGTAAATGTCATTCTTCTGAGGTCAAAATGGACGTCAGAGCAGTTGGCCCTCAGTTGGAATAATAAAAATAGATTCTAAGGGGGCTTCTTTAGGCGTGCGGTAAGATGCGCGGTGACAAAGCAAGACCCAAGTAAGGCTCATACGGGATGAGTGCCTGTGTGGGTGTGAATAAGCGAGTACAATAAGTATTGCCAAGCCCCCAGAAGTAATGCTGGGAGGCAGTTCCTGGGGGAAGTTATGGCGGAGCCCAAGGTGAGTTTAGTCACGTGTGCTGGGTCGTGCGTATATGCATTCTCTCTTGTAAAAAATGTGGTCTGAATAGGTCCGACGACCAAACGGGTCCGATCAAACAACCCTACTTCATTCAGTACAATCGCTGATGAACCTGTGTGTGGATGCCAGACATAACTAAATACTCATCCTACTCGGTTGACATTGCACAAAAACAATACGTGTGAAAGAGATGGCTTTAAAAATAGATTGCGAGAGTTCGGCTATGTGCCTGGTGTTGGAAACTTGATCTCATCAGTAGCCTTCTGAGCTGCGGAGGTGGAGATGGAGGTTCTTCGCAGCATAGTAGAGAAAGCACCTGTCTAGCGTGGAAGTGGTTGGCTTAGAAATCTCGTAGTTAATAACTGTGGCAGTGCTTAATTAACACTAAGCTGCGAGGCGGCAATCTCAGTGTGATGTGAAGAAGTTATCCTAAGAAATAAGTCAATTTATTTCTTTGAAATGAACTTTCAACACAGAAAGAAATCTCTTAGAAAATCAAACATGTAAATTGCAATCAAGTTGAACGAATGATGTTCCTCTTCAAAGATAGCAAATCTCGTTTCATCACAAGGGAAGGGCTTTTTGCTATTGCATTGTTTCCTGCGACCAGAAGTTGTGCAGCCAATAAGCTACTTTTCAACCATTTTTGGTTCTCTCCACTGAGGTGTGCAAAATTGCGTCGGAAAATGCAATTTCACCTGTTCCGACACCCGCTCATGTATAATGGAACTTTTTTTTGTAGCACCTCTTCACGCGCCAGGTGTTCGAGTTATTAGGTTTCCAATGTTGTTTCTCTTGCGAACGAAATAAAAATAATAAAAACAGGAGTCTGTTTACTATATTCCATGGTTTTATGCCTCCTTCCGGTTGGTGGGTAACAGCAGGAGTTACCCGAGCTCTGGGACGGAAATTTGCAAATTGAATAAGCTGAGATGAGGTTGAAATTTTGATTTTAGTGTTCAGATTTCAACTTTGAGATGCCTCCGATTTAAAGTTTTTATTTCCCCCTGAATATTAAAGACGGAATTAAGTTCAGAAATATTAAACGGAATTAAAAATAAGGGTTCAGAACAAAATGTTTCCACTTCAGAAAAGCAAGATTCTGAAAGCTTCACACTCCTCCGTGTAATTATCGTCTAGTTACGCTAATGCCCTCCATCCATCATCGTTCCGCCATTGGCCATTTCGGAATCCCTCGAAGAGGTTCTTCTTTTATGGTGCATTAGAGAAATCATGCTAAGAACATTTCCGCCTTCGTCGCGCAGCATGGAAAGCGCAACTTTACGACCCATACTAAAAAGTAGGTACATTTTAGCAAAACTTCGCATCTGTTGCGTTTGTACGTCGTCTGCCACCAACCAACACGGTAGTTATCCCTCCCCCTGTTGATGGTGCGGAATTGTGTCTTACCTCAGCACGTTCTGAGAGCATTGCGAGGGATGGCCCATCGCGAATGGGAGGCACGCCTCCAGTGGCTGATGATGAATTATGATTGCCCATAAAACTTTTAAACTTCTGCGGTAAACGTCTCGAATGCTTTGGTGGAAATAGTTCACTAAAACTTAATTGTTTTGGAAAAGAAGGGTCCCGCTTATTAGCAAATGAAGCGGACTGGCTCGTTAACGCCAGTTAAGTCGTTTTAGGCAATGGTGTGTTAATTGGATATTGATGAAGCATTAGTGCTGTTCTTAAACTCAAATAACATGCTGGGGCTGTCCATAAACCACGTAGACT
This sequence comes from Armigeres subalbatus, assembly GCF_024139115.2. NCBI lineage: Eukaryota > Metazoa > Arthropoda > Insecta > Diptera > Culicidae > Armigeres > Armigeres subalbatus. Next base: position 36,602,384 of record NC_085139.1, on the reverse strand, counting down.
CTTGAGGGGGGGGGAGTGGTTTCGAAAAGTCTACGAAAGTCTACGTAGGGGGACCGGAGGGTTTACCAAAAGTCTACGTGGACTTTTTATTTTTTTTTAAAACGATCTATACAGCAGCTTTGTGCAAAGTTCATTCGTTTGATTTTTTTTAGGATTTTCCGTCTTTTTTTGCATGAGTACTATAATAATCTCTTGCATTTCTCCATAAAAATGTAATTAATTTCACTGAAGAAAAAGTCATGGTTTTCATCAGGAAATTCTTCTGTGTTGAGCACGAAAATTCTCCAAAGTACTCTATAAAGACTTTCGATTTTGTTTTTTTTTTGGATTTTATTGCAGATTCTACTAGATATTTTTTAATTTTCGGCAGGAGCTTCTTTGGAAACTATGGAAATTAAACTATGTCGTACTTCAACGGATTTTTTTTGTAATTTACAAAGGAAGCATATCTGAGAAAAAGTCTTTGGAATGCCCAAAAGATATTTTTTAGAACTTGTAAAGGGAGTTCTCCGAAATTTCCGTGAGAAACCCTTCAGATTATCCACTGGAGATTTTCTGGGAAGTCCCCGGAAAATTTTTCTTAATCTCGGAAATTCTTCGGAATTTTTGCGAGGAATTCTTTGGACATATAAGCAAAATTCTTCAAATTCCCGTGGATAATACTTCGTAAATTTCTTCGGCAGTTCTTAATCTAATGCAAGTTCTTTGGAATTATCGATGGAAAATCTCCGGAATTTCTAAATAAATTGTTGAAAACTTCCACGAGAAGTTATTTGAATTCCCCACCAAAAACTTAAAAAGTTTCCACAACAAAAAATTGTTTGCAAATTTTGTAAAAAAGGCTTTGTAATTTTCATTCGATTTTTTTACGAGAAATTTGCAAAAAAAAATAACTGAAAATTCTCCATAATTTCCACCGAATATTATTCAGAAAATTCTTTGCAAGAAAAAAATTGCAAGAGAAATTTAAAAAATATAGTAGGAAACCATTCTAAATTTCCACGGGAAATATATCGGAATGTCCATTTAAACTTAAAATTACCTCGGGAAATAATTCTACATTTTAACGGAGAAATACTCGTTTTTTCTAACGGGAGAACTTTTAGAATTAAGAAGAACATTCTTGGGATTTCAACAGATGATTATTCAGCGGGATATTGCATGAAATTATCAAGAAAAGCATCGGAATTATCACGGAGAGTTATTTGAAGTATTACCTGGAAGCTTTCAAGGTTATCAATTAGGAATTTTTTACGAAATTTCCACGCAAAACTTATTGAAATGTAGACTCGACATTCTCGGAACTTCAACTTGAAATTCTGAAAATTCTTCGGTTTTCACAAATTTGAACCGGCGTTCAGAATTATAGGATAGATGCGTGACAGATTTTAAGCAGTGGCGCGCCGATGCAAAAGTGTCGGCGATGGTGGCGCACACCTCCAGGAGGAATCGAATGCAACAGAAATTAAATTACTTGGCTTTGAGATTTGATTTCAGGAGCTATGGACAGAGGATTAAATTTGATTTCCTTTCAAATTGATTTTTGTTTTGTTGGATTTTGTTCAGTTTGATTTAGTTATGTTTGAAATTCGAGTTTTATTGCAATGTTCACATGGAAATGGATTTTAATAGCTGAATTGCTTGAAACGTGGTTTCCATATTTTTTCAATCACATATGGTGTTTTGTAAAATTTGGAAAAGTCTACGTAGACTTCAAGGGGGGGAGGGAGGTGTTTAGGAAAAGTCTACGAAAGTCTGCTAGGGGGGACGGGGGGGTTTGAAAAAGTGAAATTTCGGTCTACGTGGTTTGTGGACAGCCCCACTGGCACCGAATGAATGAAATAAAATATAAACATTTTATGTAATAATAGGGGACAGTATTCTGAGGGATTAAATTTCAATTTCAAAATTTCAATTCCAAAAATGTATTAATCCAAGCTTATATGGCAGTTAATTACAGTTATGCAAAATCCATCATCATTGCCAATAAAGTCTATGAAGCGGAGTTTTGAAAATTCTGAATTTTTGAAAGAATTCCCAGAATATTTCGAGTTTCGAGAGAAATTCCCCGTAGAAATCGGTTTACATTTAAATAAAAATAATTGGATAATTAATTTGTGGGAATTTCCAAAGTAAGTTTTTAAGTAATTTCAGGAGCTATTTGAGGGATTTTTTCCAGGGCAATTTATGTGCAGTTTGGGGATAAATTTTTGGGATTTTTATTTTTTTATTTTGAGAGTATTTCCGCGGAAGTTTCTTGTAGGAAGAGAAGGGCCGATAGGCCGATTATTTTATTCGGTCGAACAATTATTTGGCCGAAACCCATCTGGCCGAAAATGTCATTTGGTAGAAATAAACATTCGGCCTTAGATGTCGTTTAGCCGAACAGATTTGTCCGAAAAAAAACGTATTACGCAATAGGCCATTTGGCCAAAATGATTGTTTGGCTGAAAGGTCCCTTTGGCCGAAAATGTTCTTGGCCAACTCATTTGGAACTGTTGGACATCATTCTCCATAATGCCGCAACAGTTATAGAAGCCCTCTTGCACGCATAGTCGACATGGCAAGCGAAGGTCAGATTGTCGTCTATGGCGACCCCAAGGAGCTTCAAACTCCGCTTTGATGCGATCGCAACTTCACCCACGTGAATCACTGCATGTTGAACCGACTTGCGATTGTGAACGATAACCACCTCCGTCTTATGTTGAGCTAGCTCCAGGCCTCTAGCGCTCATCCAATTCTCCACCGTGCTGATTGCGTGTGCTGCGGTCAGTTCTAACTCGGGAATTGACTCCCCGTAGTCCTCCAAGGTTACGTCATCTGCGAAATACCAGGAGGAAACTTTAGCTTCAGAACCCCGTCATACATGATGTTCCATAGTACCGGGCCCACTATTGAACCTTGCGGAACTCCTGCGGTAATAGGTACGCTTCTCTGACCGGCATCGGTCTCGTATAATAGTACACGGTTCTGGAAATAGGTTTTCAAAATCCGGTACTGGCCCACCGTCAGGCTAAGCCGGTGTATGGAGAGTGCGATGGCATCCCAATGCATTCTTCACATCAAGTGTCACTAACGCACAGTATCGAATACTTCGCCTTTTCTGTTGGAGCGCTATCTCGCTATCTAACAACAGTTTTTGTCTTTTCCATCTTTCGGGGAATCTACACTCATCTATGCATCTTTGCATAGCTAGCCTCAACATTAGACCTCTTCATGTTTTCAAAAAGTATCAAAAATTCAACCGGTCAGCCCAGAATCACAACTGTCAAATTTTTAGCTAATTCGGATAAAATTTCGAGGTGGCTCAAGTCGATTTAGTGTTTTTGGGCTATTTTTAATTTTGGAAAAAATCTAACATGAGATATAAACGTCAAAAACTATCGCAACAACCTCTATACGGAAGCTATTGGTGTGCTCTACAAGTTTTGTGAACATTGCGATTCGTTCCGTTCACGTTTTGTCCTTGTTAAAGTGATTTTTAAGCTTTTAAGTGCATAAAAATACTGTTTCCCCCAAAAGTTGTTCTACAACATTCTTGAGTTTATGACAAATGATTGTTAATTTATTATATTATTATTCCTCTTTTTTCCCTGGAAATTTGAGTAATATAATTGCCCATGTGCGATTTGCCGTTAAATTCTTAAAAATCAGAAGCTGAACATTTGTCATAAATTTACACGTTAGGATTTCTTCAAGCAAGTTGTTCGAACAAAACATAAATCAAATCATATGATATTTGATGCTTACAACAAACGACTTCCAAATTTTGTTAATTTCATCATATGTCTGCATGCTTTTAACATTAAGCGCATCGTAGTAACAAGTGAAATCGAAGCTTCTTTGTTTGAACAACTTGTTTGAAGAAATCTCAGCGTGCAAATTTATGACAAATGTTCAGCTTCTGATTTTTAAGAATTAAATGGTAAATCGCACATGGGCAATTATATTACTCAAATTTCCAGGGAAAACAGAGGATAATAATATAATAAATTAACAATCATTTGTCATAAACTCAAGAATTTTGTACAACAACGACTTTTAGGGGAAACAGTATTTTTATGCACTTAAAAGCTTAAAAACCACTTTAACATGGACAAAACGTGAACGGAACGACTCGCAATGTTCACAAGACTTGTAGATGACACCAATAGCTTCCGTATAGAGGTTGTTGCGATAGTTTTTGACGTTTATATCATATGTTAGATTTTTTCCAAAATTAAAAATAGCCCAAAAACACTAAATTGACTTGAGCCACCTCGAAATTTTATCCGAATTAGCTGAAAATTTGACAGGAGACTTATTTTAGCATAAGAATTGTGATTCTGGGCTGACAAGTTGAATTTTTGATACTTTTTGAAAACATGAAGAGGTCTACTCAACATGTTCGGATTCGCTATGATTGCTGCCTTGAGAGCGCTGTTCGGAACTCCATCAAGCCCTGGAGCTTTGTTCGTTACCAGGGACTTGGCCACCGCGAGTAACTCTTCGTTCGTCACCGTAGCCACCATTTCGGCCGCACCCATATTGGCCTTGCGGTACAGGAGACCAGGGACTTGTGGCTCGGGACGGGAAGAGTACCTCGGGGGTTGAAGAGCTCCCTTCGGTCTTGGCCATCACTATCCTGTAGGCGTCACTCCACGGATTCGCGTTGGCTCCCTCGCATAGGATATCCAAGCACGCTCTCTTACTGCTCTTGATGGCCTTGTTAAAGGCCAGTTTCGCAGCTCGAAACACTTCACGGCGGTCCGCTCTTTCATCTTCGGTGCGGGAACGTTGCATCCTTCGTCTAGCCTTGAGTCAGGTTGATCGAAGGGCTGCAATCTCTGGACTGCACCATTATACCATCCGTCTGTCATTTTTCGGCAGGGCTTTCCTCAGCATGGTGGCGTCACACACGCGTGATAGGACAGCTACCTTTTTGATAGAAGATAAGTTTTTCAAAGTTAGAGCATTTGCGGATGACATCAGTATTATTATAAGAAATGATGAGGAATTCGATCTGGTGCTGAAGATAATTGAAAACTGTTCCCTTGCAGCAGGAATACTTTTGAATTTCATAAAATCAGGTTACATCAGGTTCAATAACTGTAAAGTTGGTCCACAAATTACCGAGAAAAGCGAATTAATTGTTTTAGGAGTACTCTTTGCTGCTAGTTGGAAAGAAATGGTAGATATGAATTATATGGAATTTTAAACAGGCTGTAAACACGTCCTCATCACGAAGAATCAATCTAATTGAAAAAGTCACAATTTTAAATAGCTTCATATCAGCGAAATTATGGTATTGTGCTCAAATTATTCCGCCAAATAATAAGCATATGGCTGAGATTAAAATGATTACAGGTCAATTTCTATGGAATCATCAGATCATCAGAGTTCAAAGAGATCAATTATATCTAGAAAACATTCAAGGTGGATTGGCATTAATAGATCCTGAAATGCAGTGTAACTCTCTTTTTATCAGGAATTTGCTTTTCAAAACTGGAAAAAAGATAATCCACCCTTTGTTAAAAAAAGATAAATTGCAAAAAATGACGATAAATAGCAATAAATTATTGAATTTAGCCAAAGTAATAACTCCGATGGACCACATAGGGATCAATAAGTAGATTTATAATTACCTATTAGCAAATAAAACAATCCAAGTGAAGATAATTGAAAAAACCCGTGGGAAACAATTTGGGAAAATATTTCCAAAAATTGCATCTCATTGCAGGCCAGATCAATATTGTTTGAAGTATTTAATGATGTCTACCCGAATAAGGTCAAAATGTTCAATCATAATTTTGCAAATGTTGAAAACTATCTATGCGATGTTTGTGATCAACCAGATACAAATATTCATAGGATTAAAAAATGCGTAAAATCTAAGATAGTATGGGACTGGGTTGCCGATATAATCAAAAACAAGATAAAAGTGAATTTGAAATCAGCAGAAGAAATTTTGTACCAGAGTGTTAGAGATAAAGATCGGAGGAGGAAAAGTGCATTGTGGTTAGTTTCAGAAGCAATAATGTATAATATGAAAAACTATAATAATAGTAACCTATTTAGTTTTAAAAAACACGTGCGAGATTTTCGATGGAATAACAAAAAAGTTTTCGAGATACAATTTGGAAACTTTTCCAACGTTTGTTAAATGAACCTTAAGATTTTTCAATTAACCTGACATCATGATTAAATGTAAAATACAATGTTTTGTATGTAACTCTAGGTTAAGTTTGTAACTATTTGTTAGAAATAAAAGGAAAAAAACGCATCCCCGCTTAGACCTTCAGTGTTGGCTTCCAGTCCCAGGGCCGTGGTGAAACTTCGCTGTCGAAGAGATTGGTTCTCCACCCACGGACTTTGCAAGGACCCCCGGACCTCGGATGTTGCACGCCATAGTTAATCTTGAAACAAATTGCTAGATGATCACTATGGGTGTAACCCTCGTCCACCTTCCAGTCCAAGTTTGATGACTTGGCCGAAAAGGACATTTGGCCGAATATGAATTTTGTATTGTTTTATACTTTTCAAGTAAAGTTTATAAAAGTTTTCGCGAAATTAAGATTAATAACAATCATCATGAGATGGCCACGACGACTACATGCTGTTGCAATATGGCAGAGAAATCACTTTTAGAAATCAAGAGCTTCTTTGCAGAACAAACGTCAGACACAGTAGCTGCGGATATAACCAGCTCTATCTATAGCACCAGAGGCAATGGGGAAGGTACCAGAAATGCAGAGTTAACCTTCAACGGAGGACTTGGTTAGCAACAGTGGTACCGTATCCAGAAGCAGTTCCAAAACAACCCTTTCCCCTCTCCAGGTGAACACGGAACGTGGCAGCATTTGCAAACAATCACGCATCACTTTATTTTTTCTCATATTCTCTATTTTATTAATTTTCATGGGTGTGTTGTTTTACTCTCTCCTTTAATTTTATCAGACCATTACCGAGAATCGAACTTGCCGTCTTTGTATTGACCATCGCCTTTGCTTGCAAGGCTAACGCGTATACCAGGAATATAGTCATGTCAATACAATTTGTGAATATGTATGTTTAGTGTTTACGCTTAACTTAACATGCATGTCAATGACACTGTTTAATAACTATGTTTACAAATTAAAGCCACCCTTGTCGCGCAGTTCATATCTGACAGGATCATACCAAGCAACAGGGGGCAACGACTATGTCCAAGGGCCTGACGACCCCTCCCCTAGGTATCTGTGAGTCAGGGAGCCTGCCAGGTAGTGGGCTCTGCCAAATCTCTATAAAAAGCTGCATGAGTCCGTGAGCAGGCCCCATCAAAGCGACCTTGTGCCGCTCAAAGCACGCAATAGCCCAGGGAGTGCCAATGGGCACATCAGGATTAACGCCAGTGATATCCAGATTATGGCATATTGGCTGCATGTCTACTGGCTTTGTCTTTGGATATTGTAATACTGTGAAGCGAGGGCTGGTAGTCGGGTCATTCTATTCTCTTAGTAAGGCCGGGTGACACTGACCTGAAACGGCGAATGGGCTAATGGTCAGGCTGTCTTCCGTCCCGTAAAACCGTGGCGGGCCTTATAGCACGCGGTACAATTCTGCCACCAGTCTGACCAACTGCGTGGGAGTAGGCTCTGATGCACGTTCCTGACTTGCGCTGTTCAGGCTCTGAACACGCAAGTGCCAACCCTCGCATGGTATGTATAGATTACCATGGGATCACAATAGGCGACTACTCCAGCAGGATTCTACAGCAGCCGTAAGGGGGACCCAATAGCATTGATTTTTGCAAATTCAAACAAAAATACCGTCGAGGATGTTGATGGCGGGTTTGGCGAAAAGGAGAATCCTTTCACCAGACGAAGTGGCCTTAATAGGTCATCCCTAGGCGACGGGGAGGCTCGTGGTGGGTCTGAGAATGTGCCGGTTGATGTAAAAATGGACGGCCCTACTCTAACCCGGGTCATCAAGTCGTTGATGACCAGCTACGAGGAAGGCGGCGGCCAGAAAATGGAGGTGATCACGGACATTACGGACGTGATTATATCTTTTCTGGACAACCGTTGCAGATGTATTAGGGACTTCAAACAGGCCGTACTAACCCTCTGCTCGGTGGTGGTAGAGGCGAAGTCGGAGTGGAGGTCTCTACTAGAGGCCAGTAAGGAGGCAGAACGGAAGATTCGCCTTCTTACTGAGGAAAAGGAGTAGGCGATAAGCCAGGCGGCGAAGGTCAGTGAGGAGGCTGAATCAAAGATTCGTCGCCTCACTGATGAGAAGCGGTTGGCCGAGAGCCATACCGTAGAACTTCGAAAACGCATGGCCGTTAGCGGAGCAACTCCGAAGCTAGGTAAAGTCGTACAGGCCGACCTGAATGAAGCTAAATCGAAACCAGTTCCTCCACTAAGGAAGGAAACTGCATCACGCCGGGAGAGGGTCGTGCAAATTCCCGACCCTAAGGAACAGAAAAAGTAAGTGCCTCCACCTAGGAAGGCAACTGAAGTACGCCGGGACGATGAACAACCCTGGACTGTGGTTGTGAATCCCAAGAAGGCGAAGCGACGAGCGAAAGAAGCCGCAGGCAAGGAGGCAGGTGGAACGCAGCTTACATCTGCTAAGAAGGGTAGAGCCCGTGTTGCAAAGGGTGCGCCTTCCAATGGCAACGGTAAGCGGAAAGACAGAGGCGAAGCGATCATTGTCAAGTCTGACGATAAAAGCTATGCCGATGTCTTGAAGGCCATGAGGAGCGACGATAAGCTTACTGGCCTAGGAGGCGACGTCAACTGCATCCGTCGAACGCGGAAAGGCGAGATAATTCTCGTCCTAAAGCGGGATGCTGCTCAGAAGAATATAAAAAGTTGACAGAGGAGGTACTGGGTGATGGGGTTCAAGTGAGAGCCCTATGCCCAGTATCGGCCATTCAGTGCCGCGGCCTGGACGAAATAACCGAAGCTGCGGACCTGGTGGACGCGCTGGGAGATCAGTGCAACGTCCAACTCCAGGAATCCGAGAATCGGTTACGTCATAGCTTTGCTGGGATGCAGGTTGCCACATTCCAAGTGCCTCTGGCTGATGCCAAGAAGGTACTAGATAAGGCTAAGCTGAAGGTGGGCTGGCCGGTATGCTCGTTGATCATAATCCAGCTATAGGTGCTATAGGTGCCTCGGCTACGGTCATAAATCCTTTGACTGTCGGGGTACCGATCGTAGTAAGTTATGCCGCAGGTGTGAAGCTGAAGGCCACAAAGCTCGCACCTGTCAGGCCGCACCGAGGTGTCCGATCTGTCCCCCTGGTACAGACAACAGACACCTCACCGGTGCACAGGCCTGTCCGGCCTCTAGAAGAGTCCAGACATGCAAGTACCACAGCTAAACTTAAACCACTGCGAGGCAGCGCAAGCGCTGCTACTACAGTCGGTTGCTGAGTGTAAAGCTGATGTTGCCTTGCTGTCCGACCCATATCGCATCCCTGCTGGAAACGGCAGTTGGGTTGCAGACAAGTCCGGATCGGTGACAATCTGGACTTGCGGGCGGTTTCCCATCCAGGAGATAATATCATCTCCTAACGATGAGGATTTCGTTATAGCAAAGGTAAACGGAGTTTACTTTTGTAGTTGTTACTATCCTCCTAGATGGAGTATAGGGCAGTATACTAGCGTAGTGGACACTCTTGCGGTCAAACTAACTGGTCGTTTTATGGTTAGCTATACCCCCACTGGATCTAGAGCTACGAGAAAGGTCAAAGGTGCTGACCAAGGATGGCGCACCTCACAGTTCGATCGAGAACTGCTGATTGAATCATTACAGTGGGAAGATCGGACTTTGAACCTTAATGGTGACGAGTTGACCGATGTCTTGACACGAGCTTGCGACATGGCTATGCCAAGGAAATGTAAGCCATATGGGAACCGCAAACCAGCGTACTGGTGGACTGACGCGATAGCTGAACTTCGTAGATCTTGCCTTAAAGCCAAAAGAAGACTACGACGTGCAAGAAACGAGGTTGATTGACTTGATAGACGCCGGACGTTCCAGACAGCAAGCAGAGCTCTAAACTACGAAATAAAGTATAGTAAAAGAGCCTGCTTTGAAAGTCTGTGCAGTATGGCAAACAACACTCCATGGGGGATGCTTACAGGATAGTGATGGCTAAAACAAATAGCACACCTCCTGATAGATCTCCGGAGATGTTAGCTAGGATCGTTGAAGGACTGTTCCCGAAGCATGATTCACCAGACTGGCCTGATACACCGTATAGGTCGGTTGACGTGGTCCCGTTAGTGACTATCGAAGAGCTTATTGAGGTTTTTATCTCAATAAGGCGCCGGGTTCGGATGGTATTCCGAACCTGGCCCTTAAACACGCGATTCTTGCCGCTCCAGATATGTTCAGGAGCTTCCTCCAACGTTGTCTGAATGAAGGAAAATTCCCAGATCGTTGGAAACGACTGAAATTGGTGCTATTGCCCGAGCCTGGGAATTCCCCGGGAGAACCTTCGGCATACAGACCGATTTGCCTCCTCGATGGAGCTGGTAAGCTGCTTGAGAGGGTTATTCTGAACAGATTGTCGACCTGTACCGAGCGTACTGGTGGGCTATCGAACAACCAGTATGGCTTCCGTAGGTCGTTCCACCGTCGAAGCAATTCGATCGGTAACGGATACGGCCAAGATAGCGAGAGGTTTGAACAGGCGAGGTATTAGATACTGCGCATTGATTACACTTGATGTAAAAAATGCGTTTAACAATGCTAGCTGGGAAGCTATTGCTGATTCCCTGCACCGATTGAGAGTTCCGGATTACCTGTGCAGGATACTGAAAAGTTATTTTCAGAATAGGGTGCTGATATACGACACGAATGCTGGTCAAAAGTCGATAGTAGTGCCTGCGAGTGTTCTACAGGGATCGATCCTCGGACCGGTTCTGTGGAATATTATGTACGACGGAGTATTACGCTTAAGTCTCCCGGCCGGTGTGAAGATAGAAGGCTTCGCGGATAACGTAATGCTAGAGGTAACAGGAGACACTCTCGACGAAGTCGAACTGAAAGCTTCATACGCGATTGGCAGAGCGGAGAAATGGCTCAACTCGAGGCGGTTGTCCTTTGCACATCACAAGACGTATCCCCCAGAAGTAGTACTGGGAGGTAGTTCCTGGGGGAAACGATGGCGGAGCCCAAGGGAGTGTAGTCGGTTTTACCGGTACGGTCGAGTCCGACACTCCAGCACACTTCCGTGTGGTAGTTTGGCAACTACAATGCACGTGTGCTGGGTTAGTGTGTAAATGCATTCTCCCTTGTAAAAAAAAAAAAAAAAAGACGGGAGTCGTGGTGGTGCATAACCGCCATGGGTTGCAGCAAGCGAGGATAAGAGTAGGGACCTGCACAGTTAACTCCGTGAGGTCTCTTAGGCATCTGGGCGTGATGATCGACGATAAGCTCAATTTTACGAGCCACGTCGATTATGCATGTCAGCGGGCTTCATTGGCGATAAAATCTTTATCGCGAATGATGTCCAACAGATCGGCGGCGGTGCATAGAAGTGCGTAAGTTGATAGCGGGCTTAGCATTGTATATCATCCGCTATGGCGTACCGGCATGGGCCGTAGCACTAAAGGCCGAGTACAATGTAAAGAAACTGATCAGAGTACACCGGCTGATGTGCCTACGTGTCGCGAGCGCATATCGCACCATGTCATATGAGGCGGTGTGCGTTATAGCTGGGATGATGCCGATAGATATACTCCTAGAGGAAGATGTGGAGTGCTACAACGAAAGGGACTCGGTGCAAGTGCGACGTGTCAAGAGAGCAGCCTAGCTGCTCAAATGGCAAATAGCATGGGAGACCGTAGTCAAAGGGTGGTAGGTCATTTGGCATAAAGTCGTTTGGCATAACGCTGTTTGGCATAAGGCCGTTTGGCATAAATGTCGTTTGGCATAATGTCGTTTGGCATAACGGCCGTTTGGCATAATGACCGTTTGGCATAATGGTCATTTGGCATAATAGTTGTGTAATCATCAATTTCGAAACTTATGCATAATATGTTCAATTATTCATAATGATTGTCACTTTAACATTATAAAATAGATGTTCATAATTTATTTTTTCGAATTAGGCCCGATGCCCACGTAGCGTCTTTTCGACGCAGAGTGCACGCGGCGGTAAAACGACGCAGGTGGGCATCGAGAAAAGGCGGCAACGCAGCGTCGCCGCGCCGATACACACCTGCATTTTTTCAACGCCACGGGCACGCAGCGTTGAAAAAACGCTACGTGGGCATCGGCCCTTAAAGTTCAGATTCTATCAAATCACTGCTTGAAGGTACTTCAATTAGACATTTTATTATCTGCCTATTTCACTTAAAATCTTTTTACCTCTGGGTCAGCAGCAAGATCGTCGTTGACTAAAACAAACTACAATATACGGAAAGTCAAATAGCAAAATTGTAAGTGCAATAAAAAGCAAATGAAGTTATTTCTGCATGACATATATTCATCTCTTTAAAAGCATACTTTGTCGTTCATAAGTCTAAAAAGCATATGCTTCTTTTTTTCAAGTAATGCATTTTTTAGGCATAACACAAGGGAGAATATGTATGGTTCCTATTCTCAATGTATGAATTATTCAGTTCTAGGAAAGGGAAGATATAACTCCTTCTTTCAAAGAATGCATTTTATTGGCGAAGGCAAAGGGAGATTTTATTTATTTGTTCAATTAAGGCATTTGCTCGGCTTAAGGCAAAGAGGGATATGATCCCTTCTTTCAAAGGATGCATCTTCCCGACAGTTACATCCAAGAAGATATGGTTTCATTTTTCAAAGGATACATTTGCCCAGCAGATGGCGAAATACGATATGCTTCGTTCTTCCAAATCAGACATTTGCTCGGTTTAATATGGGAAAAGATATGATTGCTTCTTTCAGCGGATGGCAGAAGATCCAGAGAAGGCAAAAGATGATATGGTTCCTTCTTTCAATTCAAGCATTTGCTCGGTTAGGGGCAAGGGAAGATGAGATCCCTTTATTCAGAAAATGCATTCGCCCGGCATAAGTCCAGAGAGGAAATGGTGGCTCCACCCCTGTACCCCGAATGACATTACCCCGGATGGGACAGTACCCCGAGATTCATTACCCCGAAAGTCCATTAGCCCGTGTTGGAAGTTTCCAACAGATAGGGTAGTTTCCGAAATAATAACCCCGAAATGAAACGACCGGCGCGTAGAGTTTACGTTTGGAGGGATTATTATTTTCCTGAAAGGTCATACAAATAGGTTGTATGTCAATAACCGATTGATAGTTGCATGTACACTTCAATAATTCAATTTCATCTATGCTCTGTGAATTGCCAATACATGAAAATGTTTAGACTTACGTTTAGTCCCGTTTTAGCGTATTTGTCCAGTCTGTCGCAATATAGTCTAGAATTGAATCTCGCGTAACTCGTCCAGCTCAACTATTCGTACTACTATTCCGTACTATAACATATTAGGGCATATTGGTATTGCATATAATTCCTTAGATTTAGTAAGAATTACCTGTTTACGTCGTAGGTTCAGTACGTGAATTAGGTTAAGAATAGTGTACTGTTAACTCACTGGTGCTCCTAGCTAATATAATTTACTTAAGACAGATTCAATATAATATAAGTAATAAGTTTTTACCTTTTATATAATTTAAGCCCTCGAATTCACGATGTATATAATAAAAGGATTGCTATCGCAGAAATTCACTTGTGCGGTTAAACGTGCATGTATAGTTCATAATCTAGCGTTTGCCTTCTTCTCAATCTTTCTTATCTCCTTACTGACTAAACAAACTCACCGATGTCCTCGAGTAGGCTGTCATCGCATTACATTCTAACTCGTTCCGATACCTACCGATGACTCTGGTGAGGGGTACTTGCGTCGGTTTGTTGTAGATACCGCAATGATAGAGGCGCGCTGGCGTGAGTTCACCAACACTCCCCCCAGGTACGATGGCCTCCTGGCCAGCTTACTCCTTTTCGCGCCGTACGTCTAAGATGGCTAACTTGGCTACAGGACGCTCGTAGATTCCAGTTGATGTTCTTACGGTAGCTGAACGGGGTTGACCATCACGTCCTGGATGTGTGCAGATAACCCTGCCTTTTGGCCAACAGTTTCCAGGTAATTTGAAGTCCACGATCACCACTACATCATCTTCCTCTATTGGTTTCGTATCGATAAACCACTTTGTGCGGCGGGTTATTTCCGGCAGATAATCTCGGATCCACAGTTTCCAGAACTGGTTAGCTTGAACCTGAGACAGCCGCCAACACTGTCGAACTGCTGTGCCACTGTCGTCGAGGATGCTCAATGGTTTTGAACCATTGGAGGACCCAAGCAAGAAATGGTTGGGGGTTAAGGCAGGAGCTGAGTGGTCGTCTATAGGAACATGCGTTAGCGGGCGGGAGTTGACAGTATTCTCCACCTCAGTCAACAGGTTTCGTAAAACTTCATCTGATAACTTTCTCCCCGGTAAGACCTCCATCAAATTCTTTTTTACGCAGCCGATTAGTCGATCCCAGCTGCCGCCCATGTGAGGTGAAGCTGGGGGTATGAAATTCCAGCTGGTTTCTGCGTCGATAAACTCCTTCATCAGTTCATTCTGGTTCACCAAATGCTCCGCTTCCTTGATCTCTCTGTTCGCTCCGATAAAATTTGTACCTCGGTCGCTATAAAAGGCCCTCGGCTTTCCTCTCCGCGAAATAAAGTTTCGCAGAGCCATTACGCACGAACCGGTGGTGAGGGAGTGGACAACTTCAATGTGTATCGCGCGTACAGTGAGGCAAGTGGCTAACATTCCCCAGCGTTTCTCAGATCGGCGGCCGACAACTATTTCGTATGGCCCGAAAAAATCAACACCGGTATGGGTAAAGGGGCGTGTGAAGGCGTCCAGTCGGGCAGTGGGTAAGTCGGCCATCATTGGAACGTGAGGAGTGGCACGAATGTTTTTGCAGCGTTGACAGTCGTTCCGTATTTTGTTGTAAACCATACGAAGTTTCGGAACACTGTACTTCTGGCGGATCTCATTGATAATGATCTCATTGTTTTGGTGGTGGTATTTTCGGTGGAAGTGCGCGATAATTAACTTAGTGGTAGGGTGGTCACGGGGAAGAATTATAGGGTGCTTTGCATCTTCGGTTACGTAGTCACAATTGGCGATACGGCCACGCATTCGGAGAACACCGTTTTGGTCCAACCATGGTGTTTTTTGGTGCAATGAGCTTGTTGTAGGTATAGATGTCCTAGACAACTCTTGTTTCTGCAACGATCTTTGGAGAAGAGCTATCTCATCCGGATAGCCCTCGAGTTGAGCCTGGCGCAGTAAGTATGATTCGGAGGAACCTATCTCGCGGCTGGAGAGAGGTCCGCTTATGATAGGTTGTTTTAAGCTCTTCAACTTACAGTTACTGGGAAATCTTTGTACGAAAGCTACAACTCTGATCAACCGATTCCAACAGGAGAATTCATTTACTCGTACTACAGGATCAGGTGCGGTGAAATGCGACATTACACTTGGACGAAGCTCCAAGTCAGCAGTGTTTGGATCTTTCAACCAGAGCGGCCAAGAATTCTCTGTTAGATAGAGGAATTTTGGTCCATTGAACCACCGTGCTTGAGGCTTCAAATCCAGCAGACCTTTCCATTTCGTACCTTCATCAGCCACATTGAAGTTGGTGGGAACATATCTCCATTCGTTCATCTCAGTTGTGTCGAGAATCTCGCTAACGCGGAACGCCACAAATTGCGAATATCGTCTGTGATCAGATTTGATCCAGTGTAATACGTCTTGCGAGTCCGTCCAGTACACTCGACGAGAAATCTGAATTGAGATTGCGGCAGAAATGGTCCGAGATAGTCGAGATCCAATCAACGCTGCTTGAAGTTCCAATCTAGGAATTGAAAGGAACTTTAGTGGTGCCACTCTGGTTTTCGCAGCAACTAAACTACATTGCACAATATTGTCTTCACTGAAACGCAAGTAGCAAGCAGCAGCCATTCCGCACTCACTAGCGTCCACAAACGTGTGCAGCTGGACGTCTTGAATGTTCGCTGTGCGGCAACTATGATAGCACCGAGGAATGCTTATTTGTTCAACTTGAGGAAGAACCTGCAACCAAGTCTGCCATTTTTCGAACAAAACATCGTCAATTGTATCATCCCAGCCAATCCCAGTGCGCCAAACGTCTTGAAGAAGAGTTTTGAGGTACATGAGGAACATAGAAATTAACCCAAGCGGATCGAACATGGACATGAGGATTCGCAGCATTTCTCTTTCGTTGGATGTTGCAGGCCTTCTAGCAGTGCTCGACCGTAGCGGGTCCACCCTACCTTATAGGTGAAGGTATCTGAATCGGTGCACCACCACATTCCCAGTACTTTCTCAGTGGATATCTCTGGAGAAAGATCCAGATTTTTCTCCTTCGTTGGAACTTCTTGTAATGCTTGTACGACTTTCTTTGAATTGCTGATCCAATTGCGGATCTCGAATCCGCCTTGCTTGTGCACTAGTTTAACTTGTTCAGCTAGTTGAATAGCTTCTTCTTCTGTTGCAACGCTGACGAGCATATCATCCACGTAGTGGCGTTTCTGTATTACTTCGGCGGCTGTTGGATAATCTCTACTGAAGCGTTCAGCGTTTAAATTCTTTACAAACTGAGCGCTGCTTGGAGAGCAGCAGGCACCAAACGTCATTACTTGGAGCAAGTATACGGACAGATTTCCATCTTGATCATACCACAGAAAGCGTTGGCATTGCTGATCCTCCGGGCACATGAGTATTTGCAGAAACATCTCGCGCACATCGCCGGTTAGAGCTACCCTGCATTCGCGGAACTGCACCAGTATGTCGAATAGTACGCAGAGCTGATCGGGACCTTTAAGCAAAGCTGAGTTTAACGAAACTCCGTGAGAAGTAGCTGCAGCATCCCACACCATGCGTATTTTCCCGGGCTTGTTAACATTTGTGACAGGAAATATTGGTAGATACCACACCTTTGGGAAGGGTTGATTCAGTTCTTCCTTGCTCATTCTTCTGGCATATCCCTTCGAGACCAAATCGGCGATTTTTTGGTTGAGTGAATCTGCTAGTTCTGGATCTTTTTCCATTCTTCTTTTGAGACACTGCAATCGACGAAAAGCCATTCCGTAACTATCTGGTAAGCGGTAATTGTCATGGCGCCATAGGAGGCAAGTCTCGTAGCGGCCTTCCTTGAGTACGGTTCGGGATTCAAGCAGAAATTGTGATCGCTCATCTTCAGTGGATAACAGGGTTTTTTTTGCTGTGCTATTCCCAAGCTATCTACGGCAAAGTACTCCTTCATAGCCTTCTGTAGATCCTCGTCCTTCGTTGAATCGCAAGCACATACATGAAAAACTGAGTGCTCGTTGTTCTCAGCGTTCACTTGATTTACTCCTCCGCAGACGGTCCATCCCAATCTTGTCTTGACGGCAATAGGTTGATGCTGAGCTCCTTCACGACTTTTCTGCACTAAGGTGAGATGTTGATCCTTCATTCCTATTAGAATCCTTGGTCGAACGTATTGATAGGAATTGATCGGCAGACCCTTGAAGTGCGGATAAAGATCACATAATTCTTGAAAATCGAGTGTCTGTTGTGGAAGAAGCAGTTCTGCTACAGTTCGCACACCGTGCATGGTGTATTTCACAGCGCTGTTGTGCTTTGCAGACACCTGAAGTTTGACGCTTCTTGACCCTTCTTCTCGACGCTTGGTTCCTCCTGTCCAATGAAGACATAACGGCATAGTCTCTCCTTCCAACTGCAACTCATCTGCTAATGAGCTATCCAACAGTGTAAGCTCCGACCCGTCATCTAGGAAAGCGAAAGTATGGATCGAACGATGTTTCCCATGCAACACTATTGGTAAATAGCGAAATAACACCTCACTGGAAGAAACTTGGTGGGTGTGGCATTCGTGGTCAGCTGAATTCGGAGCCGTTGTTGAAGCTGCATCTTGCCGCTGTAGCGACGAAGGTTTGAAGGTGTCGCTAGCAGTGCTATCTATCGGCGTTGACACTGCCTTCTGTTCGTTGTGCAACAGTTCGTGATGCTTCAGCTCACAGCCGTTTTTCCCGCATAGTTTCGCTTGACATAATCCCCTATGTTGACGAAGACATCGGCGGCACAAAGCTTCAGATCTCGCACGGTTGCCCAGCGAGAATCGCGCGAAAATTCCAGGAAACGCCTGCATTTTGCAATCGACTTGCAGCTTCCTTTGCATACTTGGCAGCTTTTTATTACATCTTTCGCGTTTGTTGACGACGCTGTTGAACGATTAACTGAATAAGTTTCTTCAGAGTGGGCATTGATGAATGAGCTTCCCTTTTTTACCGCATGTATTTCGCTACGTGCTGGTTTGGATTCAGCAACAATGTTCGGAATGGTGATGGCGCTGGCTGCCTCCGCTAGAGAGTACAGCCAGTTACTGAAGGATGGGAGATTGACCACCGGAAGGGATCGCCTGTATTGCGCCCAGCTCAACTTCATGGATGGCGGAAGCTTGTGGACGAGTTGGTGTAGGAATGTTATGTTGTAAAAGTATTCCTCTAATCCACATGCGTCTACTGTTGCGCAGAAGTTTTCAACACTAACGGCGAAGTCCACGAGTGTCTCTAGTTTGTCCTCCCTCAGCGCAGGAAAAGCATTTATTTTCGACATCATAGAATGCACAATTACCTCTGGTTGCCCGAACAACATTTTAAGTGTAGACATAACTCCATTGACGTTTGACGGGTGTAGTAATCTGCTTCTTACAGCTTCATACGCTCGACCCTTTAGACTTCGTTGCAAACGAACGTTGTTCTCCTCGTTTGTGAATCCACACATAGCTGTTGTGCTGTTGAACGTGGAGATAAACAGAGGCCATTCCTCCGGGTTTCCGGAGAATATTGGTAACTCCTTTGTGATGGCTTGTCGTGCGGCAAGCTGTTTTCGAGTTATCATGCATGGATCATCTTCTTCCTCTTGTTCGTTGACACCACTACACTGCCGTTCTACGCATAATTGTCCCATGTTACGTTTGCTGAAAAAATCCAAACTCGAGTCAATTTGTCCCACTAATTTCAGAATCGAATGGATCTTGAAATTGAACAAATATTTTTGGGGTGTTATGAGCGTAGGCAATACTATTTCAGGACATAAAACGAATCGCTACTTATTTAAACGGTTTTCAGTCTCAATTATCATCAAACAACAACTTATTTTTTTCAGTGGGACAAATTGACTCGAGTTTGAGATTTTTCATCAAAGGTAACATGGGACAACTATGCGTAGAACGGCAGTACAGCGCACAGTAGACGAAAAGGGTTGATTCTGTTGGTGACCCTGTTGTCGGCTGGAGTTGACTGCGAACCGCTGGTAAGCCGGAACTGACATATTCTGCGAAACACGATGCCTCGGATCTCGCCCTGACACATGGGGAATTAAGTTACTTCGTGGTGAATGCAACGATGGAGCGAACCCAAATGCACCTGCCTGATCATCGGAATGAGAGAATGGTGCCGCCGGAACTTGACGTAGAGGTTCTGATGTTGCAGACGGTTGTAGCTGACATGCATTCAGAGCATGATTAATTGATCCGATGGCAGACTGTCTGCTGGCGTTTGGTAAATTCACATGATATGATAACATTGATTCCGGTGCTAAAAATGGATCTGGAGGGTTTGGCTCTAGTAGCGATGAACGATTGCTTCCATTCCTCACAATAGCTGGGTTCTCGAGATAGATTTTTGATGAGCGCCTGTTAGGATTGGCTCGTTCGTCAGGTTCGACGAGCTTTGAACGATGTACACTTGCAGCTGCTACCCACTTCTCCGTTCTGCTCGTGGAATCTTCTTTGCACGATCCGTTTTCACTAATTGCTTGTTCCAGCAACTGGTATTTCTGTTCCAGGAACTCTTTTTCCTTCTTCGCGTCTTCTGCGGCAATTGCCCGTTGCTGTTCGGATTCACGGCGCTCGATGTTCCTCAATTCTTCCAGCTTCTTCAATTGTAGCTTGGCAAGAGCCTGAGATGAACGAGTAGACGCAATAGACGGAACTTTTGAAACACTTATGGACGGTTGTCTGCTTTTGCTCACAACCCATTGACGCGAAGTTATGAACTCTTCACTCTGCTGGTTCAATTCTTGCACTGCTAAAGAATGTGGTGTTGTACTCATCTTCTCCAACTGAATCTGCTGATGTTCTGCCGGTTCTTGCAACGGCTTTGGTTTGAGGGACTGCTTTTCACCGCCACCACGAGAATCGTTTGCAGTTGGACTAGTTTCCTGAACGCCTTTTGCTGTTTCGCATTTGGAACAACTCCAAGAAAAATCCTTAATCTGCTGCGTAACTCCCACGCATTGAAAATGGTTCCACATCAAACAAACGTCACACCGTACCATCTCGTCCGAATCCTCTTCACTGCACCATTGGCAAATATGCCCGGAATGAGATTTTTCAGGACCACCCGTGACCACCACTTGCACACCACTATTTGCACTTTTCTTCCCACCAGCCACATTGACCGTCTTTTCCGACCGCTTCGACCGTAGATTGCGACTCGACATGACTACGTTTTCCGTATTTAAACGAAAATAATAATTTGTTGGAAGTTTCCAACAGATAGGGTAGTTTCCGAAATAATAACCCCGAAATGAAACGACCGGCGCGTAGAGTTTACGTTTGGAGGGATTATTATTTTCCTGAAAGGTCATACAAATAGGTTGTATGTCAATAACCGATTGATAGTTGCATGTACACTTCAATAATTCAATTTCATCTATGCTCTGTGAATTGCCAATACATGAAAATGTTTAGACTTACGTTTAGTCCCGTTTTAGCGTATTTGTCCAGTCTGTCGCAATATAGTCTAGAATTGAATCTCGCGTAACTCGTCCAGCTCAACTATTCGTACTACTATTCCGTACTATAACATATTAGGGCATATTGGTATTGCATATTATTCCTTAGATTTAGTAAGAATTACCTGTTTACGTCGTAGGTTCAGTACGTGAATTAGGTTAAGAATAGTGTACTGTTAACTCACTGGTGCTCCTAGCTAATATAATTTACTTAAGACAGATTCAATATAATATAAGTAATAAGTTTTTACCTTTTATATAATTTAAGCCCTCGAATTCACGATGTATATAATAAAAGGATTGCTATCGCAGAAATTCACTTGTGCGGTTAAACGTGCATGTATAGTTCATAATCTAGCGTTTGCCTTCTTCTCAATCTTTCTTATCTCCTTACTGACTAAACAAACTCACCGATGTCCTCGAGTAGGCTGTCATCGCATTACATTCTAACTCGTTCCGATACCTACCGATTACTCTGGTGAGGGGTACTTGCGTCGGTTTGTTGTAGATACCGCAATGATAGAGGCGCGCTGGCGTGAGTTCGCCAACAGCCCGAAAACATTTCGAATCTGTAGTTTTCTACTATTACTATTTTCAACACCCACAGATACCGATGAATCGTAAAATGACAATCTTTGAACATAATTTGTTTAGAATAAAAGTATACACACTCAGTTTTTATTTCTGCAGCTCGGCAAAATCCGCACAGCCGTGTGCCCAGCAAATAAAAAACTGATATCCCGTCAAAAATTAGGTTTGTTAGCTGGGTTTCGGCAAAATATTTGCTGATTTTCAGGAACTTTGACAGAAATCTCGGCAAAAAACATGTTTGCTGGAGCACGGCTGTGCGAATCTCGGTAAAGGTTTAACATTTTGCCGAGATACCGGTAAAAAAATTAAGTGTGTAAACTACGTAGAGTTACTTAGAAAACGCAATAAAACTTATGTTTAGTAAACATTTTCGACTTAAATTATCATTCTACGCCATTATTATCTGGAAAAGTTCTATTTTACGGAATGGTGTAAGTGAGGAGATAACACCTTCTTTCTATTCACATAGGTGTACAGTGGAAATAATACCTTCTTTAAATGGACGGTAACGGTTTATGGCAAACACAGGAGGTAATGCCTTCTTAAAATGAACGCATTTGCCCAGTATAAGGCAAACATAGGAGATAATGCCTTCTTTATATGAATGCATTTGTTCAATATAAGGCAGACTGAGGATGTAATGCTTTTTTCCAAATGAACGCATTTGCCCGGTTTAAGGCGAACGGAGATGATAATGCCTTCTTTTAATGAACGCATTTGTCCATAATAAGGCAAACAGAGGATAATGGTTTATGGCGAACACAGGTGGTATTGCCTTCTGTAGATGAACGCATTTGCCCGATATGAAGCGAACAGAGTTGATAATGCCTTCTTTTAATGAACGCATTTGCCAGGTATATGGCGAACATAGAAGATAACGCCTTCTTTAAATAAATGCGTTGGCCCGGTATAAGGCGAACATAGATCATTCCTGCCATGCCATGAGAGAAACAAGCATATTCGAAGAACAGAAGAGATTTTCTCATTCTAGGGTTTTGTCGTCATGCCCTTCTTGTCACAGTAAGGTTTATCCCCTGCAAATTTCAGAAGCGACTTTTTCTACCCCTTTACTCTGTTTAAATACATGTTCGCGAGCCGTCTCAAGCCCAATCGACGAGGGCTGAAATTTTCACGAAATTCTCAACTCAGCTTAAACAATCTTCAAAGGTAGCACATGATATGTAATGGGAGTTTTCGGACCAAGAACTAATCGTTCTATAATACTGTTTTCAAACAGATTGAGTTTGATGAAACGAATCGCGAGTCCAATACGGTGAACCTTATAAAAGGATCGAAAAATAAGTAAGGATCCACGATAAAAAATCTCGTAAAAATTGTGTAATTTACTCATCTGGAGTCGCCCTGCTATTGAATAAGTCGTAAAATGAATAATAATAATTCACATGAATTATAAACAAATTTCTATTGATTACTTTTTTTTTCATTGAAATAAACTATAAACTTGAAATCAGGACTACTGGGGGTACTCGTTTGCTCATAAAAGGGAGAAACAGGTTTTACTTTCCCTTACATGAAAGACAAAACAAGTCAATTTAACAAGGTTAAAATACTTCAATCTTCCATTTACAATCCGGAAGATTGAAATATTTTAACCTTGTAACATTTTCCCCTAAGACGCTCAATATTAATTATTTTAAGTCAATTTAATTTGACCGGAAGCTACTTTATTCTTAACTTGTCACGCCGTACAATTCCGTTCCCAATTATCATGTATTGCCCATATGAAGGAAACCACGTAACTGAATGGATCAACAAATCTTACTTATCAATTACACAGCTCAAATAACAATTATGCCAAATGACCTTATGCCAAACGACTTTATGCCAAACGACATTATGCCAAACGGCATTATGCCAAATGACTTTATGCCAAACGGGGTACAATCAGTCAAAGGTCGTTGGACCCACAGACTGATTCCCGATGTGTCCAACTGGGTCGATAGAAAACATGGTCAGGTCAACTTCCACCTAGCACAGGTGTTGTCTGAACATGGTTGCTTTCAAAAATTCCTGCACAGGTTTGGCTTCGCAGATTCTGCGGAGTGTCCAGAATGTGTAGGTGAGGTAGTGTCGGCCGAGCATGTGATGTTCGCATGCTCGCGATTCGAGGTAGAACGCAATGCCATGCTGCTTGTTAGTGGTATGGATACAACCCCGGACAACTTCGTCGAGAGGGTGTGCCGGGAGGAAGTTATATGGAATGCGGTGAACACAGCATCTCAACAGATTATGTCGAAACGGCAGCTGTGGTGGCGTCTTGAACAAAACCAACGAATGCAGTAAGGGCACCTGTGATGCAGTGAACACTTCGCTCACCCCGACAACCAACATGTCGCGGTTGGGCTGCCGTGACCTCCGTATGTAGATATAGAGGATACGATACGGACCGCTAGGTTACTATCATAGCTTGCGTTAGCATAGGCGTGAGCGTTCTCAATAGTCCCCCTCTGATGTATTGCTTAATTGCGGGCCGGGGGTACGGACTGGCGAAAAGGTTTTGATTTTAGGGGGTCGGGTAAGAGTTACATGACATACCCGTCCCCACACTACCTGAGTTAACCTCCTCAGGTGTCTGGCTGCAGATTTCCGTTTACCCTTGCACAAAAAAAGGATCATACCAAGCAAAGCTCTAAATTATGATATTCTCCCATAGTTAAGAAAAAATTGAGATGAGACTCAGCGGATCGAAGTGATTCATAACAACCTGTAAAACTTCCCGTTTGGAAGAAACAAAAGTTTCGCCCAACAATTGTTGGGCGCTTCCTCGAATCGCGAGCAGCTGAAGTTAATAAGTTAAGTCAACAATGGTGCGAATTCACAACATTCTTCTTTCCCAGATTCTAATAATTTATCGACTTCGAGTCGAGTCAAGCACGAGACACTGAAGACGGCCTTTCTGTTGAGGTCAAAATACGTATCTGTCAAGGTACAATCAAGTGGTGGAATTAAATGGGAAGGTACAAACTCGTCTTATGACAAGTGAAGATATTCCACTAAAAAGCTCAAAATAAGTTTCTTAACAAAATGACTTTTCTGGTCAAATGACTCTTTCGGCCAAAATGACCCTTTTGGCCAAATGACTTTCGGCCTTATGGTCTGTTTGGCCTTTTGTTGCTGAAATAATTCGATGAATGTTGGAAGGTGCAAAATTTGATGGAGCTCTACAGCTACCATGGGAAGGGAAGGGTTAAGGACAAGCATCTCGGAATCCAAGACAAAATTCACTCGCGTTTTCAAGGGCACACTACTCAATATGAAAGCATCGCTCAGCAAAGCTGAAATAATGAAAACAAAAGTTGTCCGCTGCCTCCGCATTGAGTGGTGTACCCTTAAAAACGTGAATGAATTTAGTTTTGGATACCAAGATGCTTGTCCTTAAGAAACGATAAGTCTTCTATATAAAAGAAAGTTTTATGGTTTCGCTTCTATCATGCCAAAGTTTTATATTTTAGGTCAAATGTGCAGATAGACGTATACCTTTTGGACCAATTGTATGTTCATTCAGCACGGGCAGCAGGGACTATGTCCAAGGGCTTGACGATCCCTCCCCAGGCCATCTGCGAGTTGTGGGGCTTGCCTAGGATGTGGTGGGGTTTGACAGTGGGCCCTGTTAAACCTCTATAAAAAGCTGCATGTATCCGCAAGTAGGCCCTACCAAAGCGACCGTGTGCCGCTCAAAGCGCACAAGCCCAAGTCCTGGTGTTAGGTGGGACGCTAAACAGCCCTGACACGACGGCCCTCCGACGAGACAGGAGGTTTGCGCAGGCCAAATAAGCCGCCTAGAAAACCAATCATTACGAACAATATAAGAGATAATGCGACTCGATATAATCGGCAAAGACCTAGGCGACGAATACAGGATCACGATTGGAAGCTTGGAACATGGAATTGCAAGTCGCTAGGTTTCGCAGGTTGCGACAGGATGATCTACGATGAATTACATCCCCGCAACTTCGACGTCGTGGCGCTGCAGGAGATTTGCTGGACAGGACAGAAAGTGTGGAAAAGCGGGCATCGAGCGGCTACCTTCTACCAAAGCTGTGGCACCACCAACGAGCTGGGAACCGGCTTCATAGTGCTGGGTAAGATGCGCCAACGCGTGATTGGGTGGCAGCCAATCAACGCAAGGATGTGCAAGCTGAGGATTAAAGGCCGTTTCTTCAACTATAGCATCATCAACGTGCACTGCCCACACGAAGGGAGACCCGACGACGAGAAAGAAGCGTTCTACGCACAGCTGGAGCAGACATACGATGGATGCCCACTGCGGGACGTTAAAATCGTCATCAGTGACATGAACGCACAGGTAGGAAGGGACGAAATGTATAGACCGGTCATCGGACCGGATAGTCTGCACACCGTATCGGATGACAACGGCCAACGATGCATAAACTTCGCAGCCTCCCGCGGAATGGTAGTCCGAAGCACCTTCTTTCCCCGCAAAAATATCCACAAGGCCACATGGAGATCACCTTACCAAGAACCGGAAAACCAAATCGACCACGTTCTAATCGACGGTAAATTCTTCTCCGACATCACGAACGTCCGCACTTACCGCAGTGCGAATATTGAATCCGACCACTACCTCGTTGCAGTATGCCTGCGCTCAAAATTCTCGACGGTGTACAACACGCGTCGAAGTCGGACGCCGCGGCTTAACATTGGGCGGCTACAAGACGGTAGACTAGCCCAAGAATACGCGCAGCAGCTGGAAGTGGCACTTCCAACGGAAGAGCAGCTAGGCGCAGCATCTCTTGAAGATGGCTGGAGAGATATTCGATCCGCCATTGGTAGCACCGCAACCGCTGCACTTGGCACGGTGCCCCCGGATCAGAGAAACGACTGGTATGACGGCGAATGTGAGCAGTTAGTGGAAGAGAAGAATGCAGCATGGGCGAGATTGCTGCAACACCGCACGAGGGCGAACGAGGCACGATATAAACAGGCGCGGAACAGACAAAACTCGATTTTCCGGAGGAAAAAGCGCCAGCAGGAAGATCGAGACCGTGAAGAAACGGAGCAACTGTACCGCGCTAATAACACACGAAAGTTCTATGAGAAGTTAAACCGTTCACGTAAGGGCCACGTGCCACAGCCCGATATGTGTAAGGACATAAACGGAAACCTTCTTACGAACGAGCGTGAGGTGATCCAAAGGTGGCGGCAGCACTACGAAGAACACCTGAATGGCGATGTGGCAGACAAAGATGGCAGTATGGTGATGGACCTGGGAGAACGCGCGCAGGACATAATTCTACCGGCTCCGGATCTCCAGGAAATCCAGGAGGAGATTGGCCGGCTCAAGAACAACAAAGCCCCTGGGGTTGACCAACTACCAGGAGAGCTATTTAAACACGGTGGTGAGGCACTGGCTAGAGCGCTGCACTGGGTCATTACCAAGATTTAAGAGGAGGAAGTTTTGCCGCAGGAGTGGATGGAAGGTGTCGTGTGTCCCATCTACAAAAAGGGCGATAAGCTGGATTGTAGCAACTACCGCGCAATCACATTGCTGAACGCCGCCTACAAGGTACTCTCCCAAATGTTATGCCGTCGACTAGTACCAACTGCAAGGGAGTTCGTGGGGCAGTACCAGGCGGGTTTTATGGGCGAACGCTCCACCACGGACCAGGTGTTTGCCATTCGCCAAGTACTGCAGAAATGCCGCGAATACAACGTGCCCACACATCATCTATTCATCGACTTCAAAGCCGCATATGATACAATCGATTGGGACCAGCTATGGCAGCTAATGCACGAACACGGTTTTCCGGATAAACTGACACGGTTGATCAAAGCGACGATGGATCGGGTGATGTGCGTAGTTCGAGTTTCAGGGACATTCTCGAGTCCCTTCGAAACCCGCAGAGGGTTACGGCAAGGTGATGGTCTTTCGTGTTTGCTATTCAACATCGCTTTGGAAGGGGTAATACGAAGAGCAGGGATTAACACGAGTGGTACAATTTTCAATAAGTCCGTCCAGCTATTTGGTTTCGCCGACGACATAGATATTATGGCACGTAACTTTGAGAAGATGGAGGAAGCCTACATCAGACTGAAGAGGGAAGCTAAGCGGATCGGACTAGTCATCAATACGTCGAAGACGAAGTACATGATAGGAAGAGGTTCAAGAGAAGACAATGTGAGCCACCCACCGCGAGTTTGCATCGGTGGTGACGAAATCGAGGTGGTAGAAGAATTTGTGTACTTGGGCTCACTGGTGACTGCCGAAAATGACACCAGCAGAGAAATTCGGAGACGCATAGTGGCTGGAAATCGTACGTACTTTGGACTCCGCAAGACGCTCCGATCGAATAGAGTTCGCCGCCGTACCAAACTGACAATCTACAAAACGCTCATTAGACCGGTAGTCCTCTACGGACACGAGACCTGGACGATGCTCGTGGAGGACCAACGCGCACTTGGAGTTTTCGAAAGGAAAGTGCTGCGTACCATCTATGGTGGGGTGCAGATGGCGGACGGTACGTGGAGGAGGCGAATGAACCACGAATTGCATCAGCTGTTGGGAGAACCATCCATCGTTCACACCGCGAAAATCGGACGACTGCGATGGGCCGGGCACGTAGCCAGAATGTCGGACAGTAACCCGGTGAAAATGGTTCTCGACAACGATCCGACGGGCACAAGAAGGCGAGGTGCGCAGCGGGCAAGGTGGATCGATCAGGTGGAAGATGACTTGCGGACCCTCCGTAGACTGCGTGGTTGGCGACGTGTAGCCATGGACCGAGCCGAATGGAGAAGACTCTTATATACCGCACAGGCCACTTCGGCCTTAGTCTGAATAAATAATAAATAATGTTCATTCAGCAATAGTGCAAACCATCAAATGTGGATGTTATAAAAAAAACATGATATTCTATTTTTGATTTATTCGCGGTCGATGGCTTCCAGCAGGATAAAAATTACACTGCTCAGCGCAGAAAGTTTACTAAACTGATTTTACGACTGTCATTCGCTAATTGGCTTAAAATCGTTCCCCACACTCAGCGAACGACTACACTGCCTTTTGGGATGTTGAAAATTATCTTGTCATGGCTTTCGCGACGCCTTCCCTTCAAGATTGATAACTGAATATTCCCTTTGTCAATCCCAAAATAGATAACGAAATACGGGTTGAGCCTAGCGATACGCCACGTTAAGCAATCCAATTTTATCTATCGTTGAAAATCTCATCGAAACCAGAAAATATACGCTTAAATGATTTTGCTGAAAATAAACATTATCCCTCTCGACGAGGCAGTAGTGGGAAGGTAAAGTATACAAGCAGTGCCACTCTCTGGCGTTTAGCAGAGGGAAACCTGGCCAGAACGTTCATCGCTGGTGCCGAAGAAAAGCAACCGCCACCAAACACGGAGACTCCCACATCCGATTATGGGGCGGAAAATGATTACAGACAAGATAAATTTATCTTCCTATAGGTCGTACCGACACGACCGACGCGACGACGTGCCATACCGATGCGTCGTAACTGTGCGGTTGTTGAGAAGGCAGGTTGGTTGGTTGGTAGTTCAAACAGATGTCGCCTGCCGCCGCCTCATCGAAGTGAAATGACGGAACCGGGTTCGAATGCTTCTTCTCGGAAAGGCACACTCTGATGAACTTGGGTTTCCTGATTATGAAAACGGGACTCGCAATCTGGGCGGGGAAGTAAATTGGGAAAATTTTATTGAAAAAGCTGACATTTGATGGGCTGCTGCTGTTTGGAGTGTGCTGCAGCCCCGATGTTTATCCGCTTGACTGCAGAGTAAAGACGAATTCATAATGCGGTTTGTGGAACGATTCGAGACCCGGGTGTTTTATTATGTTTTCTTTGCAGAAATAAGAATCAATTAGTGCGTGTTGGGTTGTGATTGGATTTGCGAGGCGGTTCATAAGTCGAGAAAAAAAATTGTTAACGGAATTTTATTTTGCCTTATTGAACCTAATGGTCCCATACTTTTTCTTGGGCCGCTTATTGGCAATCTTTTACATACCGGCCGTTCGTATATTTACTCTGATTGCGTACAGCTAGCGAGTACAGGGCTTACGCTGGAGTCGATGTCCTCTTTTGAGTTCTCTGCTAAACATGAATGTGTTGCATGCTCTGGCATACCTACTACACGTCCATACCACTGTAATCTACCGTATTTTATCATCCTGATCTAGTTTTTACCGTTCTTGATTCTTATTGTACTCTCTGTGCTCAACAGCTCGAAGTAATCGTTCCTCTCAACAATCATTCCTGCTCAGCCGGTCACCAGTTTTCCGGAGCTATTGTTCATCATGACTTGCTCTTGAGGCATTCCAACATTTTGAAATTACGTACATAATAATAGTTCAAAATGGATTCCGTATTCTGAAAGCTCTAGAGCAATTTTTAGTTACAGTTCCCACGTTTTAGTTCATTGTAGACTTTGAATAACTTTTTAAACTACAGAGCTAATAACTCAGTCCTTAGCAACTTTATATAATATCAAAACGAGAAGCGAGCAGCCGTAGTTCGCTTTTGCTATCTTATCTCCATATAATCATTTAAAATATACACGGAGAAATCGACGTACTATGAGAAAGGGAAAGATGTTGACTGAGTGACAAATTTTCATTAGAAATGATAAGTCGGTTTGTCTGTGTTACATTTATCTACAATTTTATCGCAGCAACTCAATTAAGTTCGTTCACTTTTCAATTCTTTTTCACCGAATAAGAATTTGGAGCGTCTAACATGATTAAACCGTTATCTTTTTCCACCCAGTCAGCCGTAATAAAACTGAATTCGATTTACGACCCATTCCAAAATCTGATCCATCATGGCATTATCCTCCGGGAATAGCATTGAACCCGCAAGCTGACATCAATTTCATACTCACCCACTTCAAGACTCGGGAAATGAGGTTAGCAGTGCTGAATCAGAACAAGGTGAGACGATAAAAAATATTTTGTTTCCGTCGTCCTTCATACGAATCGTCAGCCTTAGGATCTCATATATGTGTGAAAAGGAACCTCTTTTCTTTGAAATAGAAAGATCCACTGATGCTTGTGCTATTCAAGTATGATTAGCCGGCACCTTTCACGAAGTCGGAGAAAAAAAGCTTCCTTTCCGGTTCAATCTTCGTTGTCATATTTGTCCTTTAAAGCGAAGTAAGCAACAGTTCCATCACGTGCAATCAGACTTAGCATTAGCGAAATAACTTTCTAGGATGTCTATGACACGTCGGAACTCAATCGCTTTTTGAATAAATTTTAGAAAAAAAAATCATGATTTCGAACGGTTCGTCCTAAGCAAGATCTCTGGCTTATGATAATATTCACGTCTGCTCATCTATGGTTCCACTTCATAACCTGACGAAAGCGAACACGACAACGGCGTTGATGCTGACAATATGAGAATGAACTCTCAAAAACTCACTCAAGCTCGCACGGGAGATATAGGCAGGCGCCATCCCTCCCTGGAGGCAGCCGAGGATGAAATAGACATTTACTGAATAGGCTTTGACGTGAAGACAAGTTCAAGTTGACAGGTCAATGACGGAGCTGATAAAGATGATCTGAAATATTCTTTTCAATTTTGAGACTCTTGAGAAATTTTATTAATTCCAACCATGCTTGATAGATAAGAGTTTTATGTTGATGTTCGAGTTGTGTTCAACGACGCTTCTTGTATTTAAATTTGGCGATCAGCGAAGCCAAAGAACGTAATGACGAGCTGCAGCAATGATGCACTTTGCAAAATGAAATATTCGTGGATCTGTCATAAAAACAAAACACAATCTACATCGTGTATATTTTGTTCAACTCTGCTACGTACTTGCTGAGATGCAACACCAAAAAAATGCAATAACTTCGTTCCCTGCAGTTGCTATTGTCATGCTGATGCCAAAACTACAGCAAATCAGAGCGGGATCCATTTTGTTCCACGTCAGATTAAAATGTGCACACGTAGTAGTTGCCTTCTCAACAGGAATGGCTTTGCCAGATTGCATGAGACGGATGCTTTTTGGGTAGATTTCGGGTGGTTTCAATGCAGTGGAGCCAAAAGATTTGGAATATTTTTTTTCTTATAAGCATCAAGTTCAGTAAAAACCATTACATTTTCCAAGTCGCGTGCTTTAGAAATTTGTTAATTTTTCCAGAGATTTCTTGAAGAACTCCTCAATGTAGTTCAGATTTAGAATGGAAAAAAATATTTGGATACTTTTATATATAGATCTTTCATCAGTTCCTTCAAAGCATCCAACAGGAACTAGTTCAGAGATTGTTTCGGGAGGCAGCCAAATAAAATGTCCATGAAGAAATTGAAACTTTTCGTAAAAAATAGGAAATTGCCAATAAAGAAGCATTGAGCAATAAATAAATATAAAAATTTCACAAATAATGTAAAAGTTTCATAAACAATTAAGAATTTCCCACGAAACAAAAAAATGTACACTTTTAACAGCAAACATTAAAATTATAACAGAAGAATTTTCCATAACAAAATCAAAACGTAACACGGAAAAAAAATCCATAAATGAATCAATATTAGCAATTAGCGTTAGCGTTAGCGTTGTTACGGTATACTTCGTAGATTCCACTAGTTATACTCATGTTTCTTATGGAATCCTTATCCAGATTGCTATCGGAAATCAAGGTGGGGAGTTACCCTTGATTCCAATCTAAAATAAAAATTGCATAAGCATGAGGATTACTACTCCCGGCCACGCCCATCTTTACCGTAGCTAGGGATAGGAAAGGAAATGTTGAATTGAATTGAATTGTTGAAACTTACTTAACGAGAGGCCCCCGACTTGGCGACGCCCTCATAAATAAATGAATATTAGCAATTTCCCACAAAATGTTTTTTTTTCGGTAATTCCTCCGGAAGTTCCTCCGGGAATTCCTCCGAAAGTTCCTCCGAAAGTTCCTTCGGGAATTCTTCCGGAAGTTTCCCCGGGAATTCCTCCGGAAGTTCCTCCGGGTATTCCTCCGGAAGTTCCTCCGGGAATTCCTCCGGAAGTTCCTCCGGGAATTCCTCCGGAAGTTCCTCCGGGAATTCCTCCGGAAGTTCCTCCGGAAGTTCCTCCGGAAGTTCCTCCGGAAGTTCCTCCGGAAGTTCCTCCGGAAGTTCCTCCGGAAGTTCCTCCTCGGAAGTTCCTCCGGAAGTTCCTCCGAAGTTCCTCCGGAAGTTCCTCCGGAAGTTCCTCCGGAAGTTCCTCCGGAAGTTCCTCCGGAAGTTCCTCCGGGAATTCCTCCGGAAGTTCCTCCGAATCCTCCAGAAGTTCCTCCGAATTCCTCCGGAAGTTCCTCCGGGAATTCCTCCGGAAGTTCCTTCGGGAATTCCTCCGAAGTTCTTCCGGAATTCCTCCGGAAGTTCTTCCAATTCCTCCGAAGTTCCTCCGGGAATTCCTCCGGAAGTTCCTCCGAATTCCTCCGAAGTTCCTCCGGGAATTCGTGCGGAAGTTCCTCCGGAAGTTCCTCCGGGAATTCCTCCGGAAGTTCCTCCGAATTCCTCCGGAAGTTCCTCCGGGAATTCCTCCGAAGTTCCTCCGAATTCCTCCGGAAGTTCCTCCGAATTCCTCCGGAAGTTCCTCCGGGAATTCCTCCGGAAGTTCCTCCGAATTCCTCCGGAAGTTCCTCCGGGAATTCCTCCGAAGTTCCTCCGGAAGTTCCTCCGGAATTCCTCCGAAGTTCCTCCGGGAATTCCTCCGGAAGTTCCTCCAAATTCCTCCGGAAGTTCCTCCGGGAATTCCTCCGAAGTTCCTCCGGGAATTCCTCCGGAAGTTCCTCCGGGAATTCCTCCGAAGTTCCTCCGGGAATTCCTCCGGAAGTTCCTCCGAATTCCTCCGAAGTTCCTCCGAATTCCTCCGGAAGTTCCTCCGAATTCCTCCGAAGTTCCTCCGGGAATTCCTCCGGAAGTTCCTCCGAATTCCTCCGGAAGTTCCTCCGGGAATTCCTCCGAAGTTCCTCCGGGAATTCCTCCGGAAGTTCCTCCGAATTCCTCCGGAAGTTCCTCCGAATTCCTCCGGAAGTTCCTCCGGGAATTCCTCGGAAGTTCCTCCGAATTCCTCCGGAAGTTCCTCCGGGAATTCCTCCGAAGTTCCTCCGAATTCCTCCGGAAGTTCCTCCGAATTCCTCCGAAGTTCCTCCGAAATTCCTCCGGAAGTTCCTCCGAATTCCTCCGGAAGTTCCTCCGAATTCCTCCGAAGTTCCTCCGGGAATTCCTCCGGAAGTTTTCCTCGAAATTCCTCCGGAAGTTCCTCCGGAAATTCCTCCGGAAGTTCCTCCGTGAATTCCTCCGGAAGTTCCTCCGGGAATTCCTCCGGAAGTTCCTCCGGGAATTCCTCCGGAAGTTCCTCCGGGAATTCCTCCGGAAGTTCCTCCGGGAATTCCTCCGGAAGTTCCTCCGGGAATTCCTCCGGAAGTTCCTCCGGGAATTCCTCCGGAAGTTCCTCCGCGAATTCCTCCGGAAGTTCCTCCGGGAATTCCTCCGGAAGTTCCTCCAGGAATTCCTCCGGAAGTTCCTCCGGGAATTCCTCCGGAAGTTCCTCCGGGAATTCCTCCGGAAGTTCCTCCGGGAATTCCTCCGGAAGTTCCTCCAATTCCTCCGGAAGTTCCTCCGAATTCCTCCGGAAGTTCCTCCGGGAATTCCTCCGGAAGTTCCTCCGGGAATTCCTCCGAAGTTCCTCCGGGAATTCCTCCGAAGTTCCTCCGGAATTCCTCCGGAAGTTCCTCCGAATTCCTCCGGAAGTTCCTCCGGGAATTCCTCCGGAAGTTCCTCGGGAATTCCTCCGGAAGTTCCTCCGGGAATTCCTCCGAAGTTCCTCCGGGAATTCCTCCGGAAGTTCCTCCGAATTCCTCCGGAAGTTCCTCCGGGAATTCCTCCGGAAGTTCCTCCAGAATTCCTCCGGAAGTTCCTCCGGGAATTCCTCCGAAGTTCCTCCGGGAATTCCTCCGGAAGTTCCTCCGGGAATTCCTCCGAAGTTCCTCCGAATTCCTCCGGAAGTTCCTCCGAATTCCTCCGGAAGTTCCTCCGGGAATTCCTCCGAAGTTCCTCCGAATTCCTCCGGAAGTTCCTCCTGGAATTCCTCCGGAAGTTCCTCCGGGAATTCCTCCGGAAGTTCCTCCGAATTCCTCCGGAAGTTCCTCCGAATTCCTCCGGAAGTTCCTCCGGGAATTCCTCCGGAAGTTCCTCCGGGAATTCCTCCGGAAGTTCCTCCGGGAATTCCTCCGGAAGTTCCTCCGGGAATTCCTCCGGAAGTTCCTCCGGAATTCCTCCGGAAGTTCCTCCGGGAATTCCTCCGGAAGTTCCTCCGAATTCCTCCGAAGTTCCTCCGGAATTCCTCCGGAAGTTCCTCCGAATTCCTCCGGAAGTTCCTCCGGAATTCCTCCGAAGTTCCTCCGGGAATTCCTCCGGAAGTTCCTCCAGGAATTCCTCCGGAAGTTCCTCCGGGAATTCCTCCGGAAGTTCCT
Source organism: Armigeres subalbatus (assembly GCF_024139115.2). Taxonomy (NCBI): domain Eukaryota; kingdom Metazoa; phylum Arthropoda; class Insecta; order Diptera; family Culicidae; genus Armigeres; species Armigeres subalbatus. The sequence goes on along the minus strand of NC_085139.1, from coordinate 36,567,474 downwards.
CAGGAATTCCTCCGAAGTTCCTCCGAATTCCTCCGGAAGTTCCTCCGGGAATTCCTCCGAAGTTCCTCCGGGAATTCCTCCGGAAGTTCCTCCGAATTCCTCCGAAGTTCCTCCAGGAATTCCTCCGGAAGTTCCTCCGGGAATTCCTCCGGAAGTTCCTCCGAATTCCTCCGGAAGTTCCTCCGAATTCCTCCGGAAGTTCCTCCGGGAATTCCTCCGAAGTTCCTCCGGGAATTCCTCCGGAAGTTCCTCCGAATTCCTCCGGAAGTTCCTCCGAATTCCTCCGAAGTTCCTCCGGGAATTCCTCCGGAAGTTCCTCCGGGAATTCCTCCGGAAGTTCCTCCGAATTCCTCCGAAGTTCCTCCAGAATTCCTCCGAAGTTCCTCCGGGAATTCCTCCGAAGTTCCTCCGGGAATTCCTCCGGAAGTTCCTCCGAATTCCTCGGAAGTTCCTCCGAATTCCTCCGGAAGTTCCTCCGGGAATTCCTCCGAAGTTCCTCCGAATTCCTCCGGAAGTTCCTCCGGAAGTTCCTCCGGAAGTTCCTCCGGAAGTTCCTCCGGAAGTTCCTCCGAAGTTCCTCCGGAAGTTCCTCCGAAGTTCCTCCGGAAGTTCCTCCTGGAAGTTCCTCCGGAAGTTCCTCCGGAAGTTCCTCCGAAGTTCCTCCGGAAGTTCCTCCGGAAGTTCCTCCGAAGTTCCTCCGGAAGTTCCTCCGGAAGTTCCTCCGGAAGTTCCTCCGGAAGTTCCTCCGAAGTTCCTCCGGAAGTTCCTCCGAAGTTCCTCCGGAAGTTCCTCCGGAAGTTCCTCCGGAAGTTCCTCCGGAAGTTCCTCCGGAAGTTCCTCCGGAAGCTCCTCCGGAAGCTCCCCCGGCAGTTCCTCCGGCAGCTGCTCCGGAAGTTCCTCCGGAAGTTCCTCCGAAGTTCCTCCGGAAGTTCCTCCGGAAGTTCCTCCGGAAGTTCCTCCGGAAGTTCCTCCGGAAGTTCCTCCGGCAGTTCCTCCGGACGTTCCTCCGGAAGTTCCTCCGGAAGTTCCTCCGGAAGTTCCTCCAGAAGTTCCTCCGGAAGTTCCTCCGGAAGTTCCTACGGAAGTTCCTCCGGAAGTTCCTCCGGAAGTTCCTCCGGAAGTTCCTCCGGAAGTTCCTCCGGAAGTTCCTCCGGAAGTTCCTCCGGAAGTTCCTCCGGAAGTTCCTCCGGAAGTTCCTCCGGAAGTTCCTCCGGAAGTTCCTCCGGAAGTTCCTCCGGGAATTCCTCCGGAAGTTCCTCCGGGAATTCCTTTGGAAGTTCTGGGAAAATAAAAACTGAAGGAATTCACTGAAAGTGATTTTTCCCTCTTCTAAAAGGATATTTTTGAATAACCGTTCTTATTCGTAGGCATCGTGGCCGTGCGGTTGACGATGTCAATCACCTAGACACATGGGCTCTAGAGTGTGGGTTTCGATTCGCACTCCGGTGAGAAGAAAATTTTTCGTGATCGCTCCACTGGTCCACTGGGTAATATGTGTCCTAGTTCGTTGTATCATGCTAGATGTTAAGTGTTCAGACTATATAACCTTCGTTTTTACTTTTCCGTTGTAATGAAAAGCCAAAATAGAGAGATCATTTGTTAACTACTCTGATTCCCTGTTCAGAGAGGCGAAAAAGTTGCACATTGTGGATTGCTAAAATCAGGTACCGTCAACTGGGGGGAAGATGATCATTGAGGTGAAGATGATCAGTTGATGTGTCAGTCAAAAGTGCCAATTTTTTTTATGAAACGGTAGTCAACAATATTCTCCGTTCAAGTAATGTTACCGCTAGGTAGAAATCCGAGTTTTTCGATTATAATCATAAAAATGTATTTTGTGGAAGAAAGAGAGAGATAGTCATAAATGACGCTATTTTCGTTTCAAATATTGACTTCGTAGACTTATTTACGTAGTAAATTCAACTTTCATACAAATAACCTAGTGTATTTTGACTACTAGGTCAAAATGATTTTAGTAGAGCTGTCTTGATCAACTTCACCCCAAACCAGATTACTCAAAAAATGTGTGATAATTTAATTTATTTTAATAAATGCGAACACATTTCAGAAAACTAAATTTGTTGATTATTGCAACGTATAGCAGTACATGTTTTGAAAATATTTGTTTCGATTTAAAATGTAAACACACATTGTTATTGCATGTTTTGTCTTAAAAATGATCATCTTCCCCCCAGTTGACGGTACCTAGATTACTAACTTCTGAAAAAACGAATAAAATATATTCAACTCATCCAGCAGCACTGCTTCCAACACTTAAAGTGACATCGACATCGCAAAAGGCATTACAGCTGACTGCCTGCCGTTTCCACAAACGGTGCGGTGCAATTCTGCTTCCGTTTTGTGATAACAAAAAGACAAAATGCACTTTGGGTATTGCACGTCATGCGACTTGAAGTGGGAAGGACGTGTATTTGTATATCAAGTTTAGGAGGGAAACGAATACCGTATTTCCAGAAACGAGATTGATGGCATCTGGGAAATATGGCTCCCCAGTGATTCCTCCCACTTCAATTACCAAATTCTAGTGGAAGTTTATTCTCCTGGTTCGAACTTTTCAACTAGAACTCATTCAATGAGTTAAAGATGAAGGTTCAAGAAAATTCTTCTCTTCAACCTTTTCCTGGAGTGAAAATATTAGCACCAATTTAGGTGACGAAAGCTATTCATTATTGTCCGGATCCCAACCTTATTAAAAGACTGGCTCACTCAAATTGATGAGGCCTTCCGGAAAGGACACTGACTGGAAGCAACAAATGGTCGCATAAACATTCTCGGTCCCTTGACACAAGCAAGCATCCGCTTCGCCGTCGTCCACCGCACCGCGGGCACCAATAAGGAGTGAAATCTTAAAGTTACAGCTCGTCCTGTTGGTGGCGGTCTTTGTGTTGCTCCAGTGGACAGAAGGGGTGAGAACCATTCTATAAGTACTTTTTACACCTTCTAGAGAACAGCACAAGGCCAAGTACAATGGCTATACGACAAAGATGAGGTCAACAGCTAGAACTAAAGGAAAAGCGCCCACCACACGGCAGCAGACGATCCACCTGACCCTGTACGATTTTTTATTGTCTGCCGCAGGACACATTGTTAGAAAAGCTACCTTCTGATCTGACTTTACCGGGTTATAAAGATAAGCGTGCTCGCTGAATACCAGATGAGGGTGCAAGATTACGATCTGGGCCGGGACGCGTCCGGACGGTCTTGTTTTGCCTTTGGCTCAGTTTCCGACAATAAAGTGCAGATTTATAGTGGAACGTGTCAGACGGTTGTATTTTGTTCTGTTTCTCTGGCAATTACTTGACTATTTGATTTCCGATAAATTGAGAATAATCAAGAAAGAAAAGTCACCAACTAATTAAATTCGAAATAACACATCAAATGGATGAATTGATTGTTCGTAGCACATTATCAAAGATAAAGCGTCATTTACTGTGAAACTCACACCTTAGATGATAATTGAAAAATGAAAATTGACAATTAGACAACTGACAATCGTGAAGACAAGTGAATCGGAATTCGTTTGGAAATCGAAACATAGAGATTCGATGTGTATTTAAAATGAAGCTGAAGACAGCGATTTAGAACGATGCAGTTAGAGCTAATCCATTTTTAGTAATCAATATTTTTGGTTTGACTTTTCTTTACATTATTGAAAGCTTTCTAAGCGCATTCTACAACCATTGACGAGAACTTCATCCCATTCGACCCATTCAGCTTTTGTTTGAGCATAGCGCATAGTAAACACACCACAAGTTTGTGGAAACAGACGTCCCGATTCGCATCCTTTGCATCAACCACCTCGTGGGAGGGAAAAAACAAGAAAATGCACTCCAAATGCAATCATTCAAATGCAAATTGCTCGTAAGAAAAAATATTAGCTCTAAATTGTATAATCATACGGCTCCATACTCCTGCAACATCAACATATCCGGCGTCGTCGTCGGCAGATGCAACTATGTTGCTCTTGGTAAGAGAAAAGCTTTACGCCAAACCAGACAAGCCAAAGCGCCCTCCTATCCATTGGAGCACTACGAATGTTTGAAGTGCATGATTGAAGGTAGGTAACTTGTACCTGTTTCTGCGAGCAAAGTGCGCTGGCTGTGTGCGGTGACGACGTTCCCAGTAGTTTCCAGCAGCAATTGTGGGAAATGAGTCGCTCTTTACGAGAGATCGTTGAAGAGGAAGTGGTAAAAAATATGCAAATTTTGGAACAGTTTCAACGTTGGTTGACTCGAAAAATCGTTTCCGTTTACTTTGGAGTGGGTGAAGTGGACTCTCTTCTGAAGGGTGCTCTGCGTGATTTGGTTAAATGATGATTCTCAATTGGAAGGGCTTTTTTTCAAATATTATTTCAAGAGGAGTTTACTATTGCTATTTTAGAAGGACTTTGAAACAGATGATGAGACAATCAGGCTCAAAACCATGTAAGATCGATCTGAAAAATCATGACTTTCAGCTAATGACTAGGATTTTTCTGTTCAATCAAAACTCATAAGTGAATATGTACATTATGTGGACGATATTGATTTGAAAAATGTATTGCAGATAATTGTAGGAAGACTTCTACGCGAGATGAATCGTCGCAAAGCAGCGAGGAAAGCCGAAGTTGTGAGGTCTCCTACCAGCTCGAGATGAACCGCCTTCGTGCAGAAGCACACGAAAACGGCAATGTACGCTTTCTGCGATGCTGCTCGACGATGTACAGGCTTGAGGTAGAAAGGCCCACAGTAGTCCACGCCAGTGATAGCAAAAGGGCGAGATGGCGTTGTACGGGGTTTTGGAAGTTGACCAGGGGGTTGGGATATAGGGACAGGGTTGCTTCGGAAGCAACGAATGCAATTCCGGAATGTGTGTGTTCAGTTCCGCGTCAGCGCACTGAAGTGGAATCGGAGGAAACATCACTACAAGCAACAACACCAACCATCATAAGCCACCCCTCGAAGTAGTATGCTGAGTTCGACAAGTCAGACAGTGCAAGTATATAACGAGAGCTCAATCGCGTGTCGGTTCGTCAGTTCGTTTTGGTCCATCGTACAGTGAACATCATAAGAAGAAGAAGAGAAGAAAACCATTTTGTAACAAAACAAGAATAAACATGTTCAGTTGAAACTTTTTTGTGTTGCTTCATTCTGGCTGATCCCTCACTTGGTGCGCGGTGCAGTTTGACGTTCCTTAAATCGGTCCTTGTAAGGACCTGAGTTAATAAAGAATAATTTTCTTCGCTCGCATCGCATCGCTCGCGGCACCTGGGCCGCTGAGGAATTGCTTCGTAGACACGCACGCCCTTCGATAATGGCACGGCGTCCACCTGGTGGAATATAAGCTGCATGGTTTGGTTCTTCATCGTTCGCTTTGCTTCCAAGAGGCTCGGAAGCCTCCTTTCAAGAGGCTCGGAAGCCTCCTTTCAAGAGGCTCGGAAGCCTCCTTTCAAGAGGCTCGGAAGCCTCCTTTCAAGAGGCTCGGAAGCCTCCTTTCAAGAGGCTCGGAAGCCTCCTTTCAAGAGGCTCAGCCTCCTTTCAAGAGGCTCAGAAGCCTCCTTTCAAGAGGCTCAGGAAGCCTCCTTTCAAGAGGCTCAGAAGCCTCCTTTCAAGAGGCTCAGGAAGCCTCCTTTCAAGAGGCTCGGAAGCCTCCTTTCAAGAGGCTCAGGAAGCCTCCTTTCAAGAGCTCAGAAGCCTCCTTTCAAGAGGCCTGGAAGCCTCCTTTCAAGAGGCTCAGAAGCCTCCTTTCAAGAGGCCTGGAAGCCTCCTTTCAAGAGGCTCAGAAGCCTCCTTTCAAGAGGCTCAGGCCTCCTTTCAAGAGGCTCAGAAGCCTCCTTTCAAGAGGCTCAGAAGCCTCCTTTCAAGAGGCCCGGAAGCCTCCTTTCAAGAGGCTCCAGCCTCCTTTCAAGAGGCTCAGAAGCCTCCTTTCAAGAGCTCCAGGCCTCCTTTCAAGAGGCCCAGAAGCCTCCTTTCAAGAGGCTCAGGCCTCCTTTCAAGAGGCTCAGGCCTCCCTTTCAAGAGGCCCGGAAGCCTCCCTTTCAAGAGGCTCAGAAGCCTCCTTCAAGAGGCTCAGAAGCCTCCTTTCAAGAGGCCTCAGGCCTCCTTTCAAGAGGCTCAGAAGCCTCCTTTCAAGAGGCCCAGAGCCTCCTTTCAAGAGGCCTGGAAGCCTCCTTTCAAGAGGCTCAGAAGCCTCCTTTCAAGAGGCTCAAGCCTCCTTCAAGAGGCTCAGGAAGCCTCCTTTCAAGAGGCTCAGAAGCCTCCTTTCAAGAGGCTCAGGAAGCCTCCTTTCAAGAGGCTCAGAGCCTCCTTCAAGAGGCTCGGAAGCCTCCTTTCAAGAGGCCTCAGAAGCCTCCTTTCAAGAGGCTCCAGAAGCCTCCTTTCAAGAGGCTCAGAGCCTCCTTTCAAGAGGCTCAGAAGCCTCCTTTCAAGAGGCCTCAAGCCTCCTTTCAAGAGGCTCAAGCCTCCCTTTCAAGAGGCTCAAGCCTCCTTTCAAGAGGCTCAGGAAGCCTCCTTTCAAGAGGCCCAGAAGCCTCCTTTCAAGAGGCCCGGAAGCCTCCTTTCAAGAGGCTCAGAAGCCTCCTTTCAAGAGGCTCAGAAGCCTCCTTTCAAGAGGCTCAGAAGCCTCCTTTCAAGAGGCCTCAGAGCCTCCTTTCAAGAGGCTCAGAAGCCTCCTTTCAAGAGGCCCGGAAGCCTCCTTTCAAGAGGCTCAGAAGCCTCCTTTCAAGAGGCTCAGAGCCTCCTTCAAGAGGCTCAGAGCCTCCCTTTCAAGAGGCTCAGAAGCCTCCTTTCAAGAGGCCCGGCCTCCTTTCAAGAGGCTCAGAAGCCTCCTTTCAAGAGGCTCAGAGCCTCCTTTCAAGAGGCCTGGAAGCCTCCTTTCAAGAGGCTCCAAGCCTCCTTTCAAGAGGCTCAGAAGCCTCCTTTCAAGAGGCTCAGGAAGCCTCCTTTCAAGAGGCTCAGAAGCCTCCTTTCAAGAGGCTCAGGCCTCCTTTCAAGAGGCTCAGGAAGCCTCCTTTCAAGAGGCTCAGGCCTCCTTTCAAGAGGCTCAGAGCCTCCTTTCAAGAGGCTCAGAAGCCTCCTTTCAAGAGGCCTCAGAAGCCTCCTTTCAAGAGGCTCAAGCCTCCTTTCAAGAGGCTCAGGCCTCCTTTCAAGAGGCTCAGAAGCCTCCTTTCAAGAGGCTCAGAAGCCTCCTTTCAAGAGGCTCAGAAGCCTCCTTTCAAGAGGCTCAGAAGCCTCCTTTCAAGAGGCTCAGGAAGCCTCCTTTCAAGAGGCTCGGAAGCCTCCTTTCAAGAGAGCTCAGAAGCCTCCTTTCAAGAGGCTCAGCCTCCTTTCAAGAGGCTCAGAAGCCTCCTTTCAAGAGGCTCAGGCCTCCTTCAAGAGGCCCAAGCCTCCTTTCAAGAGGCTCAGAAGCCTCCTTTCAAGAGGCTCCAGAAGCCTCCTTTCAAGAGGCTCAGAGCCTCCTTTCAAGAGGCTCAGAAGCCTCCTTTCAAGAGGCTCAGAAGCCTCCTTTCAAGAGGCTCAGAAGCCTCCTTTCAAGAGGCTCAGAAGCCTCCTTTCAAGAGGCTCCAGCCTCCTTTCAAGAGGCTCAGGAAGCCTCCTTTCAAGAGGCTCAGAAGCCTCCTTTCAAGAGGCTCAGAAGCCTCCTTTCAAGAGGCTCAGGAAGCCTCCTTTCAAGAGGCCTGGAAGCCTCCTTTCAAGAGGCTCAAGCCTCCTTTCAAGAGGCTCAAGCCTCCTTTCAAGAGGCCTGGAAGCCTCCTTTCAAGAGGCTCAGAAGCCTCCTTTCAAGAGGCCTCAAGCCTCCTTTCAAGAGGCCTCAGAAGCCTCCTTCAAGAGGCTCAGAAGCCTCCTTTCAAGAGGCCCAGCCTCCTTTCAAGAGGCTCAAGCCTCCTTTCAAGAGGCTCAGAAGCCTCCTTTCAAGAGGCCTCGAAGCCTCCTTTCAAGAGGCTCCTTTTCAAGAGGTTCAGAAGCCTCCTTTCAAGAGGCCTGGAAGCCTCCTTTCAAGAGGCCTGGAAGCCTCCTTTCAAGAGACTCAGGCCTCCTTTCAAGAGGCTCAGAAGCCTCCTTTCAAGAGGCTCAGAGCCTCCTTTCAAGAGGCCTGGAAGCCTCCTTTCAAGAGGCCTCAGAAGCCTCCTTTCAAGAGGCTCGGAAGCCTCCTTTCAAGAGGCTCGGAAGCCTCCTTTCAAGAGGCTCGGAAGCCTCCTTTCAAGAGGCTCGGAAGCCTCCTTTTAAAAGGCTCGGAAGCCTCCTGTAGTTCCACAGCGGTAAGCCTCTTGTAGTTTCACAGCGGTAAGTCCCGGGGTCACGAGCAGATGATTGACTCGGAAGCCTCCTTTCAAGAGGCTCGGAAGCCTCCTTTCAAGACGCTCGGAAGCCTCCTTTCAAGAGCTTCGGAAGCCTCCTTTCAAGAGGTTCGGAAGCCTCCTTTCAAGAGGTTCGGAAGCCTCCTTTCAAGAGGCTCGGAAGCCTCCTTTCAAGAGGCTCGGAAGCCTCCTTTCAAGAGGCTCGGAAGCCTCCTTTCAAGAGGCTCGGAAGCCTCCTTTCAAGAGGCTCGGGCGATGGGCGATGGTGGGGTTTGACACCTTCGGATGAATCTCAAATAGTAATTGGTGATCCGCAGCAATTTCCAGTAGCAGGAGTATCGATCAAGCAGCGGATGAGGATGTTGGGGCTCCACCAAAACTAGAACATTTTTCTTCTTCTCCAGCAGTTCTTCCGAGGGTGGCTCGTACTCCAAATGTTTAGCGGTATTCCAGTGTTGCTTATCGACGAGATCATTTGACATCACTCCTCTTGAGACGAGGTCGGCTGGATTCTCAACGCCCTTAATGTGGTTCCATCGGTGTGCCTTCGTTAGCTCCTGGATGTGTGAAACGCGATTTGCTACGAAAGTTGGCCAAACGTACGGCGGTAGCTTGAGCCATGATAGGACAACGGTAGAATCCGACCAAAACCACGCTTTAATCTCCTCCATCTTCAAAGCCTTAACGGTAGCACGATACAACTTTGCGGCCATATAAGCGCCGCAAAGTTCTAGCCTCGCTAGAGTCGTCTTCTTTAGGTTAGCTGGTCGCGATTTTGCTGCTGAAAGCTCCACTTTGATGTGTCCAACCAAGTCGATCGAACGATCGAATATATGCATGCTCCGTAAGCAACCTCCGAAGCATCCGAAAAGACATGAAATTGGACCAACATATAGGATGGTTGGTGAAAGCATGTCGTTCCACCTGGATGTCTGAGACAGCAGGTAGTTGATGGTATAACTTGGTCCATTTAAGCCGTAAATCGTGGGATAGAAGATCATCCCAACCTTGCACTGCTACCCACAACAGCTGCATGTGTATCTTGGCCCAAGAGATGACTGGAGCCGTAATAGTGCTAGGGTCCCACTGCTGAGCGATGATGGAATATACCTCGCAACTTGTCCACTGACCGTTTGCAGCAAGATTGGAAACATCAATACCCAACAAATCCGGTGTTGGTTTTCATTAAATTCCTAGCGCTTTCACCTGTTCCTGAGTCCCTAACTCGTCTACCGGAAGACCTTTCAACACACCTTGTAATCATCGACGTAGAAATCGTTGACGAGTGCAACCTTCGCTCGTAGATGATGATCACCTTCGTCTTCTGCCAACTGATGCAAACACCGCGTTGCACGAAATGAAGAGGGAGCTAAACCAAACCGTCCGTCATTCAGAGAACGATTGGAAGTCATCTTGGCAGAACACCGGTCGAATCTTCGTGGTCGCACTCGATTCCCTAATAACCGGATGATGAGGCAGATAGCAAGCGAGCCTATGATCGTGCTTCAAATCTTCTTCACTCACAACTGTCATGTAATGATGGTCCAAATACGTCTGCATTGCTTCGTTGTAGCGCCTTTGCAAATCTTCGTCCTTTCCAAGTCGCCGTTCAAGCTGCATCAATCTTCGTTGCGCCATATCTTTCGATTCGTCAATCATCTGCTCGAAACCCATTCGCTTCGGCAGTCGCACCATGTATCTCCCTGAGCGATCGCGTGAATATGTGGCTTGAAAGAACTCCTCGCAGTCCTATTCTTGTTGGGTCCGACGAGAGACATCTGGCAACTCTTAGATCTCCCAAAATCGCTCCACGTTCTCAGCTAACGTTGATCCCACCAATACGTGGTGGGACGGTACTGGGTTGATGCTACCCAAAACCGTCCTTCCAGCAACGATCCAACCAAAGACAGTGTTTACGAAAAGCGGAAGTCCTTCTTTTACGCGTTGTAATTGTAACTGGCCACCATCTAGAAGAAGGAACTCGTGGAAATACTCCAGCCCTAGCAGGAGGTCGATGGGAACTCTTTTGTTGAAACCTGGATCCGCTAGTACCATGTTCGGAGGTAAATTTCAGCCGTCAATTTGAATGGTCTTTGATGGTTGATCGTCAGTTACCTACTTCAATACAAGGAAATGTCAAACGTTCCATTAGCGGAACCACACTTCAACATTCCGGGCATGATCGACATCATAATTAGCGGAGAATGCTACCACGAAATCCACACCGGTAGTCGCTTACCCATCGGTGACGGTCTTCCGCTGCTAGTCGACACATGTTTCGGATAGACAGTTTCGGGCAAAACAACCACCAATCCCATAGTAGCACCGCCAGTGTGTTATCTCAGGACCGTCGACCGTTCTCTGGAGTCATCGCTTCAACGTTTCTGGGAACTTGTAGCAGTCGATCATAGCCCGATGTATTCGAAAGAAGAGAAGCAATGCGAGGAGTTTTACGCAACCACCACCACTCGAACTCATGATGGAAGGTACGTCGTTCGCCTTCCACGGTCCGACAATCCGCAAGTCACCCTTGGCCAATCTCGACAAATTTCCACCCGTCGCTTTTACAGCCTTGAGCGACACCTTGAATGCAACCGGTGTCTGTTGACGCCACGATCGGTGATAGGATTTTGGGCATCGTTTCGTGACGATTAACTGCCGTCTGAAACAATTCAGAGTCTTGCTCTGCAATTGTTTCTTTGAAATTAACTTTTGTGATAATTTGAAAATTGAGCAAAGTTGAAGTTCGCTGAACCTGACTTGTTAAAATTCTGTTGACATTGACTAAGCTTAACCAATGTTCTATTTACTGATAACGCTCTACGGGCCATCAGTGGTACTTCTCAAAACTGCCTGCTCCAATTTCTAAAGTGATTTTAAGTATTGAAAGTTGCCCTCGTTCCAGGTGATGATAATATTTTCACCTACCAACAACTTGGAGATTTATTCTAACGAGTTCCAACAGTGATGACGACGGACCTTGTAACGGTGCTCAGGTAATTAGTTAAATGAATGAGGTAGGTTTCTTCCTACGTGACGTCCATCGACTCGGTCAAAACCTGTAATGAGATTTCCGGTGTAATCGATTTTCCACACCTTCATCTATTCAATTTATGAGGGGAATCGGAAGTAGAATGCTCTTGCAGAAATTTTCGGTGCATGTGCTTACAAAAGTTGGTCTTCGTTGGTTGATGAACTGATTGATGGTTTATAACCCAGGCAGTACAATGTTAGAAAACTACGTACGAGAATTCAACAACATTTTGTAGCTCCCGGTGAAACCGAGCTGGGTCCAATCAAAGGGAGTGAGTTGAAAACTGACCCATTTAATGGGTAAAGTTAGTCGTACTGTATCGTGCCCAAACGGGAACGATGCTACTGGGAATACATTCCCGGAATGTGACTTTCCCCGGTTGAGTTGTTTGGGATTCACAGCAGTGCATGTATGGAGGACTCAACACCAACGGCCGAGACTCAACTCTTTCTATTGACCAACAAACACTCGTTTCTATTTCGCTTTGTTGGTCATCTACCTCGCTCAGCATCTCGACGGCTCAACATGCAGGCACAAATCAAAGCGAATTCCACCCTCCACCCACGAAGGCTGAACTGCGAATGGAATACGAAGCAGAACGAAACTGGGGCGACACAAAAGTCATTTCAAGTCGTTAAAAATGTATGCCAAGTTAATTGGACCAAACATGTCGGGGGCAGGCTTCTTCTGGAGATAAATTAGTACGCTGAGGGAAAGTTGGGAAATTGAGGTTAAGTCACAGTCGTTAATTTATAAAATTATAATGCAATAAATTGCCATACCCGTTGAATGGCAGTTCATTGTATTATTCCATTGCGGACTTTATAATTCAGTGAATAACAGCTATTCTTAATTCACAAACATTGCTATTTTTACTCAGAAATGCTTTAATTTAGGTTACGTAGTCAAATACAGCAAAGTACTAAGTCATTTGTAGGAAATGTTGTAACCAGAACAAAGTGAAATAAATTTCTGGAAAACATAAACAGCCTCTCAATTTAACCAGAAATACCACAACATCAAAACGCCATCACTTCAGAATCATATTTTTCAATTTTCGCCACAGCAGCCATCGGAAATTGAAAATAAGGGAGGAAAATAAATTCAATATAACGATCGATGCGCACCGGGGAAGCCCACCCAGAAGATGAAGCAACAACCTCCCATCCAGAAGCACGTATGATTTTCCTTGTAGACCTAGCCGCATATTTACGGTTCTGGTGCTGTTGCTTTGCTGCTTGCTGCTGAAGTCTGCGCTTGACGATGGATGCGGCAGTAAATATTATCTTGGACAGACAGGCAGACGCTGCTCTGTGGGCAAAGGGGAGAATATGACTAAATGTCAAACGGAGATAAAACAACTTTTCGTTATTTTTAAAAATAAATAACGTGATGGTATAAGCCTCAACCAAACTGCACAGCATCTTTCGTTTATAATTTAAATTTGGTAGCTGAATTTTAAACACATTTAGATATTCAGCTTATAAATCGTTTGAATTGGAAACATTCTTGGGGATACATTTTGCTGCTATCCTCTTTACGCCTGACAGGAAGGCACGTCCAGGAATGCCAAAATTGGGACGTTCCTCCACTGGGAGGTAGGAAAAAAGATGGGTTATTCTGCTATCGGAGATCTGCGTTCGCAAAAGGAAGGGAGGACGGCGAAATTGATAAGGTTTTGATAAACTCCAATACAACCTTTCGGGAAGGAAGCTGCGGCGTTACGTTTTTTCTCGACTTTTGATGGGGCGATTGATTTAAAGTCTGATGGTATTTTGAGATCGATAAATTTACGAGAGGGATTTTGGGGGATAAGGCAATGAAATGATGTTTATCACGATTGTTATATGTATCGATAACATTTATCATAAGAATAACGTTCTCTCTGTGTAGCTCAATTTATGCAGAAGTGTCTGGGCACCACCGGTGTTTGATAGATGACAAATTCAAGGAAAGAATCACGTACTAAAAGTTCATTTAATTACTTTTGTATCAGTAATCTGCACATCTTCTTCTTCTTATTCTTCTTCTTCTTCTATGGCTCTATATTCCAACTGGAACATGTCCTTATTAATTGATAGCTTGTCTATGCCCGCCATCCCATGAGTATGTATCTTGTGTGGGAAATACAATAGATACCCTAAGCTCAGGTATTCGAGAATATTTCTCACCCTAAAACACCCTAGACCGAACCGAGAATCGAACTCGCCAACTCCGGATCGGCTATCCTACACCTTTGCTCGCAAGACTGACTGGAGACCCTTCAATCCGTATGAACACCCAAAAAACAAATCTGACATTTATTGTATAAATTCTTGGCATATACAATTCTGTAAGCTTTTTATACAGATATTGTATCAAAATAATACAAATCTGTAAGATTTCAATACAAAAATTTTATTAAAATCTTTCGAAATTGTAAATGCCAAATTATTATACAGTTTCTGTAAGGTTCTTATGCAGAATGATTCAACTTGATAGTGTAGTGATAACTGTTTTTATCGCCGTTTGGGGATTTACAATTCATTTCGATTTTTTTATTTTATTTGTGCAGATTTGTACAAACATTCAAAGCAAATTTCCATATGATGTTCATGAACAAGGATCCTCAACGCTCAGCAAAGAGTTATGTCAATGAACAAAGAAAAATGGAAAAATATAAATGAATGATTTTCAGTTGTTGACTTCGACTGTAGTGTTAATTTTTGAGATTTTTCGGCTATGCAGTCTGGTTTATTAGAAGAAGGGTAGAAGACATCGAACTCGATGTCGAAACGTTGGACAAAATTTTAAAAAAATGTTCTAATGAACCAGACTGCAAAGCCGAAAAATCTCAAAAATAAATGAATGAGATAAAAAATTTAATCGTAATCGAAATTGATGTAAGCAATATAAGTTGAGATATAAGATATGAGATATTAGACAACGGAAAATATTCTGCCTTATATTCTTCGTTCCGTATTTTCATCCGAATTTAGTCTTCTTATCTAATAATTCAAGCGGATACAAAGTTTAAGATGCTGGGTCATTAGGCCGAAAGTCAATAGGCCGAATGGTCATTAATCCGAATGGCCATTAGGCCGAGTGAGAACTGGGAAGTGAGAAATGAGTAGTGGGAAGTGAGGAAGAAGTAGAACGGAAGAAAAAAAAATGCGCAAGAAGTAAGAAGGAAGAAGGAAAAAGGAAGAAGGAAAATGGAAGAAGGAAGAAGGAAGTAGAAAGAAGAAGAAGGAAAAAGGAAGAAGGAAGAAGGAAGGCGGGAGAAGTAAGAAGGATGAAGGAAAAAAAGGAAGAAGGAGAAAGTTACAAAGAACAAGGAAGAAGAAATACGAAAGAAAGAAGAATAATGAAGAAAGACGAGAGAAAAAAGGAAGAAAACGGTAGAAAGGAGAATGAAGAAGAAAGAAAATAGAAAGAAGAAGGAAGAAGAAAAAAGGAATAAAAGGAAGGAAGAAAGAAAAAGAAAGAAGGAAGAAGGAAGAAGGAAAAAGGAAGAAGGATGAAAGGAGAAGGAAGAAGGAAGAAAGAAGAAGGAAGAAGAAATAAGTGAGCAGAAAGAAGGAAGAAGGATGAAGGATGAAGGATGAAGGAAGAAGGAAGAAGGAAGCAGGAAGAAGGAAGAAGAAAGATGGAAGAGGGAAGGAGGAAGAAGGAAGAAGGAAGAAGGAAGAAGGAAGAAGGAAGAAGGAAGAAGGAAGAAGGAAGAAGGAAGAAGGAAGAAAAAAGAATGAAGAGGGAAGGAGGACGAAAGAAGAAAGAAGAAGGAATAAGGAAGAAGGAAGCAGGAAAAAGAAGAAGGAATAAGGAAGAAAGAAGAATATAGAAGGAAGACGGCAGAAGGAAGAAGAAATAATTAAGACGGAAGAAGGAAGAAGGGAGAAATAAGAAAGAAGAAGAAAGAAGAAAGAAGCAAGAAGAAGAGGGAAGAAGGAAGAAGGGAGAAAGTAGGAAGAAAGAAGAAGGAAGAAGAAAAAATTAAGAAGGAAGAAGGAAGAAGGAAGAAAGAAGGAAGAAGGAAGAAGAAAAAAGGAAGAGGGAAGAAAGAAGAAGGAAGAAGGAAGAAGAAAGAATGAAGAAGAAGGAAGATGCTAGAAGGAAGATGCAAGAAGAGAGAAAGAAGAAGGGGTAAGGTGAAGAGAGAAATTCTCATTTTTCATTTTTTGCTTCTTTTTGCTAATTTCGGCCTAATGGTCATTCGGCCTAATGACCGTTCGGCCTAATCACCATTCGGCCTAATGACCTTCGGCCAAAAGGCCTTAAGCCTAACGGCCTTCGACGTAATGGCCTTACACCAGAGTTTACCATTCGCATGCTTACTGCGCTTCATGTTAATTACTTCTGAATTTCAATTCTTCATCATTGCTTCCTGCTTCTTTCTTATCGTTTCTTGTTTCTTGCATCGAAAGAAATGTATGACAAATATTTAATAATAAGATTCTTTTGAAGACTTCATCACAAATCTATTGCGAGTACTATTCTCAAGGCAATAAGACACTCATTTTTCGGGCTCTAGAAGAACCAAGGTTTCTCAAAACATCTTTGAAAAATCCAAGAAAATAATCTTAAAAAGCTTCGACAAAAACGGAGATAGGATTTCCAAAGTATCCTAAAAAAATAGATTCGGAGATAGGATTCCCAGAATCCTGAGAATGAATTCTACCAGAATCCTGAGAATGGATTCTACCAGAATCCTGGAAAGAATTCTCCCAGAATCCTGAAAAGGATTCTCCCAGAATCCTGAAAAGGATTCTCCCAGAATCCTGAAAAGGATTCTCCCAGAATCCTGAAAAGGATTCTCCCAGAATCCTGAAAAGGATTCTCCCAGAATCCTGAAAAGGATTCTCTCAGAATCCTGAAAAGGATTCTCCCAGAATCCTGGAAAGGATTCTCCCAGAATCCTGGAAAGGATTCTCCCAGAATCCTGGAAAGGATTCTCCCAGAATCCTGGAAAGGATTCTCCCAGAATCCTGGAAAGGATTCTCCCAGAATCCTGGAAAGGATTCTCCCAGAATCCTGGAAAGGATTCTCCCAGAATCCTGGAAAGGATTCTCCCAGAATCCTGGAAAGGATTCTCCCAGAATCCTGGAAAGGATTCTCCCAGAATCCTGGAAAGGATTCTCCCAGAATCCTGGAAAGGATTCTCCCAGAATCCTGGAAAGGATTCTCCCAGAATCCTGGAAAGGATTCTCCCAGAATCCTGGAAAGGATTCTCCCAGAATCCTGGAAAGGATTCTCCCAGAATCCTGGAAAGGATTCTCCCAGAATCCTGGAAAGGATTCTCCCAGAATCCTGGAAAGGATTCTCCCAGAATCCTGGAAAGGATTCTCCCAGAATCCTGGAAAGGATTCTCCCAGAATCCTGGAAAGGATTCTCCCAGAATCCTGGAAAGGATTCTCCCAGAATCCTGGAAAGGATTCTCCCAGAATCCTGGAAAGGATTCTCCCAGAATCCTGGAAAGGATTCTCCCAGAATCCTGGAAAGGATTCTCCCAGAATCCTGGAAAGGATTCTCCCAGAATCCTGGAAAGGATTCTCCCAGAATCCTGGAAAGGATTCTCCCAGAATCCTGGAAAGGATTCTCCCAGAATCCTGGAAAGGATTCTCCCAGAATCCTGGAAAGGATTCTCCCAGAATCCTGGAAAGGATTCTCCCAGAATCCTGGAAAGGATTCTCCCAGAATCCTGGAAAGGATTCTCCCAGAATCCTGGAAAGGATTCTCCCAGAATCCTGGAAAGGATTCTCCCAGAATCCTGGAAAGGATTCTCCCAGAATCCTGGAAAGGATTCTCCCAGAATCCTGGAAAGGATTCTCCCAGAATCCTGGAAAGGATTCTCCCAGAATCCTGGAAAGGATTCTCCCAGAATCCTGGAAAGGATTCTCCCAGAATCCTGGAAAGGATTCTCCCAGAATCCTGGAAAGGATTCTCCCAGAATCCTGGAAAGGATTCTCCCAGAATCCTGGAAAGGATTCTCCCAGAATCCTGGAAAGGATTCTCCCAGAATCCTGGAAAGGATTCTCCCAGAATCCTGGAAAGGATTCTCCCAGAATCCTGGAAAGGATTCTCCCAGAATCCTGGAAAGGATTCTCCCAGAATCCTGGAAAGGATTCTCCCAGAATCCTGGAAAGGATTCTCCCAGAATCCTGGAAAGGATTCTCCCAGAATCCTGGAAAGGATTCTCCCAGAATCCTGGAAAGGATTCTCCCAGAATCCTGGAAAGGATTCTCCCAGAATCCTGGAAAGGATTCTCCCAGAATCCTGGAAAGGATTCTCCCAGAATCCTGGAAAGGATTCTCCCAGAATCCTGGAAAGGATTCTCCCAGAATCCTGGAAAGGATTCTCCCAGAATCCTGGAAAGGATTCTCCCAGAATCCTGGAAAGGATTCTCCCAGAATCCTGGAAAGGATTCTCCCAGAATCCTGGAAAGGATTCTCCCAGAATCCTGGAAAGGATTCTCCCAGAATCCTGGAAAGGATTCTCCCAGAATCCTGGAAAGGATTCTCCCAGAATCCTGGAAAGGATTCTCCCAGAATCCTGGAAAGGATTCTCCCAGAATCCTGGAAAGGATTCTCCCAGAATCCTGGAAAGGATTCTCCCAGAATCCTGGAAAGGATTCTCCCAGAATCCTGGAAAGGATTCTCCCAGAATCCTGGAAAGGATTCTCCCAGAATCCTGGAAAGGATTCTCCCAGAATCCTGGAAAGGATTCTCCCAGAATCCTGGAAAGGATTCTCCCAGAATCCTGGAAAGGATTCTCCCAGAATCCTGGAAAGGATTCTCCCAGAATCCTGGAAAGGATTCTCCCAGAATCCTGGAAAGGATTCTCCCAGAATCCTGGAAAGGATTCTCCCAGAATCCTGGAAAGGATTCTCCCAGAATCCTGGAAAGGATTCTCCCAGAATCCTGGAAAGGATTCTCCCAGAATCCTGGAAAGGATTCTCCCAGAATCCTGGAAAGGATTCTCCCAGAATCCTGGAAAGGATTCTCCCAGAATCCTGGACAGGATTCTCCCAGAATCCTGGACAGGATTCTCCCAGAATCCTGGACAGGATTCTCCCAGAATCCTGGACAGGATTCTCCCAGAATCCTGGACAGGATTCTCCCAGAATCCTGGACAGGATTCTCCCAGAATCCTGGACAGGATTCTCCCAGAATCCTGGACAGGATTCTCCCAGAATCCTGGACAGGATTCTCCCAGAATCCTGGACAGGATTCTCCCAGAATCCTGGACAGGATTCTCCCAGAATCCTGGACAGGATTCTCCCAGAATCCTGGACAGGATTCTCCCAGAATCCTGGACAGGATTCTCCCAGAATCCTGGAAAGGATGCTCCCAGAATCCTGGACAGGATTCTCCCAGAATCCTGGACAGGATTCTCCCAGAATCCTGGACAGGATTCTCCCAGAATCCTGGACAGGATTCTCCCAGAATCCTGGACAGGATTCTCCCAGAATCCTGGAAAGGATTCTCCCAGAATCCTGGAAAGGATTCTCCCAGAATCCTGGAAAGGATTCTCCCAGAATCCTGGAAAGGATTCTCTCAGAATCCTGGAAAGGATTCTCTCAGAATCCTGGAAAGGATTCTCTCAGAATCCTGGAAAGGATTCTCTCAGAATCCTGGAAAGGATTCTCTCAGAATCCTGGAAAGGATTCTCTCAGAATCCTGGAAAGGATTCTCTCAGAATCCTGGAAAGGATTCTCTCAGAATCCTGGAAAGGATTCTCTCAGAATCCTGGAAAGGATTCTCCCAGAATCCTGGAAAGGATTCTCCCAGAATCCTGGAAAGGATTCTCCCAGAATCCTGGAAAGGATTCTCCCAGAATCCTGGAAAGGATTCTCCCAGAATCCTGGAAAGGATTCTCCCAGAATCCTGGAAAGGATTCTCCCAGAATCCTGGAAAGGATTCTCCCAGAATCCTGGAAAGGATTCTCCCAGAATCCTGGAAAGGATTCTCCCAGAATCCTGGAAAGGATTCTCCCAGAATCCTGGAAAGGATTCTCCCAGAATCCTGGAAAGGATTCTCCCAGAATCCTGGAAAGGATTCTCCCAGAATCCTGGAAAGGATTCTCCCAGAATCCTGGAAAGGATTCTCCCAGAATCCTGGAAAGGATTCTCCCAGAATCCTGGAAAGGATTCTCCCAGAATCCTGGAAAGGATTCTCCCAGAATCCTGGAAAGGATTCTCCCAGAATCCTGGAAAGGATTCTCCCAGAATCCTGGAAAGGATTCTCCCAGAATCCTGGAAAGGATTCTCCCAGAATCCTGGAAAGGATTCTCCCAGAATCCTGGAAAGGATTCTCCCAGAATCCTGGAAAGGATTCTCCCAGAATCCTGGAAAGGATTCTCCCAGACTGACGAAAAAGATTCTCTCAGAATCTTGAAAAGGATTCTCTCCGAATCCTGCGAGAGATTCTCTTCGAATCCTGATAAGAACTCTCTCTCCGAATCCTGAGAAGGATTCTCTTCGAATCCTGATAAGGATTCTTCATGAATCCTGAAAAGGATTTTCTCCGAAGCCTGAAAAGGATTCTTTTCGAACCCTGAGAAGGATTCTCTCTGAATCCTGAGAGGGATTCTCTGAGAATGATGCAAAGATTCTCTCAGAATCCCCAGAAGTATTTTTCATGAACCCTGGGAAGGATTTTCTTAAAATCCTGAGAAGGATTCTATCAGAGTTGTGAGAAGGATTTTCCCAGACTCGTGAGGAGGATTCT
This sequence comes from Armigeres subalbatus, assembly GCF_024139115.2. Lineage (NCBI taxonomy): Eukaryota > Metazoa > Arthropoda > Insecta > Diptera > Culicidae > Armigeres > Armigeres subalbatus. The sequence continues at coordinate 36,547,436 of NC_085139.1, read as the reverse complement.
CCTAGAATTCTTGAAAGATTCTCTTAGAACACTGAGAAAAATTCTCCATAACTCGTGAGAACGATTCTCTCAGAATCTTGAGAAGGATATTTCGAGGGTAACGTATTTTTTTTACCAATATATGAAAAAGATTCTCTTCGAATCCTAAATGTGATTCTTTTAGAATCCTGCAAATGGTCCTCTCAGAACCCTTAAAGTGTTTTCTAAAAATCCCAAGAACGAATCATGATAAGGATTTTCTGAGTATCCTGAGAGGTTTAATTTACAGTTGAATCGGGCCGTAAACGCAATGACTAAAAGACCAAATCTCTACCACTTTTCGTGGAATCTTTAGCTGCAGAAAAAAAAATCTGTCAATTTCTGATGCACTTTCCAGTTTTTTTTCCTCTCCCACAGGGTTTCGACTTTTCGTTTCAATGAGACCAAAGCAAGCGTTTTTCGGGCCAAGGGAAAATCTTGTTTCGTTGTTCATGTTGAGGATTATCTTTCCCCATCAATCTTTTCTCTAGAATTAGCATTGGAAGATGAACGAAAATCTTGCCTATTAGATGAAAATCCTTTGTCGTTTCATTACTTTCATCTCTCACTCACTTTTCGCGATAATTAACGCAGAACAATTACAAAATTGTATGGCCGCGCCGTGATTCGAACCCAGAATAGTAACAATAATAGCTGTGGGTATGCGCTTACTTTAGCCACACCACCACGCTATCTGTATGAAAGCGTTAAGTTATTTGTTCCACATAAGCTACTACCATTTGCATTGATGATGCCACGAAAAGACTCGAATATGAAAGAAAAAGAGCAAACCAACGTTTAGCGGCAATCGAAGTGAGCGAAAAATTGTTATCACTCTCCAGGCTGTTTTTCTTTCCCGAAAAGCGATTTCTCCCCGAAAACTTTCGTGAGGGAAAATCATGTGCTCCTGAGATTGAGTGAGCATTATGAACTCTGCTCTCCCATGGTTTCAACATTGCAAGCGTAACGACAATACGGAACAAGCCGGGATGAAAAAAAAGCAGAGTACTCCCGGCACCGGAAATGGATGGCACTTTGCTCCGGCTGTTGCCGTCCAATGAACGGGTGAGCCACGGCTATATCCTTACAAGACGGTTTCTATGCCGTTACAGTCGAGAAGGGGCACGGCTGCTGCAAGCGCGCGGGACATCCCGAGCTGTAAATAATTTTCTTATCACGCGGCACTTTTTCTACCATTTAACGCTTTCCATTTCACCCTCCAAGTGGGTCCGCTCAAGCAAGAAATGCTCGGATTAATCCACGCTGAAGGATTTTCCGGAGATGTTTCTATTGTTTTGCCTAACGCAGATTCGTTCAGTTACTTAACTCGCGGATTCGTTTCATCCTTGTTATGAAAATAAAATTCAATGAATTCCGAATAAGAATTCTTTTGGGGCGAAAAGTCACGAAATGGGTGTAAAGCTGTTTTTCGTCCCAAAAACAAACATGGGAAAATTTTCACTTGGTCTCTTTAGCTTGGTTCGGTTGAAGTTCAAAATCAGAACGCAAAGAAATTGAATTTATTAGGAACAGAAAACGACGCGACACTCCACACTCTCAGGAAAGCACGGATGCTGTTGTTTGCCAACTGCGAAGCGGTCATAATCGGAAACATGCTTCATCCTAGGCCAGGACCTGGCGAGAACGACAGGACGGCAGGACGAAGAGTTTGTTCGACGTTGCCAATGGTTGAGCTTTTAGCAATCACGATTTGCTTGCCTCGACGGACGGAGGAATTTTTTTGCTTGAAATAAAATCGGAATTGATTTTCACTTCTTTTTTCGTCTCTCTCTCTTTTCTGCTGGCGGATGACTAAGAGCTGATCGTGATTATCCGGTAAAATGGTTCGAAAGAATAAAATGAATGCAAATTAAGGCTGGTGAGGAATTACTTTGGCGATTTTATGGGATCAAAGATGCAGATTTTTTTAATTTTAAATACATGGAAGATTTTGAATAAATCCGCATGATGGAATTTGATATTCAACATATTCGGATTCTCTAGTCGAAAGATTAATTAAAATCCTCCACATAACTTTAACAGATATGTATACTGATCTAAACTATGAAGCCATCTCCAGTACCTTGTCACTAGCCTGAGAAGTCGTTGTGTCTGTGAAGATACAATCAAGTATCAATCAAGTGAATTAAAATAAAAGTGCTCACTCGTCTCAGTTTAAGGAAAAGATCCTAAAACCTTCAAAATAAGATCATATTCAACAAATTTTGATTTATGAGAAGGATAGTCTCCCAATCCTGAGAAAGGTTCTCTCAGAATCCTGAAAAGAATTCTCCCTCAATCCTGAAAAGGATATGGCTACAGAAAATTTGTTCACAAGATTCAATTATAATTTTGTTTCTATTCTGCAGGATACTGTAAGAGTTATTTCCAGTATTCCATAATCTGGTAATGTTGCATATGATGATCGCTAACTTTTTGATATATTGTACACCTTTAAACTTTAAAATGCTGGTTTGTTGATGCTCATAGCATTATTCATCATTCAAAAATAGATTTTCGGCCTCCTGGTCGCATTGTTCTTCGTTGCCGGAAAATTCATTACCCCCCCACAGTACAATTGCCCGGGATATTATTTTTAATTTCATTGGATTAAATTAAACGTGCTCCAGAACAAAGGCAGATGAGCCAAGCAAACAAACCTTTCACCGTGCCAAGGACTTTCGACGACATCAACGCTGACTTTTGTTCTGATTGCTTTTTGTTTCGGGTTAATTAAATTTCGAATGACTATTCAAACGAAAGTGACAAATTGCAATTTAATTACATTGGCTCAATCAGAAGTGGCATCTGGGTCGTGCGATTCGAAGTTGGTTTCGCTTCATAGGTGGCAGGCTGGTTCATATCGGGCACGGTTTACTTGGAAACGTATAACGTTCGCACGGAGCTTCTTTCATCGTGCCAAATGCCGCAAGAAAATAAACCTACCAAGGTGAACAGATGTCAGTCAATCAACGTCTGGGTAGATATGACTAAGTTGCGTGATGCGTTCCAGGTATGAACAAAGAATACCAGAATAAGAGATAGGTGAATGTGCCATTTGGATTCCAATCAAATCATCTTGATCTGTCGAAAAAGTGGTTTCAATCCGATAATGTTCACATTTTTATGCAATGAGAAGACACCAAAGTGCAAGTGAACCCAGCATTATCATTATGCTTATCATTCTATTTTTTCGACAGTTTTTCACTCCCCCGGTCTCTGGATTTTGTGTCGTTCTGTCGTGCACGGGAAACCACATACAAAAGACCAATAAAAAGCATAAGACGAATTGAGTGAAATCCTATTAAATAAATTAGATTTGATTTGTTTACTGTTCGAAGATGGCTTTCAAGGCAGACCAATTTATTTTTATTCCTTATATATTTTGGACAAAAATAAATGCCTCGAAACTGTTTTCACACAGGCTCGCAGCGACGCATTTAATGTAATTATTGAAATATAAATGATGTTTCGAAGAGCTCACAAACAAATTTCCTTTTCTAGAGCTTTCTGAATAAAAGTTGATTGGCACGTTTTCAGGGGTGTTGCTGTTAAATTTAGATTTTTCATGTCGACCATCCACATCAACGGGAGAGTCAAAAAATAATGCGGTTATAAATCTAAAAATTGTTGTTGTACAAATTTATAACAGAAAGGAGTGGGAATCGAGTCTCTCAATGCAGCGTTAGCTAGGGGAGGAGGTTCGGTTGTGGGCACCCGTTTGTGTTTGGTCCATAACTTTGGCCCTGGTTGATCTTATGTCGACATTTGCATAGCAATCGAAAGCTAAACTTATAACCTTACTACTAGCAAAGAAATTAATATGATTTCAGCAATTTAAAAAAAAAATATTGACAATTTAGAAAATTTGACATTTTTGGACATTTTCATTTCGTGGTTCGGTTGTGGGCACCCTTGAAATTTTAGCTAAAAATAAAGAAGCATGAATAAAAACCACCCAGATTTAAAGACAAGGAATAGTTTATTCATTCTAAAAGCCAGGGGACGCTAAAAAAACTCAAATCAATTCACCTAGCAGTGATGATGCCTCCCTCGGTGCATTAAGGAGGATGTTGAAAAAAATCACATAAGAAAGGTCTAAAATAGCACTTTAGGTAAATGGGTTTCAATTTTTCATTGATTTACGTTTTATTGGTATGCATCACAGTCAAAAAAATCCTGATTAATCACCCTAGCGGCAATAGTGCCTTTCTCGTTCATTTCAAAAAATAATATTTTGGCCATAAATTTTGATCCCATAGTCCTATCTGACCAATTTTCAATAGGAAACAATAGGAAAGCATTCCCCGTCGAATGCAACTTGTTGCAAGCAAATCGGTCAACGCTTTGTTCCAAAAAGTGTGTGTATAATGACTAGACATGCCCAAAGAACAAAAATATTAAATATACTCATTAATTCGAACAATTATGTCAAACTAATTATAAAAACTGGCTCAAAACGTTATTAAAAATAAGTTAAGGGACAAGTAAAACGATATTGAATGATTTGTCAATAAAATGAGGGTGCCCATAACCGAACCAATAAAGGTGCCCACAACCGAATTTCGCAGCCTTTTTGGAACGAGAAGAAAAAAAAATTCGCGCTAAAATTTTGATGGCAATCGACATTGGGCCTCAAAATAGATTAAATTTACTGTGTAAATACGCATTAGAACTCACTTTTTGAATTAAATCCTTTAATTGATGACACTTTGAAAAAGGCCAAAAAAAACTTTCGTGTTGTTTTTTTTGTACGTAAAATTTATTTGTTTCTAGTTCAAAGTAGAGATGCCCATCCGGTTTGATATTGAGCACAAAACATCATGCTATTATAGCAAACAAATGACGGTTGTCAGAATGACAGCATCTCTTATCTGTCAAAAGATACATAGGGGTGCCCATAACCGAACGGTGCCCACAACCGAACCTCCTCCCCTAATATTTAAAGTGTTCCAAATGTTTCTAAACTTGCATTGGTAATGTCGTTGATGGAAAACTACTTACATGGCAATAATTGTCGCCAGTTTTTAAGCCCGTGTGCTGACCAATAATTGATGTTAAAGAATTACAAAAATATGTGGTATGTATAGTCCGCTTGCTGACGTTATTTAAAAATCTTCAAAGTATGATACTAGATCTATCCATCATAATTTCGGAATATTGGTTGTCCTTTTTACAAAAAGGACAAACATTATCTTCGACCTTCTTCATTTAGTCTTAAATGACATTTCGACGGGCAATGTCCTGTAATTAAACCTGTATAAGTACTCAAGTCTTTTCTTGACAAAGCTAGAAGCTTTTGTTTGTTTGATGCATTTGACGTTTAGCTTATCGGGTTATTGTAAAACTGTTCCAGTTTCAATTTATAACCATTTTTTAAGTTTTATTAAGGAGTTTTATTTAATTCTAGATTAAGATCAGCACCGTAATTTATAACCAGTTTTTCCCAGTTCCTGGGTTCCATTTTGATGGAGCTTGAAGAGAGTCCACAAAATGGTTCTGATCTACTCTTTGAACGGTTGAATACCGTGAGGCATCGAAATCCGTACATTTAAGCACTTTAGTATATGAAAAAGTCATTAGAAAATAACAGGCATTGCAAACCATCCCATCATTCGATCTTTTGAGCAAAGATACTGATGAAATAATGGGATATCGATCTTAGCTATCTATCCGCTCAGTAAACAAAGTGCAATGTTCGTCATGGAGAAACATTTTTTCACAGCTTTTGTTGTAGCAACACCTTCGCAACGCGAACAAACCCCGAACCGCGCTGGCTATCCGGATCATCATCGAACGCTCAAATGATAATATCTTTCCAGAGTGCTCTTTGATTAGAGATAATATCTTTGCACAAGCAAAGATAATATCATGTGCTCAGATGATATTGCAATGCCTGGAAAATAGGAATCAAATGTAAATAACACGTTTGTCATTGATACAGGAGCATGAAGGCTTCTACTTTTGAAGTGTTTCACATTTACTCATTAAAAACTAAGAAAAACATGATAAAATAATGAATAAAATCTACTACTCCTGACTCGAAATCCGTCCACCGTGGACGGATTTCGAATCAAAGAATCAAAATCCGTACAGCTATTTTTTAACTAAATATTTAAATTGAAGCAGTCTGATTGACTAAACTACCACTGTAAATAGTTCGATACGCACCTTGAGAAGCGATCCCTTCGATTTGTATTCCGCTTATCTTATGTAATGATTCGCAATTAGCAATTAAAACACAGCTACTTTTGGTGCAATTATGCTCTAGCCGAAAACAAAATGGCGGCAAAAACTCCGCGTTTGGTGGGTGGCGATTTGTTTTTGATTTTTGTTGTTTTAATTTCAAAGCCTTCTTTCCATTTCTATGCCCTAGAACAGCGGTTCTCAACCTTTTTCTTGAGAGGTACCCCTAGGAACTTTGGCATTTATTGAGTTACCCCCTATTTTGTTTGCTGCAATTCGAAATGAGCGTTTGATAAGATTATGTATCAAGCTTCCTACAAGACTTTAAGGACTTTAAACTCCGAGCGTCTTGAAAAAAGGCTTCCAAGCATCTTGAAGAGAGGTTTCTGAGCATGCTGAAAGGAGGCCCGTCACTTAAACGGAGGCCTCTGAGTATGTTGAAAGAGGACTTCCATGCCCTTGAAAGAAGAATTTCGCGCCTCTTGAAAGAAAAGTTTCGCGTCTCTTGAATGAAGGCTTCCGGGCCTCTTGAAAGGAGGCTTCCGGGCCTCTTGAAAGGAGGCTTCCGGGCCTCTTGAAAGGAGGCTTCCGGGCCTCTTGAAAGGAGGCTTCCGGGCCTCTTGAAAGGAGGCTTCCGGGCCTCTTGAAAGGAGGCTTCCGGGCCTCTTGAAAGGAGGCTTCCGGGCCTCTTGAAAGGAGGCTTCCGGCGCTCTTGAGAGGAGGCTTCCGAGCCTCTTGAAAGGAGGCTTCCGGGCCTCTTGAAAGGAGGCTTCCGGGCCTCTTGAAAGGAGGCTTCCGGGCCTCTTGAAAGGAGGCTTCCGGGCCTCTTGAAAGGAGGCTTCCGGGCCTCTTGAAAGGAGGCTTCCGGGCCTCTTGAAAAGAGGTGTCCGAGGTTTCCGAGCCTCCTGAGAGGAAGCTTCCGAGCCTCTTGAAAGGAGGCTTTCAAGTCTCTTGAAAGAATGCTTTCAATCCTCTAGAAAGGAGGCTTCCAAGCCTCTCGAAAAAAGGTTTCCGAGCCTCTTGAAAGGAAGCTACCGAGCCTGTTGAAAGGAGGCTTCCGAACCTTTTGAAAGGAGGCTTCCGAGTCTCTTGAAAGGAGGCTTCCGAGTCTCTTGAAAGAAGGTTTCGGAGGCTTTCGAAAGAGGTTTACGAGCAGCTTGGAAGAAGGCTTTCCAGACATTTAGGCTTCCGTGCCTATTGGAAGGAGGCTTCGGAGTCTTTCGAAAAGAGGCTTCCGAGCCACTTAGAAAAAGGTCTCTTTCAACGAAGGTATTGAGCCGTAAAGCCGTAACCCTAGCAGCACACATATGCCACATAGGTTACTGCAACTCGTATGTGACCAGATTTAATCTCAATTAAGTTGCTGCAACCAGTTTTGTCTGACTTGTGCTGCTCGGGAAAGGCCTCCATGTCTCTCAAATGGAGACTTCCAAACCTTTAGATTGTAGAGTTTAGTTCAGAAGCACATTCTTGACGTCTTATTCAATTGTCATAAGACGAGTTTGTACAATCCCCTTGAATTCCACCACTTAATTGTATCTTGACAGATACGTATTTCGACCTCAACAGTAAGGCCGTCTTCAGTGTCTCGTACTTGACTCGACTTACACTTACGACGAGACACTGAAGACGGCCTTACTGTTGAGGTCGAAATACGTATCTGTCAAGATACAATTAAGTGGTGGAATTCAAGGGGATTGTACAAACTCGTCTTATGACAAGTGAAGACATTCCACTAAAAAGCTCAAAATAATTTTCTTAACAAAATCTTATTCAACATTTTGTCTCGATCAGGTAGATCATTTTTTTTTTTAATTTGATCGTTCGACGTTTTATCTTGTTTATCTTTTGCCAAAAGCTCTTCATACGCGGTGCTGGTAGGATTCAAATTTCTTTGATTTACTGATCCCCCCTAGCAGCACACATGTTTCACCTAGGTTACTGCAACTGTTATGTGACCAGATTTGGTCTCAATCAAGTTGCTGCAACCATTTTTGTTTGGCTTGTGCTGCTCGGGCCATTATGTACAATAACAAGTTTTAGAAACAAAAATTATCGAAAAAACACCAATAAGATTTTATTGATTTAGTTCTACATCCGCCATTACGCTGTTTTGTGTGAGGTACCCCCAGGGGTACATGTACCCCAGGTTGAGAACCGCTGCCCTAGAAGTTTCCTGCCAAGTATCTGAACACGATAAGATAAATTATTTTAACATGAATTATCTTTAACCCCCTTTAATTTATTGATATTTCAGAAGGTGGACGGATTTCGGTGCTGTACGAATTTCGGTCCCGCACGGTAATGCATGATTCAACAATAGTGTCGACCAGTGAACAGCAAGCCATGACTCCACTTCTTTTCCTGTCTGACTAACGCACAGTTATGTCACGGCGAAAAACAAAGCAAAAAAACATGATGAGTGTTTAGCTTCGAGAGTATATATAAGATTGGCTGAAAGTTGCACCTTGAGCATTATGTCGATCTAGTTGCAAATAAAAGTTTTTTTTAAATATTTACTTGTAAAATGTGTAGCGAAAACAGGAGAAGACCGTTTGCCGAGTACCGTTCGGCCGAATGCGACTAGGCCGAAAGTTGTTTGGCCGAAAGGTCATTTGGCCAAAATGGCCATTTGGCCGTAAGGGTGATTTGGCCTAAAGGGTTATTTGGCCAAAAGGATCATTTGGCAGAAAGAGTCGTTTGGCCGAAAGAGTCGTTTGGCCGAATAGGACATTGTTCGTATGGCCGAAAGGGTATTTGGCCAAAAGGGTAATTTGGCCGAAAGGGTCATTTGGCGGAACAGACCATTAGGCCGAAAGAGTCATTTGGCCGAAAGAGTCATTTGGCCAAAAGGGTCGTTTGGCCGAAAGGGTCATTTGGCCGAATAGGACATTGGTCGTATGGCCGAAAGGGTCGTTTGGCCGAAAGGGTATTTGGCCAAAAGGGTCATTTGGCCGAAAGGGTTATTTGGCCAAAAGGATCATTTGGCTGAAAGAGTTGTTTGGCCGAAAAAGTCGTTTGACCGAAAGGGTCATTTGGCCGAATAGGACATTTGGCCGAATAAGACATTTGGCTGAAAAAGTCATATGGCCGAAAGGGTCGTTTGGCCGAACGGGTCATTTGGCCGAAAGGGTTATTTGGCCGAAATGACCATTTGGCCGAAAAGGTCATATAGCCGAAAGGGTCATTTGGCCGAAAAGGTCTTTTGAAAAGTGAGAAATTAGGACTGAGAAGAGAGACGTCTTAATTCTCATTCCTCATTTCACACTTCTCACTGTAAAGTGTGAGAAGCTTGAAGTGGGTACTGAGACGTCTCACTACTCTCTTCGCACTTCTCACTTTTTACAGCGAGAAGTGAGAAATGAGAAGTGAGAAGTGAGACTTCTCACTTCTATTTCCTCATTTAATTCTGACTCTTACGGTGAAATGACTTTCGAGCAGATGGGTTTCGGCCTATTGGTTTGTTCAGCCTAGTGGCATTCGGCCAAATGGAGAGAAGTCTCATCACTCACTCCTCATTTCTTAGTTATCACTGTAGAAAATTAGAAGCGCGAAGTGAGTAGTGAGTCGTCTCACTACTCACTTTGTGCTCCTCATTGAAGAAAAGAAAGAGAAAAATGAAGAGCGAGAAGTGAGACGTCTCACTACTTACTTCGCATTACTCACTTTTAACAGTGAGAAGTGAAACGTCTTACTACACACTTCGCACTGCTCACTTGAGAAGCGACCAAATGCCCTATTCGGCCAAACGACCCTTTCGGCCAAACTATCATTTCGATCAAATGACGCCTTCGACCAAATGACGTTTTCCGGACAAATGACTCTTTAGGACAAATGACTCTTTCGGCCTAATGACCCTTTCGTTCAAATGACCCTTTCGGCCAAACGACCCTTTCGGTCAAATGTCCTGTTCAGCTATAGGACATTTTCTATTCGGCCAAATGACCTTTTCGGCCAAACAACCCTTAAGTAGTAAGTAGCAAGTAATCATGGTAAGAGATTCATTAATGTAAGAGAGTAGCATCACTTCCTTCCATTATCATGAATAATGATGAGGCTAAACACCCAACCACGGCTAACATGGAAGAAAGGCATTTAAAAAATCGTGTAGAATTATTCTGGCCACGTCCTTGCGAAAGCTGAGAAATGGGAGGACTGGTTAGCTGGCTGCATACTTATGGAAGATACAGAGAACTTTACTATGTCTCGCAAGAAGATTTGGACTTGCCAGGATCAAGGAGGAAACTTTTCATAAAACGAGAAAACATAGATAGAACACCATTCTTGGAGTTACGGGAATAATGTGAAGTAGAACTGAATAATTGGGATTACTATTTTTTATATTATATCATTCTAATTACATTGTCATTTTTTAGTTAGTTTTTAACAGTTCAAAAAATGGTTGATGTAGACAATTATTTTAGTTGAATAATACATGATAGATCACGATCACTGGGTCTAGTTATACTTTCCGAGCAGGAGAAAATAACTCAAAAACATTTCTTTTTGCTTTGCATACCTTACACTGGTACGAACTAGGAGTGCATAAAAGGTAAAATATTAAAGCAATAATACCAAAAAATAATAAGCACAATTAATACTTCATGCATAATATAATCCGTTGTACAAAACGCGTGAAAAAATATCATTCACTTGGTATTAAAATACCTGAGCATGTTACCCCCAAAGAATTTTGTGTCATATTATTTTGGTATTTTATCACTTATGCAAGCCAAGTTCATACCAACTTCTGTTATCGAGGCCGTCACTTCTGTTCGGGTTGTGCTCCTGGAGAGTATAATGAATGCCAATGGTTTACAATTTGCAAAACCTTGGACATCTGCTACTTATTTGAATAGTGAATTAATCAAAAGATCTCTAGGGAGTGTTATAGACCTGCTGGGTTGCTTCCGGTTTGGTACCAGAAGTAGTTGACTGATCTAGAAGTAGTAGACTAACTGATCTCAACTACAGAACATTCGGAGAATCAAGAACATCTGCTTTAGACATATTTGAATAGTGAAGCATTCATTAGGGCTCTAGACACTTACACGGTTATGCTGGCTTACTATAGTTTCGTAGCAGGCGTGGCTAACCAAATAATCAGAACTCCGGAGCAACTTAGAACATCACCTTTGAATTTATTTGTATGGTGAAATATTCACAATAGCTTCAAAGACTCACATGATCATACAGGTTTGGTTAGGAATCAAGTACAGAAGATATATGCTGTCAAAGACCCATAGTAGTTGAGGACATCAATTGGTTTTTATCGAAGACCTTAAGTATCCAATAATAAGGCTTATTCGCGACAAAATCTGTACACACAACATTGAGAATAAAAAAAGGCAGTTTATTCGCCACAGTGCTCACTTCAAATGACTTCATTTCTTGTCGAAGCTTCGACGTATGCACAAAAGCTGGTGACATTTTCATTTGCCGAGAAACAGTTCGTGCCGGAAAATTTGTTCTCCTTTGTAGTAGTTGTTTCACCTTTCCATTCTTCTAGTGGTGCACTAAATCCTTTTTTGTTCCAGTTCTTGACATTCTCGTTGTTTTCAAAGAAGCATCAAACTATTTCAAGACACTATGACCAGCGCTTACATGAAAACAAAAGCTTTTAAGCAAGATTTCGAATCGAAAGATCTAAAGTTTAATAGCGGATGCATATAATTGATTTTCGAACCTCCACTCCCTTCGGCACCAATATCCATTAAGTACTTCTAGTACTAATAAATACAATATTTTCTGATAGCCCAGACATACGTTCATCACTCCGAAATATTTCACTCGTTGATGAGGTATTTTACGTGTTTTGGGGTGTCCAGATTTTGTCGCGAACAAGCTTTAGTCTCATTGTCTGAATATCTGTATTTTAATCTATGAAGGTCATTTGTGGAGGAGGCAAATGAACCACGAACTGTATCAGCTGTCAGAAGAACCTTCCATTTTTCACACCACGATAATCGGAAGACGGTAAGCGGTGGGCCAGGCATGTAGCCAGTATGTCGGAGAGTAATCCGGTGAAAACAGTTCTCGACATCGATCCGACGGGCACAGGGAGGCGAGATGCTCAGCGAGGTAGGTGGATCGATCAGGTTGAGGACGATTTGCGGACCCTCCGTAGACTGTGTGGTTGGCGACGTGCAACCGTGGACGAAGCTGAAAGGAGAAGACTTCGGCATTGATCTAAGCCAATTATTTAAAATAATAGATCATATGAAGTATTCTGAGGACCATCATATTGAATAACTCTGATAGTTAGGGCTTTTTTCAGGATCATAAAATCATCAAATATGATCAGTTTCATATATAACTGCCTAAAATTACGCTTCCGAGCTTCCAATTATTATCAAGAGCTGAACTCAGAGGAGATTTAGAAAATCTTTCACTAATCATCTTTGTATACACACTCGATAGTTAGTCCTTCGTGAGAGACTTTTTTCGCAAGCGGTTACGATAATGAACTGATTCGAGAGGCTATAGCCCATTATAGTTTTCTTTAAAAAAAACTACAATCACCAAAGCACCAGTTCTAATGATGCATTTCAAATTGTTTCGCACAGGTGTGCGAAAAAAAAAATGCTCCCCCAACGGGAAGTGAGCGGGAAAGAAGCGTTTTATCAGGATGCATTTATTGGGGGTGTTCTGACTTGTCAATATCCCCAACTCAGCCATCTTGGATTTTTGTATGGGATTTATGCTCGTTTGTTTACGTTTTGCACTGAAAATTAATGTTTACACCCTCCCATCTACTGACGAAGTGACAAAATATCAAAAGGACAAAAGGTCAAAAGGGACAAAACGTCGAAAGGGGACGAAAGATCGATCAAGAACGAGTTGATAACAAGTTGGGTGTATTCCAAAGAAAATTGTGATACGCATTTAACTTCAAGAAGAAGTAGAGAATGAGCAATTTTCAAAGAAGGAGTAATTAATATAAAACAATATTATGAATATCTAGATAGTTCTGAAGGAGTTAAGAAATGTTGATCTTTTGATTTAAGAAATGAATAAAACTTGTATTGGGCAAGATTGATTGTCTCCGTTTTAGTTTCTTGTTTATTTGACCTTTTGTACCTTTCGACCTTTTGTTATTTTCGATCTTTTGTCTCTTTCAACCTTTTGTTCCATTTGACTTTTTGTCCTTTCGATCATTTGTCCCATTCGACGTTTTGCCCTTAGACCTTTTGTCCTTTTCTACCAATTGTCCCTTCCACATTTTGTATTTCGCCTTTTTTCCTTTCGAACTTTTGTCCTTTCGGCATTCTACCTTTCGACCTTTTGTCTGTTGACCTTTTGTCCCTAACCCATTTACGGGTTAAGCCCTGTATTCTCCGGATCACCATTTTGGTCACAATTTTGGAACGCATCGCTGATCTGGCTAATTTTCTACACCAAACTGTGGAGCAATATCCCATATCGGATTAGTTTTATTGCAATAAAATCAGTTGACTAAAAGTGATCGAAAAGACTTTTTTCTGTGTTTTGTATTACGTATATTCCGCTCGGCCATTTGGGACCACACAAGTTGGAAGAGCAATGGGAAGTTGTGATGCCGAGTCCAAACCTATCTGCGGTCGACGAGAAGAAGTGCAGAAGGAAGCAAGTGAGACTTGGGCGAAGCACTGTTTACTGACCATTAGCACTGCTCAGAAAGATCAAGAAGTATTCACTAAATATTTGGAAACGCAGTTGCGGAGCTTAGCGAATGCTTATACCTAGCGAATTTGTGTTGAACCAGGTCTAGTTGAAGCAGGAGCCAGTAGACGTGAACTTGTCCAGGGGGCAGAATGCAAGAGGTCTCGTCTGCCATGGCAAGGCGGAGCTAGAAAAGAGCACCTCAAGGGATGCCTTCAAGGTGAACCGATGAAATTGATCACTTCTCTTCCGATCACCAGTGCCAACGTCAAGATCGCTTGGGATCTACTACTCATATGATATGACAACAGCAAGCTTCTAAAGAAGCTCCAGATTAAAGCGTTGTTTAAGCTCCTCTGTCTGACAAATAATCTTCCGTCGTTGATTTCGAAGGAAACTAATTAGCTATGTTATTTCAGCTATCTCAGTATTCTAAAACCGTTAAAGAATTAGCGTTTCATGGTTTTATAAGACTGATATAGCCAAAATCTCTACATAAAAACTATTACCATACGAAACGGATTATCGGAATTTACTGTTGGTCAACATGCTCACCCCTCGCTTCGATTCGTTCGTGCAGCGCTGATGGGAGTCGAACTCATATGCTGGAGTCCTTTCAAATCCAAGACAACCTCTAACGAGATCAGCTTTTACATCACCCAGACGGTAGGAGGACGATACGTAGTCTACTTGATCCACAAATGAGCTTCAAATTGCCGTGATGCAGCTAGGTAGACGTCGAGATCCATGAAATTTGGATCAAGGTAACCAGCAGATGGAAGCCACCATTCGATCGAGACTGGCGGAATTCTCTAATGAGTTTCCTCGTTCTACCTAAGCAAGGTGACCGTCAACCTTCCGACATGATCGATCAACATTGAGGAGCGGAACGTACCCGATGGAAACTAATTGTCCAATCCATCGTTCAATGTGTCCATGAGTGTGAACATGGTTCTAGGGATTGAATTGTTCTTCAATGTTTTTCAATGTGTCGGTAGTGCGGCTGCCGACCGGCCTTTAATGGGTCAGCTGCTTCCGGTTGGGTCGTTTGTGGTGGAGCATTGGTTCCTAGCCAGAGGAGTTAGTAGCTCAACTTTGATCCTGCGAGGAAGTTGAAGCTACCGAAAAGTATTCGCCGCAATAAGCATGTTTCGATGAGTATTTTGTTCGAACAATCCAACGTGGGGACAAGGCCGCTACACATTTTTTGCTGGTGAGTAAAAAATATGCATACATTTATCGATTTCGGGATAGCAGTAAAGAACGGGCTGGACAGGGTGTGCCAGAACGAATACAGCAGTTGAAAAAAGCGTTAGGATTCCTCGATATGGACGTTGGGTTACGCTGGACGGTTGTTAAGGAGCATAAATTATGCGTTGTGTTGGCAAAACCATTTCGGTGCCTTGAAATATGGTTTGTCATCGCGACTGATTACTTCCAACGTTCGATGGTTAATGTGTCGTTTATTGAAAGACTTTTTGGAACTTACATCAATTTGGAAATACACATAGGAGAGCGAGAGAGCAGTTCTCTCACGATCGATCAAAGAGTAGAACAAATCGAAGTGCCTGGTAACGAAACACATGTATTTGCATTTTATGGCAGTTGACAACACGGCGTGTAAGTTGCAGTGGTAATTCGAGAAGGGTTCTAAGAAAGGCGCATCGTTGGCGGTTCACAGCATGGGCAATTGAACTTGAGTTTTCTGACCCATGCTGTGAAACCTTGTCGATGGGAAATGATGATTCTTGTCTTTGGAAATATTGTTGCTATGTCACATCTGTTAGCAATATGTGACTTGACTATGTTTTGACCTTCTTTGGGGGTGATATCTTAAACAGAGTGTAGTGTACTCATGTACGGTTCAGAGGAGAGTGTCCCCATATATTTTTATTTAACTTCTCGTCGTACAACTAACGCGCTGCCTACGTGACGCTTTGTGCTAGGATCAGCATAAAGGGCAATCGCCGTCCGTTCGTGGAACTTTGGACGGTTGCGCATTTATGCTGATCGTGTATATCAAAGTGGCAGTAAGGCTGGTATCCACCACACGCCTTACCTAATGAAATTTAAAAATTTGCTGCAGTTAAATTTTTAAATCTACAAAAGAATAATGTTTACATATATTACTAAAATTAGATGATAATAATATTTTATAGAAATGTAATACAAAGTTAAAGATTATATAATATATATTGTTTTTTAAGATATAATTGAATTAATAATAACCTTTAATTAATTATTTATTTATGCATGTCCATATATCCACCACACGTCTTTCCTAATCTTCTACTATTCTTTCGTACGGTTTGATTCTACATTTGTGAACTAAATCTTCTTTCTATTAATCAAATTTTTTTTTTTTTTTTTTTTTTCATTCCGTGCCGATAGTTCGAACGAGCCAGACGTGTGTGCTGTGTCTCATCGCGGATTGTGTTCGGTAGTGCGAGTGCTATTGTGTGGTGCGTATCCTACCTACGGATCCAAGGCGATCACTGTCGGCGAGTGGAAGTAGCTGCTTCTGGCGACGCCAGTGAAGCAGGCTATTGTTACTGCTGCTACCTACAGCAGCAGCCGCAGATAAGTGGCAAAGATTGTTGTATTGTTCTCCCACAGAGTGGGTCTGATTAGAATAGTTTGAATTAGTTTTTTTATTAGTTTTTTTTTCTAATTGGTTAATAGTTATTAGTTCTTAGCTTGTAATAACTATACTTCCAACACCTTGCGAGGTGATAATGGAGGCGGAGACTGCGGAGGGCAGTGGGCCTCCCAAAGATGGTGGTCGCACACGGTTCTACCATGCATCTTCTCCTGGGCCTTGGGTTGTTTACTTTCGGCAGAAAGTGAAAAGCCTAGATTTTCTCGGCATTAAGCGAGATTTGACGCGTCGTTTTCCGAAAACTGATTTCCATCAGGTAAATCGGAACAAACTACGCATAACCGCACCTACATACAAGGATGCAAACGAAATCGCTAAAGACAAGGCCTACAATGTTGAATATTTGGTTTATGTCCCCTCGCGGGAGGTCGAAATCGAAGGTGTGATCAACGCAGCGAGCCTGACTTGCAAGGATGTACTTGCGGGAAAAGGCCGCTTAAAGAATGCAATGGAGTCTACTGTGGATATTCTGGATTGCAAGGAGTTGCATTCAGCTACCATGGTAGATGGTAAAAGAGTGTATTCTAAGTCAGGTTCGCTTCGGGTGAAGTTCGCCGGTTCGATTCTCCCAAAATATGTAGATATTGAAAATATGTTATTTCCGGTGCGTCTTTTTGTGCCGAGGGTGTTCAATTGTACCAACTGCAAACAGTTGGGGCACACTGCCGAGTTTTGCGACAATAAGCCCCGTTGTGGTAAATGTTTTGAAAAGCATAGGGAGGAGTCCTGTCAACAACAAGCTACAAAGTGCGCTTACTGTGGCATGGACCCTCCCCATGGTTTGCAAGAATGCCCGGTGTACAAAAAGCGCACCCAAAAAGTGAAGCGCTCGTTGGTACAGCGCTCCAAGCAGTCGTATGCGGAAATGGTTAAGTCGCAAGACACATCCGCCACAACCACCGCCACGGCTGCTATTTCAGCTGCCGTTCGAGTAAGTGATTACTACGATTCTATTGCCACTGATGAATTGGACTCCGACGTAGCTGATATGGATGATTCTTCGGAGGTACACGTGCCCGAAAAGAGGAAGCAACCGTCTTCCCCGGGATCGCGCCGTAAGAGAACAAAAGTCATCCATAAAAGCTTGGCAAAATCTGAAGGTAATGGGGGATTATTTAAAATCCCGAAGCAATCTGTCTTCACTGCTCCTTTAGATCCTAGCTGCAGCAAAACTTTCCCGCCATTGCCAAAAACCGATGTTTCCAAGAAACATCCGGTTAGGAGGATCAATGAAAGAAAAAATGCTATTCGCACTTCCAGAAAAAGTATTCCGTCCAAGCGAGGATTGATCTCCTTTAAGGACCTCGTGGACCGTTTTTGAATTTGTTCAATATTCCGAATTCATTGAGGCCACTCATTGACCTCTTCATACCAACAGTAGAAAGTTATCTGAAGCAATTGACTGTTTCATGGCCCTTCTTGCAGAAATTGTATCTTTCGATGGATAATACGGCCATGCAAGATACAATCACTGTGCTGCAGTGGAACTGTCATAGTCTGAAAAATAAATTAGACGTGTTCAAGTTTTTGATTCGCAATTCCGATTGCGATATATTTGCACTCTGTGAAACATGGCTTTCTTCTGAAGATGAAATCAACTTCCACGATTTTAACATTATTCGCCAAGATCGGGATGATCATTATGGTGGCGTTCTTTTGGGGATCAAAAAATGCTACTCCTTCTACAGAATTCCCATTCCGACTGTTCCCGGCTTAGAAATCGTCGCATGCCAAGTAAATGTGAAGAATAAAGATCTTTGCATAGCTTCAGTGTACATTCCTCCAAATGCCTCTATTAATCGTCGACATTTTTGGAGCGCAGTCTCCCTTCTATCATCTCCAGTATTGATATTGGGTGATATGAACGCACATGGTATTGGATGGGGCGAAACGTATGACGATTATAGAGCGCCTATTTTCTATGATTTGTGTGACGATTTCAATTTGAATATTTTGAACACTGGTGAAGTAACTCGAATAGGACCAAATGGTCAACAAAGCCGTATTGATCTGTCTTTATGTTCAAATTCACTATCATTAGATTGCACGTGGAAGGTAATTCAAGATCCCCATGGTAGTGACCATATGCCGATAGTCACCACAATTAAGAGTGGCTATCAACAATCTGAGCCAGTTAATGTTCCTTTCGATCTCACGAAGAACATTGACTGGCAAAAATTTGCATCGGCGGTAAAAATTGGTATTGAATCAACTGATACTCTTCCCCTTTGGATGAATATCGATTCCTTACTGAGTTGATTCAAAAAGCGCACTAGAAGCTCAGAAACGACGCGTTCCAAGTACATCTGTCATCAGAAGACCAGCCACTCCTGGATGGGATGATGAATGTACTAAGTTGTATTCTGAGAAATCTGATGTTTTCAAGGCCTTCCGTAAACACGGAAGGTCAGAGCTTTGAAGAGTATTTGAGGCTCGAAAGAAAACTCAAAAATCTTCTCAAGGCAAAAAAACGTAGCTACTGGCGACGTTTTGTCGAGGGACTATCACGAGAAACCTCAATGACAACACTTTGGAAAACGGCTCGCAACATGCGGAACCGCATTTCCACCAATGAGAGTGAAGAATACTCCAATCGATGGATATTCAACTTCGCAAAAAAGGTCTGTCCAGATTCCGTACCAGCAGAACCGCTATTTCGAGAATCAGTCACTGATCCCGGTTCATTGGGTGGACCATTCACAATGCTGGAACTTTCTATGTCTCTTCTTTCATCGAATAACTCTGCTCCGGGATGCGATAACATCAAATTCAATCTTCTGAAAAACCTCCCAGATTTCGCGAAAAGACGATTACTTGACCTGTACAACTTTGTGCTACCTGAATGGCGACAGGTCAAAGTAATAGCTATTCAAAAGCCTGGGAAACCAGCGTTATCACAATTCATACCGACCGATTGCCATGCTATCATGCATGAGAAAATTATTGGAGAAAATGATCCTTTCAAGAGTCGACCATTGGGTCGAAGAAAATGCATTGCTTTCAAATACTCAGTTTGGATTTAGAAAAGGGAAAGGAACAAACGATTGTCTCGCGTTGCTTTCTTCAGATATACAACTGGCCTTTGCGCACAAGGAGCAATTGGCTTCAGTATTCTTGGACATTAAGGGCGCTTTTGATTCAGTTTCCATAGAAGTACTGTCAGACAATCTGCACAGTAATGGATTACCCGTTATTTTGAATAATTTCTTGTACAATTTGTTGTCAGAAAAACAAATGAACTTCACACTCGGCACTCTGACAACTGCCAGAACTAGTTACATGGGCCTTCCCCAAGGTTCATGTTTAAGTCCCTTGCTTTATAATTTCTATGTCAAAGATATTGACAATTGTTTGGAAGGACAATGCACGCTCAGACAACTTGCAGATGATGCCGTAGTCTCTCTAAGAGGTCCATGTGCAGCTGTCTTGCAAGGACCATTGCAAAGTACCCTGGATAATCTGACTGTTTGGGCCAGACATTTAGGGATCGAGTTTTCACCGCAAAAAACTCAGTTGGTTGTGTTTACTAAGAAGCGGTATCCTGCTCAACTGAAACTCAAGCTGTTGAATGATGACATCAACCAATCTTTATCTTCTAAATACCTTGGGGTCGTGTTTGATTCCAAATGTACCTGGAAGCTCCACATTGAGTATTTGATACAAAAATGCCGGAAAAGGATCAATTTTCTACGTTCTATCTCCGGAACATGGTGGGGTGCTCACCCGGAAGACCTCATCAAACTCTATAGAACGACTATTCTCTCTGTTTTAGAGTACGGCTCCTTCTGCTTCCTCTCAGCAGCTGATTGCCACCTTATCAAATTGGAACGAATTCAATATCGTTGTTTGCGTATTGCCCTTGGCTGTATGCATTCAACGCATAACATGAGCCTGGAGGTGCTTGCTGGAGTCACTCCTTTAAAGCACCGTTACTGGGAGCTCTCATTAAGAATACTAATCAAATGTGGAACAAGTAACACACTTGTCTTACACAACTTCGATAATATGCTTGAACTGGTTCATCGGTCAAGATTCTTAAGAGTTTATCTCAACTACATATCGTCAGATCTTTGTCTTCCATGTTATAACCCACCTCGAGTTAACTTCACCAACGACAGTTCCTCAATTGTATACGATCTGTCCATGAAACATGCTATTCAAGGAATACCAGATCATCTTCGACAAATATCTATTCCCTCACTTTTTTCTGAAAAATATGAACATGTCAATTGCAACAACAGATATTTCACTGATGGTTCTCGCATCAACGGATCCACTGGCTTCGGTGTTTTCAATGTAACTTCAACCACCTTCCGAAAACTTCAGGAACCGTGTTCGGTTTATGTTGCTGAGCTGGCAGCAATTAACTTCGCTTTGGGGATAATTTCCAATCAGCCCGTAGACCATTATTTCATCTTCTCGGATAGTCTTAGTTCTATCGAGGCACTCCGGTCGATGAAACCTGTTAAGCACGCATCTTACTTTCTTACAAACATAAGAGAGCAGATGCGTGTTTTGGTCGAAAGATCATTCAAGATTACCTTTGTTTGGGTCCCATCTCACTGCTCAATCTACGGCAATGAGAAGGCAGACTCGCTGGCAAAGGTGGGCGCACAGGAAGGTGAGGTTTATGATAGACAACTCTCGAGTAACGAGTTTTTCCCATTAGTCCGTCAGAGTACTCTTCAAAGTTGGCAAAGGAATTGGACACACAATGAACTCGGACGGTGGCTATTTTCCATAGTTCCAAAAGTTTCTGGGCGAGCGTGGTTCAGAGGTGAGGACTTAAGTCGAGGCTTCATTCGCGTGATGTCGAGACTTATGTCCAATCACTATTCACTAAACGCACATCTGTACAGAATAAACCTTGTCGATAGCAACTTATGTAGGTGCGGAGCCGGTTATGATGACATCGATTACGTAGTTTGGTCCTGCTCGGAAAATGACGCCTCCAGAGAGCGACTATTGGATACCCTAGTGGCCCGAGGTAAACAACCCTTCAGGGAAATTCGAGGTGTTTTGGGGGATCGTGATGCGGTCTATATGCAGGCCATTTATAGTTTCATTTGTGATTCTGACATCAAAATCTAATTTTTTTTCTTCTGTCAAAGTTTTTTTTGTACTGTCTCTGTCTCTATGTTCCGTAGATCTCCGTTACTCAGGCCATCCGGAAGACGCTCCCAGTAGAACCAATCCTCGAGCACGACGACACGCCACATCGTCCCTTACGTCAAATGCCCGGATCAGCAGCCGAAATTCCTTGATTCCGAATCCTAAGCCTCGTCCATTCTTTAATATTGTAAACTAACCTCGAGTCACCACGAGTACGCTGGCTCCTATCCCTCTCTTACTAACTGAAAAAAAATGACATTGATTGTATATATCACAAAGAAATATGGCTCCGTAAAGTGTTATACACGCCTGAGCCTACCAAATAAACGAACTTGGAAAAAAATCAAAATTTTTACGTTTGGCTTCAAATCTGCAACTACTTTGTATGGTCCAAAATATCTTGCTTCTAATTTTTTAGCAGTTTCGTTCTTTAGCCACACTAGATCTCCTGGCTTGTACATTTGAAGTTTGGCATTTCTGTTAATATTCGCAGTTCTTTTCGTTTGTTCTTCAATTAAACGATTTCTCACCTCATTGTGACAAATTTGCAATTTTGATTTCAATACCTTGCAATAGTTTTCATAATTATAAATAGGTTCTGGTTCAATGTCTGTTAGATTGGATGGCATTTTCGATAGTTTGCCATAAACTAAATGAAATGGTGTATAATTTGTTTTCGTGTGTATTGTATTATTATACGCAAATTCATAGTATGGTACCCACTTTACCCAAAAAACAATTTACTGTCACATTGAATTCTCAGGAAATTCCCAAGGCATTTGTGAGTGTTTTCTAAAGCTCCTATTGTTTCGTGATGGTAAGCGGTACTATTTAGTTTTTCTATATTTAAAAGTTTTGCTACTGAACTGAACAATTCTGACATAAACTCAGTTCCTCTGTCAGTAGCAATTCGTTCAGGAACTCCATATTTCAAAATGAAATTTTCTACAAAGGCTTTGGCAACTGTAGTGGTTGCCTTATTTTTTAGAGGAGTTGCCGTTATGAACTTTGTCAGTTCACATTGGGTTGTCAAAATATATTCATTACCTTCAGAAGGAATTAATGGTCCTACTAGGTCTAAATATATTTTCTCAAAAGCTGTTTCAGCTGTTGTGGTTATTGTCATTTCCGGTTTTGGCGTATTAATTGATTTGTATTTTTGACATTTTTCACAAGCCTTAATCATAGCTTCTACATCTTGTTTCATACCTTTCCAGTAGTACTTTTGCCTTATTGTACTCATAGTTCTTTTCATACCTGCATGACCAGCAGTGGGTAGTAAATGATAGTCATTTAGAATCAATTTTTTAGTCAAGTCATCTTCTATAAATTTTATTTTATTGGAAATCCTTATTATTTTCGGTATCCCTTTGTCTAGACCATTTTTTTATTATTTGTTCATAAAATTTGTGCGCACATTGATCATTAATTTTCATAAAAAATTCGTCGACTTTGTATCTTTTACATATTTTACCAAGTTCATCCCTTGTTCGTCGTAACGAAACCAAGGTTTCCGTTGGCTTGATCATTATTATCTCTTTTTCTGGGACCCATATTACATTTTCTTTTAAGTTATTATCCTTGACTATAATTTGTACTGTTCTCATGTTAGAAGAGTTTGAAGAGTCATGGCCAGTGACTACTTCATTATTAGGAGAACGTTGTGATTACTCATTTTGGGTTTGCATTCGGGTTGTTACGAATGCTTCGTGTGTAAGATTGTTGTGCATGTCCTTTAACTCGGTCACAGAAATACGCGATAGCGCGTCCGCTACTGCATTTTCAGAACCTTTCTTGTAAAAGACATCGAATTTGTATTCTTCAAGTGCCAGACGAAACTTCGTCAGTCTACTTGAAGGATCGGTTAGTGTGAAAAGGTAAACTAATGGTCGATTATCGGTATACAGTTGAAACTTTCGTCCATGTAAGTATGAACGAAAATGTCGGATTGCCCACACCATTGCCAGTTGTTCCTTTTCTATCGTTGAATAGTTTTTCTCGGCTGGATTCAGCATGTTGCTAGCAAATGCTATCGGTCTATCATTCATATTGCTAAGTACTGCTCCAAGTCCATATCCTGAAGCATCAGTATGTAATTCAAAAATATTTTCATCATCAAAGTTTGGGTAATCTAAAACTGGGGGGTTTATGAATAGGGTTTTCAGTTTTTTGAATGCCGCTTCGCATTCAGGAGTCCAGTTAAATACAACGTCTTTTCTGGTTAAGAAATTTAAGGGGGCACATATTTTTGCGAAATCTCGGATATGTTTTCTCTAATAGTTTGAAAAGGCTACAAACCTTTTCACTTCATCAGCAGAAACTGGGCTGCTCCAATTTTTAATGATTTCAATTTTTGAAGGGTCAGGCAGTACTCCTTCTTTCGAAATATAATGACCTAAATAAAGTAATTCCTGTTTTAGAAAATTGCACTTACTGGGGTTTAGCTTTAAGTTTACATCTCGTAATCTTTGAAATACAGAAATTAAATTTTTATTGTGCTCATCAAAAGTTTTACCGAACACAATAATATCATCTAGGTATACTAAACATCTTTCAAGGTTTAAACCTGACATCGCTACGGTCATCAACCTTGAAAAACTTGAGGGGCTTATTTTCAGACCCATAAGCAATCTCGTCATTTGATATTGACCCGATGGAGTTGAAAATGCCGTAATTGGTCTATCTTCAGGTTTTAATTTACATTGGTAATATCCTTGTGATAGATCTAAATGTGTGAAGTATTGAGCTCCTGCTAGTGAGTCAATTACTTCCTCTATATTTGGAAGCGGAAATTTGTCATCTTGGAGAGTCGTGTTGACCTTTCGGTAATCAATCACTAATCTCCACTTCTTCACATCAGTATCAGATTTTTTAGGAACAAGTAATAAAGGACTGTTCCACTCAGATTTAGTTTCCTCTATAATTTCATCTTGTAACATTTTTCTAACTTGTCTACAAACATGTTGTTGCCAGTGTCTTCGTCTGAACTAAGGAACGACTCTGTTTCTTCAATATCAAAAACTACTTCTTCCTTTACTTCTATATCTTCCTCTTCCTCTGATTCTTCTATCGGGGTAATGTTAAGATGTTCCTCATTTAAAATATCCATACACTCTCGGACTATATTTTTCAAAACGATATACCTTTTTCTCAAACCAAAAAATGTATCACCTTGAGCATCATGCACTATGCATTTTAAACTAAGTAAATATTCCTTTAAAATTTTTATCTTTATGTTTCGCGTTTTACGTGCATGTGGTTTGTTTTTGAGGATTGTTGTATGTAAATGTTTTATTTTACCGCCTATTTCGAAAAATGTATCCACTTAGGACATACCTGACATCTTTTGGAAATTGGTTTCTTATTTCTGGAAATATTTGTTTCCGATTTAACACTCCTACCACTTGTTCAGATAGATATCTTTGGTGAACTTAAAATAATTGACATGGATTAGTTTCGGAACGATTGGTTCGACGAAGAGTGCAGACAGATTCTGGAGGAGAAGGACGCAGCGCGGGCGGTCGCGCTGCAGCAAGGTACCCGGCAGAACGTGGAACGTTATAGACGGAAGCGGAGACAGCAGACCCGCCTTTTTCAGGAGAAGAAACGCCGCCTGGAAGAAGCGGAGTGCGAGGAGATGGAACAGCTGTGCCGTTCTCAAGAAACACGCAAGTTCTACCAGAAGCTCAACGCATCCCGCAAAGGCTTCGTGCCGCGAGCCGAAATGTGCCGGGATAAGGATGGGAGCATCTTGACGGACGAACGTGTGGTGATCGAAAGGTGGAAGCAGCACTACGAGGAACATCTGAATGGCGCTGAGAGTACAGGCAGTGAAAGTCAAGGCAGCGGAGGAGATGACTACGTCAGTTCAGCGGACGATGGAAGCCAACCAGCCCCCACCTTGAGGGAAGTTAAGGATGCCATTCAACAGCTAAAGACCAATAAAGCAGCTGGTAAGGATGATATCGAAGCTGAGCTCATCAAGATGGGCCCGGAAAAGCTAGCCACTTGCCTGCACAAATTGATAGTCAGAATCTGGGAAACTGAACAGCTACCGGAGGAGCGGAAGGAAGGGGTTATATGCCCCATCTACAAGAAAGGCGACAAACTGGAGTGTGAGAACTTTCGAGCGATCACCATCCTTAATGCCGCCTACAAAGTGATATCCCAGATCATCTTCAGTCGTCTGTCACCATTAGTGAACGAGTTCGTGGGAAGTTATCAAGCCGGCTTCGTTGACGGCCGCTCGACAACGGACCAGATCTTTACTGTACGGCAAATCCTTCAAAAATGCCGTGAATACCAGGTCCCAACGCACCATCTGTTCGTTGATTTCAAGGCGGCATACGACAGTATAGACCGCGTAGAGCTATGGAAAATTATGGACGAGAACAGCTTCCCTGGGAAGCTTACCAGACTGATCAAAGCAACGGTGGATGGTGTGCAAAACTGTGTGAAGATTTCGGGCGAACACTCCAGTTCGTTCGAATCGCGCCGGGGACTAAGACAAGGTGATGGACTTTCGTGCCTGTTGTTCAACATTGCGCTAGAAGGTGTCATGCGGAGAGCCGGGTGTAACAGCCGGGGTACGATTTTCAACAGATCCAGTCAATTTATTTGCTTCGCGGATGACATGGACATTGTCGGCCGAACATTTGCAAAGGTGGCAGAACTGTACACCCGCCTGAAACGTGAAGCAACAAAAGTTGGACTGGTGGTGAATGCGTCAAAGACAAAGTACATGCTTGTGGGCGGAACCGAGCGCGACAGGGCCTGCCTGGGAAGCAGTGTTACGATAGACGGGGATACATTCGAGGTGGTCGAGGAATTCGTCTACCTCGGAACCTTGCTAACGGCTGACAACAACGTTAGTCGTGAAATACGAAGGCGCATCATCTGTGGAAGCCGGGCCTACTACGGGCTCCAGAAGAAACTGCGGTCGAAAAAGATTCGCCACCGCACCAAATGTGTCATGTACAAGACGTTAATAACACCGGTAGTCCTCTACGGACATGAAACATGGACAATGCTCGAGGAGGACTTGCAAGCACTCGGAGTATTCGAGAGACGGGTGCTTAGGACCATCTTTGACGGTGTGCAAGAAGACGGTGTGTGGCGGCGAAGAATGAACCATGAGCTCGCCCAACTCTACGGCGAACCCAGTATCCAGAAGGTAGCTAAAGCCAGAAGGGTTCGATGGGCAGGACATGTTGCAAGAATGCCGGACAGCAACCCTGCAAAGATGGTGTTCGCTTCCGATCCGGCAGGTACGAGACGGCGTGGAGCGCAGCGAGCGAGATGGGCAGACCAGGTGCAGAACGACTTGACGAGCGTGGGGCGTATCCGAGGATGGAGAGATGCGGCCTCGAACCGTGCATTGTGGCGTCAAATTGTTGATTCAGTGTTATCTGTTTAGATGGTAACTAAATAAATGAAATGAACGTAAATTTTGCTAAACTTATGTTGTTTTGGTTTTGTTACAATAAAAACAAACTACCGCAATAATAGAACACAGCTACCTATCGTTGCGATATTTTTTGAAGGTCAGCCCTATTGTTGCGGTATTGCCTGTATTTATTATGGAGAGCGATACCACAACAGTAGGACCTTAGCACTACCGAAATAATAGGCTCAAGGGACGCGATTTTTTAAAGAAAAATGTTGATTTTCCATCATTTTGAATGGAATTTTGTTCAACAAAAGGTGTTCTAGCAGTTAATTCGAAGGGTTTCAACGGATCCACTGTTTTGATGCTATTATATCTAATATGGATTATTTTAACACTACCGCAGCATTAGGACATACCACAACGATAGGACGTTTTACCCTACTACAAGTTGTCAAACCGATGTTGGTGATGAAATCAAACATGCACTGCAACTTGATGCATAAATTATTGTTGATGCATAATTTGGCAAAATAATTTAAATGACTACAGCGACACTAGCGTTCACACGCCGCAGCTGTATTCATTTTATGTTTTCAATTTTTGGAAAAGGCTTCAAAACATAAAGGTTTTTTGGTAAAGTTGACCAAACATCAAATAATCGGACATTTTTGTTAATTGTACCTACTCAAATTAAATGCAATTTCCAAATTACTCTAAACTAATTTATCAAACTTGAGCTCATAAGTCAATACCAACGATATAAATCTATAAACTGCTTTCTAAATTAATTCTTCAGGATTCTTAGTTCAAAAGCCAAAAGTTATCTATCAATCGCTTCCCAAGTGTGGGGTCACCTAAACCTGCCAATGTTCCTATGAAAATCGAGAAAAATTTATTTAGCAAATTGACAGGGCCAAATCCCTGCTTCCGGTCTTTCTTCTTTTTCGTTCTCCCTGGCCTGTGATTTATGGCATGTCGAAAGGGCTTCGTAAATTTCATCCATTCATAAAATTATTTCTTCCGGCCAATGTTTGAAAGGAAAAAAAACTTCTGCCTGCTACAATCTATGGAAATGCTTTGCTATACTTCTATGCTAAAGTAACATCTCTCAAGGTGGCTCACCGCCGGCCGGGCGACCATGAGAGAAGCGAACGGAAACTCTTAATTAAAGGATTAAAAAGCAGTTCAGTGAAAATAAATGCAGGAGGAAAAAAGCGACCGTACGGAAGCCCGAACGGCCCTCATCCATTCGAGTGCACTCATCGTGATCTGGCATCCCAGAGCAGGGACCATTTTTTGGCCTCCGGGCGGCGCCCTTCGTTGCGCGGTGCGGCATCATCCCCGCGGCAGTTTGATGGAAATGACCTTTCTTCCTTTTTCAATAGCTGCTTGGCGCCCCTGTCGCCGAACATTGCCGGGATGAAAATAATCGTAATAAAAATTAAAAAGCGGAGCAGAGGAGGGCCAAGAGCGGGACGGATTGGGAGAGCGTGCTTTCCGTTAACGACGGCGGCTATGGACAACTGTCCACTTCGTCTCGTTCCGTTTGCACTATGAGGATTCAGATTTCAGGTGGGCCAAAATAATGTGCCAGTTTTCAACTTGCTCATAATATGGCTCTTTACTTAGCTACAAAATTAAGGTGGTAGGGACATTCTATTGGAGTCCGGAAGTTATCTTTATCATCTTCATTAGGACAAGTTTGATAGCACATAAAGATATTCTATGGACCTACTCTGTTGGAATTCCCAAGTGTGCTGAGTGACAAGCAGCGCAAAAAAAAAGCAAACACATTTTGACCGTCTGCTTGCCAGGAAGTGGCCCACAGTGACCATCGATGCGGATCGCGGGATGTGAAAACAGCAAAAGCAGTCCGGAAGAAAGTGTAATTAAAAAGTTTCTCTTTCAGTCAGTTGTGATGTTTTGGCGTCGTTTCCTGCAATTTCCGCTGCAATCGAGTCATGCGACCGAAGTGAAGTGGAAAAGGCGAGCGACGTGGCGAGGGAAGTGTCATTTCTGCTGTAGGCCCCCAAATCAACAATTGACGTGCTGCCGAAGTTTAATCAAGCAGTTTGTTTACCCGTCGTTGATTTTACCTGATAGAAACGGAAAATCCGTTAGAAATGTTTTTGAATACTATACTTATATATGTGGTATTCTTTATATGCATAATTAATATTTAATATGATATTAGCTTAATTGTCCATTATCTATAATGAATTAATTTAAATCACTAAAAATTACACTCTTACACTAACAATCATTACGAACGACACAACTAGGAGATAATCGACTCGATACAATCGGCAAGAACTTAGGCAACGAATAAATGATCAGGATTGAAGGCTAGACACATGAAACTGCAAGTTGCTAGGTTTTGCAGGATGCGACCTTCTACCAAACCTGTGGCACCTTCAACGAGCTGGAAACCGGCTTCGTAGTGCTGGGCAAGGTGCACCAACGTGTGATTGTCCCACAGATCGACGGTGGATGCAATAAGGACGGTCATTGAAGTTTCAGAGAGAGCGTCCAAGAAGAAGGGGCGCAGCAATCGATCCTGCGTTGCAGTAACCATTGCATTGACGTTAGAAACGCTTTTAACAGTGCCAGCTGATCATGATAATGTCGAGCGTGGGTGGCCCAAAAAGCAGCAGTAGACGCCTTCTGGCGGCAATATCATCCTCGATACTGAGGTATGGAGTTCCAGCCTGGGGAGCTGCGCTCAAAACAAAACATAACCGCAGGAAGGTAAACAGCGTTTTCGTTTAAAGGCCGTTCGAGTCGTGAGTGCATACCGAACCATTTCGTCGGAGGAAGTTTGCGTTATCGCAGTGATGATTCCAATCTGCATAGCCTTAGCAGAGGATATAGAGTGTTACTAACGGAGAGATACCAGAAATGTGAGGAAGACGGTGGAACTGGACTCTTTGGTGAAGTGGTAGCAGGAGTGGGACAATGCGGATAATGGAAGATGGACACACCGGCTTATCCCCAATGTGTCGACGTGGGTGAATAGGGTGATCAATGCCGGTAATACCGGTTTTTGTGAAAATTCAGACATATTAAAAAAAGGTATTTATTTTGACTTTTGGGTGAAAAACAATATTTATTGACAAGCTTTAAATGTCAAAGTCATTGCTTGTTGGGCTTGTAAAAAGAAAATTCAAATAGACATAACATCCCGACCAGTAGATAGTTACAGATTTATATCAGACCTTGTTATTCTGTTACAGCAGTTTTTTAGAACAGCGGTTGTTATAAAACATGTACCATTAGTAGTTAAAATAACAAAAATTGTAACAAAATCTCTTCTAGTTTTAACAAAATTATCACTGGATATGTTATTAATTTAACAAAAATATAACTCGTTGTGTTACATAAAAAGTGGTGAAAATAGCTTGTACTATAGCAAATTATGTTCTTGAAAAGATTATGATTATCCATAATGTAGGCAATTAAGTTTGTCCAGCTGGTTCAACTTTGGATGTAGAATCAAGTTATACTGTAGGTGGTATCTCACTTTTTTTTTTCAAATTCCTAGCTACCATAAATGTAGGCAATTTTTTTTTCGGTAGAAATAAACATAACACATTATGTTATAATCATTTTATGACGATCAAAAATTTTTATTTCCTCCATCTTTGGCAGAGAATTTATAACAAAATTATTGCATGTTTTGTTATTTGTAACACATATTGATATAATTGTGATAAAATTTTGTTATGACTAACTAGTCGGGATACCCTAGTAACATTTTGGTTTTATGCTGGTTTTATAACACTCTTATCTAGTAAATAATGGTCTTCAAGTGCGTTATAAACTTAAGATGTTGCTTGGGATACTGTGTGATTTATTTCCCAATCCGCATTAACCGATGTTAGATGCGTTGTCAAGTACCCTTAAGGACAAGCCTCCCGGAATCCAAAACTAAATGCACTCGCGTTTTCAAGAGAACCCCATTCAAGACGGAAGCTCCACGAAACTCTCAAGCAAAGCTGTAATAATTAGTTTGAAAGGTTTACCCTTGAAAATGGGGTACCCTAGAAAACGCGAGTGTATTTAGTTTTGGATTCCGGGAGGCTTGTCCTCAATCATAGCAGGATGATTCTTAACGGATTGCTTGCCAGAATCCTGGCGTCAACTGGCAACGTAAGTGTTTTGCTCTGCTGCACTCTCAATATATGAATATAATATCATCGTTTCCCTTGGATTCGTTCTTTGAGAGCAAAGAAACAGTTGACGCTGTGGCTTGGTTTGAAAATTGCCCCAACATAAATAGGAGCGCCACGTCGGCTTCATATAGAGTACAGAACTCACAGCAGAGCAGTTTCACAGCAGCTTTAACAAGAATTGCTTCAGCTACCGCTAAAAAATCATCATCAGTGAAGTTGAATTTGGATTGAAGTTTCAAATCGATCAGAGTTTTTAATGAACCTCTCAACTCAACTGAGCATGCATAACACGCTGTTCCACTTGTCATAAGACGAGTTTGTACAATCCCATTAAATTCCACCACTTTATTTGTATCTTGACAGATACGTATTTCGACCTCAATAGTAAGGCCCTCTTCAGTGTCTCGTACTTGACTCGACTTGAGAAGTCGAGTCAAGTACGACACATTGAACACGGCCTTACTGGTGAGGTCGAAATCCGTATCTGTCAAGATACAATTAAGTGGGATAATTCAATGGGATTGTACAAACTCGTCTTATGACAAGTGAAGACATTCCACTAAGAAGCTCAAAATAATTTTCTTAACGCTATTCCAGCATGTCTTGGTTTGGTATCAGCGAATTCTGAAAGGACATATTTTTGCAGAAAATAATTTTTCACAAGTGTTCTCCGTTAGAAAACTACTATAACATCTACCTTTTTCACAATTTCGACTACATATTCTCGACAATGTAAATAATGTTCGTTGAAGAAAAAAATCATTGGCAATTTGACAGATGCCTAAGAGAATGAAGAGTACGATGGTGATCGATTTTTGCCGTAGCGTGAACGTCTTCAATGATGCTTACTTGTGCAAAGGTTCATTCATATTTTTAATACCGAAAATACCGGTATTTTCGTTACTCAAAATTGACCGGTAATATCGGTATTACCGGTTTCGGTACTACCGGTTAGACCACCCTAAGAATAGGGAGCATGGAGAGGTGAACTTGGTGGAACCATGGTTCTTCAGATTTGCAAACTTTCACTCTAACCATCACACCACCAATTATTCTATTTGGAGATTCTGCCTACAAGTGAGCCATATAAACAACAAAGTTATTTGTAACTTTATTGTACCTCTAAGGGAACATGCGGGACTGATAAAAATAAAAGTGAGCAGCAGCTGAGCACAAAGTGTTTTGCAACATATCAGAAACATTGTGGAAACTGTAGTGTACCGAGATGTTATTTTATTTGCGCAACTAATCTGTTCTGCTTCTTATATGGTACATATTGAACCCAATCATCCAAGAAGTCATTTGAGAGACAAATTGTGATATCAGTGGAACGGAAATGAAACATTGTGTGTTTCTGAAACTGGAAAGTGGTTTTAATGAGATTTGATGTATTTCCAGAACTTTCAATGCAGTTTGTTAGGAACAAGCAGCTATTTGAAAGATGTTGCACGTGCTGCTTGGGATGCGGTAAGCAGAGTCGTGACGCAAATACTGTCAAAGCTGCAGCGTCGATGGAGGAGGGAACAGTTAATAAGCGTCGGTTTGGAGGGAAATCTAGCACAGTGAGCAGTGCCCTAGCAGCACACATATTCCACATAGGTTACTGCAACCAAATATTATATATTAACAATATAGCCCACTCTTGCTAAAAAAAGGTGAACGCGACGAAAGCGCTCCAACGGATGGCGGTCTAACTATTTATTCACAGCAACGCGTGGAGGCGCATCATTGCGTCAATACCCACGCGTAGAAGCGCAACGTAGCTTCCAAAAATATGTCAACAAAACAAAATATTAAACGTCATGTCACAATTAACATCAGTCCGAGCCACCGTGAGTATTCTGGGTCTCTTTTTTCAACTAACAGGCTTTAACCCGACATGCTTTAAAAGTTTGTTGCCCAATGAGGACATTTGGAACTAGCGAACATAAAAATTCCCGTAAAAGCCTTTCGGTTAGCTTATGGAGTTACTACTCCACGATCAGTTTTCGGATGTTTCGGATAGACATATAACAGACCAAATATTCAAAGCATAGGTGGACCAACCTGGGACCAACAGAAGACGTTAATGGCCATCTTCAAGATAGTTTGAATATTACAAACACAGCAGAATAATCTTTCATACATATTCATTCATACATTACAATAATTAGAAAAGGACAGGAAGCTCTCGATGCGTCTGTTCGGGGTCTGCTGTGGCACATTGATTGATAATCATACATTAGGGAGGAAAGGTATGTTGCTAAGAGTCGGTTACCGAGGAAGGAAGACAACTTTCCTTGTTGGGTGCCTATGTTTATTTTCCGGAGTCTCACAGACCCGATCCTTGTATGGGAGTCTTACTAGGGTAACAAGTTACCAAATCGTTGCAAAAAAGTAAAAAAGTCCAGTTGCGTCTAAGGTCCTGACATCTGTACTGGAGTATCCCAGAGGTGACAAAGGCCATTAATGTAGACTTGGAGTAAACGTACGTCGAGACATGCTCATGCTTGGCTCTTCGTCTTGACTTCTGCAGATCATACCACCGTTTCACTTCACGAAATTTGTATCTTCAAAAGCTGCGGGAGAAACCGGGTAAACGACAACATTAGAGTCAAAGGCTTTCTCCCATTTTTTTTACTTGTCACTTCCGTCTTTGTGTCTTCATTTTGATCCTCCTTACAAGTAGGAACAAATCCAAATCGGAGGAGCAGAACCAGGAAGTTGTAATAAAACGCCTTGTTCTTGAACGTTTTGGTTTTCGAAGCGTACGCCATCATCTCGACAAACTACCTGGAAAACATTACTGTTGAATTGAGTTCATGAGGAAGCAGTGACATTTCAATAACAATCAATAATCAGAGCTAACTTGATCATTTTTACTGCAATGGTCCGACTTTTTACCACCAGTTTGCGCTGCCGTCAATAAAAGTTGTTCTCTAGTAGCATGTAAGTGATATTCTAGAGTGGACTATCTTGTACTTTAAAATCTTTGCTGCAACTCATATGTAACCGGATTCAGTCACAATCAAGTTGTTGCAACCATTTTTGCTTGACTTGTGTTGCTCGGGTGTTTTTTCTCGGGACGTCGCGACGCGTCGGGGCGCCAACCGACCAGTTATTCATAACAAAAATTTATCACAATTATATCAATATGTGTTACAAATAACAAAACTTGTAATAATTTTGTTATAATTTTTCTGTCAAAGTTGGAGGAAAGAAAATTTCCTGATCATTATAACAAGATTATAACATAATGTGTTATGTTTTTTCTTGTGAAAAAAATGCCTACATTATTGGTAGATAGGAATTGAAACGAAAACGAAGGTACCACCTTCAGTATAACTTGAACCTACATTCAAAATTGAACCAGCAGGACAAAGTTAATTGCCTACATTATGAATATTCATAATATTTTTAATAACATAATTTGTTATAGTATAAGCTATTTTCACAGCCTTTTATGTAACAGATCGAGTTATTTTTGTTAAAACTAGAAGATATTTTGTTACAATTTTTGTTATTTTAACTACTAATGGTACATATTTTATAACAACCGCTGTTATAAAAAAAACTGCTGTAACAGAATAACAAGTTCTGATATAAATCTGTTACTATCTACTGGTCGGGCAGAGAACCGAAAACGTCGGACCGACCTCGACACTCGAACCGCCAACCTGCTGAAGAAAGAAGAAAGGTGAAGGAAGTGCTTCGGGTATGTACAGCACCGCCAGTGCAGACGTCATCCACCACCGGAACTGTCGGGCCACCTCTGCAACCCAAAGACGAAGTCGGCGCAATGCACGAAAGCGTCCCCTGCGATAGCCGCCGCACCATCAGTGCGGAAGTTTTCTTCACCGAAACTGGTGGACCACCCTCGACGGGGAAATCAGCAGGATTCAAGTGAGGAAGTTTGTGGCACGACCGCCGAGGGATCGAGACAACGTAGTAATGGATCTCAGCAAGCCAGTCGGCGAACTAGCCTAAGCTAGGGGCCGGAATTTCAGAAGAAGTGCATGAGCACAGAACCCCCCCCCCCCTCCCACTAATCGCAGGCCTGTTCGCCTCAGGATGCTCAGATGTTTGTCGCGCAGATTTTTCAATACAGTCGAACCTCCATATGTCGATGTTCCATGAGTCGATAATTTCAATTACTCGAAGATTTTTTCAGTCCATTCTGTTTCTCGTATACCTACTCGTACCCCCAGTAGTCGATATTTCCATTACTCGACGCCTCCTTCGCTCGATGGTCTCTCCAGGTAACTATGATGTTGTTTGGTTTCTATGACTCGATGTTCATGTTTTTGAATTGTCAGAAGTGTGAATAGTGTTCCGTTGAAAGCGACTGAAAACTCGTCAAGACGAATGGAAAACCAGGTTCAAAAAATGGAGAAGCGTACGCTCAATGTGCTGACCGTTGCTAAAAGAGTGGATATTATTGAAGAATATGAGTCAAGTGGCACCAATGTATCGAAAATTGCAAAGAGGTTCCAGGTCCCTCAAAGTACTGTTTCGACAATCCTGAAAAATCGTGAAAAATGGCGAAAAAGGAAGCTTGAAAATGGGAGCGTGTGGAAAAAAAGGGCTAAGGCCCCCATGAACGAGAATCTAGAGCGAGCTTTGTTAATTTTTGTGACTCAAGCTAGACAGAACGATATTCCGCTGTCAGGGATGCGCTTATACGCGAGAAAGCATGCCAATTGACAGAAAGGCTTATTGTTACCGGTTTCAAGGCTAGCAGTGGTTGATTATTCAAAAATTTTGAAGAGGCACCAGATTTTGCTCAAAAAAATATGCGGTGAAAGCGCGGCCGTCGACTCGATTATGGCTGAGAACTACATGACAAATATCCTACCGGGCTTGATTAAAGAATACGAGCCCATGGATATTTACAATGCCGATGAACCTGGATTTTTTTATAAATGCTTGCCGGATAAAACATACGCATTTAAGTCCGAATCATGCCATGGAGAAAAGTACTCGAAGCAAAGACTTACAGTTCTTTGCGCAACGAACATGGAGGGAACTGATTAACTACCTTTACTAGTCATCGGCAAAAGTAGAAATCCCCGATGGTTCAAGAATGTCAAATCTATTCCAGTGCTCTACCGAGCAAACTCCAAAGCTTGGATGACTTCCATGCTTCTCGAAGAATGGATCCTGGAATCAAATGAAGAATCCACACCATGGAAACTAATCAGGTAAGCAGTTGAAATATGGAGTCGACATTGAGAAACTAATTTTATATTTAAAAGGACCATGCGGATATCACAGTACTGGATGCAATCAAATTATTGTCCAGAGTATGGGCAATGAACGTAAAGTCAGAAACAATCCAGAATTGTTTCCGGAAGGGTGGTTTTATTTTGGAGGAGGAAGACGACATTCCCTTAGCCGAACTTGCAAGAAGAGAATCTATCTGGCATGATCAGATTATGGCGCTTTCAGAAGATGAGCTGTTTCCGGTGGGTCCACTGATATCGTTCTCCGAATATTGTGATGTTGATAGGAACGTCATATGTAGCGAGCTGTTGTCTGATTCGGACATAATTTAATATGTAACTGGTGAAGATAAAGAGGAAAACGAATCTCTAAATATTTTTACGCACAATTTGGAAACTTCCGAAGCACCAACTGAAGTCACTGCGGACACCGTGGCGGTAAATTTAAGAACGTTGGATGCAATTCTACATTGTACGGAAAATGTTCCAGTCCAGATATTCGAACATTTTTTTAATATTGAAAAATTCCTTTCCGGAAGGTTCATTACTCGTCAAAGTATTTAATTCTTTATTTTCTCCTAAATTATTTATTAGTTTGTATGGCAAATATAACTATAAGTGCTTAGAGTAGTCACACTTAAATTATTATTTTCACTTTATTTGTGTTTTATTCAGAGCCCATTATATTGTAATAATATACTGAAGTTATTTCCAGTCTGCACATTTTCACTGAATTCATTTTTGCCTTTATCGTATACTAAGTATACGTAAAGGCTATATGATCACTCCAAAACCAAACTTTTGATAGAAGGCTCGGAGACCCATAGTGTTATATACCAATCGACTCAGCTCGACGAATTGAGGTGATGTCTGTTTGTGTGTAAGTATGTATGTATGTGTGTGTATGTGTGTATGTGTACAAAATCTTGTAGACACACTTTTTGGAACTTAGCATTGGCCGAATTACTCACAACAAATTCCATTCGACTGAGAATCTTGTCTCATTGTTTGCTATTGAAAATTGGCCAGATTGGACTATGGGATCAGAAGTTATGGCCAAAATACTATTTTCTTTGCGCAAAACACGCTTAAAAGCACTCACTCATATTTTTTAGTACTTTTTTGCACGAGAAAGGCACCAACACCGCTAGGTGAATTAATCAGAGTTTTTTTTTTTAATTTTGAACATGGTTTAACTGCTTGATGCACGAGCAAAACATATTGGTTAAAACGTACAACACTTCCAGGACAGGCTTAATCCCTATTAAAGTACTAGGCCGCGAAAAATTAAACCTTCTTGCAATCCTGAACAGATATACGTATTACATCGTAAATGACATGCATTATGAAAAAGCTAATTTTTAAGATATACAATCTAAATATTTGATTTAAAATTGATATATTATTGATTATAATATTTTTTGATTGAAAAATTGATATTTGATGAAATATAATGTTTTTATTCTAACAAATTTTGTTCCTTGAGTCGATATTTCCATGAGTCCGTTCGATATCGACTCATGGAGGTTTGACTGTAGCCTCAAACACTTGTAACACACATACACACTTGATCCTGGCTGGTCGCCAATGGAAAACCACCATTCGTCGTTTCCTTCGGGAGATGACCAGGCCCTGGAACTGGTTTCCAGTCAGTCCAAGCGGAATGTGCCAAGGGGACGTGGGCTTTGTTGAATCTCAACAAAAACCACAAGTCTATAAGCAGCTCTATACAAGCGACCCGTGCCGCTTCCAAAGCACTTCAGCCCAACACAAGCAGGAGTCCTGCACATCAGGATCGATGTTAGTGAGATTCTGATTACGGTATACTGGCAATGGCGAACGACATTGGATGAGTAACGGTTTATGGTTTGAAATGGCAAGTGGGCTAATGGTGCGACTACCTTCGTCCCGAAAAACAACCTGGTAGGCCTTCGCAAACGCACAAAACCCGCCCCCAATCCTGGTGGCTAGTAAAGCAGCTGTTTCAACCCTTGCATGGACCTCACTGCTTGCATAGGTACCCATGGGATCATTATAGGCGACTATCTACAACGGGCAGAGATAACGATCCGGAGGGGAGACCCTTTCATCATGAAGAACAATCTAGAACTCAACGAAAGAGCAAGTGTGTCGAATCCGTTCGTCACAAGTGGTTCGTCGAGGTCTCCGCCTCAGCAGACCAAAAAGCCAAAAAAATTGCGCCAGGCGGTAATACCGCGAAGGCCAACGTAAGTAACCAACCAAGGCGATGATAATGAGCAGCAGCTGCCCACGAACAATGGCTGGAACGTGCCTCAACAACAGCTGAAGATAATAGCAGCAAAGAACTGGGCAGAAGAGCTGCACGAGTTCGTCGACAAGAAGCATAATGTGCATAAGGACATCAAGGAACTGGTGTTAAAGATCCGGACGGCTCTTGTGTCGGCCATGACGGAGTGACTCATCCTAACGTAGAGAGCAGAAAAGGGTGAGAGAGAATTGACTGATGCAAAACACGCCCTTGCATCAGCGGCGCTGCAAAAGGAAACACCTGGACTGATTCCGTAAGCTCCCAATAAGAACAGAAAAGAGAAGCTAGTGCAAGCGGAAAACACACCGGCAGCCGTGCCTGAGAGGCATAGGTCTTCGCCCGGAGACGCAAAACCAGGCTCCAATAAATAAAGAGACGCCCTACTAAAACGCATGGCTGTCGTGCAGCCGTAAGAGACCGACGATAGTAACAGAAGGACATCCTGGTCCAAAAGAAAACGAAAAAGAATCGGATCAATGCGAGCGAAAGACAAAATGTCATCAAAAGAAGCGTGAAAAAGAAAGGCGAGGCGCTTCTAGTGAAGACTAGCGAGGAAGGATATCTGGAGGTCCTACGGACCATTAGGACAGCTCCAGAACTGAAGGACGACGTACAGACAATCAGGCGGACACCGGTGAGTGACATGATCTTCGAGTTGAAAAAATACTCGAAGAACAAGAGCGAATCATATAAAGAGCTAGCAAAGAGGGTAGTGGGAGATAAGGTGCAAGTGGGAGCTATGGCGCCTGAAGTGGACCTTCAATGCGTGGATCTGGACGAGATTATAACGGCAGATGCTTCCGGTAGATGCTGCCGACAAAGCATTGAAAATTTGCAAAGTTAAAGTTGGTTGGTTGGTCGGTGTGCTCACTGAGCCACTCTCAGCAATAAGTGTATGCGATAGCACACTTTTTTCCTGACGAAATGAAATTTTAAATGTCTATATTGATTCGAAACGAAACTAAACGAAATATTCGAGACCTCGAAACGATACGAAATCAAGGTCCATTTAATTCAAAGTTTTACGAAAAAAAAACGAAATTTTAATTTTTTTTCGGCTGAATTTTTATTGAATTGGTTTCACATTATGTAGGTACGGAATTCTGATTTCATTTTGAAGAAGTCAAATAACTTCTTTGCGACCAATAGATTTTTATATACAATCAGATCGATCCTAGCAGTACACATGTTCCACATAGGTTACTGTAACTATATGAGTTAGATTTAGTTTAGAGATTTAGTCACAATCAAGTTGCCGCAACAATTTTTGTCTGAATTGTGCTGATCGGGCACGAACTGCTATTAGGTCAATTAGTTTGATACTCATTGTTTCAACGGACCGAGGAATGCTCTGCACGTCACGGAAAAGAAATCATTGGTTAGTTGATTCAAGTGAAGCCACCTTGATAAGCGACTTAATATTTATTGTGAACGAAGTATTTTCAAAACTCGAAAGAGAAGAAATTGATTACGTATTTGTCGACTCAGAATAAAATTATGTAGTAAGCGTTAATAGAAAAAAAATGTAAGTTTTTTTAACTTACTTAACTAAGTTTTGAAAACAACTTCATGATTTTGTTAGGCGGCGCAGCCAAATTTTTTGATAATACACGACCGTACGAGGCAGTATGGTTTAAGTTTAAATTTGTTTCGAAATTCAGTTAAATTTCGTCAAAAGCTAGTATTTTCTAGCCAAATTTTTGTAATTTTACGAAACGAAACGAAATCAAGAAATTAGATTTCGCTATGCTCAAATTCCGCGGAATTTCGTTTCGAACTACCTGAAACGAAATTTTTCGAAATACCGAATATGCTCACTCAGCAACTAAAAATGTGCTTCAGGTGCCAAAAGTTTGGCCATCTGGCACGGAATTGTGAAGAAACTTTGTAGAAAGTGTAGAGAGGATGGACACGAAGCGCAAAGCTGCAAGAAGCCATCTAAATGCTTTATCTGTAGGCGGTCAGAAATGCCCGGCGTATAAAAAGGCGATGTCTGGTAAATAACAGCGGAGGTAATACAAATTAATCTCAATAACTGTGATACCGTGCAGCTTCGTGGCTTTGTGATCGCCAAGGTACGTACCCCCACGTTGAACAAATGATCAATTTAACCAGATGCTGGATACGGTAGTGGCGGAGCTTACCGACAGGAGGCCAGTCGTCATCGCTGGTGACTTTAATGCCTGGGCGTTAGAGTGGGGTAGCCGTCTCACTAACCAAAGAGGTTGGAGTCTGCTGGAAGCACTTGCTAGGCTGAACTTAGATCTGGTTAACAAAGAATCGACGATCATCTACCGGAGAGAAGGTAGCGAGTCCATTATTGATGTTACCTTTTGCAGTCCTGCATTAACGAGGAACATAAACTGGAGAGTCTGCGAAGGCTATACACATAGCGATCAGCATGCGGTCCGATACTGCGTCGGAAAGAAGACAGCAATGCAAGCACGTGAGTGTGGTACCAAAGAGCTTAGGTGGAAGACAGAAACCTTTAACAAGGATATGCTAGCAGAGGCAATTAGATTTGAGCGCAATCTGGTAGACCTGAGTTCAGGCGAGCTGGTTGCAGCATTGACTCGAGCCTGCGATGCAACCATGCCGATAAAAGAACAGCCACGACATGTTCGCCGTCCAGTCTACTGGTGGAATGGAACGATCGCCGAGCTCCGTCGCAACTGTCTTCAAGCAAGGAGGAGAATGCAGAGAGTCCGCAACAATGTCAAAAGAGGAGAGTGTAGACCTTCAGACCTATTTGTCTGCTAGACACGGTCAGAAAACTCCTGGAAAAGGTCATCCTCAACAGGTTAGCTATCGACACAGAAGGCGATAACGGATTACCGAGCAGGCAGTTTGGGTCCCGGAACTGCAGATCCACAGTTGACGCTATCCGGGAAGTTGTAGAAGCAGCTGAAACAGCCAAGAAGCAAAAGAGGAGAGGTAATCGCTACGGCGCTGTGGTTACATTAGACGTGAAAAATGCGTGCAAACAGTGCGAGTTGGGAAGCAATAGCTAATTCTCTACACAGGATGAGGGTTCCGGGATATCTCTGCAGAATTCTAAAGAGCTATTTCACTAGTTTACGAAACACATGAGGGACTTAAGAGAATAGGAATGGTGGTGTTCCACAAGGTTCCATCCTGGGACCGACGTAGTGGAATACAATGTACGACGGGTTATTGCAGCTTGGACTACCAAAAGGCGTGAAGATAGTTGATTTTGCGGACAACGTGGTGCTTTTGGTAATCGTAGAAACAGTAGATGGGGTGAAAGTACGTGCTATGGAGGCCATAGGAATAGTGGAGAACTGGATGTGCGGAAAATAGCTGGCATTCTTCTTCTTATTGGCATTACATCCCCATAGTGGGACAGAGCCGCCTCGCCGCTTAGTGTTCATTCAGCACTTCAACAGTTATTAACTGCGAGGTTTCTAAGCCAAGTTACCATTTTTGCATTCGTATATCATGAGGCTAACACGATGATACTTTTATGCCCAGGAAAGTCGAGACAATTTCCAATCCGAAAATTGCCTAAACCGGCACCGGGAATCGAACCCAGCCACCCTTATCATGGTCTTGCTTTGTAACCGCGCGTCTTACCGCACGGCTAAGGAGGGCCTCTGGCATTAGCCCACCATAAAACCGAAGTGATGATAATCAGAAACCGGAAAGCAGTTCAGCAGACTACAATCACGGTCGTGGAGGTCACCATCGAGTCGAAGCGAGAAGTACAGCATCTGGGGGTGATGATCGATGACCAGCTCAATTTCAACAGCCCAACAGGCACGTCGATTACGCCTGCGATAAGGCAGCAAAAGCCACCACAGCATTGACCAGAGTAATGGCGAATAGCTCTGCGATTAGTAGCAGTAAGATAAGACTCCTCCCGAACAGCACAATTCAGATAAAAATGGTTGCAGCAACTTGGTTGTGACTGAATCCGGACACAGATGAGTTGCAGTAACCTCTGTGAAATTTGTGTGCTGCTAGGGTAGCCAGCGTTTCTACTTCTGTACTCAAATACGGTGCCCTCGTCTGGGCGGCAGGAGCA
This sequence comes from Armigeres subalbatus, assembly GCF_024139115.2. Lineage (NCBI taxonomy): Eukaryota > Metazoa > Arthropoda > Insecta > Diptera > Culicidae > Armigeres > Armigeres subalbatus. The sequence goes on along the minus strand of NC_085139.1, from coordinate 36,504,723 downwards.
ATCACGAAGAGGAAACTGCTACGACTCAACAGCACATATAGCTTAATAGCTGTGCGGGTGACAAGTGCGTAACGGACCATATCGATGGATGCGGTCTGCATCATAGTAGACATGACTCTCATCAAAATGTTATTGGAGGAAGATTGTGACTGCTATGGACTACATGGAACGACGGGACCACGCAAGATTGCGAGAGTCGAATCGATGCGGAAGTGGCAGATGGATTGGGACAGTAGTTCGAAAAAGAAGGTGGACTTAGCGGCTCATTCTGAACCTGAAGAACCTCACGCAGTTCCTGTCAGGCCTTGGATGCTTCAGAAAGTATTTGCATAGATTCGGATACGCAGAGTATCCACTTTGTCCGGCCTGCCCGAACTGTGAAGAAACACCGGAGCACGTGATTTTCAGCTGCCCACGATTCAGGGCAGAACGGACTTGGACTTTAACGGTCAGTACTCGTAGCACAAACCCCGACAACATCGTTCAGGAAATGTGTGAAGATGAGAATATGTGGAACATGGTGAACAGAGCAGTAACGCAGATCATACGGTCTACCGACCTCGGCATTCAATCGGTACGATCGAGGAAACCGTATCGGCCATAACTTCTGAGCCCATAGTCCGATCCGGCCAATTTTCAATAGGAAACAATGAGACACGATTCTGTGTCGAATGCAAATTTGTTGCGAGCAAATCGGCTTAGGATAAGTGCCAAAAACTGAGTAAGAAATTTTCATGTAAAAAAATGTATTTTGACCATAACTCCAAATCCCATAGTCTGATCCGCCCAATTGTCTATAGAAAACAATGGGACAGGATTCTGCGTCGAATGCAACTTGTTGCGAGCAAATCGGTTAAGGATAAGTACTTTAAAAATTAGTGCGATTTATTTGTCCACAGACTTACACACACACACACATACACACATACCACGCACACACACAGACATCACCTCAATTCGTCGAGCTGAGTCGATCGGTATATAACACTATGGGACTCCGGGCCTCCAATAAAAAGTTCATTTTTGGAGCGAACATATAGCCTTTACGTATACTTTGTATACGAGAAAGGCAAAAAGAATACAGTTAAACCTCCATGAGTCGATGTTCTATGACTCGATATCGACTCATGGAAGCAAATTATGCCATATTAAAAAATATTTTCTGGGTTACTGTGATGGTCCCTTCAAACAGCTTTCCAAAGATTTGCTATTCCTCATCTCGATATTTCCATGAGTCGATGGTCCCTTCGATATCGACTCATGGAGGTTTGACTGTAACAAAAATTTGACAAGCGAAAAAAACGATCTAGCAAACTCGCGGCATACTTCGATCCCATGAAAATAGACAGCACTTTACATTAAAATTCTTAGAATTTGCCTTTGGAATTCACGAGAAATAGGAATCCGAACGATTATTCCGCCGATAAATTTGTCAAATCAAAATCTTCCACATGATGTACATATTCACATCTGAGTTTTCTGAACATTGTAAATTAAAGATTTAAAAGATTTTTTTTCGCGATGATTCAGGTGAATTTGGGATATTTAGTGTGATTTCCTTCACACCACCATCGGTCACCTTAAAGTGCTTTAGGCATCCCGTGAAAAATGTCCCCACTGTAGACCAAAATTATTTTCAACGCTGCCGCCGACGATTTTCGGATCGGTGCAAACCTCCTAGGAGGAAAATGGAGGAAAATAAATGGCTCATACTATGAAGTAAATGTGCTAGCAAATTACTTAAATAATCAGCTTACAAAATTGTGAGTTCAGAATTAAAGAATTGAAGTTTGAACGTTCCCTAGGGCTAAAAGTATCCTTAATAAAGACACACAAAAAAAGTGTTAACGAATTGACGAATTATTTAGAAAACAATTATTTCAAAATGTTTGATCTTCAACCAGGAACCTGCCAAGCCCATTATTTCCCCTAGATATACAATAGATATTATTCTATTCTGATCAAAATTATCTTCCCTGCATGTGTTCATCGCCGGTGGGACAACACGACACAGCTAAACTTGTGCCCATCATGCACTCCCATGCTGGGTAAGTCAAATAACTGCCACGTCCCCGTACCGGAGAACACCATCAACAAACACCGTGCTTCCGGTGCACATCCGACCAACATCCCCGAATGCTTCGGTTTGACCCCTGGTGGGCTTTTTGACACAGATATGCCAACCCAGCAGCACATCACAGCAGCAACGGAGTTATGGATTGGAGAAAATAAAAATTCTTAATATAAGCTGTGGGAGGGTTGGAGGAAGCCACCCCCGTAGACAATGGAGCGCCAGCTTGCCATGGAAAGACGATGTTCATGAGATTCTTACACAGCGGAATTTATCACGCAAAGAGGATCTAAAAATAATTGCTTTTTAATTGACATTTTTTGCCGTTCATACACCGAGAATATAGGACCACCATTTGTATACCAATCGACTCAGTTCGACGAACTTTCACTACACAGTTTCTCTGAAGAAAATGCAAGGAAAACAAAAGTATGGAAAATATTTTTAAAGGTGCATGAGATGTTTGGAAAAATGATTTCTCTGACATACAAAGTAGAAGGATTTTTACAACCGTCAAGAACTCTTTCATCTAATAGCGAATTATCTTCTGTTTAGCCGATGATACAAAAACAATGGACTTTTTTTACATTTTCTTTTTCTATGAAATCAAAACTGCAAAATGCAACTTTTATGCAATGCATCCGGAAGAGAGCCTTTCCGAAGCAATTTGATGCATTTCCCTAAGTCAGCTTAATCGTTACAGCAATAAAGTTATGACATCCGATACGAATTGCTCCACTTCTGCGTCCGATGACGAGTGCTCCGATTCGCATACAAAGATAATACTTTTATCCCGAACCGAAATACCGCCGGAGTAACTCCAAACGATCAATCCTTAACTTTCACGGGAAAAGCTGCGGTAAATTGATATCTTCCTCCCGGCCGAAGCATAACGGCAGGCAACAACAAATCGCTTAACTTTGGTCTTAGTGAAACTATGCACAGATAAGAGTACTGGCACTAACGACGTTCGTTTGGCAAATTGAAATAAATTTCTCACCCGGGACACCGGTGGAATGGAAAGCTTCGCCCCTGCCGAGTTTTTATTTGCTTCGTAACGACGCAAACGATTTTTCATTGCGCTATACAATCTGTAGCTTTGCCATCGACGTCGGAAGCATTCCGTCCGCCATTCGTTCATTTTGGTGCAAATTGCACATTCACGATGTAGAGAAGTTCCTATGTAAGAGCTACGTTATGCTGCAGCCAATCAGTAAAAGCATAACGATGTGAAGCAGCGGGTTGTCCATGGATAACTGCTATGGAGCCGTCGACGGGTGATCCTGACATAGTGCATAGTGGGATATTCATATGTAAAGCAGCTTAACTTCAATTTTCCATAAATTTAACATCTGAAAAACAATAAGCGTAACAGAGAATAGCATCGTATATTTCATTCAACACAAGAGCATGACTGCTGTTGACCTACATTTTAAGACATTCTCTATCCCAACCTGCGTGAAAAATTTCCGAGCGATTTGCCAGCTTATAACCAACGTTGACTCTTTGAAATTGTTTTGTAACACTTCTCGAATATTGCTTAAATGGAAGGGAAAATAAAAAATGGAAGTATTTGGCACAACTATCCCCTAACCAGAAAAACTACTCTGTGGAAAACCAAATGCCTCCGGTGGCAACCGAGATACCACCGAAAACACCCAACGTGCAAATCGGGGAGCGACGAAGATTGATGGGTTCACACATCGGAAGTTGGCCCAGTTTCTCACCTTGCCTTCGCTGTGATCGATGCTGGTTCTATGTGGCTAAGTTGGTTTGCTGGCTTTGTGCCACCACCAGCGAAAAACTGTAGAAAGCTGGTATATGAGTTTTGTAGTGTTTCAATTAGGAAGCAAGTAAGATTAATTGTGGATGACTGTGAAAGTGATGGAGCGCTATTGGGAAATTGTTTCAAATTAATTGAACTTACAGACTTTTTGCACTGTGGAACCTCCTATGTGTTATTGATTGGGAGCTATACGATCAATCTTGATAACACCCATGCTTGAATTATTTACCTGCAAAGAGAAGACAAAAACATGGATAAATAAATTGAAAATAAATTAAATGTATTTAAATTTTGGTTACGCTGATGCAAGTAGCTTCACACAAATTCTTTAAATAACGTTTTTCAATCGAATAGAACACTGCACAGATAGAAAAATCCACTGAAATTTACGCTAAAATTCATGCACATAAATGGAACGCCATTATTAGCGTAATTCCATACGGGATATAGCCTGAATGTATACAATATTCGACGTGAATCGTCAATATTGCATACAAGTTGTAAGCAATCTTGTTGGCAAGAGGACCATTTCAGCGTAGAATAGCGTAAATTTTTGCATGTCAAGTTTTACGCGCTGTTTAATTTTCATTATTTTTTTCTGTGTGCAATATAAAAGTCAGTTCCTAACACTCAGTGTTGAACTACAAGAGCAGCTTCTAGCCAGCAGTACAATAATTGAGATTGTTCTACTCTATCTATTTATTCATCCTATAATCTCTGCAGTTCATAACAGCTGTCTCCATTCAGCTCGTCGCCAGCCACGCAGTGTACTGAGGGTCCGTGAATCGTCCTACACCCGATCAATTCATCTCGCTCGATGTGCACCTTCCTTTCTTGTGCACGTTGTCGAGAATCATTTCCATCGTGCTATTGTCCGACATTCCGATTACCGCGGTGTGAACGATGGATGGTTTTCCCAACAGCTGATGCAAATCGTGGTTCATTAGCCTCCTCCACGAACCGTCCGTTATCTGCACCGTATCATAGATGGTAAGCAACACTTTCCTTTCAAAAATTCCAAGTGCGTATCATTATGTCCGGAAATAAATGCGTATTCAGGATCTAACAATTCTGTATCAGAACCTGTCAAAGTCTGTATAAAAACTGGGCACATGCAAAATTGCTAGATTCTAATACAAATATTGTATAAGACCTCACAGCTTTTTTTTACAATACATATTTGTTTGTGAGCTTACACTTTTTGTACTAGAATCTAAAAATTTCGCATATGCCCAGTTCTTATACAGGATTTGGTAGGTTCTTATACAGAAGTGTTAGAAAATGTAACAGTCACAGGTTTGGTTTGGTCACTCTTACCTTTTTTTCTTGACGAAACAATGAAAAAATCGACGGGTAGTAAAAGTCTACACAAAAAAATAAAAATTGAGGCAAGAAACGTTCCAACAATTTCAAACATCTAAAAAAGGCATCACATCCACCGATGCCTTATTCCAGGCAAACACCTATTCTTAATGAAGGAATAAATCCCCCATCGCCTGATTCTGGGCAAACGCCAATTCTAAAAAATCACATCCATCGTTGCCTTATTCCGAGAAAATGCTATCTCTGAAGAAGATATTACACTGAGCACAAAGCTCAGAAACAGCAGACTGGCTGAAAAGCATAGTTGCTACAATATCTCCCTGGCCTTTGGCTGAATTCACAGCGTTTGATGAAAAAAATATCTTGCAACCTGAAATATTGATCGGCTTCTTTCCGTGGAGTACAGAAGATAAGAATGAAGAAATTCTGGCACTCCTGGAAAGCCAAAACGATGGGCTAGCAGTTGATGCATGGAGGATACTACAGCGCAGCACCATTAGCCAAAGACATGTCGAACTAGTATTCACAGTCGATGGAGCATCATTGAACTCAATCAAGCAATGTGAATTCTCACTAGACTACAAATTTGGAAATGCTACCCTGAGGAAGAAATTCCGCAGGAAGAATCAACAAGAAGGTAGTGAACGACCAAAGCATAGGGATGAAAATGACTCTCATATGACACGTGAAGGAACTGGAGACGACAAGATGATCGTCGATCAATCTGTCCAGATCCCAGGACCATTCCACTCGGAGAGGACAAAAACAAACCATGATGCTTCTGGCCACACTACAAGCACCGACGTCCAAAATCAGAACGAGCCTCGAACGTCAAACAAACGGTTTAAGGCGATGTACCGAGACATTAAAGTTAAAGTAGACAAAAATCCAATTAAAGGAGGCCGCGAAACCAAAGACAGGGATATACTAAATCCCCATATAAGCGGCAAACGAAAAAAGGACCTTCAATAAAAACATCAAGTTCATTCAAGTGAACCTCCATCACGCAAAGGGGGCATCAGCCGCACTTTGCAAAAGGTTCACGGTGAGCAAACTGGATGTCGCATTCACCCAGGAGCCATGGGCAATAAATAGTAGAATACTAGGTATAACTACAAATTTCAGTAAGCTAATTTACTATGAAGGGCAACTTGCACCAAGAGCTGCCATTTTAGTGAACGGAAGAATAAACATAATTCCAATTACAGAATTCATCAAAAGAGATATTGCTGCGGTCATGATGGAGGTGCCAACAGCCCATGGGACAACGGTAATATATGTTGCTTCAGCATACTTTCCAGGCGACGTGGGCGATGTACCTCCATCAGAAGTAGCAGCTTTCGTTTCTTATTGTAAGAAATAAAACAAGTCGTTCATAATAGGCTGTGATGCCAATGCTCATCATACCTTTTGGATTACATTTCTAAAAATGAAATAGATATATGTAATAGAGGAGATGCTCCAACATTCATGAACGCAATAAGGCAGGAACTTCTTGACTTAACGCTGTGTAGTCCATTCATTCCGGACATTATAAATAACTGAATGTTTCGAGTGAAGAATCCTTGTCAGATCATAAACATATCATTTTTAAGTATGGGGCTGGAGAACAACTCACAATATATCAAAGATCCCAGAAAAAACTGATAATTGACCAACCTAAGTCACGCTCTACAAATAGAGACATACCATGGTGGAACAACAAACTACAAAAACTGCGCTGGAACTGGAATCATTGAAATCAGCCATCAGATTCATGGAACAGTAACCGAAATGACTGAGCTAGAAAGATCCAGGAACGATGCACGTATTCTGGCCACACACACATTTCTACTGAAAGAAAGGTCGAATGGGCCATAGATTCCTTTGAACCTTTCAAATCACCAGGTAGTGATGGAATTTTCCTGTACTGCTGCAAAAAAGTAAGGAAATTTTAATACCTATCCTTACAAAGCTGTTTCAAGCAAGTTCATCGCTAAGCTACATTCCGTCAGTTTGGCGACAAGCACGGGTGACATTTATCTCTGTTGAAAAACGAAGCAATCGTGAGTCCTATCCAGTACGACCCAAACAACGTTTACGTAGAGAACCTTGGACCTTAGCAACAAGAGTTGTTATAAAATTTTCTCATTCCTAATCGAACCTCCATTCAGTTAAAACCTGTTCACATTAAACGTTATTGTTCCTGTTAAATCCTGCGTTGTTTCTCGTCTCCAAAGCTCTGAACATCAACAGGTTATGGGTGACCAACGTAAAGAAGCTGCGGTGCACGGAATTCAACAGTTTTCCGGAAAAGGCTACGACGTCTTGCAATTTCGTGTACAAACTTATTTGGAGTCGGTGAACGTGTCGGACGCTATCGTGAAAAATGTACCGACAGCGGCTGATGAAGCAGAAAAGTTCCACCAAATGGATAGGAAGGCCAAGGCGATATTGGTAGGGTTTGTAGCGGATGAGTATCTAGGCTGCGTTCGGGACAAAGGCACGGCTAAAGCAATGTGGCAAAGTCTCGAGGATACTTTTGCAAAGAAGTCAGCAGGTAGCCAAATTCTTATTAGGAAGCAAATAGCAAGATTGTAGTGGGCTTCGTGGCTTCGTGGCTGTGCGGTTAGCGAGGTCAATCGTCTAAACGCATGTGCTAGGGAGTGTGGGTTCGATTCCCGCCCCGGTAAGGAGGAAACTTTTCGTGATCGAAAATTTCTCTACTGGTCCACTGGGTGTTATGTGTTCTGTCCGTTGTCTCATGCTAGGTGTTAAGTGTTCAGTCTGTACGACCTCTGGTCGAAGACGGTGTTCCTGTCTTTTTTTTTTTTTTTAAGATTGCACCTAAAGGACGGCGCCTCGGTTCGGGTTCATTTGTTGGAGTTTGAAGATTTAATCCGTCAACTGCGCATGGCTAGATCGAAGCTTGAAGAGAGTGATGTTTGCTCATCGCTGGCTCTCACGGAAAATCTACCAGAGAACGAACTAACCTATGAGGTAATGAAGACCCGTCTGATTGATGAAGAATCAAAGCGAAATGAAAGAAATTATACCGTAGAGGACAAGCCAGCAGCGTTCATCGGAGAAAATCAGAAGCAAAGTAACCGGTTTAATGGAAAATGCCACGTATGTGGGAAAAGAGGACATATGAAGAAAGATTGCAAGAAAGTTAAACGAAACGCAAACGAGGCATGTACTTCAACATCAGTTGTATTCATGGCAGATCGTAAAAATTCGATACGAGACAGCGTCGGGAAGATTGTGTTCAAGTTGGACTCTGGATCAAGCGACCATCTCGTAAATTCAAAATTATTTTTCTCATCCCTAAACGCAGTACAACAGCCGGTGATAATCAATGTTGCTAAGGATGGACAATTTTTGGAAGCCAAGCAGGTTGGAATCATCGAAGGGAAAAGTAATCTGGGAGTTCCGTTGCATGTCAAGGACGTGTTGTACGTACCAAGCCTCCGAGACAATTTGATGTCAGTCAAGAAGTTAACAAAAGCAGGAATTGAAGTCGGGTTCAACAACAAGGTAGCTATGTTGAAGTTTAATGGAAAATCTATTGCGACGGCTTATCTGCGAGGTAATCTGTACGAGCTTGAAATTGAAGTCCCAGAAAAAGAAGCGAACATGTGCAGTTCGGAGATAACCAATCTCTTAGCAACAAGAGTTGTTATAAAATTTTCTCATTCCTAATCGAACCTCCATTCAGTTAAAACCTGTTCACATTAAACGTTATTGTTCCTGTTAAATCCTGCGTTGTTTCTCGTCTCCAAAGCTCTGAACATCAACAATCTCTATGGCAAATAAAAAGGATAAAACCTCACCAAAACCCTTTAGGCCAATAAGCTTGTCCTCCGTTCTACTGAAAACAAAAGAAAAAATAATAGATTTACATATCAAGTCATCGTATTAAACCCAACTACCGTTAAGCGAACACCAATTCGCTTATCAGGAAGGTAAATCATCAGTAACCGCATTACATGCAGTTGTTACAAAATTAGAAAAATCTTTTGAAGCAAAAGAAATTTCCCTTGCTGCTTTCTTAGAAATGCAGGGAGCTTTTGACAACACTACTCATAATTTCATAAAAAAGGCGATGTCAAATCGTGGCTTCGATAAATGCATTGTAGATTGGATTAAAGAAATTTTAACAAGAAGAGAAACATCAGCTAACCTTGGAAATTCTCACGTTAGTGTTAGAGCAATCAAAGGGTGCCCACAAGGAGGTGTGTTATCACCTTTATTGTGGTTTTTAATAGTAGATGATCTTCTTAAATACCTTATAGCCCCCGGCTTCGAAGTAATTGGTTTCGCTGACGATATTGTCATAATAGTAAAGCCTGTCCACGTTAAATTTCGGACACTTAGACAATGTCTAATTGATTTGTAGCCATTTTATCAATTTGGACGAGAATGAAAACATCACGTAAAGCGGAAAGATTCATCTGTCAAGTAAATTCATCTTCTCGGTGGCTTGTTAAAATTTAAAAAAATCGCATTGTATGATGGGTGTCCGAAATTTAACGTGGATAGGCTTTACGAGGCAAATACAATGACATTATCGCCAAAAGAATGCAAACTGCTTTAAACTATGTCTCCATGTGGTGCGATAGAGAAGGATTGAGTGTAAATCCTTCAAAAACCACTATTGTGCCCTTCACGCGCAGGAGGAAATTTTCACTAAATAACATGATATTGAAAGGTACACGATTGGAACTTTCGAATACAGTCAAATTTCTTGTCGTAGTTCTTGATAGCAAACTTAACTGGAACATGCATTTAGAACACGCCACTACCATTGATGTCGTTGAAACAATCGTCGTCATCATTATCTGAAAATTTTGATTCCTACATGATCGTCTTGGACTTGGGGGACTTCGATGAAGAACGTCATCTCCCGTTACGCTGGGATATGGATGCTCTGAAGTAGTGCGTAACGGTGTAAATCCGGTCATATCTCCAGGCTCGGTACAAAACTGAAGCTGGCATTTGGCATAATTTTGAATGGCAAGAAAAGAGTGGGTCATTTGGCATAACGGACATTTTGCATGATTTCGAACTGTGAAAGCGAAAGGGGTATTGCATGTTATGTTTAGCGTAGATAAAGTAGGTTGAGGCTGTTTTCAGATAAATTTGGACTGATGGTAGACATTTTCCGGAAGAATGAAATAACAAAACGGCAGAGTTACTTCTGAGAGAGGGGCGCCTACTTTTGAAGAACGTATCATATCCTTCATTGCCATATTCCGGACACATGCCTACTTTTAAAGAGAGGATTACATCCACTACTGCTCTAATCCGGGCATGCGCCTACTTTTGCATTGCATTGCAAATGCATGCTTTCCACGAGAGGATAATGTCGTTTTAATATTGTGATCGACGGGTATTATATTTACTATTCCGGGGTGTTTCCCGCACCACTTAGTCACCATTTAGCGAACGCAAAGAAAAATTATGCCAAATGTTCGTTATGCCAAAAGACCCTCACTTTTAACGTTGGTTACAAATATGCCAAATGTCCGTTATGCCAAATGACCGTTATGCCAAATGGTCTTTATGCCAAATGACCTTATGCCAAACTGCCCGCTCCCCAACTGTTGTATACACAGATCAAAATATGTTGTGATTTTAAACGCCTCAACATAGTGGTCCTTGTTGAAGACTTTCGTCCTCCACTTTTGCTCACCGAAGGACTCCAGAACGTAATGCTGATGATAGACACCCTCCCGTCTCTCCGAAATGTGCTAACGGAGCCTTCATTACACAATCGTGCGTCTAACTTCGCTAGAGCTTCCTGAAGGATGTATCCTCTCGTATTGGTTGCTCTGTTGCCCAACCTCATAGCCCAGGCATTGAAATCACCTCCGATAACTACCGGCCTACCGGCATCTGGTTGAACTGCTCCACTGTCCACCTGCAACTGCATATGAAATCTCCGATGATTTTGGCGAACACGAAGTCTCCACCTAACCTCTCCACTGCTTCTTGAAATCTGTCCATAGCTTGTATCGCAGCCATTTCCGTTCTATCTGACACCCAGCTGCCGTTATCAGGAGAAACTCGATACGGCTCTTCAATTATCGCACATCATTCCTGTTGTTGACTGCCACAACAGCTGCTGTGCGGTAATTCAGATTAATCTGAATTATCTACACCAATGCTGGCCTGCGATCGCCCTTTTTTATGCAATACATTTGTATCCGCCCGTCTGGTGGTGGTGGTGCAAATCGTGCACTTCGGACATTGCGTGCAGTCTTTCGCAAGATAACCTGTCTCCCCACATTTCCAACACATGTTGGATCTGTCCTGACCTTTACAAGCCCCTGCCCGGTGTCCAAAGCCTAGACATTTGTAGCTTCTATCCACTTGTTTATACACTGGCGGGGCGGCTTTCAATCGGCATTTCGACCCTCCAACCGTCAATTTGCCTGCCTTCTATGCTTTGTTAGCAGCGATTACTGGCAGACGAATCATCGTTGTCTGTGTGCCTCCATACGCCTTCCTAATCCGAATCGCCATTTGCACCTCGACCAAGTTACACTGTTCCGATTTGATCCCATCTAGATCCCTACACAAAATCACCATCTCTGAAGCTAAGGCTTTGACTTCCGCCTCTGCGCTAAACGACTTTGCATTGCGCTCTTGCATAATCGAGCTATGAACCACAATGTTACATTGAAACCCGAAAATTGATAAGCATATCTACACCCAAAAAACAAATCTGACAATTATTGTATAATATCTGGGCATATACAATTCTGTAAGCTTTTTATACAAATATTGTATTAAAATAATACAAATCTGTATTATTTAAATACAACAATTGTATTAAAATCTTCCGAAATTGTATATGCCCAATTATTATACAGTTTCTGTAAGGTTCTTATACAGAACTGTATTAAAATCTGCCATCCGCTGGTTGGGTGTACGCTTCATAAAACGAACACAGAATCATATTTTTTCTACCTGACATACGATGCTGACATTCCATCGCAACCTACTGCAATTAAATTTCAAATTTATGCACATTAATCTTGTTAAGCATGCTCACATCACTCTTCCCTTGCCTACTGCGATTGAATTTTAAATATTCTCACATTGTTTATTATTTTAAAATAATTTATTATGTAATTTTAGTTATTTTTGATTATTTTACTATTGATACAAAGCTGTTGTTACCCTCAATTTGGATGACTGATATAAGATAACTATATTCTCCACAGGCCGAACAAACCATTTGGCTAAAATCCATCTGGCCGAAAGTCATTTGGCCGATCGGATCATCCGATCGAATAGGTTATTTGGTCAAATACGTCATATGGCCCAATTGGTCGTTTGGTAGAATAGGACATTTGGCCGAATAGGATATTTGACCGAATAGAACATTTGGCTGAACAGATCATTTGACCGAATACAACATTTGGCCGAATACGACATTTGGCCGAATACGGCATTTGACCGAATAAGACATTTGGCCGAAAACAACATTTGACCGAATAGGATATTTGGTCGAACAGGGCATTTGGCCGAATAGGTCATCTGGCCGAATTGGTCATTGGGCCGAATAGGTCATTTGAAAAATGCAAAATAAGGTGTGAAAAGTGAGACGATTTACTTCTCACTACACCCGATTCTTTTTTTACACGGATTATTTTCACACGGATTTTTTTTAGTTTATTTTTCCAGGAGTTGCATTTTTATAGTTCCAGGGTCAGCCCTTCTCTCATTTGCTTGTTTATTCACCGCATCCGTTATTCAGCCATTGCATGTTTATGTTTTGCTTTCTTTTGTTCTGCTTCCGAAAGTTGTTTTCCATTTAGATCCGCTTCTTGGCTCTCCTGAATAACCCTTGTGTAGTCGGCTGGGTACCCGGGTACCTTTTTGGTATTAAATTCGCAAAATCTAAATGAATTTTCATAGTAGGAGCCTGAAACTCTGTCACATCCACAATAATAACAGCCAAAATCGATTGTACGGGTTAACTGAAATTTTGATTAAGGAGGGATGGAGGAAGGGGTTCCGACATTTTTTTACTCTTTAAATGGCCGGCAGGGTACACGGGTACCCACGAAACTAAAATGCTTATATCTTAAGCAATTTTTAACCGTTTTCAACCATTGTGGGCTCATTCTATTGAGAATTTTGTCCATTATCGTGGACATTTGGCCGAATAGGATATTTGACCGAATAGAACATTTGGCTGAACAGATCATTTGACCGAATACAACATTTGGCCGAATACGGCATTTGACCGAATAGGACATTTGGCCGAATACGATATTTGACCGAAAAGGATATTTGGTCGAACAGGGCATTTGGCCGAATAGGTCATTGGGCCGAATAGGTCATTTAAAAAATGCGAAATAAGGTGTGAAAAGTGAGACGTTTCACTTCTCACTACACCCGATTCTTTTTTGACACGGATTATTTTCACACGGATTTTTTTACACGGCTTTTCTTACACGGGTTCTCGAAATTGCACGGTTTTTTTTTGCACGGATTTATTTTCACACGGAACGCATCCCCCGTATTAGCAAATACCCGGTTACTTTTTTTAAACGGATATTTTTTGCACGGCTTTTTTTACACGGTTTCTCGAAATAACACGAATTTTTTTTTGCACGCGTTCTCGAAATAACACGGATTATTTTTACACGGTTTCTCGAAATAGCACGGATTTTTTGGGTCTGGGTCATTTGGCATAAAGTCATTTGGCATAACGCCATTTGGCATAAGGTCATTTGGCATAAAGACCATTTGGCATAATGGTCATTTGGCATAACGGACATTTGGCATAATTTCGAACTGTGAAAGCGAAAGGGATATTTCATATATTGTTTAGCGTAGATAAAGTAGGTCGAGGCCGTTTTCTGTTAAATTTAGACTGATGGTAGACATTTTCCGGAAGAACGAAATAACAAAACGGCAGACGAGTTTATACCATCCCATTGAATTCCACCACTTAATTGTATCTTGACAGATACGTATTTCGACCTCAACAGTAAGGCCGTCTTCAGTGTCTCGTACTTCCACTAAAAAGCTCAAAATAATTTTCTTATCAAAACGGCAGAATTACTTCCGATGGAAGGATCACATCCATCATTGACTTATTCCGGCCACATGCCTACTTTTAAAGTAGGGATTACATCCACCATTGCTTTATTCCGGATTGATTAAGACAGGATCAAATCCACCGGGCAAGCGCCTAACTTTAAAAACTCAAGTAACACACTTGTCGTAGACGAGTTACTAAAACCAACCAAGTCAAATATGAGTTTTTGCAACCAAATCAATCTGAATTGTTCTACTAGGGGAAGAGATCACATCTACCATTGATTTATTCCCGGAAAGCGCCTACTTATAAAGATGGAGTCACATCCACCATTGCCATAATCCGGGCAGGGCCTACTTTTAAAGAAGGAATCACATCCACCATTGCCACAATTCTGGGCACACCTACTTTTAAAGAAGGGATTACACCCACCATTGCTTCAATCGGACAAGCGCCTACTTTTGAAGAACAAATTCTCCATTGTCAGAATCCGTGCCTATTTCTAAAGAAGGGGTCACATCCACCATGACCTTAATCCGGGCATGCGCCTACTTTTAAAGAAGGGTTCACATCCACCATTGCCTCAATCCGGGCAAGCGCCTTCTTTTAAAGAAGGAATCTCATCCACCATTGTCATAATCCGGGCAAGCGCCTACTTTTAAAGAAGGGGTCGCATGCACCATACCTTAATCCGGGCATGCGCCTACTTTTAAAGAAGGGTTTACATCCTCCATTGTCTCAATCCGGGCAAGCGCCTTCTTTTAAAGAAGGAATCACATCCACCATTGCCTCAATCCGGGCAAGCGCCTACTTTTAAAGAATGAATCACATCCTCCATTGCCATAATCCATGCAAGCGCTTACTTTTCAAGAAGGGATCACATCCACCATTGCCGCAATCCGGGCAAGCGTCTTCTTTTAAAGAAGGAATCACATCCACCATTAGCATATTCCGGGCAAGCGCCTACTTTTAAAGAAGGGATCACATCCTCCATTGCCATAATCCATGCAAGCGCCTATTTTTAAAGAAGGGATCACATCTACCATGACCTTAATCCGGGCAAGCGCCTTCTTTTAAAGAATGGATCAAATCCTTCATTGCCATAATACCATGGCCATAATCCGGGCATGCGCCTAAGTAGTACTTTTAAAGAAGGGATCACATCCACCATTGTCTCAATCCGGTCAAGCGCCTTCTTTTAAAGAAGGAACCACATCCACCATTGTCATAATCCGGGCAAGCGCCTACTTCCATGCAAGCGACCACTTTGAAAGAATAGATCATATCCTTCATTGCCATAATCCGGGAAAGCACCTACTTTAAAAGAGTGGATCACATCCTTCATTGCCATAATACCATGGCCATAATCCGGGCATGCGCCTACTTTTAAAGAAGAGATCACATCCACCATTGCTTCAATCCGGGCAAGCGCCTACTTTTGAAGAAGGGATCACATCCTCCATTGCCATAATCCATGCAAGCGCCTACTTTTAAAGAAGGGATAGCATCCACCATGGCCTTAATCCGGGCATGCGCCTACTTTTAAAGAATGGATCACATCCTTCATTGCCATAATATGGCCACACGCTTACTTTTAAAGAAGGTATCATATCCTTAATTGCCATAATCCAGCCACACGCCTTCTTCTAAAGAAAGGATTACATCCACCACTGCTCTAATCCGGGCAGGCACCTACTTTTTCATTGCATTACAAATACATTCTTTCCAATGTCTTTTTAATATTGTTATCGACGGGTGTTGTGTTATATTTACTATTCCGGGGTGTTTCCCGTATCACTGTCCGGTTAGCCGGTTAGAAAAATTATGCCAAATGTCCGTTATGCCAAAAGACCCTCACAATTATGCCAAATGACCGTTATGCCAAATGACCGTTATGCCAAATGGCCTTTATACCGAATAGCCTTTATGCCAAATGGCCTTATGCGAAATGGCGTTATGCCAAATGACTTTATGCCAAATGGCCCGCTCCCATTTTTTTCACACGGCACGCATCCCCCGTGTAAAAAAAGAATCTCACTGTGAAAAGTGAATAGTGCTAAGTGAGACATCTCACTACTCACTTCTCACTTCTTACTTGAGTGGAGAGACGTCTCTCTTCTCACTCTTTATTTCTCACCTATCACTTCTCACTGCGCAAAGTGAGAAGGAAGACGCCTTTCTTCTCACTCATCACTTCTAACTTCTTATTTCTCATCCTTCTCAGTTAGAAGTGAGATGTGCGACGTCAAATGACACATTTGGCCTAACGACCCACTCGGCCGAATGACCTATTCGATCAAATGACCTATTCGGCCAAATGACCTATTCGGTCCTAACGACCCATTCGGCCGATTGACCTATGTTGGAGCCGGACCCAATCATCCTAATAATTAAGCTAAGTTTGAATTCAATATAAATTTCTTCCCCATCAATCATACCGCTACAAAACACCATCACACTACTGCGTATGTGATAACTATCAATATGCGTACCTATATCCACTGTCCACCTTCTGTGGACTGCTGCACAAGTGGGGAGCGAAACAGTACATTGTAAATACCTAGTTCAGTGGCAAATAATAATCCAATTCGTACGGTCGATCTGAGTCTTTCCCTTGTTTCTACCCGCAGTCAGCGTCGTGTGTGAAATATCACAAGTCCCTTGCTAGATAGGGACTTTGTCGGTTTCGGTGTAGCAGAAGACTAATTAGTGCAATAAATTTACCTCCCTCGAGGTGGATAACGGTTGCTTTTTTGCAGTGCATCATTCGGACCCTAGTTAAAGGGTCAAAGAGCCTACCTTTGAAGAATAAGTGCTAGTTTCCTGGACACAAAGGGCTTGTTGTGACCCAAGCCCCTGGTCAGTACTCCCGCGTGGGTTTTATACCGGACTTAGTACTTTTCGGTGGCTGTTAAGGCAGCGAAGAAAGTCCTTCGATTACCGGAAAGTTCGCGCTCGAACAACCTATTTTTTGTGATTAAATCTAGTATATTTCTGTTGTTGTTTAAAATTAATTACATGGGAGATAGGTTATTAGTTACATTTAAACGAGCAGATAAAATTCTAGTTCGCTTCCGTCTACTAAGTTCACACAACTGTTTGCAAAATTAACATCCGGAAGGAGTTCTTTCCGTATTTTGTAAGGATTTCTTCCTCAATTCCGGAAGTATTCTTTCCGACCCAAGTAACACCGAAAACATCATTATTAACGAAGATCTAATAATAATGTTAAATAATGGTCGGGAAAATGAAATACAAAACATGTTATGTTCAAGGAAAGCTATGAAAAGGTTTTTGCAAAACATACAGCAATTCGATCATTGAAGATGTTTCATACAACATTCTTACAACTTGCTGATAACATGTTGTTTTTTGACATTTGTTTGGTTATTAGAAATGTTTCGTTTTACATTCTCACGACATAAAACATGTTTACAGGAAGATTTTACGAACAAGGTCATAACATGTTCACTTTTTGACATTTGTTTTGTCAGAATATATATCCCAATGATGCAGTTTGGCTAAAATATGCATTTTGAACTCAATTTCAACATCTTTTAAAATCAATCCAATGTACGTTCTTCGCTGACCTTGCTGTTTATCAAGAACTCGACATACTGTTTTTCTCTTGCAGATTCGAGAAATTGTTTACATACCAATTGCAAAAAAATATGCTCTGACATAGTGAATTTTTTCTCCAATCATTGGCGCATGAACTTAGGAGAAGTAAAATGAAAAGTTAGCCAATGAAACATGAGCCGCATATACATAATGTTACGACCGAGACTTGGAAACAAATTTGATTTATTTATTCACTATGGATATTTTTATTAATATTATTAGAATGGTATTCGTCATTTCATGCATGCTTGTTTTCATTCGTTTCTTATAAAAAATTGATTTCTTTGAACGTGTTGGTCAACATTTTCGTTTTGGTATTCAATTTGACAGAACCATGTTGAGAGTCGGTCATTGAAAACATCATTAGTACTTAAGTTTAGTCTTGTGAATGTGCAATCAAAAACAAGGTTGCGACTGGAAGATGTTGAAAATATCGATAATTTTTGCGCTGTTTGGGTCTTGTGAAAGTAATGAGAGCTGGTTTTTATACCAAAATGTAACAAACTATATGTTCGAAGAATGTATTTTTTACACTCATACAACAGATCGTGTTACTTGGGGAATTCCGGATGCAATACTTTCCAAATTCCGGAAGCAATTCTTTTCAATTTCCAGAAGGAATTCTATCCGAACTCTGGAAGGAATTCTATCCGAACTCCGGAAGAAATTCTATCCGAACTCCGGAATGAAGTTTATCCGAATTCCGGAAGGATCAGATTTTTTCTGGAAGAATTTCTTCTGAAATTCAGAAAGAATTCCTTCCGAAATTAAGAATGAATAATTTCCGAAATTCGGAGAGAGTTCCTTCCAAATTTCAACTGAAATTCGGATAGCATTCCTTCCGGAAATCGGATAGATTTCCTTCCGGAATGCGGATTGAATTCCTCCCGGATTTCGGATAGGATTCATTTCGGAATTCCATCCGAATTCTGGATGGAATTCTATCCGAATTCCAGATGGAATTCTATCCGAATTCCGGATGGAATTCTATTCGAATTCCGGACGGAATTCTATCCGAATTCCGGAAGGAATTCCATCCGAATTCCGGAAAGAATTCTATCCGAATTCCGGATGGAATTCTATCCGAATTCCGGAAGGAATTCTATCCGAATTCCGGAAAGAATTCTATCCGAATTCCGGAAGGAATTCTATCCGAATTCCGGAAGGAATTCTATCCGAATTCCGGAAGGAATTCTATCCGAATTCCGGAAGGAATTCTATCCGAATTCCGGAAGGAATTCTATCCGAATTCCGGAAGGAATTCTATCCGAATTCCGGAAGGAATTCTATCCGAATTCCGGAAGGAATTCTATCCGAATTCCGGAAGGAATTCTATCCGAATTCCGGAAGGAATTCTATCCGAATTCCGGAAGGAATTCCGGAAGGAATTCTATCCGAACTCCGGAAGGAATTCTATTCGAATTCCGGAAGGAATTCTTACTGAACTCCGCAAGGATTTTTTTCCGAATTGCGGAAGGAATTCTAACTGAATTCCGGACGGAATTCTTATCGAATTCCAGAAGGAATACTTTCCTTATTCCGGAAGGAGTTCTTCCCGAATTCCGTAAGATTTTTTTCCTCAATTCCGGAAGTATTCTTTCCGAATTCCGGAAGGAGTTCTTTCCGAATTTCGGAAGGAATTCTTTCTGAATTCCGGAAGGAATTCCTTCAAAATTCCGGAAGGAATTCCTTCAGAATTCTGGAAGTAATTCTTTCAGAATCCCGGTATGAATTCTCTCCGAACTCCGAAAGGAATTTCGTCTGAATTCCCGAAAGAATGCTGTCCAAATTACGCAATGTTCTGCAAGGAATTCTGTTCGATTTCCTGAAGGAATTGTGTCAGAATTCCATGTAGAATTAAGTCCGATTTTTTGAAGGAATTCTGTTCGAATTGTGGAAGGAAGTCTGTCCAAATCCAGGAAGAATTTCTGTCCATATCCTGTAAGGAATTCTGTCCGAATGGCGGAAGAAGTTCTGTCCACATGCCGGAAGGAATTCTGCCCATATTCTTTACGGAATAATTTATAAATTTATAAAATGTTTAAGAATGAGTGTTTTTTTGTGTTCTGCTCATGTTGTACAGTTCTGGGTGTATTAATTGTTTGAAAGAAAGCCTACGTACATTCAAAATAGTTGAGAGCATACTTTACATGTGCGTCCACGCTCTCGTCACCCGATGACACACACTGAATTTGTGTTTCAATTACAGTGAGCGCATTGCTCAGTATCCACTCGTCGAATGGTATGCCAGAGCTGTCTGTGTTCGACTTTAACGTTGACCAACAGGTACCACATACTGCGTTGAGCTGAAGTAAGCCTTCTGCTTCCAATATTGAGCCATACCCGCTTACAGTTCACTGCTGGGCTTCGTAGTTCAACCAAATAACCTTTTCGGTCAAATGGCTTTTCGGCCAAATTAGTGTTGAACTTAATCTGGAATTAAAAAAAAACTTTAATAAAGCTTTAAAAAATCGGCCAAATGACCCATTCGGCTATATGACCCTTTACGCCAAATAGTCTGTTCGGCCAAATGGTAATTGCGTAAAGTATTTTTTCCGGGTTTTTCGAAGAGCAGGGGTTCCTATGTGGGTTTTTTTGACGTAAACTACGTCTAAGGGGAAGCCTCAGATACAGGGTGCAAAATTAAAATTTCCAAATTGGGGACCGTCACGAAATCATGTAAGATTTCAAACGGTAATAGCGTCTTTATCTTTCGATGGATTTTCGACATTTGCTTATCAATCGATTCGGAAACTCTCCAGCAATTTGCCAATTCTATTGATACTATTGATTATCAACGTTAAACTATTGAAAATGTTATTTCTTTCCAAACCGTGTGAAAAATTCAATCCCGTTCATAAATCCCCAACACGGACATCAGATTGCAGTAACGTACGGGCCTTTTGATCCACTGCTTCGTTTTCCCTGTGTATAAAAAGCCACGTGTTTCGCGTGCGCGCGTCATTTTCATTCTGCATGTCACGGAGAACGGACGATTTCGTTCGCACGAGAGGCCTTGATTGAGATTTATGAGTGATGATGCGGATGAAATTTTTCGTCAGGTTGCATCGTTGAATCTGGCAATAAACGTCGTGCTGTTGATGAGGCACATAAGTGGAAATGAATCGGTTCTTTTCAGGACCACCATTATGTTTGGGAGGAAGGTTAAGTTGAAATAATTTTTTGACGTAAACTACGTTTTAGGGGAAGACTCAGATACAGGGTGTAAGACGGAAATTTCCAAATTCGAGACCGTCACGAAATTAGGATAGATTCTAAACGCTAATAGCGTCTTTATCTTTCGGTGGATTTTTAATCACTTACTCTGCAGAAGTCGAATGATGGATTGAATCTTATGAATTTTTGCGTTACTGCTGCCGATTTATTGCAACAATCTCATGAATTTACTCTCAGTCAAACCAAATTCCTGCAATGAAAAATTTAATGCCCGGAAAAGGACAGATTTCAGATCTTGCGGATATCTAATCACCAACACAACAGCAACCATTCGATAGTCAGAATATCACAAGAGTATTTCACTCAAATGCAGATGCTGGCTCTATGGTTCTACCGCTACACTGCAACAGATTGCCATCTTTGGATTCTCTGTCGCAACGATCCTGTTACGAGCGCTACCTACACCATCGGTGGGAACGAAGAGCGTGCGTCAGAAGGAGAAGCTGCAAAAATGTATTTGCATGGATGGAAATTAAACCTGAAACAAGTAGCAGTCTATCTACTAAAATAATAATCTTGAGGGGAAATTTCACTGGCATTGATGCTATCTATGCGAATAAATTTTTGTTGCGTCCCTGACGTACGGTCGTGATTCCGCCACCGATGGAAACTATCAGCCATCACCAAGCGACTAATATGAACTTTAATAAAAATTAGTCTCGCCTCAAATCATGGAGCTGCTTAAGAGAGCTGCTTAAGAGAGCTTAAGAGCTGCTTTCACTGATGACACTTCAGACGCAACCGTTGCAGAAATAAACACCACCATAGCCGCCATTGTAGAGACACGCAAGAAAATTCCATCTGAGTGATGTTGATGCTGACGACGCCGACCGCGCAACCCACACCATCGCCGGGAATAATATTTCCGGTAGGAGCTCCGCCGATGCCGAAGGTGGTACCATGGTCTGGTACAAACGAAATGGCTCGCCCGCGCGGAAGAGCTGCTTTCTTGTAATCAATAAAGTTGAACCTGTAGCCACGCCCCTTTGGTGAGTGTTTGACGGTTACATAATATTTGCAGTCATACCGGACAACAAAGAGGAGGGACTAATGAGCCATCTTTATTGGTTATAAGAAAACTGTTCTCCTCCGCGCGCGTGGCGCAATCAGTCACATTCCAGTTCAAGACAGCAGCACGTACGGACGTGTTTTTTGCTCGCGCATTTTTGACGTAAACAACGTTCAAGGGGAAGGCTCAGATACAGGGTGTAAATCCGAAATTTCCAAATTCGAAACCGTCACGAAATTAGAAAAGATTTCAAACGCTAATAGCGTCTTTATCTTTCGATGGATTTTCGACATTTGCTTATCAATAGATTCGGAAACTCTCCAGCAATTTGCCAATTCTATTGATACTATTGATTATCAACGTTTAACTATTGTAAATGTCAATTATTTCCAAACCCGGTGAAAAATTCAATTCTGTTCATAAATCCCCAACACGGACATCAGATTGCAGTAAGGTACGGGCCTTTTAATCCACTGCTTCGTTTTCCCTGTGTATAAAAAGCCCCATGTTTCGCGTCCGCGCGTCATTTTCATTCTGGATGTCACGGAGAACGGACCAGCGCGGTTCCAGCGATAACGCCTGTGGTTTGGTCTGTTGTGGTAAAAACTCATGGATGATTCAAATCAAGCCCAACTCAGCACCTCATGGATGAGTTGAATCATCGTATGTTTTCTGTATGTATGTGGAATCACGAGCGCCCGTCAAACGGAGAAACTGCAAAAATGTATTCGCATGAATGACTATCTACTAAAATTATAAGTGTTTCTCTGAATCGGGATCTCGTGATTCTACTACCGACGGAAAACAATCTGCCATCACCAAGCATTTAAGTTTTACTTTGATCAAAATTCATCCCGCCTCAAGTTGTGACTTGAGAGTTACTTTCATTGATGGTAGCCAATCGTTAGTAGGGGAAATTACGGCTTTGGCAGGTTTTGTTCTATTATTGTCAGGGGGTTTTCTGTAACTAATTATGCTCAAATTTGGCCTAAACATTCTTTGCATATCAAAGAATATTGTGGCCAAATTTCATAAAATTTGGTCAACAACCCCCCCCCCAAAATAATAGAACAAAACCTGCCAAAGCCGTCATTTCCCCTACTTCATACAAGAAAATTTAATATGAGCGCTGCTAATGTTAATGACGACGACCGCGCGACCCACACCATCGCCGGTAATAAAATTTCCGGTAGGAGCTCCGCCGATGCCGAAGTTGGTACCACGGTCTGCTCTCCGCGACATCTCGAACGAAATGGCTCGTGCGCGCGGGAGAGTTGCTTTCTTGTAATCAATAACGTTGAATCTGTAGCCACGCCCCTTTGGTGAGTGTTTGACGGTTACACAATATTTGCAGCCATGCCGGACAACAAAGAGGCGGGACTAATGAGCCATCTTTATCGGTTATAAGAAAACTGCTCTCCCCCGCGCGCGTGGCATTTCATAAAAATGTCGCGGGCGGCGGTTCCAGCATCGGCGGAGTTGCTAAACGAATCAATCGGTTCTTCTCAGGGCCACCATCCTATGCAAAGGAAGAGGTGAGGCGAATATTGTTCAAAGAGCAAATTAACCACTTGGCGACGCCATAATGTTGTCGTCCGTAGCAGAATCACGAGTGCGCCCCGGGAGGAGATGCTACAAATATGAATTCGTATGGATGGCATCAGTGGCAGCCAGGTGAAATTTTCTCAAGATCTTATTTGATTTTGTTGCAGCTTGTGATTGGGAAGGCGGATTATTAACAATCAATCGAAAGATGGAGATGGAGACAGTTCAATCGAAATGATGCCGTCAGCAGCGAAATCACGAGGACTAAAATAAATACTCCCCCTGAACAATTAGAAAATTCCCATAAGAAAATGGAAAATTGCCAATAAAGAAATCAGGGTATGAGCAATAAATAAATATAAAATTTCCACAAATAAAACAAAATTTCCATAAACAATCAAAAAATTTCCACAAAACAAAAATAAATAAGCACTTTTAAAAGCAAAAATTGCAATTATAAAAGAAGAATTTTCCATAAAAAAAATTAAATGTTCCACGAAAAAAAAATACAAAATTTCCATAAATAAATCAATATTAGCAGAAAAATATATTAAGCTCTTTTAGTGGAATGTATTAAACCGTCTAAGACGAATTAAGTACTGTCCATTTAATTCCACTAGTTAATTTTCGTTATCTTTGCAGATACGTATTTCGACCACAACTGTGTGGTCGTCTTCAGTGTCTTGTACTCGACTCGACTTGAAGAAAACAATCGCAACTTACACTATTTATACTACGCTAGGTACCTAATCTAATCTTATTTCCTTACTTGATTTACCTATACTGTAAATTACTTTATTGTTTAGGTAGAAACTTGAAGAGCCAAGAGCTGCCATTTCCCTGATCCTTATTCAACAGCGCTGTTTGTACCTGTCGGTGGATTTCCAAACTCTCAGCTACATCGAGTTTCCATGGGGAAGAGACATTTCTTAAGATTTTAATATTTGATGCCGTAATTGGGTGATTTTCCTTATACACATGCTCTGCTACCTTAGATCTAAATTCGTAATGTAATCCCTTATCGTTTTCTCTTTTCGCCTTACTCACTTCCGCCATATGTTCCTTGAACCTTATATCTAATGATCTTTTGTTTGGCCTACATAGATTTTTCACATTGGGAACAACTTATCTTATAAACGCCTGCCTTATTCAACATTTCTACTTTATCCTTCGTTGAACCTAATAGAGACTTGAGTTGGTTGCTTCTACTGGAGAATACTAGATCGATGCCGAATTTCCTTAGTCGAGGGCGTAGCTGGTTGGTGATGTGTTTATCATATGGGACCGAAACTCTTTTCAGCGGCTCCTCTATCGGTGTCAGCGTCGTATGTCCATTTCGTCGTAGGGTCCTTTCCTTCTTGTTGATGATCGCTCGTATAGTCCTCTCCTGGTATCCGTTGATCTTCGCTGTTTCCAAGATGTATTGTAGTTCCTTCGTTTTCCTTCTTCGCTCAGGGTATCGTCTGCATCCTGTGGATCATGTGATGAAATGCTGCCATTTTATGTTGGTACGAATGGTTCGATGTATATGGGATGACTCTCATGGTGTTCGTGGGCTTCCTGTAGATTTCAAGGCTCAATGTTGTATTTGCTTCCCTGATGACTAGTAGATCCAAGAAAGGTAGTTTACCTTCTTTTTCCTCTTCGAAGGTAAATTTGATGTCCTTATGCACGTTGTTTATCGCTTCCAAAATCCTGGGTAGATCCTTTTGGTTGATGATGCTGAAAATATCGTCGACGTATCTCCACCACTTCTGGGGTAGTATTCCTTGTTCTTGTAGGTTGTTCTCCAGATTCGCCATGAACAGTTCGCACAAAAACGGTGATAGCGGATTTCCCATCGGTGCTCCTTTCGTCTGTTTATAGTAGTTGCCACGAAATGTGAAGTAGTTCTCCGTCATGCATAGCCTTGCCAGATTTAGGTACATCTTCACCTTTCCTCGCCATGTTGTTTCCGTCCTTTGTGTTAGCAGCCAATCCTCTAGAAGATTCAGAGCATCTTTCACTGGAACGCTAGGGAACAATGCCGCTACGTCGAATGATACCATTATGTCCTCTTCTTCGATGTGTCCTGATTCCAACAGCTTCTGGGCGAACTCCTGGGTGTTGATGACTGACCTGCTGGGGAATGGTTTCGGCATACTTTGGAACTCCTTTACCAACCATTTGGCTATGTTTTGGGTAGGGGAACCCACTGATGAAACTATCTCTCGCATCTCCTTGCCGGGTTTATGGATTTTTGGTAGTCCTTTAATCCTAGGTAGAACCGGGTTTACTGTCTTCACTCGGGCTTCTCCGATGATCGCCTTACACTCCTTTATTGTTTTGTCCGTGAGTCGTATTAATCCTGGTAGCGGATCCACTCTCAAATGTCTATAAGGTCCTCCGTTGATTTTCGTCGTCATCTGTTCGTCGTAGTCCTCTTTATCCATTACCACTACTGCGTTTCCCTTATCGGCTTTTACGTAGTATACTGGTTTTTCCTTAAGCTCCTTTAGAATCCTCCTTTCGTCATGGTTCGTTGTCCCGTGCCGTCCTTCTTTGATGGCGTCTGCCACGATGTTCCTCGCTGTATTTTGATCCTGTTGCTCGATGTTTCGGGAAATCGCTGTCTCCATGTCCACGATGATCTGTTCCACGTCTGATTTCTGTGTGATCGCATACCCCAGTCCCTTGTTGAGGTGAGCTAGTTGTTCCTCCGTAAACTGCTGTGTCGAACGAACGTGTCAGTATACTACGTAAAAGCCGATAAGGGAAACGCAGTAGTGGTAATGGATAAAGAGGACTACGACGAACAGATGACGACGAAAATCAACGGAGGACCTTATAGACATTTGAGAGTGGATCCGCTACCAGGATTAATACGACTCACGGACAAAACAATAAAGGAGTGTAAGGCGATCATCGGAGAAGCCTGAGTGAAGACAGTAAACCCGGTTCTACCTAGGATTAAAGGACTACCAAAATCCATAAACCCGGCAAGGAGATGCGAGAGATAGTTTCATCAGTGGGTTCCCCTACCCAAAACATAGCCAAATGGTTGGTAAAGGAGTTCCAAAGTATGCCGAAACCATTCCCCAGCAGGTCAGTCATCAACACCCAGGAGTTCGCCCAGAAGCTGTTGGAATCAGGACACATCGAAGAAGAGGACATAATGGTATCATTCGACGTAGCGGCATTGTTCCCTAGCGTTCCAGTGAAAGATGCTCTGAATCTTCTAGAGGATTGGCTGCTAACACAAAGGACGGAAACAACATGGCGAGGAAAGGTGAAGATGTACCTAAATCTGGCAAGGCTATGCATGACGGAGAACTACTTCACATTTCGTGGCAACTACTATAAACAGACGAAAGGAGCACCGATGGGAAATCCGCTATCACCGTTTTTGTGCGAACTGTTCATGGCGAATCTGGAGAACAACCTACAAGAACAAGGAATACTACCCCAGAAGTGGTGGAGATACGTCGACGATATTTTCAGCATCATCAACCAAAAGGATCTACCCAGGATTTTGGAAGCGATAAACAACGTGCATAAGGACATCAAATTTACCTTCGAAGAGGAAAAAGAAGGTAAACTACCTTTCTTGGATCTACTAGTCATCAGGGAAGCAAATACAACATTGAGCCTTGAAATCTACAGGAAGCCCACGAACACCATGAGAGTCATCCCATATACATCGAACCATTCGTACCAACATAAAATGGGAGCATTTCATCACATGATCCACAGGATGCAGACGATACCCTGAGCGAAGAAGGAAAAACGAAGGAACTACAATACATCTTGGAAACAGCGAAGATCAACGGATACCAGGAGAGGACTATACGAGCGATCATCAACAAGAAGGAAAGGACCCTACGACGAAATGGACATACGACGCTGACACCGATAGAGGAGCCGCTGAAAAGAGTTTCGGTCCCATATGATAAACACATCACCAACCAGCTACGCCCTCGACTAAGGAAATTCGGCATCGATCTAGTATTCTCCAGTAGAAGCAACCAACTCAAGTCTCTATTAGGTTCAACGAAGGATAAAGTAGAAATGTTGAATAAGGCAGGCGTTTATAAGATAAGTTGTTCCCAATGTGAAAAAATCTATGTAGGCCAAAAAAAAGATCATTAGATATAAGGTTCAAGGAACATATGGCGGAAGTGAGTAAGGCGAAAAGAGAAAACGATAAGGGATTACATTACGAATTTAGATCTAAGGTAGCAGAGCATGTGTATAAGGAAAATCACCCAATTACGGCATCAAATATTAAAATCTTAAGAAATGTCTCTTCCCCATGGAAACTCGATGTAGCTGAGAGTTTGGAAATCCACCGACAGGTACAAACAGCGCTGTTGAATAAGGATCAGGAAATGGCAGCTCTTGGCTCTTCAAGTTTCTACCTAAACAATAAAGTAATTTACAGTATAGGTAAATAAAGTAGGCAAATAAGATTAGATTAGGTACCTAGCGTAGTATAAATAGTGTAAGTTGCGATTGTTTTCTTCAAGTCGAGTCGAGTACAAGACACTGAAGACGACCACACAGTTGTGGTCGAAATACGTATCTGCAAAGATAACGAAAATTAACTAGTGGAATTAAATGGACAGTACTTAATTCGTCTTAGACGGTTCAATATTAGCAATAAACAATTACAAAAATTTTCACAAAATAAATATATTTTTTCCATAACAAAATAAAAATTTTCCACGAAATGATTAATAAAAAGCAATAAAAAATAAGAAAATTTCCATAAAGAAATATAAAAAAGCAATCAAACTGTGCTTTTTTTCCATAGATGACCCCTTCTTTAAAAGCGTTTAAAATTCATGTAAAATTTCATCAGCTTTATTGCTTTCTTGTATTTTTTAATGGAAATTTTCTTATTTTTTATTGCTCTTTATTGATTATTTTGTGGAAAATTTTTATTTTTTTATGGAAAAAATATATTTATTTTGTGGAAAATTTTGTAATTGTTTATTGCTAATATTGATTTATTTATGGAAATTTTGTATTTTTTTCGTGGAACATTTTCATTTCTTTATGGAAAATTCTTCTTTTATTATTGCTATTTTTGCTTTTAAAAGTGCTTATTTATTTTTGTTTTGTGGAAAATTCTTAATAGTTTATGGAAATTTTGTTTTATTTGTGGAAATTTTATAATTATTTATTGCTCATACCCTGATTTTTTTATTGGCAATTTCCTAATTGTTAATGGAAAATTTCTAATTTTAAATGGACATTTTATTTAGCTGCCAATCACGAGTGCGCTTTGACGCGTGGTCTTTGCAAAAACATGTTAGCGTCTTCAGTGATTTGACGGTAGTTATCCTCATTTCTAAAGTTTTAATGGTTAAATACAGTAAAAAGTGCAATTAAACCTGATAAATTGAAATTTAGAAATACCCAAGTTTAGATAAGCTCATTAAGAAATTTTTTCGAAAAAATCGAAAAAGAACAATGAATTGAATTTAAACAAACAAAACTAAACTACTCATATTATACAAAACTCGAGAATTCAATAAATTTGTTTTAATTACATAAACATATTAGTTCCTTTCAAAATGTAAATTTCATGAGAAATCTAAAGGGTAATTTTGTAATACTAGATTCTTCATTTCACCAAACTGTTTCACGTAGTTTACGTCGGGCGGTCGTGTCTTGTACACAACCCTTATGATTTTTTTACAATTTACAAACTATCTAAGACAGCATCCAAGCATGATTTTTTTAGCGAATACTTCATGTATACTATGTATTATGTATACTATAAACTTTATGTAGAAGAGTCACGGTGAATTTTCCAGATTTGTAAGCATGTAGATTAACTTGAAGAGGCATGTTTTCCAAATAGTCATCATGAATCGATCATCAAGATAATACTTCCTTAGCATTATAGAAGAAATAGGGTCATGACCGACAAGACGAGCCAGCCTTGAGCTGAAAGTCACCCTAATAAAGATATTTAAAAAAGGTCAGACCGATGGGCCTTTTTGGGATAAACTTTACAGTGACATCTTTTTCTTGATTGATGACTTGTGTGGATATCAGATTTTTTGTTTTTTTTTTTTTGGAAAAGATGTTTAATTTTGATACACATAGTTAAGTTTACCATTTTAAGGTGTTCTGGCAAGGGCAGCTGTTGTATAATTGGTAATACGTCCGTGTACTTAATGGAATAGTGTGAGTTCAAGTGCGGCAGCCGAATCTTTTTTCGCAATATCTCATAAAAAATTACAGTGACATCCCGCCAGGATTTGGGAGGAACATATCCAGTAAAACTGCATACTAAGAGTTTTTTTCTAAACATGTTTGGTATGCTCAAAACTTCTCTGAAGCAGAACGGGATAAAACCCATCCTCCCTGGATATTTATAAGGAATAAAACTGTTAAGTGCTTATTGAATCGATTCGATAGTTATGATTCTACAAGCTTGAGCTTCAGAAACTTAGCATCATGAAAAGACTTCAGGAACAACCGAAGATGCTATATCGACAAATCCAGGGAAATACGTATTAATTAAATGACTACACTTCCATTTGGCTTGTGATTTTCGCC
Source organism: Armigeres subalbatus (assembly GCF_024139115.2). Taxonomy (NCBI): domain Eukaryota; kingdom Metazoa; phylum Arthropoda; class Insecta; order Diptera; family Culicidae; genus Armigeres; species Armigeres subalbatus. The sequence continues at coordinate 36,474,539 of NC_085139.1, read as the reverse complement.
AACATGGAAATCCTTTGATATCGTCAGAATTTGATTCAACCGATTCCATTAGATCGGTTCCAGCTAGTCATCTCTCGGAGGATACGATTTTTGTTTAATTTGGTGGCCCAAAAGTAGCATATTGTAACACGACAGATAAGCAACTCACAAAATTTACTCAGCAAAGATTTGATTCGCCAGCGAAATGTCACTCTTAAAAAGTCCAGAATAGTGAACTTTAAAAATAGTTGCCTGCCTTGTGTTGGCTAGAACATTGAAGTCATGATTTTTATCTAGTTTATTTCATGCTTCAGTCCTATTAAAGTTTAAAAAATGTTAAATTGTATGTGGAAAAATATTTTAAAACAAAAATAAAGTAGCACTGGAAGAAATAAAAAATCCGCAATAAACGATGATAATCACTAAACTATGTCAATTGTCAATAATTGTAATTAATATTGGAAGTATTATTGTTCAGTCTTCTAGATCGTCGTTGCTCCAAAGAACTAATGCATTAGTCTAAATGCAATAACGTCAACAAACTCCTGTGCGTTATTGACAGAACCAGAGCCTGTGCCGACTATCGACTAGGTATTTACTGCACATTCATCATCTTCGCCCGACATATCACATGGTTCACATATTTTGTTGCTCACGCCGATTGCATAAACTCACTTCAGTCATATTGCGAATACATTGCAGTATTTGCAGTTCCATCACCATGTACCGCTAATGTGCACGTATCGATGAGCAGCGCAATTTAGCTTCATCTCTGACGAGCTGTCGATTTTGCTCCTGCTGCCGTTGGAATGCAGCCAACAACGTCATACATACCTTCGCTCAACGACACCCAACAGCCTGCACCACTTAGATGGATGAATGGAAAGTGCAACATACATTGTGCAAGTTGTTCAATTTCGCATACTTTGGAAACATATTTCCCGACAAGTTGATTGGATTGCGGTTTCTTCTGAAATCGGAATCGCTAGACTGACTGTCAGTTCCAAACCATATATAGCAATGCATTCGACGTCGTCGACGACGATGATTGCGGCATTTGGGACTGGATTGGAGGATCCACATGGCACGCGCGGTCAGAAAACGTTGGCCTTCCTCGGTTTGGATATGTTTCCCGTTTAGGAACACATCGGTGAATGCTCAAACTTTTTCGATTACGACCAGTAGTTTTGAGGTTGTTAGAAATGTTCAATTTTGTGCAGCTTGTTAGTGGCAACACATTGCAGCAAGGCATTCCAATGACGTCGTGACGGGAGAATTCTGCCACTTAATAAAGAGATAACAACTCTACTAGCAAAATACTTGAAGAAATTGTAGTAGAATTTGGTAACGCTAAATCAATTAAAAAAACTTGCCAATCAAATAAAACGTACCATTTTGCACTATTTCTTTTACGTTTTTTTTTTTCGACCGTAGCATTTCTATAGTTCCAGACTCAGACCTTCACTCATTTGCTTGTTTATTTACTGCATCCGTTATTCAGCCATTGCATGTTTTTGTTCTGCTTCCGAAAGATGTATTCCATTTCCCCATCCGCTTATTGGTTTCTCTCCTGAATAATTTCCGATATTACTTCCTGTAGTACCTCGACGATGTCTTGCTTTTTTTCAATGATATCCACTCCAATCCGCGAAAATTTTGATCATGATTTAAAAATTTCAGCGTCGTGTTGATTTTCTTCATTGAGGTTCCGAGATTTCCGTTGCAGCCATTAGTCTTTTCAATGTTCTATTCCACTAGGAAGCGTGTTTTTTTCCAAAGGCCGTCATGAAAAATGCTGTCTTTCCAACTGCGAATCTGAAGAGCCGATGGGATTTCCTTCTCCATATCAACATACACTCCACGAACACAATTGGTGAAATGAACAATACCGTGACCTGATGCCGTGACCAGTCCACCGTGCGCTAGCCGATGAGTCAGATTTGTTTAGATATGAGAGTGGTGGTTTAAAGACAACGGATACTCCAGGATGAAAAGACACTTTTATGTATTGAATAAAACGATCTTATACGGTGGACTGGCGGTACAAAGATATCGTCTCTTGTATAGTTCCTATGCAGAGATTATAGGCCCTTCCATTTCTTGCAAACGATTCGGGTTTACAAGCAGTAATGCTTTATGCACTGACCCAGTACACGTGCTTAGAAGTTGCCAAGCTACCATACGGCAGTGTACTATGGTATGAGAATGCTCCAGCCGTAACTGGTCCTACTCACTAATCCCTCCTTGGGTTCCAACCCCATAATTACCCTCCCCCAGTACTTAACGTACACCTCCCAAAATCGACACACTTCACGGTGCCCCTCTTCGATGTTCTGATTAACTTCTGAGCTCTTTGGCTCCATAGTTCATACACTTTTTGAAGCTGCCTTGTTTGTGTCAGTAGGCACACCAAAGCTTAGCCCTTAGCCCTTTAGATGTGTTCTTTGTGACATTCAGCACCACATCTCGTTTGAGCCATTTAGCTCTCAACGTGCTGACAATCTGCTCAGACGGATACTCCGACTCCGACGGATAATCCCCAACGGCAGAAGCTGCTGCACCCGTAGAAGACTATTAGCTCCCCGACGGTGGATCTATCATACTCCGACGAGAAATTCCCCGAGAACGGAAGCTGACAACAGTTCCAACGTTGATTGGTAGCAGGTGCTTGCGTTCCCGTTCATTATCGACATCTATCTTCCGCGCTTATGGTTCGCTTCCTGCGATGGCGGCCTGCCACTGCTCTGTGCCCCAATCCCTATGTTGGCTATCTTGGTGGTTACTCCTGCCGCTTGCAACAGCACTCCACTGTTCTGCGTTCTAGCACATTCTTCCGATGATGATATCGACACTACCATTCCGCATGCCTCCAACATCGCAATCCTCTCCGCGTCGAATCGGGAATATGTGAACAGGACGTGCTCAGCCGTTTCTGTCATGTTTGGATATTTCGAACAGGTACCACAGTGCAGGTACCACCTGAAGCGTCCGTGGCCTGTTAAGAGCTGTGTCGAGCAAAATTTTAGTTCTCCATGCCGTCGACTTGTTGAGGCACACCGAATCTTACAAAGTTCTGTTTGCACACCGCTATAAACGACTCTGGGCTCAGATCCTTTAGTGGGCTAATTTCATAGAAGTCCGACTAGTGAACCATAACCAGGAATTTTTGCTTCACTCCTGTAATTCACAAAATAAAACGTCCATGGAAATCAATTGGTCAAGCCGTTTAATGTTCTGCTTCCGGTACTCGTCATTTGGCTGAGCGTCTCGTAGTGGGGCACACGATAGTTAGATTAAGGAAGGCTCCTCGAAGGATACAAATTCACATTTCGTAACAAATTACAACTTCAGCTCCACCAGAACACTTTCATTTCATATTCCTCTTCCGAATCTTCTGGATCCGTGTCATTGTCCGTCGATGATGTGTCAGATGTCTCTTCTCCTTCCTTATCCTTTTTCACTCGACTCGATTTTCCGCTCTTTAACTTATAACTTATTTACCTAATGCTGGACAGTCCCTTCATAAATTCGTGGAAATCGCCACACAATCTGCACCGTGGCGACTTTTGTTTTGAAATACCCTTGGCCTTGGACACATTGTTCACTAAAAAATGAAACGGTAAACTGCCCAATTCCTGCGACCATCTGACCGCAATTTCCTCCGCTCGACAAAGATCGATGGCTTTATCCAGCGTAAAGTCTGTGATGGTCAGCATCTTGGTTCTTATTTGTGGCTGTTTGCTTACTGTGACAACTTTATACGCAATAAGTTCTTCCTCCAGATTACCAAATTTCGATACTTTGGCGAATGAATGACTCGATCCGTGCTTTAAAATCATCCATCATCAGAAGACAATTGGGTGGCAGTGAAAAAATCGAGGTGATCGATTATTATATTTCTTTTCACTAACACTAACAAACAGCATCCGGATCTGTTAGCTGCGTTAGCTGTCAAAGTTGAAATTTTTTTCTCGCTGGCTCGCCAATAACGGGCATCAATACACTCACTTTCCTCACGTTGTTCACCACTGATCCATTCCAATTGCACTACACCCAGGTTTTTTTTACACGGTTGGAATTCATCAATTTCTCGTTAAACCCGAACTTTCACTTTTTAAATACCCCCCGAATTTTCTTTGATTTTTTGTGAATTTTTTGGTGGGGTCAACTCATTATTTCATTGACGCTGAAGGTCTTAAACGACTAAAACCAAACCGTGTAAAAACAGAAACCTGAGTGTATACCATGGAGGGGACCGACGATACGAAGGTATATTACGCTTTTTTCAATGGTAGTCTGAGCAACATGCTATCATTCGAAGTTGGAGGGGTGCGCCTGGAGATGCTAGTAGATTCCGGTGCAGATGCTAATTTAGGTACATCAGATGCATTGGAGAAGCTGATACGATCCGGTGTTCGAGTTTCAAATTTAACGAAGGAGGACACACATTGGTATTTCGATGATATTTTCGTAGGGGAGCAACTCTCGAAGATCATGATAGTAGGCTTGGAATGGTCATGAGAAAACTTTCAGAAAGAGGGGTTCGACTTAATGTAGAGAAGTGTCCATTCAGGGCAACATAAATAGATTTTCTTAGCCATAGGATTACAGAGACATTTATAGCACCATCCAATACAAAAGTATCCGTAATTATAGCTTTCCGCCGTTATTCATCCGAAGGTGAGGTTCGTAGCTTTTTAGGGTTGGCAAACTACATTAACAAGTGCATATTTAATTTGTCAACTCTAGATGAGCCCCTTAGACAATTGATGACAAAGGGAATAAGGTTTACTTGGCAGCCTAAACATGAAAATACATTTGAAGCTATGAAAAAGCAATGTTAGATGTCCGTATTCTGGAGCTCTACAATGTTCAGGACAGAACGTCAGTGATTGCTAATGCAGGAGCGATGCTGATTCAGACTGATGATCAAGGATGTGATAGAGTTATCAGCTTTGCTTCTAAGGCTGTGAACCATTCCACCGATTCGTTTAACTTTTAGTTACAATATGACAGTTCGATGGTTATTTTCCCATCGTGGTTAAAATTTTACCCCGAAGCCGACCCATTTGAGTTTTGATAGACTGATAGTTATTCGGAACAAAGTGGATTTGGCGCCAATTTTCTCGCGAACAAAGTTTAACTATCGAACTGTCAAATCTAACCAAATCTAACCAAACTGTCAAATTTTAACTAAAAGTTAAACGAATCGGTGGAATGGTTCACAGCCTAAGTCACTAAATCACTTTGACGGGCAGCAGGGACTACAGGGGTTAGACAAAAAGGTTGAGATAAGTAAAATTATGTCGAAATTCAAATCAGCATAACTTTGCGTATAATAATCCGATTTTGATAAAACCAGGACCATCAGAAGCGGGCACTCTTCTAGTACACTGTCTCCTTGCAAACCCTGATATTGGTCCTTGGCCACCGGAGATGTCTCGGGTTTTCCAAGGGTATGTCCAAGATGCATTTTTCCACTGCTTGTCATTTTATGTGACGTTTACTTTCATCATGTTTTATGTTTTCTCCAAAAACTAGAACTAATAGGCCGACCAATGCTGGCTGTAGATCGAGAATCCATCTAAACTACGCAGAGATATAGCGATTTCCGTAAAAACGGTACCGGGAACATGATTAAATGATAACAGATCGGAACAATGCAAATATGAGTATCTGACTTCATGGCTTTGCGAGACGATGATTACAGAAACATTTCCAGAATGAAAGTGTCCACTGCCACCCTTATAGCAGGTTCTATGGGCCTTTCAGGAGGGGCCGATTTTGGCACCATCTGTAACCATGCATGAACCATCCCAAGACGATGAATGTAGAATCTTTATTAAAGATACTTTATACTGTAATACTTTCTGACCATATTGTAACAGGTTCCGGGTGTTCTGCGAAAGTGAGATTTGTTCAGGGTGTATGGCCAATCCCGTACCGTTTTCACGAAAATGGCCATATCTCTGCGTATACCTAACGGATTTTAAAAATTGCAGCCAGCATTGGTCAGCATATTAATTCTAGTTTCTGGAGAATGCATAAAAAATGATGGCAGTAAATGTCATAGCAGTAAATGTCATACAAGCAGAAGAAAAAAAAATGCATTTTTACCATGCCCTCAGAAAACCCAGAACATCTCCGGTAACCAAAGGCCAATCAAAGGTTTTGCATGGGGACAATATACTAGAAGAGTTTCCGCCTCCGATGGTCCTGGTTTTATCAAAATCGGATCATTCTACGCAAAGTTATGCTGATTTGAGCTTCGATAATTTTTTGCATGTCTCAACCTTTGTATGTCCAAGGGCTTATCGATCCCTCCCCAGGCCATCTGCGAGTTGTGGGGCTTGCCTAGGATGTGGTGAGGTTTGACAGTGAGCCCTGTTAAATTCCTATAAAAAGCTGCTTGTATCCGCAAGTACGCCCCACCAAGGCGACCGTGTGCCGCTCAAAGCGCACAAGCCCAAGTCCTGGTGTTAGGTGGGACGACGGCCCTCCGACGAAACAGGAAGTTTACGCAGGCCCAATAAGCCGCCTGAAAAAACAATAATTACGAACAATATAAGAGATAATGCGACTCGATATAATCGGCAAAGACCTAGCCGACGAATAAAGGATCACGATTGGAAGCTTGGAACATGGAACTGCAAGTCGCTAGGTTTCGCAGGTTGCGACAAGATGATCTACGATGAATTACATTCCCGCAACTTCGACGTCGTGGCGCTGCAGGAGATTTGCTGGACAGGACAGAAAGTGTGGAAAAGCGGGCATCGAACGCAAGGATGTGCAAGCTGAGGATTAAAGGCCGTTTTTTCAACTATAGCATCATCAACGTGCTCTGCCCACACGAAGGGTGACCCGACGACGAGAAAGAAGTGTTTTACGCACAGCTGGAGCAGACATACGATGGATGCCCACTGCGGGACGTCATAATCGTCATCGGTGACATGAACGCACAGGTAGGAAGGGAGGCAATGTATAGACCGGTCATCGGACCGGATGGTCTGCACACCGTATCGAATGACAACGGCCAACGATGCATAAACTTCGCAGCCTCCCGCGGAATGGTAGTCCGAAGCACCTTCTTTCCCCGCAAAAATATCCACAAGGCCACATGGAGATCACCTTACCAAGAAACGGAAAACCAAATCAACCACGTTCTAATCGACGGTAAATTCTTCTCCGACATCACGAACGTCCACACTTACCGCAGTGCGAATATTGAATCCGTCCACTACCTCGTTGCAGTATGTCTGCACTCAAAATTCTCGATGGTGTACAACACGCGTCGAAGTCGGACGCCGCAGCTTAACATTGGGCAGCTACTAGACAGTAGACTAGCCCAAGAATACGCACAGCAGCTGGAAGTGGCTCTCCCAACGGAAGAGCAGCTAGGCGCAGCATCTTTTGAAGATGGCTGGAGAGATATTCGATCCGCCATTGGTAGCACCGCAACCGCTGCACTTGGCACGGTTCCCCCGGATTAGAGAAACTACTTGTATGACGGCGAATGTGAGCAGTTAGTAGAAGAGAAGAATGCAGCATGGGCGAGATTGCTGCAACACCGCACGAGGGCGAACGAGGCACGATATAAATAGGCGCGGAACAGACAAAACTCGATTTTCCGGAGGAAAAAGCGTCAGCAGGAAGATCGAGACCGTGAAGAGACGGAGCAACTGTACCGTGCTAATATCACACGAAAGTTCTATGAGAAGTTGAACCGTTCACGTAAGGGCCACGTGCCACAGCCTGATACGTGTAAGGACATAAACGGGAACCTTCTTATGAACGAGCGTGAGGTGATCCAAAGGTGGCGACAGCACTACGAAGAGCACCTGAATGGAGATGTGGCAGACGAAGATGGCGGTATGGTGATGGACTTGGGGGAACGCGCGCAGGACATAATTCTACCGGCCCCGGATCTCCAGGAAATCCAGGAGGAGATTGGCCGGCTGAAGAACAACAAAGCCCCTGGGGTTGACCAACTACCAGGAGAGCTATTTAAACACGGTGGTGAGGCACTGGCTAGAGCGCTGCACTGGGTCATTACCAAGATTTGGGAGGATGAAGTTTTGCCGCAGGAGTAGATGGAAGGTGTCGTGTGTCCCATCTACAAAAAGGGCGATAAGCTGGATTGTAGCAACTACCACGCAATCACATTGCTTAACGCCGCCTACAAGGTACTCTCCCAAATTTTATGCCGTCGACTAGCACCAATTGCAAGGAAGTTCGTGGAGCAGTACCAGGCGGATTTTATGGGCGAACGCTCCACCACGGTCCAGGTGTTCGCCATTCGCCAAGTACTACAGAAATGCCGCGAATACAACGTGCCCACACATCATCTATTCATCGACTTCAAAGCCGCATATGATACAATCGATCGGGACCAGCTACGGCAGCTAATGCACGAACACGGATTTCCGGATAAACTGACACGGTTGATCAAAACGACGATGGATCGGGTGATGTGCGTAGTTCGTGTTTCAGGGGCATTCTCGAGTCCCTTCGAAACCCGCAGAGGGTTACGGCAAGGTGATGGTCTTTCGTGTCTGCTATTCAACATCGCATTGAAAGGGGTAATACGAAGAACAGGGATTAACACGAGTGGTGCAATTTTCAATAAGACCGTCCAGCTATTTGGCTTCGCTGACGACATAGATATTATGGCACGCAACTTTGTGAAGATGGAGAAAGCCTACATCACACTGAAGAGGGAAGCCAAGCGGATCGGACTAGTCATCAACACGTCGAAGACGAAGAACATGATAGGAAGAGGTTCAAGAGAAGACAATGTGAGCCACCCACCGCGAGTTTGCATCGGTGGTGACGAAATCGAGGTGGTAGAAGAATTTGTGTACTTGGGCTCACTGGTGACTGCCGAAAATGATACCAGCAAAGAAATTCGAAGACGCATAGTGGCTGGAAATCGTACATACTTTGGACTCCGCAAGACGCTCCGATCGAATAGAGTTCGCCGTCATACCAAACTGACAATCTACAAAACGCTCATTAGACCAGTAGTCCTCTACGGACACGAGACCTGGACGATACTCGTGGAGGACCAACGCGCACTTGAAGTTTTCGAAAGGAAAGTGCTGCGCACCATCTATGGTGGGGTGCAGATGGCGGACAGTACGTGGAGGAGGCGAATGAAACACGAGTTGCATCAGCTGTTGGGAGAACCATCCACCGCGAAAATCGGACGACTGCGGTGGGCTGGGAACGTAGCCAAAATGTCGGCCAGTAACCCGGTGAAAATGGTTTTCGACAACGATCCGACAGGCACAAGAAGGCGAGGTGCGCAGCGGGCAAAGTGGATTGATCAGGTGGAAGTTGACTTGCGGACCCTCCGTAGACTGCGTGGTTGGCGACGTGTAGCCATGGACCGAGCCGAATGGAGAAGACTCTTATATACCGCACAGGCCACTTCGGCCTTAGTCTGAATAAATGAAATAAATGAAATTCTAAGTCATTCACAGAAACTGGAAGGAGATACTGTCAGACGGAGAAGGGGGGAGGAGTCCGTGGCAGGTTTACGCGAACCAGTCTTGAACATCGCACACGATGGGCATCCTGGAGTGCTAATGATGAAATCGTATCATCGTTCTGCCGTCTGGTAGCCAAAGTTGGATGCAGATGCAGAGAAATTCGTGGGTGTACCCTGGTGTTCGCTCCAGATATTCCAGAACCAATGCTTCGAAGGCCGCTTCCAACTGGACCATGGGTAGACATCGCAATCGATTTCCTCGGACCGCTTACTGAAGGTCATTGGTACTAGTAGACTGCTAAGGGGTCGTACACTTATTACGTAAGCATTTTTTCTGGGTTTTCCCCCCATGTAAGACTTTTCCCATACAAATGATTTTTTAGTTATATTGCGCGTAAGAAAACAACAGACTCCTCTCCCCTCAAAAGTGTTTACGTAATATGTGTACGGCCCCTAAAGTAGATTCTTGGAAATTTGCGAAATGAGCTGGTAGATTCTGCGGAGACAATTGAGGGATTAACGAAGGTGTTTGGTCGATTCGGTGTGCCGTCATTGCTAAAAGCAGATAACGGGCCTCAGTTTGCAAGTTTAAATCATTCCGCAGGAAATATGGGATTCAGCGGGTCAATACGATCCCATATTTGCCTCAAATGAACGGTCAGGTTGAACGCCAAACCCGTTCTGTTCTAAAGCGTCTAGGAACTGCTCAAGAACTAGGCAAAGTTTGGCGTAAAGAACTAAGTGAATTTATCCTGGTGTATCACTCAACTAATCACGTAATAACAGGGGAATCGCCTTCGAATTTGATGTTCGGACGTCGGATCAGAAGCAGGCTGCCACATATTCGTGTTCAACTGGATGATGAAGTTGTGCGAGACTTCGATAGACTCCAAAAAGAGAAAGGAAAGAACTATTCTGACAGGAAGCAACGAGCAGGATGTAGAGAAATACAAAAAGGTAACAACGTCTTTGTGATACGAATGGAAAAAGGTCATAAGTTGGAATCGGGCCTTTCGTCAGAGGACACAATAGGAAAAAAGGAGGTATTTTTGGCCAAAATTATGAATCCTGCAATAAACAGTGGTATTCATCATAAAAACTTAGATAGAAAAGAAAAATATTTTTTCTGAGCCTTCAATGGGGTATGGGGCCAATTTTCGGCATAGTATCGATTTTTGTCATCTATATAATAAAAATGAAATGGTCTGTGTTCGTATCCGCATAACTTGAAAACGGCTGGATGGATTTCATTCATTCCTTCAGCAGTTACATTCGTTATAGTTTCCGACGGGTTTATATGATATTTCCTCATGCGAAAATTATTAATAAAGTTGAGTAAATCGTGAACGACTAAAATTAAGATTCGTATGGAAATTTCGCATGGGCAGTTCACAACGCGCATTTTCGCCTACTATGCAGGACAACGTCTGCCGGGGCGACTAGTATTATACAAAACCAACGGAATTTGGTCACTTTTTGGTTTGCAATAAGCCTGTTTGATGCTGGATAAAATACTAATGGTCATACAAACTGTATATTCGTGTCACAGACAAATGGACGCAACACAGATTTCCTCAAATGATCAAAAAAGCACTATCAGCTTCTGGTGTTGAAAATTCTCTTAGTAGAACTTTATAAACCAACAAAGGAGGGTATAACAGATTTTATTAGCGTCATATTGTGACATCAACGAAATGGAATTTCATTTATTTGATATTTCATTAAAATTTCTTTCATAATTATAAAAAGGTATTGTGCCAAGGAGTTATTCAACACACTACTCATCCAACACGTTGTGACACGTTATGGTTAAATCTATAATTCGCTCCTATAATGTAGTAATGTCAAAATTGTAAATTTTAAACAACTTCCCTTCTCACTGCGTAACGCTTTTTATATGATAGATGATTTTTTCTTGAAATATGCGCAACGTTAAGACATAACCCTCCCCCTTAAAATGTTAAGTAAATTGTGTTCGTCACCAAATTCAATTAAAGTGGCATTATTGAGTAACTCAGATTAAAATTGAAAAATAAGAAGTTTACCAAAACACCTGATTAATCCCCCTAGCGGTAATGTTGTCTTTCTCGTACATTATAAGAAAATGTATTTTGGCCATAACTTTTGAGCCCATAGTCCGATCCAGCCTATTTTTAATAGGGAACAATGGAACAACGTTCTCTGACGAATGAAACTTGTTGCGAGTAAATCGGTTTAGAGTAAGTGCTTAAAAAAGAGTTAAGACCATTTTTGCTCACATACAGACATTCACACACACGTACACACAGACAATACCTCAATTCTTCGAACTGAGTCCATCGGTATACAACCGCATAGTGTTTAGTTTTTTTTTAAATGCTTTCAGGGTGATCATATAGCTTCTACCAATACTTAGTACACGAGAAAGGCAAAAATGGGCTATTTTTAAAATTCATTTATCTTATAAAAGTGTGAATTTGGGCAGAATTTTATTCATGGTCCTCAAAGGTTAAGAGTTCAATAGTGTAGTGCATGATGTTTTACTGCGGGGTATTGCGGGGTACAAAACTGTTTTGTTCGTTAAATATTGCGTAAAATATTATTTTACAAACTACTAAAAACTAGTTTTAGGACGGAGCTATCATTACAATATCAAGCCTGTTGCATAGATCTGTTAAAGAGCTTTGTAACGATATATAAATATGTTACTTTTGAGGCGAAAACATGGCAAAGCTGTCCGTTTTCCGAAAAAACGTAAAAATATCATTTCTAGGAGGGGTTAGTTTGAACGCCCCCCTACCCCTCCCCGAAAAATCTAAAAAATAAAAACCGTCCTGATTATAGAAATATAGGTTATAAGCTGTGTATTCATCACATTTTACTCGCCCAAAACGAAAATTGGCCTTTTGGTAGTTTTGGCCACATCTTTATATGGAGCTGTCCTATTGTGGAGGAGTACGAAATAATGAAGAAAAGTGGGTCTGATGTAATTTTACGTTCTCGGCTTTCCGGGAAAGAGTTCCGTCGCAACGTCGTTCATTTGAAAAAAAGTTCTTGTAAATCGGGACGAAATCCAACAAAGTTCGATTAAAAGTTTGTTTAAAACTGATCACATTGTTTAGGAAAATATCAAAACAGGCGAAGACAGAAATGCTAAACAACAGTAAGAATCGATAGGGTGCCAGCATGTACGACAACAACCGGTAAAATTCATAGATTATGTTCCTTATTGATTGTTAAAAGTTAAGGTGGGATTGTAGGCACTGGGTGGGAGAGAAAGGGAGAGATTCTTGGGAATCCGAATAACCACAAGGTTCAACACGTTTACCCGCAACGAATCACTCGAAAATTGTAGAAAAACACTGGAGGCACACTTTTGCTTCTGATATTATGTTGTAAATATAATAAACCTGCAAAAAGCGTTTAATTTAGGGGGAATGACGGCTTTGGCAGGTTTTGTTCTATTATTGGCAGGGGTTTTTTATGACTGACTAACACTAAGGGTACAGGCGAAGGGAATTTTATGGAGTTCTCGCTAGTTACAGAGTGATGTAATTGCAGTTGGAGAACATTTGCTAATGGGTTGGAAGTCATTAATGGTAGGAAAAGTTCCCGTTAATGTGCTATGGCCAGTAAAAGGCAGTCGGTCATCACCAAGACCATTGATGCTTTTAGCACTGAAAAACTTGTCTGAGTTGCGGTTAAGATATTGCTTATTCCTTTGCTCAATGCACCATCTATAAATGTATTTTTTCCAACTTCTACTCTTCATAAGTTTTCATTTTCTTGTTTGCGATGCATATTTCAATACTCCACATTCGTATCGTACCATGTTCCGTCTATTGAATACAACGGATTCACCTCAGACCACACAAACTTCCAACAGTTGTGTTCCCGTTAAACGATCCACTGTATACAGAAGCAGCCACTAACGATGATAGAACGCAAAACACATTTCTGTCCCTCCACTCCGTTTGCCGTGCTTCCACTTTCCTGTTTCCTTCCGCTCCCCTCCCGGATCGGACAGGAGACAGTTCCTGTCAACCAAGTTTGATGAAGATGCCATTTCCTCCGAACCGCCAGCAGTAGCATTGGAAGTTTCAAGTGTCTCTCTGTGCTCCAGCTCGATTAAAGCGTGCAACGCAGAATATTGTGAAATGTCATTTGCAATCCAGTTCCGTTGTCACCACGCGATGTGTGATGCTGCATTAGAGTGAACGTCGGCAATCAAAATGGTACAAACGACAATATACAAAAATACCTTTGAACTATTTTTTCACTTGTTCCAGTATGATCCAGTAGATCCCAAACAGACATCAGTTGATTAAATTTATCCAAACACAATAGAGTACTAATTACAGGCTAGCTCGAACTATCTTCAATCATCGAATGCCACAAAATGCCATTCTGACCCTTGACCTTCTAATTCCAGCAGCATACAGCACAGTGTCTGAGTGATGCATCCCGGCATAGGAAACCATAAGTTTGCTGTCACACGTCTGCGTCGTTAACAACCTCGTTCTATCAAAACCACAAAATGAGAACGCTATTAGCAGCAGTTTAGGGACTGGCATGCACCATAGAACCGAAAACCACAACTTAGGACAGGAGCTAAACTAAACCAAACACGTGGGAATTGCGAAGCTTTGAAATGCCTGACTTTGTCACCCACGACCGCAGCATCTGCATTGGTCAGAGCTCTTGACAAATCGCCCACAGTTGCGGTGCAAGAAGGGCAAACACCAATGGCTTCGATGATGGGCGATTCTAATCGCTACTGTAGTTATGAATGGCCGACAGAAGTGCACTTTAATTTCTGTGAGGGTCTTGTTCTTTGACTCCCAGAAGAGTGCCGCTGCCAAATTCAAAATGTACCCAACGCTTGCCCATTTGTCAATATGTGCATAATTGTGGCAGTGCTACACAAAATCCCACTTCATCGAAGCTCTATTGTTTCGTTCAATTAAACACGACCTCGTCCGACGTTTACCAAGATGCAATGCATTCCTGATGGCTTCCGGTGCGTGTGGGAAAATTGAGCTGACACAATTCCCTTGGCGGTCCCATCGCTATCCTTCCAGAGTGACGTGTGGTCCTGCCGGCTCCGGCGCAATATGCTGCTGCATGGAACTAATGTTGTTGACGTTGTCGTCGAAGGTCCGCTGCGAACAGCACCAGCTTTGCTATTCCAATAACTCGAACAAGCTATCCGATGAGAAACTTGCAGAAGCAGCTAACAAGGGCCCGTGGTGGTGAAGCTGTTGGTTGAAAGCTGCTCAAGAATGTGCAATAAATTGATAAAACTGCATTGATCCGAACAAACGAGCATCCACTTCGCTCACCCCACGTACCCATCGACGGAAGCTCATCTAACGATGAACAGAACAGTAGTTTAGTTTCTGACAACGACTAGTCATACGACGATGATGACGACGATCATCGTGGTGAAACTTGTTCTTCCGTCTGTCTGACTGACGGGATGGAAGCTGCTGATGAAGCAGATTTTCTTTCCTCCAGTCAAAGACAACCATTGACAATGAAAAGGAACTTGTCTATCTAAAGCTGCACAAGGGAGGACTGTTTTAAATTAGTTAAATGTAAGTCGTTTCTCTTCTGGTAATAGCTTGTACTGGATTTGATATCAGTTCAAAATGAGACGATTCACAAAAGAACACATTTCACAATTCCTCTAATGAATTATACTGAAAATCATCCTAAAGGAGGACGAGTTAATTATCTGATAACGATTCATAAACCAAACTTCTTTCTACACTCTATCTGCGTTCCCCAATTGTGATATTGCCGCTTTGCAGCTTGGTATTAAATCACTTCCACTATTTGTTATCCGAGTAATTGCCATGACTGCATTTGCATAATTATGCGCCAATTATCGATGCGAAAATTATCCACCCGAGAAGAAGTGATTCGAACCCAGTTACTTTCAATATGGCATGCTTTGTATTTGCAAATTATACCGCAATCCGCAATGCACCAATTCCGCGACACGATTTGAGATTGAGCTCATCGACTTAGTTAACAGAAGGTTCATTAATCATCCGTTCAAAGCCGCCGAAACCTGTTAAAACGCTAATCAAGCTTGAAGTAAAAATGTTAATCGAGAAAGCCATTAAATGTTCGCACCCATCGTTTCCGAATCTGCCAACGTCGCACTATACTTCAAAATTCAGTCAATTCCTAAATGACTCGGAAAACCGCACCGTGTGGAACGGTTTATGATAATTTTAATGTTTTTCGAAATTAGCAATCTTACAGGTAATGGCTTCAGCAGTTTAGAGAGGAAATTAAAAGTGGAAGATGGATGCCATAGCTCCTAAACGATGGAATAAGATGTGAATACCTGATCTGTTTCTCTATGGAGGATCGTTGCTCAATGACGCATCTTCCTAGGCACTGTTGCCATTAAAATCACTCACCACATCAGCGGTATACCACCGAAGGCATGACGAAAATAATAAAATTAATGCAACCAAGTACTTACATTCGTATGTAACAGTTGCTCAACCCCCCTCTGCTGGAAATGGTGATGAAGCTGGTGGTGTCAACAATGACGCCTTCAATGATGAGTCCTAAAACAACCAAAAAGTGTAAAACAAGGAGACACATGTACACATTTTTCACTTCCCTTTTCCGCACCGCAATGGCTGCGGTGCCTCAGCCTTTTCCATCAACAACCATCACTGAATTTCTCTACGTTGGGAGAAATGAGCCAGAAGTGGCTTCGTAACGCTATTAGAGGGGTGGTAAAAATGAGGGGGTTTCACACAAATATTTTCACGTCGTTGTTTTGCTCAAATTTTCGGCAAGTACCTACGCATTGTTGTCCTTCCGTTGTTTGGGTTTTTGATCCACTGATCCGGTACAACATACTAGTGGATTAGGCGAATTCCAGTAGCTAGTTACTTGAACCAGAAAAAAACAGATTTCTGGGATCTAAGAGGTTCAAGCAAGAAACAACCTCAATTGGTCAAAGTTCAGGGAAACCGCACCAATCACATGTTTGACTGTCAATTTGTGAAACTTTGCTCGTTGAAGGAAAATGAATCAGTAAACAGTATCTAATACCTCTCCTATTTAAACCACGCGCTATCTTGGCCGTTTCCGTTACCGACCGAGTTGCTTCGACGGTAGAACGGCTTTTACGGAACCCATAATGGTTGCTCGATAAGCCACCAGCACACTCCGTATAGTCCGTCAATCTATTCAGGATCACCTTCTCTAACAACTTAGGGGCAGCAGGGACTATGTCCAAGGGCTTGACGATCCCTCCCCAGGCCATCTGCGAGTTGTGGCGCCTGCCTAGGATGTGGTGGGGTTTGACAGTGGGCCCTGTTAAACCTCTATAAAAAGCTGCATGAATCCACAAGTAGGCTCCGCCAAAGCGACCGTGTGCCGCTCAAAGCGCACAAGCCCAAGTCCTGGTGTTAGGTGGGACGCTAAACAGCCCCGACACGACGGCCCTCCGACGAGACAGGAGGTTTGCGCAGGCCCAATAAGCCGCCTTTAAAAACAACTATTACGAACGACATAGAAGATAATACGACTCGATACAATCGGCAACGACCTAGGCGACGAATAAAGGATCACGATTGGAAGCTTGGAACATGGAACTGCAAGTCGCTAGGCTTCGCAGGTTGCGACAGGATAATCTACGATGAATTACATCCCCGCAACTTCGATGTCGTAGCGCTGCAGGAAATCTGCTGGACAGGACAGAAAGTGTGGAAAAGCGGGCATCGAGCGGCTACCTTCTACCAAAGCTGTGGCACCACCAACGAGCTGGGAACCGGCTTCATAGTGCTGGGAAAGATGCGCCAACGCGTGATTGGGTGGCAGCCAATCAACGCAAGGATGTGCAAGCTGAGGATAAAAGGCCGTTTCTTCAACTATAGCATCATCAACGTGCACTGCCCACACGAAGGGAGATCCGACGACGAGAAAGAAGCGTTCTATGCGCAGCTGGAGCAGACATACGATGGATGCCCACTGCGGGACGTCAAAATCGTCATCGGTGACATGAACGCTCAGGTAGGAAGGGAGGAAATGTATAGACCGGTCATCGGACCGGATAGTCTGCATACCGTATCGAACGACAACGGCCAACGATGCATAAACTGTGCAGCCTCCCGCGGAATGGTAGTCCGAAGCACTTTCTTCCCCCGCAAGAATATCCACAAGGCCACATGAAAATCACCTAATCAAGTAACGGAAAACCAAATCGACCACGTTCTAATCGACGGTAAATTCTTCTCCGACATCACGAACGTTCGCACTTACCGCAGTGCGAATATTGAATCCGACCACTACCTCGTCGCAGTATGTCTGCGCTCAAAACTCTCGACGGTGATCAACACGCGTCGGAGTCGTCCGCCGCGGCTTAACATTGGGCGGCTACAAGACGGTAGACTAGCCCAAGACTACGCGCAGCAGCTGGAAGTGGCACTCCCAACGGAAGAGCAGCTAGGCGCAGCATCTCTTGAAGATGGCTGGAGAGATATTCGATCCGCCATTGGTAGCACCGCAACCGCTGCACTAGGCACGGTGGCTCCGGATCAGAGAAACGACTGGTATGACGGCGAATGTGAGCAGTTAGTTGAGGAGAAGAATGCAGCATGGGCGAGATTGCTGCAACACCGCACGAGGGCGAACGAGGCACGATACAAACGGGTGCGGAACAGACAAAACTCGATTTTCCGGAGGAAAAAGCGCCAGCAGGAAGATCGAGACCGTGAAGAGACGGAGGAACTGTACCGCGCTCATAACGCACGAAAGTTCTATGAGAAGTTGAACCGTTCACGTAAGGGCCACGTGCCACAGCCCGATATGTGTAAGGACATAAACGGGAACCTTCTTACGAACGAGCGTGAGGTGATCCAAAGGTGGCGGCAGCACTACGAAGAGCACCTGAATGGCGATATGGCAGACGACGGTGGCGGTATGGTAATGAACCTAGAAGCACGCGCGCAGGACATGCGACTTCCGGCTCCGAATCTCCAGGAAATCCAGGAGGAGATCGGCCGGCTGAAAAACAACAAAGCCCCTGGAGTTGACCAACTACCAGGAGAGCTGTTTAAACACGGTGGTGAAGAACTGGCTAGAGCGCTGCACTGGGTGATTACCAAGGTTTGGGAGGATGAGGTTCTGCCGCAGGAGTGGATGGAAAGTGTCGTGTGTCCCATCTACAAAAAGGGCGATAAGCTGGATTGTAGCAACTACCGCGCAATCACATTGCTGAACGCCGCCTACAAGGTACTCTCCCAAATTTTATGCCGTCGACTAACACCAATTGCAAGAGAGTTCGTGGGACCAGGTGTTCGCCATACGTCAGGTATTGCAGAAATGCCGCGAATACAACGTGCCCACACATCATCTATTTATCGACTTCAAAGCCGCATATGATACAATCGATCGGGACCAGCTATGGCAGCTAATGCACGAAAACGGATTTCCGGATAAACTGATACGGTTGATCAAGGCGACGATGGATCGGGTTATGTGCGTAGTTCGAGTTTCAGGGGCATTCTCGAGTCCCTTCGAAACCCGTAGAGGGTTACGGCAAGGTGATGGTCTTTCGTGTCTGCTATTCAACATCGCTTTGGAGGGAGTAATACGAAGGGCAGGGATTGACACGAGTGGTACGATTTTCACGAAGTCCGTCCAGTTATTTGGTTTCGCCGACGACATTGATATCATGGCACGTAACTTTGAGAGGATGGAGGAAGCCTACATCAGACTGAAAAGCGAAGCTAAACGGATTGGACTAGTCATCAACACGTCGAAGACGAAGTACATGATAGGAAGAGGCTCAAGAGAGGTCAATGTAAGCCACCCACCACGAGTTTCTATCGGTGGTGACGAAATCGAGGTGGTTGAAGAATTCGTGTACTTGGGCTCACTGGTGACCGCCGATAACGATACCAGCAGAGAAATTCGGAGACGCATAGTGGCTGGAAATCGTACGTACTTTGGAAAAACTACAAAACGCTTATAAGACCGGTAGTTCTCTACGGACACGAGACCTGGACGATGCTCGTGGAGGACCAACGCGCACTGGGAGTTTTCGAAAGGAAAGTGTTGCGTACCATCTATGGTGGAGTGCAGATGGCGGACGGTACGTGGAGGAGGCGAATGAACCACGAGTTGCATCAGCTGTTGGGAGAACCATCCATCGTTCACACCGCGAAAATCGGAAGACTGCGGTGGGCCGGGCACGTAGCCAGAATGTCGGACAGTAATCCGGTGAAAATGGTTCTCGACAACGATCCGACGGGAACAAGAAGGCGAGGTGCACAGCGGGCAAGGTGGATCGATCAGGTGGAGGACGACTTGCGGACCCTCCGCAGACTGCGTGGTTGGCGAAGTGCAGCCATGGACCGAGCTGAATGGAGAAGTCTTTTATGTGCAGCACAGGCCACTCCGGCCTTAGTCTGATGATAAATAAATAAATTCTCTAACAACTTACCAGTTGTGCCGAGAATACCGAAAACTCTCCCAGGGATTTACCTTCAACTTCTGCCGTTTTCAACGATCTGGGAAGTTTCCTTCGTCCAGGCAACGTTGGAGGCAGCTCCTGAACATATCTGGAGCGACAAGAATCGCGTGCTTAAGGACCAGGTTAGGAATACAATTCGGCCCTGGTGCCTTGTTCAGCTTAAGTTTTCCAGTCCGATGATTCCAGGGCCAGTCCGATGATTCATGCTTTGGAGTATTATTGACCATCCTACACGGCTCTTCAAAGCAGGCTCTCTTACTACATTTGATTTCGTAGTTCCACACCCGGCGTCTTTCTACTCTGTCCGCTTCGGTTCTAGCACGTCGCAACCGTGTCTTAGCTCTAAGACAGGTTCTGCAAAGATTAGCAGTCGTGATCGTCCTCCAGTGTACCGGTTTGCGGTTGCCGGTTGGCATATTCCTCCTGGGCATTGCCATGTCACATGCTCGTGTTAGAACATCGGATAACTCATCACCGCTAAGGTCTAGAGTCCGATTTTCCCACTGTAGTGATTCTTCCAGCAGTTCTGGGTCGAACTGCGTGGTACGACATCCTAGATCAGCTTCACTGACCCGCCTTGTGGTTCTGTTGGGTTCTGTTGCCATAAAATGTATTTCCTGATGGTCACTAGCAGTATACCCTTTCTTAAACCCTCCATTCAGGCTTCACCGTCCATCCCACGCTGCAAAAGGACACATCGATGTATGACTCGCCATTCGGTCCTGTGAACATTTACGCTTGGCCCTCGTTCAGCAGGACTACGTTCAGTATCGCTAGAGACTCTAACTGGATATGACCTCTAGCATTAGTGAATCAAGAGGCACAATCCACTGCCCACGCGTTGAAGTCACCTGCTACAACTAATGGTTTAAGACCCGTTAGTCTCGCTAAAAAATTATCTAACACCCTAGTACAGGGGCTCTCAACCTTTTTCATGAGAGGTACCCCTTCGAACGTATGCTTTCATTGAGGTACCCCCTTTTTTGCGATAAAAAAAATATGCGTATTTCATAAGATATGTTCAAAACGGACCTGGGAACGTGATATACGGCACTCTAAAATTTTTCGTTGTTCCGTGAAACTTTCCAATTAAAATTAAGTTTAAACATCAAGTTTCCCCAATACTTTGAGGACTTTGAAGGTTTCCAAGCCTGTTGAAAGGAGGCTTCCGGGCTCTTAACCGAAGGTTTCCAAACAACTCCAGAAAAGGCTCTAAGGATCTTGGAAAGAGGCGTCGCATCATCTTGAAAGGAGGCTTCCGAGCCTCTTGAAAGGAGGCTTCCGAGCCTCTTGAAAGGAGGCTTCCGAAACTCTTGAAAGGAGGCTTCCGAGCCTCTTGAAAGGAGGCTTCCGAGCCTCTTGAAAGGAGGCTTGCGCGGCTCTTGAAAGGAGGCTTCAGGCCTCTTGAAAGGAGGCTTCTGAGCCTCTTGAAAGGAGGCTTCTGAGCCTCTTGAAAGGAGGCTTCCGAGCCTCTTGAAAGGAGGCTTCCGAGCCTCTTGAAAGGAGGCTTCCGAGCCTCTTGAAAGGAGGCTTCCGAGCCTCTTGAAAGGAGGCTTCCGAGCCTCTTGAAAGGAGGCTTCCGAGCCTCTTGAAAGGAGGCTTCTGAGCCTCTTGAAAGGAGCCTTCGGAGCCTCTTGAAAGGAGGCGTCTGAGCCCTCTGAAAGGAGGCGTCTGAGCCTCTTGAAAGGAGGCGTCTGAGGCCTCTTGAAAGGAGGCGTCTG
This sequence comes from Armigeres subalbatus, assembly GCF_024139115.2. Lineage (NCBI taxonomy): Eukaryota > Metazoa > Arthropoda > Insecta > Diptera > Culicidae > Armigeres > Armigeres subalbatus. Next base: position 36,452,860 of record NC_085139.1, on the reverse strand, counting down.
AGCCTCTTGAAAGGAGGCGTCTGAGCCTCTTGAAAGGAGGCGTCTGAGCCTCTTGAAAGGAGGCGTCTGAGGCCTCTTGAAAGGAGGCGTCTGAGCCTCTTGAAAGGAGGCGTCTGAGCCTCTTGAAAGGAGGCGTCTGAGCTTGAAAGGAGGCGTCTGAGGCCTCTTGAAAGGAGGCGTCCGAGCCTCTTGAAAGGAGGCGTCTGAGGCCTCTTGAAAGGAGGCGTCTGAGCCTCTTGAAAGGAGGCGTCTGAGCCTCTTGAAAGGAGGCGTCTGAGCTCTTGAAAGGAGGCGTCTGAGCCTCTTGAAAGGAGGCGTCTGAGCCTCTTGAAAGGAGGCCTCGGAGCCTCTTGTAAGGAGGCGTCCGAGCCTCTTGAACGGGGCTTCTGGGCCCCTTGAAAGGAAGCTTCCGAGCTTCTAGGAAGGAAGCGTCCGAGCCTCTTGAAAGGAAGCTTCCGAGCTCTTGAAAGGAGGCTTCCGAGCCTCTTGAAAGGCGGCTTCCGCGCCTCTCCAAAGGAGGCTTCCGAGCCTCTCCAAAGGCGGCTTCCGAGCCTCTTGAAAAGCGACTTCCGAGCCTCTTGAAAGGAGGCTACCTGGCCTCTTGAAAGGAGGCTTCCAGGCCTCTTGAAAAAAGGCTTCCGAGCCTCTTGAAAGGAGGCTTCCGAGCCTCTTGAAAAGAGGCTTCCGAGCCTCTTGAAAGGAGGCTTCCGAGCCTCTTGAAAGGAGGCTTCCGAGCTTCTTGAAAGGAGGCTTCTGAGCCTCTTGAAAGAAGGCCTGAGCCTCTTGAAAGGAGGCTTGAGCCTCTTGAAAGGAGGCTTCTGAGCCTCTTGAAAGGAGGCTTCTGAGCCTCTTGAAAGGAGGCTTCTGAGCCTCTTGAAGGAGGCTTCTGAGCCTCTTGAAAGGAGGCTTCCTGAGCCTCTTGAAAGGAGGCTGAGGCCTCTTGAAAGGAGGCTTCCTGAGCTCTTGAAAGGAGGCTCTGAGCCTCTTGAAAGGAGGCTTCTGAGCCTCTTGAAGGAGGCTTCCTGAGCCTCTTGAAAGGAGGCTTCTGAGGCCTCTTGAAGGAGGCTTGAGCCTCTTGAAAGGAGGCTTCTGAGCCTCTTGAAAGGAGGCTCTGAGCCTCTTGAAAGGAGGCTTCTGAGCCTCTTGAAAGGAGGCTTCTGAGCCTCTTGAAAGGAGGCCTGAGCCTCTTGAAAGGAGGCTTCCGAGCCTCTTGAAAGGAGGCTTCTGAGCCTCTTGAAAGGAGGCTTCTGAGCCTCTTGAAAGGAGGCTTGAGCCTCTTGAAAGGAGGCTTCCGAGCCTCTTGAAAGGAGGCTTCTGAGCCTCTTGAAAGGAGGCTTCTGAGCCTCTTGAAAGGAGGCTTCTGAGCCTCTTGAAAGGAGGCTTGAGCCTCTTGAAAGGAGGCTGGAGCCTCTTGAAAGGAGGCTTCCGAGCCTCTTGAAAGGAGGCTTCTGAGCCTCTTGAAAGGAGGCTTCCTCTTGAAAGGAGGCTTGAGCCTCTTGAAAGGAGGCTTCTGAGCCTCTTGAAAGGAGGCTTGAGTCTTGAAAGGAGGCTTGAGCCTCTTGAAAGGAGGCTTCCGGGCCTCTTGAAAGGAGGCTTCCTGAGCCTCTTGAAAGGAGGCCTGAGCCTCTTGAAAGGAGGCCTGAGCCTCTTGAAAGGAGGCTTGAGCCTCTTGAAAGGAGGCTTCCGAGTCTTGAAAGGAGGCTCTGAGCCTCTTGAAAGGAGGCTTCTGGAGCTCTTGAAAGGAGGCTTCTGAGCCTCTTGAAAGGAGGCCTGAGCCTCTTGAAAGGAGGCTCTGAGCCTCTTGAAAGGAGGCTTCTGAGCCTCTTGAAAGGAGGCTTCTGAGCCTCTTGAAAGGAGGCTTCTGAGCCTCTTGAAAGGAGGCTTCTGAGCCTCTTGAAAGGAGGCCTGAGCCTCTTGAAAGGAGGCTTCTGAGCCTCTTGAAAGGAGGCTTCTGAGCCTCTTGAAAGGAGGCTTGAGCCTCTTGAAAGGAGGCTTCCGAGCCTCTTGAAAGGAGGCTTGAGCCTCTTGAAAGGAGGCTTCCGAGCCTCTTGAAAGGAGGCTTCTGAGCCTCTTGAAAGGAGGCTTGAGCCTCTTGAAAGGAGGCTTCTGAGCCTCTTGAAAGGAGGCTTCCAGGCCTCTTGAAAGGAGGCTTCTGAGCCTCTTGAAACGAGGCTTGAGCCTCTTGAAACGAGGCTTCTGAGGCCTCTTGAAACGAGGCTCTGAGCCTCTTGAAAGGAGGCTTCTGAGCCTCTTGAAAGGAGGCTTCTGAGCCTCTTGAAAGGAGGCTTCTGAGCCTCTTGAAAGGAGGCTTGAGCCTCTTGAAAGGAGGCCTGAGCCTCTTGAAAGGAGGCTTCTGAGCCTCTTGGAAGGAGGCTTCTGAGCCTCTTGGAAGGAGGCTGCCGAGCCTCTTGGAAGGCGGCTTCCGAGCCTCTTGGAAGGAGGCTTCCGAGCCTCTTGGAAGGAGGCTTCCAAGCCTCTTGGAAGGAGGCTTCCAAGCCTCTTGGAAGGAGGCTTCCAAGCCTCTTGGAAGGAGGCTTCCGAGCCTCTTGGAAGGAGGTCTTGGAAGGAGGCTTCCGAGCCTCTTGGAAGGAGGCTTCCAAGCCTATTGGAAGGAGGCTTCCGATCCTCTTGGAAGGAGGTCTTGGGAGGAGGCTTCCGAGCCTCTTGGAAGGAGGCTTCCGAGCCTCTTGGAGGGAGGCTTCCGAGCCTTTGGGAAGGAGGCTTCCGAGCCTCTTTGAAAGAGGCTTCCGAGCCTCTTAGAAGGAGGCTTCCGAGCCTCTTAGAAGGAGGCTTCCGAGCCTCTTAGAAGGAGGCTTCCGAGCCTCTTAGAAGGAGGCTTCCGAGCCTCTTAGAAGGAGGCTTCCGAGCCTCTTGAAAGGAGGCGTCCGAGCCTCTTGGAAGGAGGCTTCCGAGCTTCTTAAAAATGAGCCATAAAAGAGGGTGACGCAATTTTTCCTTCTCATTCTGTTCAGAACTTCCAACGGGATATTTTTTTTCATTCTAACCGGGACAAGCAAATCCACAGCAGCATCGATTCGACAGCACTCGCAACTTTTCGCAAAACAGCATCTTCCGCATTATCCGCTTTTCGGCCCGGCAGCGCCGAGGCCACCATCAAGCAACGCATGCCAGTACAGCCGCAGAAAATGTTCCAGAAGCAGCCCATTCTACAGACCCGACACCGCAGCAATGCCGAGGAGATACCGGCAGCAGCAGCAGAGTCGAGCCGAAACTAGCAGGCATCAATGAAGAGCTGAGGCCGACCGGCATCAGTGTTGAGCCGAGACCGGCCGGCATTGGTATCGAGCCGAAACAAGTTGAAGAAAATCAAGAGAAAGAACTGCAATGTTCTTGAAGAAATCGCGTGTGTGTGTGTTTTGGTTTCGAGTAAAGAAACCCCCTCGGTCAACCAGTTCCCCGAAAGGAGTTAATTTTCGGCCCTTATCAGGGCCAAGAGAGTTAATAATAATTTACGCAATTGGGTGGCATTCGTCACTGGTTCGTAGCATGCTGCATTAAGGCAATTCGCATCCCGCTGGTTCCATTGAAGAAACAGCACACGTCAAGCGGATACGCTGCATGAAGACAGCTTTGATTTTGCGCTCCACCCAGGAGCACCCAGCATCAGCCTTACAGTCCGCTGCAACATGACGCAACAGATGGAGATAGAAAATGTATTTCTTTGAAGCAAACGGTTCTTCTGAGAACCACTGATATATATAATATCAAAGTTTTAAATACCCTCCGCGTTAGAAAATGTACTTGGGTGTCAAATCCAATATTCTAGAGATAAAATGTTATACGCGAACAGCAGATTTTCAAGATTTTTTATAACCGTGACATAACAAGAACTGTGACCGCGAAGTGGACGAAAAACTAAACTTGACCATGCCTTTAAAGACACTTAATATGTCCAAATTTCTCACATAATCTAATTTAGATGAATAAATCGGTGATAACAGCCCAAACATTATTATATAACAGTTTTCGTGAGCAAATTAAAAAAGATATCTCAAAATGAAAAGATATCTTAAAATGAAAAGATATCTCAAAATGAAAAGCTATCAATCGATTTATATAGAAAAACATTGTTTGATACTGTTCGCGCACAAAGCGAACGTGACTGAATGTTCTCCCAAGCTACCAATCCTAAATTTTCCGTACTTCCCACCTGAACAGCAATTCTTAGCTCGATTGCCTGGCTTGTGGCCTGTACCGTGCGAACAGTCCCGTTAGGAAATAGACGCCAGCAGCGAGCAACAAAAGAAAGAAAAAGAAGCCCATCACGAACGCGTCGATAATGATGACGCTTTGGCTAACAAAGGAATGGGATACAAGGCGCTCACTGATTGGCCGACCAATCGGGAAGTAGAGACGATTCAAAATTAAGTATAAAAGAAAAGTGCATTCGCTTACAGAGCATTCAGTCCTTCTTATTAGTTGGACCAAGCCGAAACAAACAGCCTTTTTCAAGGCAATAAGAGTTAAATAATTTCCTTATTCAGTCGATATTGCATGGTCTCAGAGGCCCTTCAGTCGAAGCTGCGAATGAGCTGCTGCTGGGTCTGACGAGAAGGCATAAAATAGCGCAACGTGATTTTTTTCCTTTCATTCTGACCGGGACAAGCCAAGTAACAGTAATATCGATTCGACAGCATTCACACCTTTTAGCAAGGCAGCATCGTCCATGCTATCCACTTTTTCGGCCCGGCAGAGTCGAGGCCAACATCAGCCGAAGCATAGCCATCAGTACAGCAGTAGAAGAAGTTCCAGCATGGGCGTAGCCAAGGGGGGCAGGGGGGGGGCGTCGCCCCCCCCCCCTAATTTGTGGAAAGATTGCACGGGTACTGAAATGAATTCCCTTAAACATGTGCACTTTACGATCCAATCATATACAGAAATAGGTGGTTGAAATTCAAAAGATTCCCAATACTTATTAGGGCATCCAGGAGCCATAATATATGAAAGTTCAAAACAACTCGAAACATTTCGGACTCGAAAATTCTCCTTGAAATCCTTCTAGAAGCTCCCCTGGGAACTTCTGAGTTCCTCCGGAAAGTTATCCACAAATTCCTCTGAAAATCGTTCGAAAATTCTTCTCATGTAATTGTAATTCCTCCTTATCTAGAAACCTCCCACTAATTTTGTTTAGGAAATTCACGAGGAAATTCCTTGAAGATTTCTTTTCTTCTTTCCAAGATTTACTTCTAGATATTTCTTCTCTTCAGGAAAAATCCGGCATTTCCTTCAGGCATGCATTCGAGAGTTCCGTCAAGAATACATACGGAATTTCTTCCCAAAATTCTACCAGAAGTTTCTTCAAAAATTTATTACGGAAATCCTCCGATTTAGCTCCATAATTTCACTTGTAAATCTATAAGAAATTCCTTCGAAAATTCTTCTAGGAACTTCTCCGGGCATTCCTCTCGGAACTCTTCCTTTAATTCCTCCGGGATTACTTCCAGGAAATTTTCCAGGAATACCTCCAAAAATTCAATAGCGAAATCATCTAGCATTCCAATCTGGAATTCTTTTCGCAATCACTTCAGAATATCCTTCAAGAAATCCTCTAGAAATATCTTCATGAATTTCTCCTGGAATTCGTTCAAGTATTTCACCAGAAATTCTTACAGGTATTTTTTCGGGAGTTTCTTTAGGTACTTCTCCAGGAATTCCTTCAGGAATTTTCCTGGGAGATTTTCCGCGGAAGTGTACTAGAATTCCTCCCGGACTTCACTCGGAATTTACTCAGATATCTGCCAAGAGTTCTTCCAGAAATTTCTTCGGAACAATTCGCAGGGATTTTCTTCAGCAATTCATCTGGGAATACTTTCAGGATTTCATCTGGGAATTTCTGCATTAATTCCTCCTGGTATGTTTCTGGGAATTCCTTCAGATATTTTTTCGGAAATTCCTTTAGGAACTTCTCTAAGAATTATTTCAGGACATCCATGTGGGAATTCCTCCGGAAGTGCTTGTGGGAGTTCCTCCGGGAGTTCTTCCAGGAGTTTTTCCAAGAAATTCTCCGGTAATACCTCCAGGAACTTTACAGGGAATTCTTGCACGATATTTGGCAGGAATTTCAGGGAAATGGGATTTCGGAAGTTCCTTCAGAAATATTTTTTTTCTTCCTCTAGGGTATTCCACCGGATATTCCTCTGAAGTTCCACCAGTAGTTCCTTCGGGAATTCAATCAGGCATTCTTCCAGGAATTCATTTAGCATTTCTTTAGGCATTTATCTACAAATTCCTCCAGAAGTTCCTCGAAGAATTTCTCTGGGAGTTCTTACGGAAATTCCTCCGGGAGGTTCTTTTAAGAATTCTTCCAGGAGTTCCTCCTGGAATTCTTACGGAAGTTCCTTTGGGAGTTCATCCTAGAATTCTTACGAGAGTTCCTCCAGGATTTCCTCCAGAAATTCTTCAATAAATTCCTCCAGAAGTTCCACCGGCAGTTCCTTCGAGACTTCCTCTGGTAATTTCTCCGGAAATTCCTATAGAAAATCTCCCGGGAGTTCCTCCGGAAATTACTTCCTTTTCAGAGAAACACCCGGAGAAACTGCCGGTGAAACTCCCGGAGGGATTTTCGTAGAAACTGCTGGTGGATCTCCCGGAGGAATTCCCGAAGGAACTGCCGGAGGAGCTCCCGTAAGAACTCCCGGAGGAATGTCAGGAGGAACTCCTAGAAGAATTCCTAGAGGACCTCCCGGATGAGCTCCCAGAGAAACTATCGGTAGAACTTCTGGAGGAATTTCCAGCTTAATTTCTGAAGAAAACCTAAATGATTTCCTGAAAAAAGCCTGAATAATTTCCTGGAATAGCTTCTGGTGGAACTCCCGGAGGAATTTCCGGAGAAACTCCCGGATGAATTGCTGGTGGAATTCCCGGAGGAACTCTCGAAGGAATTTTCTGGAAGAATTTCTGAAGAAACTCCCGGGAGAATTTTCAAAGGAACCCCGGGGAAACAACCAGAAGCATTCTCGGAAACAAGAGAATTCATCTTATAGACAAATCTCGTCTAGCTGAAACCTTTGTTGGGGTTTGTAGCTGGACCATCGTCATCATCAGAGGACCTCCCGGAGAATTCCCTGAGGAGCTCGCAGAGAAATTCTCAGAGGAGCTTCTGGTGGAAAATCTATATAAATTCCTGAAGAAGCCTAAATAAATTCCAATTCTGCCGAAATTTCCGGAAGAATTTTCAGAGGAACTGCCGATAGAACTACCGGAATTATTTCTCGGAGGAAATCCTAGAGAAATTGGAAATGCCGGTGGAACTCCTGGAAAAATTTTCGGAGAAACTCCTGGAGGATCTCCCAGTGGAAATCTTGAAGTTTCCACCGGAATTCTTTCAGGATTTCATTGCGAATTAATCTAGGAATTCCTCCGAAAATTCAATTGTTGATTTCATTTTCGGTATAATTTCTTTATAAATTTCCGGTGGAATTCCTGGAGAAATTCTTTGAAATTTTCACAAGAAATTATTCGAAACAATTCACTGAAAATTTTATGGAATTTACACAAGAAATTCGAAGATTTTTCGTAAAATTCTCAGGAATGTTTACTGGCAATTCTGCGGAATTTCCACGGAATATTCTTATTCTTAAAAATTATGGGAAACAGCACGAAATTATTTGAATTATTGCAGAGAATTCTGCAGAACTTATAAAGAAGTTGGTGAAGATTTCCTTGGAGTAAATAATGGTGGAATTTTCGGATCAATTCCCGGCTAAATTTATGGTGGAATTCCTGAAGACACTGCCAAATAAGTTGCTGGAGGCATTCCTAAAGAATCCCTGATAGAATTTCAGATAGAATGCCAGGAGCAATTGTCGGAGGAATTCCTGGAGAAAGCTTGCATATTGATTTTTCTGCCTATTTTATAATAAATATTATTTCAGTGAGGATTTGTTTAGAAATTCAGGTGTATGGTTCTAGTTTTCTTAAACTTATGGAAGATTGCATAAGGCAAGACTTATGGAAGAATGCAGGATTTTTATAATAATTGTTATAGCCGATTTTATATTCTTTCTGAATACTAAGTTGGTTAATATTTTTCTCACTTGATTTAAAAATATCTGATGAGCAATAAATCACGCATTTTTATATCCATTATTGTTTTAATCATTATTGTTTCGATTTGGTTTGGATCTGGTTTCATGTGTTAATATTCATGTGGTTTTATAAAACTACTATAAAACTACGATTTAGAAAAAAGTTGGCCCCCCCCTTCTCGAAATCCTGGCTACGCCCATGAGTTCCAGAAGCAGTCCACCCCACAGACCCGACACCGCAGCAATGCCGAGCAGATACCGGCAACAGTAGCAGAGTCGAGCCGAGGCCGGCCGGCATCAGTATCGATCCGAGACAGGCTGAAGAAAAGCAAGAGAAAGAATTGCGATGCTTTTGAAGAAACCGTGTGTGTGTTTTGGTTTCGAACAAGAAACTCTTTCGGTCAACCAGTTATCAATGAAAAAGTTAATTTCTGGCCCTTATCAGGGCCAAGAAAGATAATGATAATGCTCGCAATTGGTCACCGGCTCATCGGTCGGCAGTTCGTATCCCGCTGGTTCCATCTGGAGAAACAACATACGTTGGCACATACCTAAACTGCATGAAGACAGCTTTGGTTTCGCGCTCCACCCGGAGCACCCAACATTAGTTTTACAATCCACTGCAACATGACGCAACAGATGGACATAGAAAATGTTTATTTTCAAAGTATACGGTTCTTCTGAGAGCCATTGATAGACTTACTAAATAGTTCTTAAAAATTCTAAAATACTCTAGAGATAAAATGTTATACGCGAATAGCAGATTTTCAAGATTTTTTTCATAACCGTAACATAACAAGAACTGTGACATAATGAAATAAATCACAAAAAAACTATTAGATGAAAAATCGATTGAGAGCTTTTCTTTTTGAGATATTTTTTCCTATATTGCCCATGAAAATTGTTATAATAATGTTTGGGCTGTTATCGCCGATTTTTTATACAAATTAGGTGACGTGAGAGATTTGGATATATTATACATCTTCAAATCAAGTCAAGTCCTACATCCACTTCACGGTTATGTCACAGACATTACCCACTGTTCGTTTTTTTGAAGTGACATCAGATCTCGACGTTTCATGCATTTTTAAGCCATTTGGCATCAAAAACAAAAATTCGATTTTCGACTTTTCCTTTGGTCCTCCCCTTGGGAAAATTTTCATGGATAAAAATTTCAAAACTTTGATGAATTTTAGGCACCCCTAAATCATGTCCGATTGAGCTCAAATTTTGCATGGGGTCATATTTTGGAGTTAAGAAACTTGTGAGCAATGTCGTTTTTTGAAATTCGAAAATGTAATTTTCATTGGCACCCTAATGCTTAGTTGTCCAGCGATTTTTTTTCTTGAACGCCATTAAGAATCACTATTTGAGACATCTGAATTACAATGAAACCGTTAATTTTATGACCACAAAGTTTTCATTTGAACAATTTCTAAACTGTTTAGATTTAGACTAAAGAAACTCAAAACTGTTCAAATAAGTTTTAGGTAGATATTTCTATTCCATTCTAGATATGGCAATGCTGCTGCTTTTTTTTAATTCTTTATTATAGGCTGCTCTTTGCATCACATATTCATGAAGCATACTTTTTAATGCGTTGATAATTGTTTGTTTACTCGTAGAATATTTTGAGAAGCATTCTTTTTCTTTTCCTAATCCATTTCTAACAATTCCGATTCTTCTGATATTTTTGACACCTTTATTACTGTAGCTCACGCATTTCGTTTTCTATACTTACACTAATTTTATTCCAAAACTTAAAAAAAATCATAAATAAAACCAGAAACGCAAACGTGTGCAATGTTTTGTTACAGAATTGACTTCTGTTTTATTGTTATTTGTCAAACTAGAATTTCTTCAGCAAAAGTTATTCATACAACTGTTTTTCCAAAATTTCCAAAAAGGAGGACATCTGGAGCGCAAAAAGAGGACATCTGGTTTTTAATGAAAAAGGAGGACATGTCCTCCTTTAGGATACCATAGGGTCACCCTAATTGCATTAGAAATATGATTTTTTGGCTAAAGATCCGAGCAAGCATATTTTTTCATTCCGTTTCTGCTAATAATTTTCACCATTACCTATTCAAGTAAACTGGATTCTGTTTTTACACGATTTACATTTTCTCAAGTACGCACTGATCCTAAATGTTTGAACGGAAATGTTAAATGTTTAACGGAAATTAATTATCATGTAATTTTTCTTTGATTTATTCAGAATTTTTTGTTTCGAAGATTTGAAATTGAAATTGAAGTCACACGATAAAAAATACGAACAAAAAAAGTTGTGTAAAAACAGAATCCTGTGCAGCCTGGCATGCAGCTCAATAAGGATGGTTCCGTGTCTCTTGAATCTAAAGTTGTAAGTTCGTTCTGATTATTATTCCGTTTATCTGGCTCTCATTTGAAGGTGATGTACATATGGATTTGTATTTTTCATTACACCATAACCGGTTCATGATTTGGTTTGTTCTATGCCCCGCAATAGCGGAGAAAGAAAAATCAAATTGTACTGAATAAAAATCCCGACTCATCGAGTTTTCGAAGGGTTTCCCCCATGCACTCCCAGCACGAATGCAACACTTATTAGATCATCGGCAATTCCGCGACTCGAGTTTCCAATCGTCTGACATATTTCGTCCATGCAGACTTCTCCAATTTTCTCCGATTTAGAATTTCTTGCTGACGTTCCTATACTGAATTAATTTCTCTGCTGGCTTATGAAGCCTGAACCACGCCAATAATTTCTCTCATATTTAGAATCTTTCTTTCTCTTTCAGGCACTGATGGCGACGATCAGCTGCCTCTGATATGGAAAACACTCGCTGTTTTAGGCCACCTGCTCTGACATGCAGAAAATGTGTTCCGGGAAATTAAATAGCTTTGTTCTCCACAATGAAATGTTTATGGGACGGAACCGGATGATTTGCTTGTTCCATGCCAACATACCAGCAAAACCAAAACCCGCGGAAAAACCACCATTTTCATGAGCATATAGGCACCAATGCATGAAAAGTCGTTTTGTATGCGAGCGTCCAAAGCAAAGCGTACATTGGGAAAAGGTACTTCCGTTAAAATTGAAGAGTATCTAGATGAAATGGTTTACGTTTGCAGTGCGGGAAAACGACTAACTGACTTGTTACGATGCGATGGTTTTGCCACATTATCAAGACGAACCATTTCCAGCGAATTGTGTGCCAAATGTCTTGATCTTCGAGTTGTTTCTACAGAAGTGATGTTCCGAAGAAAAAAAAATTATATGAACAACATCATACATCTATAAGGACGACTAAATTTAATACCTAAAAGCTCCTTCGTGACTCCAAGCTACGATATAGAACACGTGAATGATTTCGAAGGTTTTGAGTGTCGTCACTATTATGAGAACCACAATTTGACCAAATAATAATTGAACTGATGAAATAGTCTGCAGCAAACAGACAACCATATATTGCAATTTACTACGGGTCACCTCCCGGATTGTGGGTCACTTTCGGTTACTCGTGCATAACCTTATCACAAGGATGCATGTTACTTCCATGGCTTATATGTTCTGATGAAAAGACCAACATTAACTTTTGATTATTTGAAACTGGGTCACTCGAAACACCTATTTCGACCACAACTGTAAGCCCGCATCTCATACAAGTGAAATCAAGTACGAAGATCTCTACCAAAGTCAACAGCCAAGTCAGAAATCAAAACTATGGCCATGGTGCTCCGCAAGCCTTCTCCAACATTGTGCTCATGAAATAGTTAAAATACCTACCTTCGTAGATTGCTTGCCGGAGGGATTTGCTGCATCTGCCGCCACTACTACCGGAAACATTACATACGTAGCTACTCCTTCGGCGCTCCATCCCCTGAATAATAATGTTGGCTCCCCTAAAAGCTGTTGATTACTCTTTTTCTGTGTCTTGACACCAGTTCTCAGTATTGCACCGTCGCTCGGTGGTATGGAAAACTTCCATCCAGGTCTATATCTCGGTACAACGATGCAAGCACATTTTCATCTCTTGCACCGCGCAGCACGAAAAGTTTGAAGTCTTCCCTTGACCTCATCTCGCAGCATGAAATAGCAGCGCGGATAGCAGTAACGGAGGAAGGTAAAGCCGCTCAAAATATTTGCAGACATTTAAGTTTCACCCTGTGGGCGTCAGTTATTTGATTGAGTTCCCAAACCCAGCTCGAGACGGCTTAATGTCGGTTCGCCCGAAAAACAACAATATCTCAAATAGGAAAAAGCGAAAAACACGGAAAACCGTGGAGGGACAGCGCAGCGGTGGGGTACAATGCAAAACATCCGGAGCTTGGGAGAAAGTTTGATGCTGATATAAATACATAATTCTGAAAAGTTCTTTCCTTTTGTTCTGGGATGCCTTCGTCGTCAACGTCGACGTTGGTCATGATCGGCTTTGATGGTGGTGCTGCTGCTGCTGTTGATGATGCAGCCCCGCTTTCTGTACCAGCTGGGTGGCGGCGCAGTGCTGGAAAAGTTGTTCCTGTTCATTAGCGCACTTGGACTAAAAGTCGAACATTATTAAGTGCACCTTGCCATTTTCCCTCGCTGGCAGCTTGTCTTTCGGCGTGATGGTAATAATGACGGAAATGGCCGTCGGTGGCATTGCTTGGTGAACGCTTTGGCCTAGTTTTGGGATAGTTTACAATCTCGGTGCACTGGGCGCTCATATGGTTGAAAATATTTTACGAAGTTTCAACATCAATCAGATGCCATGAATGTAACGTAGATATTTTTTGATGCCGTATTAATATTTCATGTAGGAATTCTGAGGAATTAATGGATTATACATACTAGCAAGTATTATTTACTTACTGATGGAGAGTTTCATTACAGGACCTGTGCCTGTGACAAAGTTCGGCAAACCTGCTAAGAATGATCTACACAAAATAGCGACGCATCCAACTCATATTACTTTAAAAATGTAACAACCTGAAAATGTGCAAATAAACCTGCTTCATTGAAATGATAATTGCACTGAAAATAGGTAGGGGAAGTGCACCAGTTTTGGCCACATTAGTGCCTAATTTGGCCAACCCTGAAAAATGCAACACAAAGAGCCATAAATTCCATATTGCAATTCAAATTTTAGATTCTTCATTCTTATTTCTCACTTCTAACTTCGCACATCTCGCACTCACTTACCATTAAGTTCACATTTAACTCCTGACATTTTACTTCTTACGCCTCAAATCTTATTTTCTTGCTTTTAAGTCTTACACTTCTTACTTCTGCCAGTTTAATTTCGCTTTTCATTTTCTACTTCTCACACCTCACGACTTAGACGCAAAATTGAAATTCACAAGTCACTTTCTGATTAACCATTTTTTTTATTTCTCGTAATTTTTCATAACTGCTTCTTAAACTTTCCGTTACCAACCCCCTTTTTAAAATAAGAATAAAAATCATTTGGCTGTGACTTTTTTGTCTTGCATTTTTTTTCCAACTCAACTATTACCAAAAGAAGCGGAGTTTACTTAAATTTCAGGAGTTTGAATGTTTTCTAGGATTGGCTTCATGGTTCCGGAGTTATTCCGCATTTGAAAAGGGAATTAAAATCAGGAATTCGCTCCAACGTATGGCCTGTATTCCGGTTTCCGAACGTTTCGCCAGAACCTGTTACGGGGTCACTTTACGGAAATAAGCAAATACCATCAACTTCATGATTTCATAAACAGTGTAGACTTTTGATAGTCTAAATAAGAGATTGTGCACAATTATTGTTGTTTTTGACATCTTGGCGTAATAAACAAAAGTTTTGGTTAGAGCTTCAACTTATATAAAAATTTACAAAGATAAATGGGCTCAACCGCGGCAAATTAAACTAAGCTTCGAGTCATATACCGTAGTTCTCGAATCGAGGTAACAAAAATTCAAACAAGTTGTCACAAACAGAGGTAATATCTTGGTGGTCTTGGCCTTGGATAATAGCCTTCAAAACATGGAGAAGAGCACACAACCAAGATATATGAAAAATAGAACTGAAAATTAACGAAATAAAGTTGGCTGAAATTTTCATTATTCCGAGCTCTTGACGAGAGGCTACCGAGCCTCTTGAAAACAAGGCCCCTTGAAAGGAGGCTTTCGGGCCCCTTGAAAGGAGGCTTCCGGGCCTCTTGAAAGGAGGTTTCCGAGCCTCTGGAAAGGAGGCTTCCGAGCCTCTTGAAAGGAGGCTTCCGAGCCTCTTGAAAGGAGGCTTCCGAGCCTCTTGAAAGGAGGCTTCCGAGCCTCTTGAAAGGAGGCTTCCGAGCCTCTTGAAAGGAGGCTTCCGAGCCTCTTTAAAGGAGGATGCCGAGCCTCTTTAAAGGAGGCTTCTTAGCCTCTTTAAAGGAGGCTTCCGAGCCTCTTGGAAGGAGGATTCTGAGCCTCTCGAATGGAGGCTTCTGAGCCTCTTGAAAGGAGGCTTCCGAGCCTCTTGAAAGGAGGCTTCCGAGCCTCTTGAAAGGAGGCTTCTGAGCCTCTTGAAAGGAGGCTTCCGAGCCTCTTGAAAGGAGGCTTCCGAGCCTCTTGAAAGGAGGCTTCCGGGCCTCTTGAAAGGAGGCTTCCGGGCCTCTTGAAAGGAGGCTTCCGGGCCTCTTGAAAGGAGGCTTCCGGGCCTCTTGAAAGGAGGCTTCCGGGCCTCTTGAAAGGAGGCTTCCGGGCCTCTTGAAAGGAGGCTTCCTGGCCCCTTGAAAGCCGGCATCTGGGCCTCTTGAAAGGAGGCTTCCGGGCCTCTTGAAAGGAGGCTTCCGGGCCTCTTGAAAGGAGGCTTCCGGGCCTCTTGAAAGGAGGCTTCCGGGCCTCTTGAAAGGAGGCTTCCGGGCCTCTTGAAAGGAGGCTTCTGGGCCTCTTGAAAGGAGGCTCTTGAGAGGAGGCTTCCGAGCCTCTTGAGAGGAGGCTTCCGAGCCTCTTGAGAGGAGGCTTCCGAGCCTCTTGAAAGGAGGCTTCCGAGCCTCTTGAAAGGAGGCTTCCGAGCCTCTTGAAAGGAGGCTTCTGAGCCTCTTGAAAGGAGGCTTCCGGGCCTCTTGAAAGGAGGCTTCCGGGCCTCTTGAAAGGAGGCTTCCAGGCCTCTTGAAAGGAGGCTTCCGGGCCTCTTGAAAGGAGGCTTCCGGGCCTCTTGAAAGGAGGCTTCCGGGCCTCTTGAAAGGAGGCTTCCGGGCCTCTTGAAAGGAGGCTTCCGGGCCTCTTGAAAGGAGGCTTCCGGGCCTCTTGAAAGGAGGCTTCCGGGCCTCTTGAAAGGAGGCTTCAGGGCCTCTTGAAAGGAGGCTTCAGGGCCTCTTGAAAGGAGGCGTCTGGGCCGCTTGAAAGGGGGCTTCCGGGCCTCTTGAAAGGAGGCTTCCGGGCCTCTTGAAAGGAGGCTTCCTGGCCTCTTGAAAGGAGGCTCTGGCCTCTTGAAAGGAGGCTTCCGGGCCTCTTGAAAGGAGGCTTCTGGGCCTCTTGAAAGGAGGCTTCGGGCCTCTTGAAAGGAGGCTTCCGGGCCTCTTGAAAGGAGGCTTCCGGGCCTCTTGAAAGGAGGCTTCCGGGCCTCTTGAAAGGAGGCTTCTGAGCCTCTTGAAAGGAGGCCTGAGCCTCTTGAAAGGAGGCTTCTGAGCCTCTTGAAAGGAGGCCTGAGCCTCTTGAAAGGAGGCTTCTGAGCCTCTTGAAAGGAGGCTTCCAGGCCTCTTGAAAGGAGGCTTCCGAGCCTCTTGAAAGGAGGCTTCCTGAGCCTCTTGAAAGGAGGCTTCCAGGCCTCTTGAAAGGAGGCTCTGAGCCTCTTGAAAGGAGGCTTGAGGCCTCTTGAAAGGAGGCTTCTGAGCCTCTTGAAAGGAGGCTTCTGAGCCTCTTGAAAGGAGGCTTCTGAGCCTCTTGAAAGGAGGCTTCTGAGCCTCTTGAAAGGAGGCTTGAGCCTCTTGAAAGGAGGCTTCCTGAGCCTCTTGAAAGGAGGCTTCCTGAGCCTCTTGAAAGGAGGCTTCTGAGCCTCTTGAAAGGAGGCTTCTGAGCCTCTTGAAAGGAGGCTTCTGAGCCTCTTGAAAGGAGGCTTCTGAGCCTCTTGAAAGGAGGCTTCCGAGCCTCTTGAAAGGAGGCTTCCTGAGCCTCTTGAAAGGAGGCTCTGAGCCTCTTGAAAGGAGGCTTCCTGAGCCTCTTGAAAGGAGGCTTCTGAGCCTCTTGAAAGGAGGCTTGAGGCCTCTTGAAAGGAGGCTTCTGAGCCTATTGAAAGGAGGCTTCTGAGCCTTTTGAAAGGAGGCTTCTGAGCCTCTTGAAAGGAGGCTTCTGAGCCTCTTGAAAGGAGACTTCTGAGCGTCTTGAAAGGAGGCTTCTGAGCCTCTTGAAAGGAGGCTTCCGAGCCTCTTAAAAGGAGGCTTCTGAGCGTCTTGAAAAGTGCCTCTGAGCCTCTTGGAAGGAGGCTTCTGAGCCTCTTGAAAGAAGGCTTCTGAGCCTCTTGAAAGGAGGCTTCTGAGCCTCTTGAAAGGATTCTTCTGAGCCTCTTGAAAGGAGGCTTCTGAGCCTCTTGAAAGGAGGCTTCTGAGCCTCTTGAAAGGAGGCTTCTGGGCCTCTTGAAAGGAGGCTTCTGAGCCTCTTGAAAGGAGGCTTCCGGGCCTCTTGAAAGGAGGCTTCTGAGCCTCTTGAAAGGAGGCCTGAGCCTCTTGAAAGGAGGCTTCCTGAGCCTCTTGAAAGGAGGCTTCTGAGGCCTCTTGAAAGGAGGCTTCCGAGCCTCTTGAAAGGAGGCTTCTGAGCCTCTTGAAAGGAGGCTTCTGAGCCTCTTGAAGGAGGCTTCGAGCCTCTTGAAAGGAGGCTTCTGAGCCTCTTGAAAGGAGGCTTCTGAGCCTCTTGAAAGGAGGCTTCTGAGCCTCTTGAAAGGAGGCTTGAGCCTCTTGAAGGAGGCTCTGAGCCTCTTGAAAGGAGGCTTCTGAGCCTCTTGAAAGGAGGCCTGAGCCTCTTGAAAGGAGGCTTCTGAGCCTCTTGAAGGAGGCTTCTGAGCCTCTTGAAAGGAGGCTTCTGAGCCTCTTGAAAGGAGGCTTCTGAGCCTCTTGAAAGGAGGCTTCCGAGCCTCTTGAAAGGAGGCTTCCGAGCCTCTTGAAAGGAGGCTGGAGCCTCTTGAAAGGAGGCTCTGAGCCTCTTGAAAGGAGGCTCTGAGCCTCTTGAAAGGAGGCTTCTGAGCCTCTTGAAAGGAGGCTTCTGAGCCTCTTGAAAGGAGGCCTGAGCCTCTTGAAAGGAGGCTTCCTGGAGCCTCTTGAAAGGAGGCTTCTGAGGCCTCTTGAAAGGAGGCTTGAGCCTCTTGAAAGGAGGCTTCTGAGCCTCTTGAAAGGAGGCTTCCGGGCCTCTTGAAGGAGGCTTCCAGCCTCTTGAAAGGAGGCTTCCAGGCCTCTTGAAAGGAGGCCTGAGCCTCTTGAAAGGAGGCTCTGAGCCTCTTGAAAGGAGGCTTCTGAGCCTCTTGAAAGGAGGCTCTGAGCCTCTTGAAAGGAGGCTTCTGAGCCTCTTGAAAGGAGGCTTCTGAGCCTCTTGAAAGGAGGCTTCTGAGCCTCTTGAAAGGAGGCTTCTGAGCCTCTTGAAAGGAGGCTTCCGAGCCTCTTGAAGGAGGCTTGAGCCTCTTGAAAGGAGGCTTCCAGCCTCTTGAAAGGAGGCTTCCTGAGCCTCTTGAAAGGAGGCTTCCTGAGCCTCTTGAAAGGAGGCTTGAGCCTCTTGAAAGGAGGCTTCTGAGCTCTCTGAAAGGAGGCTTCTGAGCCTCTTGAAAGGAGGCTTGAGCCTCTTGAAAGGAGGCTCTGAGCCTCTTGAAAGGAGGCTTCTGAGCCTCTTGAAAGGAGGCTTCTGAGCCTCTTGAAAGGAGGCTTCCTGAGCCTCTTGAAAGGAGGCCTGGAGCCTCTTGAAAGGAGGCTTCCTGAGCCTCTTGAAAGGAGGCTGGGCCTCTTGAAAGGAGGCTTCTGAGCCTCTTGAAAGGAGGCTTCTGAGCCTCTTGAAAGGAGGCTTCTGAGCCTCTTGAAAGGAGGCTTCCTGAGCCTCTTGAAAGGAGGCTTCCGAGCCTCTTGAAAGGAGGCTCTGAGCCTCTTGAAAGGAGGCTTCTGAGCCTCTTGAAAGGAGGCTTCTGAGCCTCTTGAAAGGAGGCTTGAGCCTCTTGAAAGGAGGCTTGAGCCTCTTGAAAGGAGGCTTGAGCCTCTTGAAAGGAGGCTTCTGAGCCTCTTGAAAGGAGGCTTGAGCCTCTTGAAAGGAGGCTTCTGAGCCTCTTGAAAGGAGGCTCTGAGCCTCTTGAAAGGAGGCTTCTGAGCCTCTTGAAAGGAGGCTTCTGAGCCTCTTGAAAGGAGGCTTCCGGGCCTCTTGAAAGGAGGCTTCCGAGCCTCTTGAAAGGAGGCTCTGAGCCTCTTGAAAGGAGGCTCTGAGCCTCTTGAAAGGAGGCTTCTGAGCCTCTTGAAAGGAGGCTTCCTGAGCCTCTTGAAAGGAGGCTTCCGGGCCTCTTGAAAGGAGGCTTCCGAGCCTCTTGAAAGGAGGCTTCCGAGCCTCTTGAAAGGAGGCTTCCAGGCCTCTTGAAAGGAGGCTTCCGAGCCTCTTGAAAGGAGGCTTCCAGGCCTTTTGAAAGGAGGCTTCCGAGCCTATTGAAAGGAGCCTCTTGAAAGGAGGCTTCCGGGCCTCTTGAAAGGAGGCTTCCGGGCCTCTTGAAAGGAGGCTTCCGGGCCTCTTGAAAGGAGGCTTCCGGGCCTCTTGAAAGGAGGCTTCCGGGCCTCTGGGAGGGGGGCTTGGGGGCCGCTGGAAAGGAGGCTTCCGGGCCTCTTGAAAGGAGGCTTCCGGGCCTCTTGAAAGGAGGCTTCCGGGCCTCTTGAAAGGAGGCTTCCGGGCCTCTTGAAAGGAGGCTGCCGGGCCTCTTGAAAGGAGGCTTCCGGGCCTCTTGAAAGGAGGCTTCCGGGCCTCTTGAAAGGAGGCTTCCGGGCCTCTTGAAAGGAGGCTTCCGGGCCTCTTGAAAGGAGGCTTCCGGGCCTCTTGAAAGGAGGCTTCCAGGCCTCTTGAAAGGAGGCTTCCGGGCCTCTTAAAGTAGGCTTCCGGGCCTCTTGAAAGGAGGCTTCCGGGCCTCTTGAAAGGAGGCTTCCGGGCCTCTTGAAAGGAGGCTTCCGGGCCTCTTGAAAGGAGGCTTCCGGGCCTCTTGAAAGGAGGCTTCCGGGCCTCTTGAAAGGAGGCTTCCGGGCCTCTTGAAAGGAGGCTTCCGGGCCTCTTGAAAGGAGGCTTCCGGGCCTCTTGAAAGGAGGCTTCCGGGCCTCTCGAAAGGAGGCTTCCGGGCCTCTCGAAAGGAGGCTTCCGGGCCTCTCGAAAGGAGGCTTCCGGGCCTCTTGAAAGGTGCTTAGAAGGTGGCTTTCGAGAAACGTAGAAAGATGCTTCCAATCCTCTTGCAACGAAACAACCAAGGTTTTCAGAAAAAAAAACCTTCATATCTCTCAAATGCAGGCTCTCGAATGTGTAGACTCTAAATTTAAGTTCAGAAGCATATTCTTAACATATCATTCAACATTTTGTTTCGATTAGGTAAATTACATACCTAGAAGATTTTTAAAATGTGTTCATTAGTCGCACAGTCCTTCATCCACTATGTTGGTTATGGAGGGCAGGATTCAATAGTTTCTGAATTATCGATCGTCATGCATATTATGTACAAGACAAAATACTGAAATAAAAAAAATCATATGTCAAAAGTTTATCAAGAAAAATCAAAATAATTGTCTTAACAATTAAGTTTTCATTAAATTGTAATAAATCCGCCATTATGCATTTTTGTCCGAGGTACCCCCTGGGCCCGGCGAAGGTACCCCCAGGGGTACATGTACCCCAGGTTGAAAACCGGTGATCTAGCCTAATTCCATTTGTCCGAATTGGACGATTGGCCGAAACGATTAGATGGATTGGCGGAAAGTAAAATTTTGCCGAAAGCGACTTTGGTCATTTTATCAGCTCGACAGAAATGGTCGTTCGACAGACAGGGTTATTCGGCCAAACAATGGTCGTATTGTTGAACTGGGCAGAACATGTCATTTGGCCGAAATTGTCGTTTTGCTGAATGGGCCATTTGGCGGAAACTGTCATTTGGCCGAACAATGAGAATGTGAAAAATACGAAGTCTCAGATCTCAATTCGTACCACTCATTTCTCACTTCTTACGAGCAGTGCAAAGTGAAACATTAAAGATGAGAAGGTATTCTCACTTCTCCCTGCTACCAAATATTATATATTAACAATATAGCCCACTCCTGCTAAAAACAGGCGAACGCGACAAAAGCGCTCCAACGGATGGCGGTCGAACTATTTATTCACAGTAACGCGTGGAGGCGCATCATTGCTTCTATATCAACGCGTAGAAGCGCAACGTAGCTCGGACGACTTTTTGTATCCTGGGCCAGTCTAGTGATGATCCTTCATGAAATTTATTAGCATCGGTGGCGTTTGCAGCGATTACAACAACAACATTAGAGCGTAATTTTCTCACTTTATCGTGTGGCTGCTCTTATTGATCGAAAAATGAGTTTTTGAAAATAAATCGAACCTTTAAAGAATGAGCATTTCAAGCAAGAAAGTTAATTTAGGGAACATTTTCTACAATGTAGAAAACAGCACCGTTCTGTAACTCTGTCTTTGGTATGACTTTCAGGGGGAAGGGTTATTTGGCCGAAAGGGTCATTAGGCCGAAAGCCATCTGGCTGAATGCCACTAGGCCGACACCCATCTGGTCGAAAGTCATTTGGCCGAAAAGGTCATTTGGCCGAAAGAGACATTTGGGCTTGAGGGTCATTTGGACTAAAAGCGACAATTGGACGAGCAGGTCATTAAGCCGACAAGGACATTTGGTTGAGGGGGTCATTTGGCCGAAAGGGTAATTTGGCCGAAAGAGTCATTAGGTCGAAAGGGTCATTAAGCCGAAAGGGTCGTTTGGCCGAAAGGGTCATTTGGTCGTAAGGGTCATTTGGCCGGAAGGGACATTCGGCCGGAAGGGACATTTGGCCGAACAGGTCATTTTGTCGGCTTAATGGCCGAGGGGGTCATTTGGCCGAAAGGGTCATTTGGTTGAAATGGCCGTTTGGCCGAATAGGACATTTGGACACTTCTCACTGTGAAAAGTGAGTAGTCCAAAGAAGGTAGTGAGACGTCTCACTACTCATTTCGCGCTTCTAACTTTTTACAGTGAGAAGAGAAAAATGAAGAGTGAGAATTGAGACGTCTCTCTTCTCATTCTTAATTTCTCACTTTTCAAATGAACTATTCGGCTAAACAACCTATTCGGCCAAATAACCCTATCGGACAAATGTCTTATTCGGCCAAATGAATCTTCCGGGCAAATGACCCTTTCGGCCTAATGACCGTTTCGGCCAAACGACCCTTTCGGCCAAATGACCCTTTCGGCCAAACGACCCTTTCAGCCAAAAGACCATTTGGGGCAATCGATCCATTCGGTCGAATGACCTTTTCGGCCAAACGATCCTTACGGCCAAACGACCCATTCGGCCGAATGGCTTTCGAGCTAATGGTCTGTTTGGCCAAACAACATTCGGCCTAGTGGCATTCGACCAAACAACTTTCGGCCTAGTGGCATTCGGCCAAATGGCTTTCGGCCGAATGGTTTATGGCCGAATGACCCTTCCCTGATTTTCAGCGGTTCACAATAGCCCTGAAAAGGTCTGTTTGGAATTCGAATGACGATCACTAATCAGCAAGGCGCTAACCCTTTCTTAGAGAAAACTGGCACTCAGTGTATCTTCCACGCGGGATACGGAACACTTTGCCTGCTGTATCAAAACGACCATACCCATTCACTATTACGAGTCCCTTTCCGTTGACTGATTCCGGAAAAGGCTAAGATGGGCGCTGTGGAAGTCGATATTTACGTTCGCAAATTAATCTACATAAAATGAATTTTTCACAGCCATGAACTCTTAATCAGAAATGGGCAAATCGGTAGAAGGTTTATATTTGAAAAAATGAATGAATGTACGATGAAACCACGCAGATTAATAAGAAAATGACCATGTCGTGCATCGAGCATTAATTGAGTAAAATATACCAACTGCTACAAAAAAACCAATGGATCAGTTCCTCGCATGATATTAAAATTCGACCAAACACTTCAGCTACTGAACGTTCAAAATAACACACCATCAAATGAATCCAACAGGCTCCATACTAATCAAACATCTAATCCCGAACATTCAACTGTTATTTTCGTGTCTATCATCAACAACTAATTCTAGCTTCGGTGGGATTTCGTGGGAAATCATCATTCGGGAAAACATGAAATAATTATCACCCGGCACGTGGGTTGTCTGGAATCACACCGTAAGCAGGTAATCAAGAAAGGTAACACTGTTTGATTTCCAGAGAAAGCGAGCATGTGATCAGCAATTACATATAAGTAATGAGAGTCTATTAGTCCGTTATATAATGTTAGTGAAGTAAATCGTTCCATTGGCAGTTCTTGTTTCATTATTACGGTCATGAGCTTGAATTGCTCATGATCTGGAATCTTGTGATTGAAATATTGCTCTAAACTTGATTATTTTACAAAGCATGCAAAAAAAATCATGAGAAGACTGTTACCAATGTTTGTTTTCATAAAGACTAGAACCAAAATGAATAAAAATGAAGAAAAATATTGAGTTTGTAATGAATATTCTTAAATCGACAAACAATGAAGCAAAATAAGGTCAAAATATTTTTAACACGCTTCTCAAATAAAAGTAATAACTAAAAGAACCGGAAAATGTTCATCATTGCCGATTTTATTTCATAATTTAGTGAACGGCAGTTATTAACAAAAGCAATGCGAATATTATTTTTAAAATCAACCGATTTTATATCATGTTTAGTTTTCCGCCGTTCCCGAACTGTGACCTTTCCGCTAAACGCGGTCAACTGATTATCCCAACCCCGCTTCCAAACCGACCTTTTCCCAAAAGCGTCCAGAATATTGAAATTTTTCGATTAAAATCTGTTGATTGGCTGCTAAACTCGACCTCCTCGGGCGTGCACGAACGCGTCGGCATAATTTCACACTGCAATGATTATTCGCTTCCGTCCCCTCAGTCAGTCAGCGACCAGCACCAGGTGGGATCCCACAACCGAACGCTTCGCAGTGCCTATCTGACCTACCAGACCACCAACATACATCTACTTACTGTTACCCGTCCGATCCAGATTCTGATAGGAAGGCGCGCGCAAATCACACCGTCAAACGATGGTGCTGTCCGGTCTGGGTGTCGGTCAGCTGAACTGGTCGGTCGGTTCTGGAAATTTTCCAATCACAACCGGATCCAAACCCTCCACCGCGTATTGTGTTGTGCGTGAGATGAGAATGCTCCGGAGCCATTGCACCGCCACTTTCATCCGGTTGCAGGAGGTGGAACCACTTGCCAAATAGCAGTCCGTTGCAAAACGGGACGCGTAGGGTGAAGCACCGATTATCGCTTTGATGAGTTCAGTCTAGTTTGCTACCACATTGAAGGTCCCCCCAAACCCACGCGACGCGACTTGCGCAAGCAATACCTATATCGCGATTTGACGAAAAGCAAATGACACTAAGCATTTTTTTCGTTTTATATGTTCTACAACTGGATGCAACCTAATGGGGACGAAAAGCAAGGCAGAACTCTAGCTGTTGGGTGTGAAAATAGATTTTCAATTGAATTACATACCCCAGTGATGAGCTGATTCTGCGGCCGAGGTGGGAACGTTTGCGTCTGACAAGTGCCGAGTGTTTGCATGCTTATTGACGGCTGTCGCTCGACACCTCCGAACAGAATCTACGTCTGATGTGATAGCAATTCATCTTGTTGAAGTGTTGCTGGAAATGTAGAACTCCGGTTGCACTAGGTGCAAACGATGATGGCAGGTTTCGTATTTACTAATGGCTGCACACTTCATATTTAACTAATGGTTTTCCGCGGGAAAACTATTCTTGTTTCGTTAGAACTACAAGGACAAAAAAGCGTTGCTTAATTCGTGTTATAGAAATACACCATTTTAGGGGATGTTATACAGAATTTCTGTAGGTTACGAAAAACAGATTGGATTTCTTTATGGAGGACTACGTCTATTTCTTTTTATCAACGAAAATAGATAGGCGTCACAATAATATGATAGACATTGGAAGTTTAATTTTCAGCAGTTCTTTGATGGACTTTAAATTTTTTTGGATCACGAAATTTCGTTTAATTTATTGAAAAGGTCTCTAGGTAGAAATCGTTGAAATGTGTTTCAAAAACTTCCATTTCACTTTTTTCCTTTCCTCAAATCTAGCACATAATTTCAGGAGTTTTCTGAGACGTTTCCGAACGAATTGCTAGCGGAGCTCTTGAAGGCACTTCCGACAAGGCAATTTTTTTCAAGAATTTATTCGGACATTCCTCCAAGTATTATTTCCTTTTTCCCAAGTATTTACTTTCTCCAAGTAATCTACTCGCTGGTTTTTTTTTCAGAAAATTAGTTAGTTACTTCCTCCGAGAAAGAATTCTAAAGGAATTTTCGGAAGAGATCCTAAAAGAAATTTCAAAGAACTTTCTAGATGAAATTAACGAAATAATTCTTAAAGTAATTTTCGAATGATCCTGAAAGAATTCCTGAATGAATTTCAGAAGTGATTCCCGAAAAAAATCTTAAAGGAATACCGAAGATCTCAAAGAATTTCCAATTAAATTTCCGGAGTAATGTCCGAAGGAAAAAACATCCAAGGAATTACCGAAAGAAGAAATTTAGTAAGAACTCCCAAAATTTCTTCCTTGAGTTTCAGAAGGGTTTTTTGAAGGAATAATGGAAGAATTTGTTTTAGAAATTCCTGAAATAATGGCTGAAGAAATTCTTTTAAAAAAGCTCGACGAAATTCCAAAACCAATTTCCGCAATCATAAAGAAATGTGCGAAGGAATTATTCTGAGGGAATTTCGGAATGTTTTCCTGAAGCAATTTCCGTAGGACCAAATTTCCAAAGCAATTTCCGATGGAATTTATGAAATAATTTCCGAAGAGTCTCAAAAGAATTCGTTATGGAATTCTCGAAGGAATTTTTGAAGAAATCTCGGAACTTTTGAAGGAATATTTTGATGCATTTCCAAAAGAATTTCTGGATCTATCTCCAAAGTAATTTCCTGAGAATTTGCGAAAGAATCCTTGGAGGAAATTCCAAAGAAATTCTTGGAGGAATTCACAGAAAAAATCCTGAATTTCGCAAATTCCTTCAGGAGTTCCTTCGGAAATTCCTTAAGGACACTCTTCATGGAATCCAAACTCAAAAGTACTCACGTTTTCAAGGGCACACTATTCAAAATGGAAACAAAGCACAACTGCTATTTTTATTATTTCATGCTTGCTGTGACTTTATGTTTTTTGCAAATCAGCAAAGCAGAAATAATAAAAAATGGCAGTTGTGCGTTATTTCCGTCTTGAATAGTGTCCCCTTGAAAACGCGAGTAATTTTGAGTTTGGATTCCATGAGAAGTTCCCTTAAAAACATTCCAGCGGAATTACAGGAGCCGATAGTATGGAATTTCCGATGGAATACCTGGAAAAAAAATTGAAAGTATTGCGGAAGGGATTCCTGAATGAAATTCCTAAAGGGAACTAATTTTCGAAGGTATGCGTGAATGAATTTCTGGATCACTAACCGAATTATTTCCTGGGGGAGGATTTTCCGAACGAACTTATAAATAAATAACTCCTGAAGAAAATTTCCAAGAAATTCTCGAGAGTATCTAAAGAAGTGTGATGTTGAATCGACTGCAATCCCGATATTTTTGGTTTTTTTTTGCAAGTCTTAATTCTAGATTCAAAACAGGGTTTTGTTTTACTACTGTTCGAATTTTCAAAGGAATTCCTTCAGATGTGCCTGAAGGAATTCTTGTCGAAATCTAAAAATGCTTATGAAAATTCCAATAAGAATTTGTTTGGAAATTCCATAGGACATTCTATAGAGGATTCTTTTAAAAATTCGCAAGAAATTCCTTCAAAAAATAGTTTAAAAATTCTTGTCCCAAATCTATTTTGGTTGTTATTTGGAAATGCCTCCTGAAATACATTTGTAAATACCTCCAGGAAATTCTTCTGAATTGGGGGGTCCCGTAGCGTAGCTAACTACACGTTCGCCTTATAAGCGGACGGTCATGGGTTCGATTCCCAGCCCTTCACCAACAATGTCGAATTGTTCTTTTCGAAGGTATTCCTCCAACGTACCCGGATAAATGGCAACCGAACAATGCAACGAGGAATTGGATACACGATACGGACAAAGGGACACAATAATGGACTCACGATGAGACGGACTCGGCAATGATAACAACAACGAATGTTTCTCTCAAGATGAATACACAGCTAGGTGTTTCAATGCGCCCAATTTATGGACGAGTACGGAGGACCATCTTTGGTGGAGTGCAAGAAGACGGTGTGTGGCGGCGAAGAATGAACCATGAGCTCGCCCAGCTCTACGGCGAACCCAGTATCCAGAAGGTAGCTAAAGCCGGAAGGGTACGATGGGCAGGACATGTTGCAAGAATACCGGACAGCAACCCTGCAAAGATGGTGTTCGCTTCCGATCCGGCAGGTGTATTCATCTTGATTTCACTAAGTGAAAAAAAAATCGTCAAAAAATATGAAATGAATTTTCCAAGGACATTCATTCATTCTGGTTGTCTAAGGTTGTCACTTCAAAGAATTGAAGTGTCAAATATTTTATTACCCTTCTTACATCCTAAGAAGGGTATTAAGATCACTTGAAAAATCGACTTTTTATCCGAGACTCGGAGACCCAAGTCATATATACCAATCAACTCAGCTCGACGAACTGAGCATGTGAATGTATGTGTGTGTGTGTGTGCGTGTGTACGTGTGTGCGTGTGTGCGTTACAAAAAAATGTCACATCTAGATCTCAGCCTTCTGTTAACCCATTTTCCATGATTTTATCTTTAAACGCCTTAAAATGCCTTTGCCCTAGAACGCATTGAAATTTTTTTGCAATCGGACATTTAGTTTCCGAGATATTTAAGAAATACGAACATTAAGTGCAAAATAATGTCACATCAAGATCTCAGCCGTCTGTTAATCGATTTGCATGATTTCATCTTTAAACGAAAGCTATGCCTTTGCCATTGAACGCATTGGATTTTTTTTGCAATCGATTATTTAGTTTCAGAGATATTCGTGAAATACGAATCTTAAGTGCATTTTCAGAAAACTAGCAAAATAATGTCACATAATGATCTCAGCCGTCTGTGATCCGATTTGCACGCTTTCATTTTTATACGAAAGCTATGGCTTCGTGATGGAACCCATGGATTTTTTTTTGGAATGAGATATTGGGTTCCAGAGATATCTGTGAAATACGAACATAAAGCATTAGACGTATTTTGTTCACAACATTGACAAAATAATGTCACATCATGTTCTCAGCTGTCTGTGGACCGATTTGCACAATTCTTTCTTCAAACGATAGCTATGCCTTTGCCATTGAACGCATTGATTTTTTTTGCAATCGGGTATTCGGTTTCAGAGATATCTGTGAAGCACGAACATGAGGCATATTTTTAGAAAACTAATAAAAAATTGCAACATCAATATCTCAGCCATCTATGGTTCGATTTGAACTCGTTCGGGCTTCAACGGTTGCAAATCATCGGGCTTGGTTGCAAAACAAATTTGCAGCCTTTGTGTATTTTTATTGAAAATTAAAAAAAAATCCAATGATATCCCTTTTTTTATATTGAAATCGATAAATAAAATTTTTTATATTGAAATCGATAAATAAAATAATAACTAGTGTTTCCTTAGCGACCAATGTTTGCTTTTTCATATTGAAAACAATAAAAAATATCACTAGCGTTTCCTTAACGACCAATGTTTGCTTTATGCTTATTTCGCTTTTTATTAATATACGACTTTCTCACTTGTGTCTTGATGCTGCTTGAATTATTCTATTTGTAAAAATAATAAATATTAATAAATTAATAATGATTAATAAAAATTAAACCATAATCGCATACCTATCAACTCAGATCAAAGAACTAGATATAAAATGTAAAATGTATAAAATGTATGTTACAAGATAGTGCCACTTCAAGATCTCAATAGTTTGCTATCTGATTGAGCTCTCTTAACTATAAGCTGAAGCTAAAATATTGCCATGAAATGCATTTTTTTCAATCGGATATTGGATCCTGCTGATATCTCTGAAATCCGAAAAAAAATATCAACTAAAGATTCGAACTTTTTTTCGAGCATAAAATTTCGTTTATTTTGTTATCCAATTAAAGTTCATGTTTACGCATAGAAATTGTGCACCCATAACTTTTCAAAGGTGTAAGAAGGGTTCCATTCACTGTAGGTGGATTAAGTCGGGTTTTTTTGTAAGAATTTCCCCGCGTGCTGCGTCTGGTTGGCTAGTCACCGGACAGAAAAACAGGGCTATTATATCTATGATGATTCCAAAGAATTCCGGAAGACTTTTAGAAGAAATCCTAAGAAAATCCGAAAGAATTCTTGAAGAAACGTCCAAAGAAATTCTTGCAGAAATTTAAGAATGTTGATTCTTATGCAAATTCCCTTAAGAACTCCTTTGGAAAATCCTTCGGGAATTCCTTCAGAAATACCTATGGAAAATGTTTTAGGAGAAATGTTTGAGACATTTCTTCAGGAATTCCTTGGAAAGACGTAATTATTTTCGAAATCACCTTTCAAAATTTCTTCAGAAAATCCATCGCAAATGTTTCTAGAGATACCTTCTACAAATTATTCTACAAAGATTTTTTTTTTCCGGAATTCTTTCCATTTTTGCCTTTCTCGTACAACAAAGTTGTACCAAAAGGCTATCATTTCACTCTGAAAACGAACTTTTTATAGAAGCCTCTGAGACCCATAGTGTTATATACCAAACGACTCAGCTCGATGAACTGAGTACATGTCTGTCTGTCCGTGTGTATGTATGTGTGTATGTGTGTGTGTATGTGTGTGCACAAAAGCTAAATAAAACATTAGACAACTTTTCGTATAGTAATCCTCAATCGATTTTCTCGCAACAAGTTTTATTCGACAGGGGACAAAGCCTTGTTGATCATTATTGAATTGGATAACGATCGGTCATTGCGTTTAAAAGTTATGAAGAAAATGGTACATCGAACCATATAAGCCCTATATCAGGTTGGTGTCTTAACTAAATGCGAGAAAGGCACCACCAAAGCTAGGTGGATTAATCTGGATTTTTTATAGGAATTGCATCAGCAATTATTTCAGGATTTTTCAAACAAATTCATCCAGAAATTCCGTAAGAAATCTCTTCCGAAACTCTAGGAAGAAATGCTTGGAATTCCTTCGAAATTCCTCTTATATCTTCAGAATTTCTCCCAGGAGTTCTTGCGATAATTCAGGAATTGCCTTCGGACATTCACCCGGAAATTTAATTAGAAATTATTTTAGAATTTTTGATATTCCTTGAGAGTTCTTTTGACTACTAATCAGTGCAAACTAAGTTCAAGACATAATCTTTTCACCTCATACTTCATTCCTTATCACTACTTTTTTCTAAAACAACCCCCATTTTCCATAAAATTGCGAAATACATGATTTTCCAATACATTTAATTTATTTCGAACTACCATTCTTTCATGAGCTCATGGTGAAAGTTCCGAAACATAGAGTATCAGGTTTAACAAAACAGATAGAAACGCCGGTATCGCCGCTCAGTGACGAGTAGCGTAAACATGGTGCATTAGAGTGATTCAAATTTTGATTTATTCGCTCCTCTATGCTTAAACGATGACATCTGCCGTTTAATTGATCTCCCTAAATTTTAAGCTAGTTTGGTTGTAACTAGACTGAGCACGCTTCAATAGTTAATGGGTTGCAGCATAGAAGAGCGAAAAAGTCAAAATTTGAATCACTCTAATGGTGCATGGAAGGTTGTTGTCTACATAGGTCTACACTTTTCTCTCCTGCTCCTCCTGCTGCCAACAAGGTACCTACCGACTAGGGATCCTACATTCAGAGATATGCGAAAGCGGCCATCTTGAGCCAATCGAGCATTGAGAGCTGTCAGAATCTTAACTTGCCAAAAGTTGAACATGTTCAACTTTCTTTTCGTTCAAGTGAATTGAATTAAGGTGTTTATACGTTCAGTTCGCGTTCGATTCAAGCGACTTGCTCAATTCACTTGCCTTGTCTAAACGTAGCATTATTGTTGCGGATTGAAAGGTATTGCGATTGTAATGAAAAATATTTTACGAAATGTTTTGTAGAATAAACAATTTGTTTTACATTGGCAAGTTGAAGTAGTCTAGTTTATGCATGGTACTTTGTTCATTTGTATTGCACTTTTATTTTAGTGATAATGCATTGTTGGACGTTAGATAATGAAATCTGAAAATGCCATTATACCCAAAGTCATGTTCGAGCTCCAACATTTTGCGCCACGGCAAGTGCTGGCAGCGTTTGTTTACGAAAGTAACAGCGTTGCTAAATCGTCTGGAAAAGTATTCGCACATCTCTTAATATAGGATCCCTACTACCGACTGTTTACTTTGATAAATTTTGCTTTCAGTCGCCTGGTGTTTATGCTCAGTTCTTGTCTGGATCCTGTAACTCTCCGCTTTCGGGAGACCCACCGAAAGTAAACGCTTGTTCCTAGCTACACCAATCTCGTAAATTTCCAGCGCAATCTTAGTCTCGTCCTGCAATCCTTTGACACCTCCAAAGGCCAATCAGCCCCTTCCGTCAAACTACGACTAACTCAGCACATTCCGCCGTTACCGAAGAAACCATGTACCTTCTGTAAACAGTTAGTGCTAATTCTATCAATGCGAAGTGCTTCGAAAAATGACTCCCGTCCAACGCAACGATTTGAGGCCACAAAGAAAAATCTCCATCTCCATATCAACTGCTTGTCACCTTCGCATCTTATCAAGGCGCGTCCTACATAGTAGTACTTGTGCGTCTGCCAGAAATGGCCCCACACAAGGCTGTATCAAAGACCCATCGACCTAATCGCCAATCGATTTCACCAACCAGACCAATAGATCCACACACTTAACCAGCGATCGACAGGGTCGAGGAAAGGCTCAACTCGAGAAGGTTATCCCTAGCACACCACAAGACAGAGGCGAAGATAAGGGTTGGGACCTACACAGTTAACTCCGTTAGGTCATTAAAGCATCTGGGTATGATGACCGACTGGGTATGATAAGCTCACGAGTCACGTCGATTATGCATGCCAAAGGGCTTCATTAGCGATTGAATCCCTTTCGCGAATGATGTCCAACAGATCGGCGGGGCATAGTCAGGTACACAAATTGATAGCGGGTGTTGCGTTGTCTATTATTCGATATGGGTAGCGCTTCCATTTTTCCCGGGAATCAACTTCCCGGGAAACGGGAAATAAAATCGAAATTTCCCGGGATCTCGGGAAATAAATTTGAGCGCTTTAATCGACAGAAATTTATTCAAAATTATTATCATAAACTAATTTTGCTGCAGCCATTACAATGTTGAAACACATTACAAAAGTAAGAAACTGGTCAATTTATTTTTCATGTAACTGTATCTTTCCGTTATTCTTATTAGGTTGAATAAAAAAATGAAGTATGTCTCATATTTTATCTACATGTTGCAGCATAAAATTTAAATATTCATATCTTCTGATAGATTTATTTAGAAGTCTGAGAAGACACTTAAAAACGCAAAATCGATTTGAACCACTTCCAAATTTTGTACGATTTAGCTGATTTTTTTTTAAAAGGATATCTCATCATGCGAAAGCGATTATGAGCAAACCCGTTGAATCGCAGATATTTCTTGAAAACGTGGATACGTCTAATAAAAATTAAATCTTAAAAAAACGACGATTTAACTCCAGAGAAATACGAAAGATAGACTAGAACGGCTTTCACAGCATATAATTACTGAGATAGGAAACAAGAACTCACTTTCAGTGGATGTGGCATAGAATAAACACAGAATTGATGAGTTTTCTAAGCAAGTGTTCTGTCTATGCCCAAAAGCTTTATTTACTTCGCACCAGAGAATTTAGAGGTTTTATCTTTATTTTGCGGATTCTAGATCTTGATCAAGCATAAGGTCTGCAGTGTCCTGATGAGATTTTTCTTAGGTCCTTTGTTGCCTTCTGAAGTATGTCGTATTCCTAATCGATGTATACACTCAGTTTTTATTTTTGCAGCTCGGCAAAATCCGCACAGCCAGTTATCTGGTTTTCAGCAAATTATTTGCTGATTTTCAGCAATTTTAAAAGAAATCTCGGTAAAAACTATTTTGCTGGGCCTCTGCTGTGCGAATCTCGGTAAAAGTAGTACTCAAATATCTGTGATATTTGAAGCATGTCGCTCTGCACCCACAAGCATCTGCGTTCTCAGAGACACTATTGCTTTATGCACATTTATTCGTATTGGTATTTCTCCATCAATCAAGAGAACGAAGAGCAAATATTAGTAAAAAATATAATTAATTAATTAACACCTTAGATTTAGTTAATAAGACTAAAAACTTGTAAAAACACTTCCCTGGAAATTCGGGAAACTAATGTTCATTTCCCGGGAAATCCTTCCCGAGAATGGAAGCCCTAGATATGGCGTTCGAGCATGGTCCGTGGCACTAGAAGCCGAGTATAATGTTAAGAAACTTATCAGAGTACACCGACAGATGTGTTTGCCGGTTGTAAGCGCATACCGCACCATATCATATGAGGTGGTGTGCGTCATTGCGGGTGTGATGCCGATAGACATCCTGCTGGAGTGTTTTAACGACCGAGACGTGGTGCAAGTGCGACGTGTCAAGAGAGCAGTCTCGCTGCTCGAATGGCAAAGAGCATGGGACACTGCAGTCAAAGGTCGTTGGACCCACAGAATGATTCCGGAGGTGTCACACTGGGTGAATAGAAAACATGGTCAGGTAAATTTCCACCTAACACAGGTGTTATCTGAACATGGCTGCTTTAAGAAGTTCTTGCATAGATTCGGATTCGCAGACTCTGCGGATTGTCCGGAGTGCAAGGGCGTAGAGGAATCAGCAGAGCATGCGATGTTCGCATGCCCGCGATTTGATGTTGAACGACGCGACATGCTGCTTATCAGCGGCATGGACACAACCCCGGACAACCTCATTGAGAGGATGTGCCGGGATGAAGTTATATGGGATGGTGTGAACACGGCAGCTAGACAGATTATGTTGCGGTGGTGGCGTTTGAACAAAACCAACGTCTGCAGTAGAGACCCTGTCATGCTATGAACAACCCGCTCACCCTGGTCAAACTTGTCGCGGGTGAGCTGCGGCTGCCCCCGTATGTAAATACGGCGGTCGATGCGGTTCATTCGTGGAATGTTATTGCCGTGGTGCTCGTCTCCATTACACGAGTTAGTGATAGAGACCGTTAGGCCTCTAACACGGCTCGCGATCGACGGGTGGTTGAGGTTACCACTCATAAGTCGATGTTGTGTGTTTTATTATTCCTTTTGGCGTGAGCGTCCTCGATGCACCACCCCCCCCCCCCGAAACTTAATGCTCGATTGCGGGCCGGGGGGATACGGACTGGTGAAAGGGTTTTGGTTTTAGTGGGTCGGGTGAGAATTACTATGACACTCATCCCCACACTACCTGAGTTACCTCCTCAGGTGTCTGGTTGCAGATTTCCATGTATCCTTGCTCAAGAAATAAACAAAAAAACACACTTAACCAGCTTTTCAATGCTCGGTATTTTGTTTGCTGAGTTTCAATTTTAAGGTGATTATACAATCAAGCCATGTGGTTAATTTCAAATTCACCACACGGTTTTCTACTCCTATTATCAAAAGTTCAAAACCAGCGTAATATTTTTTGTACAATGCTGAAATTAAAGTCGATTGCTTAGCATGAGTAATCAAACGATCTACAGATGTTGTGATCCCCATGGACGTTGTTGTTCTCTCAATTCGTGCTCTTGAAAAATCACTAGAAAAAACACGTGGTTTCCAAGATGGCCGATTTGTGGCTTTGTTGTATAACCACCTTAAAATATCTTTTTTACTGAAATAGGTACAAGTTTTTTAGTTGACCTCAATGATTGTCAGTAATAAATTCCCGAGTATCAGTAAAAAAAAAAATTTTATTGTTCTGACGTTTACTGTATTACTGAACAAATCATTAAATTCGTAAATTGCCGAACTGCACAAGAAGTCGGTACATATCAAAACAGCGCCACCTGTGAAAAATGAAAATTTACCGACTACCTAGTTATTAAAAAAATAATGAACGCTATTGTAGAGCCCTTTGCTGTTGTTCTCTTGGTTATTTACACAAGTCTCTAAAGTCTCAAGTCTCATAATCGCTAACAAATAATAAAAAAAACAGCAACTAATTGCCATATTTAGATTCGATTCTAGATTTTAAGAGCAGCCTCCTCTCGACTGTGTTAGACAGCATCCGACGAAGATACGCCACTGGCCGCCATCAGCATCTTCCCACTTTCAGCATCGAGCGCTTCCCACTTTGCTTTGAAGGCGGCTTTGGGATCCTGCGGCATAGCTACCGCTGCTCCGGACATTTGGTCTTGCATGGTTTGCGTCTGATCAGCAGCATTGTTTTCTCCCAGAACCAGTATGGGCCGAACACGAGGCCAATTCGATACCCAGCTGCAGCATCGGCTTGAAGCACAACGTCAGCGGGAATGGAACCTTCGTCGACACAAACCCGGAGAACATCCAATTGATCTAACCCCCCATTACTATCATGAAGTGACAACATTGCGGATCAATTGGGACTGGGTGGAGCCCGTATCTGTGTCGTGAAATAACCCGTTTTCTGATTGTTGAAGTAATGCCGTCTCAAAGCAAACGACTGCGGGGTGAGGTATTTGTTTTTTTTTGTGGGATGAAATCCACATTGAGAAGCATTGGCGGATGATTCCGACCAGAAAGGTGATAACCAGAATCTGCAGAAACACCCAACTCTGCCATGTTTTCGTTACACCATGTATAACTTTGGATCAACATTAAAAAATCGCATTTAACTTCCCGAGCAGCACAAGCCATACAAAAATGGTTGCAGCAACTTGATTGTGACTGAATCCGGTCACATATGAGGCGCAGTAACACATGTGGAATATGTGTGCTGCTAGGGTTACAAAATCTAGCAGAAATTATCACAAAACCCAAAGGGGGTCCCGTAGCGTAGTTGGCTACACGTTCGCCTTACAAGCGAATGGTCATGGGTTCGATTCCCAGCCCCTCCACCAAACCCTCGTCAGTCGCCGGATCCGCAGCCCATACGGTGGCGTTCTGGGGTGCACGCCTTACCGTCACGGCTGCCTGATGGCGACTGACAATTTGCTCTTCTCGAAGGCATTCCTCCAACGTTACCCGGATAAATGGCAACCGAACAATGCAACGATCATTGGATAGACGACATGGACAAACGGACACAATGGACTCACGATGAGATGGACAAGCAACGACAACAATAATGATAATGGAAAATCTAAAAATAGATTCTGTGTGGATTCTGGCAGCAGAATGCCACAGTAGATCTCGGCACAGTAGCGGTTAAGTAACACAAAGTGCCTACCAAATAAAGAGAGGAATAAAAAAAATCACAAAACCCCTGAAATTTCTTACTTACTAATATTTCATGCTAAAGCGCATTGTTTATATAGATATGCTGTCCAATCAGTAAAATATTTTCCAAAACATAAATCCTCATTTACTGACTAACTCAGTTATGTTCACAAAAACAAAATTATTTAATTTACGGATTTTAATGTTTATTTGACATTTCTCGTTTATGCTGACAATTCGGTAATGTAAAATATTTCTGTTGGAATTACTGGGTGATCCGTAGTCCAAAAACTCAGTAAAATTTTACCAACTCATGTAAAATAAAGTAGCTGTGGACAGACTCCATATTCGTACACTCCCATCAATCATCAGCAGTCAGCTTCGTCCAAGCCACCACGGTCCCTGCGCCACAAACCAGCCACTTCCGATTCCTTTCAACGAAGCCAAGCATATCGTTCCTTCTACCGTTCTTCTATCGACAGCTCTGGTGAAGGCATTCTCATCATCTGGCTCCTCGTTGTGGGCTCGCGCATTGTTGGTTGTCGATCCGTCAATATCCTACAAAAACTAAAGCTTCGTCGTTCTAAGGAGTTCGTCCCAATCAACAACGGTGTGGACCCTTCGGCTACTTCCTCCAAACACACAACCAGCATTCGTATCCAGTCTCACTGTGCTGGTTTCTAAGACAATTGGAAGTTGGCATTGGAACTACCAAATCAAGCTGATGGTGTGTGCCGATCAAGTTGGCCGTCAGACATCCGTATTAGTAGATCCAACATTCGATCGACCTGGTACAATCGATCTGTCTCTCTGTCTCTAGAACAAGAGAGAGAAAAGGTGTGAAATGTTTCCAAAGCAGATTTGATGGATACGAGGAATTACCTGATATCCCATCGTTATTAGCTGGTTATGGAACAACTTCTCGAAAGGGCAACTGTTGTATAATTGGTAATACGTCCGTGTACTTCTCTTCCAAAAAAAAAATAATTGTGGAAACGCTAACAGAACACTAAGTTGAAAGCAGGAAAAGTTTAAATTTGAATGTAGAACTTTCGAAGACGAGAAATAATAGATTATCCGATCATGCAATCGATGGCAATCGATTATCCGGAATCCTAAGAACTGATTGTTTTCGTTCAAAAAGAAATCACTACCGTCATCGGAGGTGACAATGGGTCAAATGGGGGTGAGAATGGGTCACTGTTTCAAGTACTTAGAATGCTCGTAGAATAGATTGGATGTATCTGAGGACAAGAAGACTAAAATATAAGAGACCTTTTTTAAACGATTTTGTTATCCGACCTCTAGGATGCCGGTGCACAGTGGGACCAATTCCAAAAAAGACAATCATAAATGTTAGAAGTAAATAAAATGGTCTAGCAGGAAACATATTGTGATTTTTCATTGAATAGATGGTTTGTCTTCTCGGCATCACCGACCCGGTAGCTAGAGTTCCACTACCGGAGCGAGAGGTGGGGCACCAGTCGTCGCAAGCACGCTATACTGCCGCTAACCGCAAGTCGAGCGCATCTGTATATGGGGGCCCATATACAGATGTGCTCGACTTGCGGTTAGCGGCAGTATAGTTCTCTAAGACAACGTGCTCGCACCAAGTGGTGCCCCATCAAATATCAATGGCTAGCACCGCCAATGTAGAGTTTCTATGAGCATTTCCACAGGTATTTAATTACTAAGCATATGCGGTATTTCGAAAAATTTCGTTTCAGGTGGTTCGAAACGAAATTCCGCGGAATTTCGCGGAATTTGAGCATGGCGAAATCTGATTTCTTGATTTCGTTTCGTTTCGTAAAATTACAAAAATTTCGCTTGAAAAAACTAGCTTCTAACGAAATTTAACGGAATTCCGCGGAATTTGGAAACAAATTTCAACTCAAACCATACTTTATATTAACAAAAAATTTGGCTGCGCCGCTTAAATAAATCATAACACTGTTATCAAACACATATATAATGAAAAACACACAATAGCTCAGCTCGTCGAGCTGATTGTATATAAGACTATGGGCCGAGCCTTCAAATCATAGATGACGAGGTTAGTCCACCAATCTGTTGAGATAATGTTCACTCAGTACTGGTGCTGCCTGAAATGCAGCACTACAGATCGCTGCATCAAATAAATTTCTAGTACTTGGATCCCAATATATTACCGATGGGTTCCAATTCCAGGTGAATATTCTTGCTTATACGATAATGATTAGCAAAGGAAAGTCATAATGCTCTCTCATTAAAAGCGAACTTATATTGAAGTATCACTGTCTCAGAGAATTGAGTCCGCCTGGGTAGTACAAATTTTCGCGATCTTCTTATTGTAACATCTATGCTGCATAGTAAAAAAACACTAACAACCAACAGAGCTCCTCAATTTCATAAATTCGTAGAGTAGCAGGCATAAAGCAATAATTTTAGAGTGCCTCGCTTCAATCAAAATTAACTCTGATCAACCAGCTGCAAACAATTTGTTCCATTATCGACTTCTGTCAAAATTTTACACCGACTTTATTCGCGTTATCTAATAACCACTTTATCGCAAAATTATCGAGTTAACTTACGTTAAATTATCGAACTACGATAATAATTCAGTTGATTCATCGTTATCGTAGCAACCGATAACGTTGATCACAATCAACTTTATCGGCGATAACGATAAATCAACTATTAACAACCCTGCTCACGCTGATAAAACAATATGAAGTATGATTTTGTATAACCACATAATTCTTAAATGAGATAAGTTTTTTTACGAAATTGTAACTTAAAATGACACAATTTGTATATTTTTATATACTTACTAATATAAAACTGGTCAGATTTGGGATCACACGCTCAACAATGCATTCTTTTGAAAGTGGCACAAATGCTGGGGTATTGCCTATATAAACGGGAACGCGACGATTTACTACACGTAAAAAAAATAACCTTATATGTTATGGCAAAAAACCATTCGAAAGTACGTATACTCTTCATTATGCCACCTAATGAATGATCCCATATCAAAATGCTTAGAACATTCATAAGTTAATGAAAAGTATAAGTTTCGGAATGTATGTGACTAATGCGATGTAAAAGTTTTTTCTTTCGGATTATATGAACTCGTCTTATGACAAGTGCATTTTTTTTTTGTTAAATATCTTGGCTGTGCATATCCACAGCATATGTTTCGAAATGGATTCTTTTTCGAAAATTTCATATCAATTTGTCCATTTCGAAACGTATGCTGTGCATATGCACAGCCAAGATATTTAACAAAAAAAAAACATTTTTTTTTTTACGTGTACAAATTTCTTCTCCTGTTATTATAACTCTATTGGTAGCACAACAGTTACTTGGCTTTGAAAAGTGAAATCAGAAATCCATAAATAATTTAAAACCAATTAATTAAAAATTCCGCGGAAAAAAAATTAAATTTCGTTTCGTTTCGTAAAATTTCGAATTAAATGGGCCTTGATTTCGTATCGTTTCGAAATCTCGAAAGTTAATTTATATTTCGTTTCGTTTCGTTTCGAATCAACACAGACATTTTGAATTTCGTTTCGTTTCGTTTCGTTAGGGAAAAGTGTGTTATCGCATACCCTTATTAATTACCCTTTTCAGCCACCTCACCGCAGTGCTAAGTGAAAAATTTATTTTATTGTTAGAAATTGTAAACATATGGAATAGGTTTTGTTTCGTCCCTAAACTAAGGAAAGTTGTAGAGGCGGAAGATGTTACTTGATATTGCGATTCATGTGAAAAACTCATGATATTTTTACAGAGTAAGTTTGGAAAATTAAAAGTAAGGGATAAAATAAAATCCTCTTCCGAAATTATCCATTGCGACTAGACATAACATGACTTGATAGTTTATCCTACTTTCATTATCAATATTTTCAAAATCTCAGAGCGCAGGAGCATATGGTCGGATATAGGTTGGG
The DNA here is from genome assembly GCF_024139115.2 of Armigeres subalbatus. Taxonomy (NCBI): domain Eukaryota; kingdom Metazoa; phylum Arthropoda; class Insecta; order Diptera; family Culicidae; genus Armigeres; species Armigeres subalbatus. Next base: position 36,413,370 of record NC_085139.1, on the reverse strand, counting down.
ACGAACGTTTCTATTGGAAAGAATAACAACACATTTCCAATAAAATGTACCAACGTTTCTTAGTTTGAATAATACCAACCAATGAAATTTGATGCATCTAACATTCTGGAGGCAATACCAATTCAAATTGAAACTTAATCCTGTATACAACCACACTGCAATAAATGTTATCCATCATGTTAGAACTCTTCCAGCATCCACAACCGCCCGCAGGCAGGTGACGACTATTATTCCGACAGAATCATCCCCAGATCATCTTCCTGGCATCCGTTGCATGCGGACGGAATGTCCTCGAAACCCACTCGACAGATTTATTTCCTGCTAACAACTAGAAAATTAAAATCTTCACTGCTTGTCACCTGTCCTGGGCACATGCAATCGACTCGCATCCCACATGCAGTTGTTGTTGTTGTTGTTGCTGTTGATGCTACTTTATCTGAGCGTTTAGGTCCTGTTTGCATGTCTCCCGACGACGTCCCGAAAACATCACCCCATGCTACGTCCTACTACCGTGGCTTCGATGGATGGGCGGACATGGAAAAGCTGTGCACCAGATTTTCCGTTTTCCAGCACTGCACAGTCTCGTAGCTTCTCATACAAAGTTATTTATGGTTTTGACCCCTCCGGCGAAAGCCACCGCCGCCTGTCCTCTCGTGTGCGGGTGATGGGGGAAGATGTATTCTCGAATTTCCGCACAACTGCACCAGAACAGCGCACACCTCTCGTAGGTAGGTACAACGCACCACACATACATGCAGTAGGGATTCACCACCGAACCGAGTCTGGGTCGGGACCTGAGGTGGTCCGTGAGGGGAGACACATAGGGGAAACTGGGGTAATATGCACCCCCGGGGCAAAACGACCCTTTGACATTTTCGGCAGTTTTTCAAGAGTATTTACTACAGTTCATGTAGTTCGGGTCTCGAACTACCAATCCAGCAGTAAACATTTGTGAAAATATTCCTGGAACATTGCTAAAAATGCCAAAAGGTCGTTTTGCCCCGGGGGTGCATATTACCCCAGTTTACCCTATAAGTAAATAAATTTTGATGATGGAGATGATGTTGATGGGTTTGAGATGACTGACCAATATTGTTGTTGCTTCTTGTGTGGTCATTTGTTGTCTTGTGGGATTCCGCCAACATTACCGGAGTGATGCTGAGTAGGTAGCTCGGAATGAGCTTTCCGGTGCAACAGTCAGGTTCCTGAGTAGTCGTCTGGTGCAGATGGTACGAGGAATTCTTGACTGTTTCACGTGTTACAACTATATGAGGTAAAGATTAATCACTCGTATGCAGTCGTTCTATGAAATTTGTTGTCTTAGTTCTTGGCCAAACTCTGCCTTTATTGGCTTTGCTCAATATAACTGTGAATAGCTTTCACGTGAGAACATGCCTATTATATTGATTGTTGTTATGTTGTTACTGATTCTATATAAACGAAATCTTGAATTCAATTTCAAAGTTTGATTAATAATACTATTTTAATATTTAGAGAAAAAACCGAAATTAATTTCTCATTAAAATTAAATTTATGTAGCTACAGTGTTGACCCGATTTTGTCTACCCCCGATTTTATCACGTTTTCGACCTGATTTTATCACGTCCCGATTTTATCACGTTTCCGACCCGATTTTGTCACCCCAAACAAAATTGTCATTCTTTTTATTTTCGTAAATAATATCACAAACAACATTGATTTTCATGAAATAAATTTCACCGCCTGTAGTGTATTACGAACGACTTCTGAGTACCTGGGAAATATTCTGTAAGCAATTTCGACAAGAAATAACGGGTACCGACAACGCATTTGGCCTTTCCAAGGCATAAAATGATTCATATTTATGGAATAAATGAAAAAAATGGAAATATTTTTTTTCCAATTTTGTCACATATCCTGTTTTATCACCCCAAAATTCACCAGGGGGTGATAAAATCAGGATATTACTGTATTATTGTCAAATAATAGTAATAATAATAGAGATCTTTCACGTTGGCGTCACCCGTAAGTAAGTAAGTAAAAGTCTTCTTCATTTGAAACTGAACATAATTTGCGGATGAATGCTCGACAATAGATTTGCAACGACATTCTTACCGTCTTAGGATTTTGCATCAGCAATTTTGTTAGAAAATAATAATTTTTGAATATTCATACTCACCAGTCGGCAGATATTCCAATATTTCATTTATCAGATGTGATGCCTTACCTAAAAAGAAAAAAAAATATTATTTTTAATTAAACAGTAATGCAGAATAATATTTTTTTCGAAACTTAAGAAAAAACAAACAACGATATGTTGGCTACGCTCAGAATAATTTTATAATATGTGTCTCTGTTATGTACAATAGGCATAGTGAGGTGACAATGGATCATCGCTTTGATTCGCAAACAGCATGAACGGCGGAAGTAGAAAAAATGTCCATTATGCAGGAATTCAAAATAGTTGAAACAGTGACACATTCTCACCCCGATTCCACTCATTGTCACTCCGATTCGACGATGACGGTATGCAGTGTTACAAAAGGGCGACGCGTATCAAACTCAATCACACTGGGCATAACAAAACGGAATCCCTGCCGGGAACAAATCGATATCTCTGCTCGCCAGAATCCTTTGAAATTATGGTTGAATAAATGAATGCAGATATACCAGTGCTGGAGGCAAAGTACCGGTCCCTGTAAATGGCTTGCACGAAACAACCTCGAGTTCGCCAGCCGAGAGAATATTTTCCCCATTCGCCAAAAACTCGATCCACAAAAGGTGGCATGTGGAAGAGGAACGTTCAGACCTCTATTGACAGTTGACACACAATGGTGACATTGGCACAATACGCAAACCATCGCCGAAAGGATGCGTTCGACCAATTTGTATGCACCTGGCTTGGAGCCATCGATGAAGCCGGTTTGGAGCGATAGTACGCACGGTAGGGTGTTCCAAATATTCCGCCGCAGTGTTGCTTTGCCCTAAAGCAAAACGATGTACGTGCACACGACTGATCCTTCGAAATGGCGATAAATAAGTTTTGCAGTTTGATTCTCAAGGGATGATTCATAGTGTGGGATCTGAATACATCATAGTTATATTAGAAAGCACACGATTGTTTGAAATGCAAATTCAAACAAACAGCAGAAAAGGCTTATGCATATCTCCCATTTCGAATTGCAAAAGTTCATTCGAAATTTTGGATCACCGTGCATGGTCGATCTGTCTCGATTTTGGAACTGCTCACTGCTACGCGGGTTCAGTCGATACCCCGCTCATGATGAATTGTTGGAATGTATTTGCAATAGCGGAGGGATTTTGACTTTTGGAGAATGGTTTAGCGAAGAATGTATCCAATCTGATCGGAATTGAACCAAACTAGGGACAACAGTGGACATACTTTTTTAATCCTTAAAATGCTTCACTGGATAGTGCTTCTGTCGAATGACGATGCGGATGATGATGGTACGGTTGGTGTTGCTTCGATGGAGAAGAGTAGAGTGCTAAAGAATTTAATCCTCTTTCCACAAAAAAGCGGACGGCACTATGGAACTTAAGTTTGGGAGATTGAATTCATAGTTTCTGCTCGGTGTGTAAGCATGACGAAAATTAAATTCCCATCCTCTACGAAGGGAGATGGAAAGCATAGTTTTTTTTCTGGTGGTGAAACCATTGAGTATTATGCAGCTCCGAGAAAAAAACTCATCTTGATATTTGCATAAAACGTATATTTTAGGGGCTGCGGTTGTGGTATAGAACGGTAAAGAAATTTCTCTCATTGAGGTTGCCAAGCTGATGGTTTGTCGTGAGAAAAATATGTATCTCGCGATCAAATACCTGTTTCATTAAACATTTCTGTATTCTGTTTGTCTTAAGCTCCGCAATACAAGCCGGTATACTACCATTGTCCCTAGAGACGAGCCAGCCCTTACATTCAATTAATTAACTCTGTAGAGCAGCGGTTCTCAACCTGGGGTACATGTACCCCTGGGGGTACCTTCGCTGGGCCCAGGGGGTACCTCGGATAAAAATGCGTAATGAGCTTGAGCTTGAGCTTGAGCTTGATTGACTGCTCGTAGTTGCTACTCCATTATGACCAGATCAGCTGTTCTTGCACAGGGAACCAACAGATGTTTGCTTGGGACTAGCACACATCTTCAATGTACAAGTACTGGTGATCTCATTTGTTAGGTCATACTGGCGCCTGCCACGTCAGAATGCAAGTCAATGTAGGGAAGGGGGAGGAAATGATGATTCAATCACTCGCCCACTGCAAGCCGAATATACCTCTGCACTTGCCACGAGTTCATGCGGAATTTATTGGAATTTCTGGGTTAGGTTGGAGAGGCAGAGGTCCGTCTTGGTTAACGAGCTGCCAATGTGATAGATAGGAGAAGGTAACTCATGGAATTTCTAATTGGATGTAGGAAACGAGCTCAATAGTTCATTTCCAATTCTAGCAGATTACTGTTAGAATACTCAAGTTGAAGGTATAGGAATAGTAATGGAAACGGTAGGGAAGTCCATTTCCAGTTCTAGCGATTGCTAGAACATGAGAAATGAAGAGAATGATACAAAGTAGGAGAATGGAACGGACCCTGGGATTGAACCCACGACCTCCTGCGTACGAGGCAGAGGCAGTAGCCATATGACTACCAAGTCCGCTTCGAAAAAAGAGAGATCACGCACTGAATTGATTAATTTTATTACCGGCCGCGCAATGCAGAACACAATAATTCGGCCGACCACGCGATTGTTCTGCTGTCCGAAACAAGAGAGTTCACGCACTGAACTCGGTACCTCGGATAAAAATGCGTAATGGCGGATTAACTACAATTTTAATCAAAACTTATAGAAAAAGTTTAAATAATTTAGTATTCTTTATTTCATGGCGATTAGTAAATCATGGCCTATTGAATCATGCCCTCCTCAACCAGCACAGTGGATGAAGGGCTGTGGGATAAAATATCAAAAGAACAAAACCTTGATTGAACATGCAATCTACCTGATTGCTAGAATGTTGTACAATATGTTGAGAATATGCTTCTCAACTAAAATCTAGAGCCTCCATTTGAACGACATGAAGACTTTTTCCCAAAAAAAAAAAACTCAGTTTCTTCATTGCAAGAGAATTGGAAGCATCCTTCTACGCTTCTCGTAAGCCTCCTTCCAATCATCTTGGAGGACTCCTTTCAAGAGGCTCGGAGGACGCCATTCAAGATGTTCTAAATCCTTTTCTCAAGTGGTTCGAAAGCATACTTTAAAGATGCTCGGAAGCCTTCTTTTAAAAGTCTCGGAAAGCATTTTTAACAGGCTTGGAAAGTTCCTTTCGTGAGGCTCGGAGGCCTCATTCAAGTGGTTTGTAAACCTTTTTTTTAAATGGTTCGGAAGCCACGTTTCAAAATACTCGGAAGCCCTCCTTTAAAGAAGCTCGGTAATCATTTTTCAAGAGGCTTGGAAACGTACTTTAAAAAGGCTCTGAGGTGTCCTCAGAGACCTCCTTCAAAGTGGCTCGAATGAGAGACTTGGAAGCTTTCTTCATAAGAGGCGTCCTTTTAAGATGCTCAGAAGCCTCCTTTTAAGTGACTCGAAAACCGTCTTCCAAGAAGCTCAAAAGCCACTTTTCAAGAAGCTCGAAAGGTTCTTTTCAAGAGACGCGGAATACTACTTTCAAAAGGGCTTGGAAGCCTCCATTCAATACTCTCGGTAGCCTTCAATAGTCAAAAAAGTTTTGTAGGAAGCGTGAACTTATTTTGAATTGGAATGTTTCACGAAAAATGAAAATTACAAGAATGTTTATGGAAAACCATATAATCCGTTAGTCTACAGGTCCATTTTTTTAATATATTTTATGAGTTGCGCTAAATTTCATTCACAGCATAAAAACATAGGGGGTACCTCAATTAATGGAAATATTCGAAGGGGTACCTCTCAACAAAAAGGTTGAGAACCACTGCTGTAGAGGAAGAGGGCCTAAAACGTCACCCGTAGACATTATTGGGGTGTTCTGAGTGTTCCCATAAACCGTAAAATGCTTTATGTGGAGATCCAGACCATGTGTTAATCTGAAGCCTTTTTTAATTCATTGAGTAGCTCTTGTTTACAAAAGCAGTTTCTTCCTTTTGAAATGTTGGTGCCGAAATAAAGTAATTTAATCCAATATATTTGACTAAAAATCTTGTTACAATATAGACTACAAAACATGGCAAAAAATCGATTTTCGCAACCTCATGGCCGCTGCCATTTAGGGGGGTCGGTTTGGGAACATTCTCCCCTACCGTCATCGGCGGTGACAATCAATGGGTCAACTACTTTGAATGCTTGCAGAATAGATTTAATGTATCTGAGGGCAAGAAGACTAAAATATAAGAGACCTTTTGAACGATTTTGCTCCGCCAGACCGCCAGACTGCCGGTGAGAGCGATGACCCATTCTCACCCCCCAGACCCATTGTCACCCCCGATGGCGGTTTTGTATGTTTGCAAAAAGAAGTGATACAACATGAGCTTCATACTTTTGTTTCAACAAGATGTGGTGAAGTTGTTACACTGAGATGAAAATATGGGAACAGCTCCTCTATATAATGCAGATATTTATTATCCTACGTTCTCTTTTCCTTAAAATAATGCACAAATCGAAATGGGCTATTGATTTGATGATTCAATGTGTGAGGCTATGATTCAATGTGTGAGGTGCCACACTTCGTATTATAATTCGTGCTCCAATGCTAAAAATGCTACGTAGCCCATGTCAAGTTTCCTTCAAATACTCGCGACGCAACTGTCGCCGCGACTCGCAGATTCGTTTCATGAAAGGTTCTGTTGACGCTTCAGTACCATTCCATACCATGAGAGGCAGTAGGGACCATGTCTAAGGACTTCACGACCTATCCCCACAGTCTTTGTGAGCTAGGGCGGCTATCTAGAACGTGGCGGGATTTGACAGTAGGCTCTGTTAAATCCTTACAAAACGCTGCATGTGTCCCCAAACAAGTCCCCGACCGTGTGCCGCTCAAAATGCACAGGAGACCAGGGAGTGAGATACTGATTATGGCATTCTGGCCGCGAGTTTGCAAACGTTTTCTTGGATATTGCAATATTGCGTAAGCGATGGGTGGCTAGAGGTGTGCGCCGCTCCGAAAATCGACGGCGGCGGCGGTTGTCAGAATTTTGGCCAGCGGCGGTGGCGTTTTCGACATCACGCCGAAAGCCATTTTAACCGACGGCGGCAGCGTGATTTTTTTATTACGTTCTCGAAGATTTTTTTTTTTTTTTTCATTTTTACGGGATATTTACAAGACATCAACGGGAGCATCTTTTCCAGATTTTTTTTCTCCAAAATATTCATTATTGAAAATTATTTTCGAATTCTCTACAGGAACTACTTTGCAGCTCTTTGTAATTCCCATTGGAAATTGCATGAGAAACTTTTCAGAATTTTCATAAGAAATTGTTCTAAATTTTGTGCTCCAGAATACTCAACAAAATATTTTGTCAAATTTACACTGAACATTTTTCGGAACATCCACGGGAGACTCTAAGGAGTTTTTACGGGAAACTTGCTGGAGTTTTCACCAGAAATATTCGGCGTGAAATTTTTCAAAATGAGAAAAAAAAATCGATTTCAATGGAAATTGCTAGGAGTTTTCGTAGGAAATTTATTCTAATTAGCACGAGATTTTTTTTAAATTGCCATGGAGAGTTCTTCGGAATTTTCCAGAATTTCCACAGGGTGACTACTACTTGGAAAACCTGGAAAATGCTGGAATTATCAGAGAATTTCGAACACAATCAGGGAACTTTCGAACATGAAAAAAATTAACAAATTTAAGAATTGAACACGTATGGATCGTTGTTCCGATATATGGACAAAAAACGTTTATCGAGCTTCAAAGGAATTTCTGAATAATTCCCAAAGCAATACCTAAAGAGAGCTACCATTTATTCGAGAAATCAATTAGGCTTTGCTTGTAAAATCTTCTGAGAATTCGCTCGGAAATTATTCATGAATGTATTGAAAAAATATATAATAATTAAGGATTTCAAGGCAGTTTCTGGAAGAACTTTGGAAGAAATTTTTCGATCAATTTTCAAAAAAAAAAATTCGTGTTGTTTTACAAATGAATCACGTGTCCCAGGAATTATAAGCGTAATTTTCTAAATTATTTCTGGGGAAATTTCCAAGATGAGCCCCCGAAGGAATTCCTGGGGGAATTTCTAAAGATAATACAGGAGGAATTTCCGAATGGATTCTTTGAAGAATTCCCACGGTAGAAAATAAAGAGATTTTCATAAGAAAAAATCTAAAGGAAATTGTGAAGGATTTCTGCTAAAGGAATTTTCGATAGAATATCGAATGAACTTTCCCAGAAGAATTTTCAAAATAATTTCTTAAGGTATTCTTGAACCAATTCTCAAAAAAAAAATTAGAAATAGATTCCCGAAGGAATTTCGAAATCAATTTCTATGAAAATTTTAAGAGAATTTCCAAATGTTCAACGGGGTATTTGTTGAAGAGAAACTCTCTAGAAATGACCGAAAAAATTTCCGGAGAAGTTACTGGAGTAATTTATTAAAATTTCCAAAGAAATTCATAAAGGAATTTCCGAAGGAACCTCCAAAAGAATTTTCCTAAGAATATCCAGAGCAATTCCTCAAGGTGTTTTCTAAAGTTTTCGTGAATAAATTTTCGAATGAATACCTAAAAATCTCCAAGGATTTCAAAAAAATCCGAAGCATTTTCCGAAAGTATTTCCAGTAGAGCATAATTACTAAAACAATAGTGGCGCTGTAACCATTAAAATTATTTTGCCATTTAAAATTATTTGGCTTCAATAAGCTTAACTTGGCGTATGTTGTCTATCATGTTGTAGTGTATGATTGGTTGCATCAACAACATTGGTTTGACACTTAAACTACCGGTTTTTTAGCTGCTATGTTTGAGCACAATACTGCGCACACTCGCATAACATTCCCATTTGACTTTACATCACATTTCAGTTCATTTAGGGTTCATTTCTTATGAACTTCCATAAATCATAATAAAAACTGCGATTTTGTATGCCCATGAGTGAAAAAAATACCAAGTCATAGTCCCATATTGAAAGTAACCGCATAATAGACCCACTAAGAATTTACATAAACTAATTGCTCAAAACTAAACAATGTTTCGATCAAACTAAATCGCTTTACGGTAATCCAGCGAATGAATGAACAACTTAGCAAAATTTCAGAAAGATACAATGATGTTTATAAATTTATACATTTTTTAAAAGTTTCATATGGAAGATGCGATTTGGAACTTCAATAGCTATTATCTCAGTATGCGAAAAAACGGTATGGGACTAATATGTGAGTGGGGCAGAATAGATGTTGGTCACATGAACTGGAGCGACATTAGCAGTTTTATACTTTTTCATCATCTGTATTTCCGAACGAATTTCTAAAGGAATTCCTTAAAACATTTCCGAGGAATCTAATATGAGCTAGCCGAGCCGTGGGCTGAACATCTTATTAATAAAGACATTCAAATTTCCGAGGAATGTGGAACAGGAACTCGTAAAAGAATTTACAAAAGAATTGTCAAATGATTTTCTGAAGGAACTAATTTACGAGTCATGGCCATAAAGCAAAGCAGGCAGAAGGTGGCTGGGTTCGATTCCCGATCAGGTCTAGGAAATTTTCGGGTTGGAATTTTGTTTTACCTCTCTGTGCATATAAATGTATCATCGTGTTGGCCTCACGATACATGAATGAAAAATGGCAACCCGGCTTAGATAAACCTTCCTTGGAGGTGTTACAATGGAGGCGATTGATTTCGCTCGGACGGTCAACGAAGAAAGAACTGCGCCTAACCAGGAAAGACTCAGTCAACAATCCAGCGAAGGCGTTGAACGCAAAGCCAACTGACGTGCAACGTGGCCGGAGCAGATCAAGGGGCAGTGGAGCCCGAAAGGCGACTTCTCAGCCTAAAAAAAATGAAAGGCATCGACATGACGAAAGTCGCCGAGGCCCACGAGTGTACCAGCCAGCCTGTGCCATTGAACGAGAATCCCTGGCACCTGGTTAGTAGGGTAAAGCGGAAGTCTAACGCATCCCGACCTGCTAATAAAATTAAGGACAGAAGCGAGGCTTTGTTGGTTAAAACCCACAAGCAAATGTACGCCGAAGTCCTAAGTCGATGCGAGCAGCTGAAAGTCTTTTGGATCCGGGAGATGATGTGCGAAGCGTCAGACGCATCAAGATCGAGGAACTGATTTTGGTGCTGGAACGTGGAGCACAAGCGAGCGACGACAAGTGACGGCGATGAGTTTGTTCACTGACAATTAGCGAATACGAAGGAAATGCCTCTATTCACTCTTATGGCAAAAACTCATTGCTATCTGTTAGACTGTGCGTGCAACATGGTCGCCAATCACCCCTTCTTGTTCCTCCATAGTAAAATCCTGTCAGGGACTGTCAGACTGTTCGTGAAGAATTTACTTTCGTAGTCGCGCATACGAATAGGGGCCCTCCTTAGCCGTGCGGTAAAACGCGCGGCTACAAAGCAAGACCATGCTGAGGGTGGCTGGGTTCGATTCCCGGTGCCGGTCTAGGTAATTTTCGGATTGGAAATTGTCTCGACTTCCCTGGGCATAAAAGTATCATCGTGCTAACCTCATGATATACGAATGCAAAAATGGTAACCTGGCTTAGAAACCTCGCAAATAATAACTGTGGAAGTGCTTAATGAACATTAAGCTGCGAGGCGGCTCTGCCCCAGTGTGGGGATGTAATGCCAATAATAAGAAAAAAAAGTCGCAAATACGATATCGTCATCAACGTCTCAAAGAATCAATGATCCGCTTCCGAAGTTTCGCTTTCCCTATTTTCTATTGCGCTACCGAATTTCTCGCCACTGGTGGAACGACACCGCCGAGAAAACCGTCAAGCGTAGGCGCAAAACTCTCCGAGCGCTAAAAAGGGGAAAAGACCGACTGCAAGCAGGACACCCTGACCTCGAAGAACTCCGTACGGATTACCAAGCCGCCCGCAACGAGTGCCGGCAAACCATCAGGGAAGAAAAAGAGAAAAGCTGGACAAACTTTCTGGACGGAATCAACAGCAACCCTCCGCCGAGCTTTGGCGTCGAGTGAATTGCTTCCAAGGTAAGCGCAAAGCAAAAGGCATATCCCTCAAGATCAACGGCACTGTACAACGCGACCCCTCCGCCGTAGCGGACGCCCTGGCTGACGAATTCGGAAGTCACGCATCGTACCTGGAGTACCCGGATCACTTCCGAAAAACACACCGAGACCCATCTTCGGAAATCAGCGCGATCCAGATCCCACCCGACAGCGGAGAAGAATTCAACAGGCCCTTCACGTTCGCTGAGCTGGAGTACGCGCTCCAGAAGGGGAAGGGCAAGTCAGCCGGCCCCGACGACCTGGGCTACCCCATGTTGAAGCACCTGCCTGTCGGCGGAAAAACCACCCTCCTCAGCTCCATCAACAAGGAGTGGCAAGAAGGAACGCTCCCGACACAATGGAAGTTCAGCTTCGTCGTTCCTATTCCGAAAGGCCGCGGCTCTCCCAACGACGTCAACAACTACCGACCCATCGCCCTCACAAGCGTAGTCTCCAAGATAATGGAGAGAATGGCCAATAGAAGGCTCATCGAGCTACTGGAGAAAGGCGGCCACCTGGATAACAGGCAACACGCTTTCCGACCAGGCAAGGGTACCAACACCTACTTCGCCGCACTGGGTCAAATACTGGACGACGCAAGAAGGAAAGAGCACCACGTCGAAATGGCATCGTTGGACCTCTCGAAGGCGTACAACCGCACCTGGACACCCGGTGTACTAAAAAAAACTGAAGTCGTGGGGGATCACCGGCAACATGTTGCAGTTCATCAAAAATTTCCTATCAGACCGAACCTTTAGGGTCCTGGTTGGAAACCAAACATCAAGAGCAACCAAGGAAGAAACCGGGGTCCCCCAGGGCTCAGTAATTGCCGTCACCCTCTTCCTCATCGCGATGGAAGGCGTCTTCGACCGACTACCGAAAGGGATATACATCCTGGTGTACGCCGACGACGTCCTGCTGGTGTATACAGGAAAGCACCCCAAGGCTACGCGGCGGAAACTACAAGCTATTAACTTCGACTGTAGTTTAATGATTCGGAGATGGCTTTTCAGTCTTGACAAAATCAAAACACTGTTATTTAATCTTGTCCAACAAGACAAGATTAAATAACAGTGTTTTGATTTTGTCAAGACTGAAAAGCCATCTCCGAATCATGAAACTACAAGCGTCCGTCAACGACGTGGCCAAATGGGCCAAATCAGCCGGCTACGTTATGTCTGCGGGTAAGTGTTCCCGAACCCATATATGCAGCATCAACCATCGACCTCCAACCCAACCCATCGCCATCGACAAAATCCCCATCCCTACCAAGAAAACCTGCAAGATCCTCGGTGTCACAGTGGACAGGAAACTCAATTTCAGTGACCACTGCAACCGAGTACGGGGTGAATGTGCATCCAGAATCAACATCGTAAAGAGCATTTCAAAAAGAAGATCTAGGAGCGGACTATCCGGATAGTCTCCGGACTGCTCCCGTCAACCCCGGCGGATGTGGCCTGCGCCGAGGCCGGTGTGCTACCCTTCCGTTTCCAAGCCACCGCCGCCCTCTGCAGCAGGGCCATCGGTCACTCCGAGAGAACAAAAGCAAGCCAAAACCACGACCACCTCAACAACAACGCCAACACGGCTCTCCACAACCTCTGCGGTAAAAACATCCCCAAGATCGCCGGCCTCCAACGCCTGGGACCGAGACACTGGCAACCCCCCCTCCCGAAGTAGACCTCAAGCTCAAAGAACGCCTCTCAAGAAACCCAAACCCAGCTGTAGCACAGGAAACCTTCAAAAACCGCATCCGGGAAAGGTACCAGAAACACGACATCCGATTCACGGACGGGTCCAAGGCTGCCGGCAGAGTCGGCATCGGAATTTACTCCTCCACCCTCGATGAATCGTACCGACTGTCGGACCGTTGCACGGTCTACTCAGCTGAAGCAGCCGCAATCTTCAGGGCCATGGCCATACCCAGCACACTGCCGATCCTCATCGTTTCGGACTCGGCTAGTGTCCTAACAGCCCTGGCGTCACCAGCCAGCAAGCATCCATGGATCCAAGCGATCGAATCAGTTGCCAACCGCAACACCACGCTCCTCTGGGTACCCGGCCACGCAGGAATACCCGGTAACGAATATGCAGACGCACTGGCCAATCTCGGAAGAACCGACGGCTTTATGAGCAGAGAAGTCCCGGCAGCGGACGCCAAACTGTGGGTAAAAACAGAAATCGCTACAGCATGGGCAAACGACTGGCGACGGCAGAGAAACTTCTGTCGGATGCTGAAGAACTCGACCCTACCAGGCAACAACAGCGACAACCGTCGCGAGCAAGTGGTGCTCTCCAGGCTGAGAACGGGCCACACCAACGTCACCCATAACTTGGGTGGCACCAGCTTACATAACAGATGCGAGGAGTGTGATTGCCCTGCAAAACAACCCGCTGGACGAGAGGAACACAATCAACTTCCTCAAAGACGCCTACCTCTACAATAGAATATAATAGAAAACCTGGCATCACACCACGACAACCCAACGAATGAAGACCCCCGCATCGAAACTGGACTATTCTCAAGAAACCACGGAACACGACCTGAACCCCTCGAAAATAAACCGACCCGGCAACGAAATTGGACTACTCTCTCAAAAAATGGAACACAAATCGAATTAACCCTGGAACCCCAATAGACCCCGCAACGACAATGGACACCCTCCGGAATACGCACCATCCATGATGGAACACTGAAGATCTCCTTTTTTATTAAAAACAACAACTAGAATAACAAATTTGTAAAAATGATATGTAATACCCTTTATAAATTTTTTTTCTGATACCAGAGGTGAGCCAGCCAAGGGCTGAAAACCTCTTAAATAAATACGATAATAATAATAATAAGAATCGTGCTTAGTTAACAACTTGTTAAAACTTAGACTCAGTTTTGGTTTGGTTTGTGGGTAACATAAGTGTATTTCAGATGTCAGGTCATTATATTCGTTCATAGTGTTATAGCGATTTATCCAATTCATATTAACTACTGAATAAATGGTTTCAACAGTATAACTGATGACACTGTATTTCAAATTAGAATGAAATATTTCATGTAGGCATTTGTAGCGCTTCTCAGCCTTGTATACAAGTCGTAGTGGCTCATTCGGCCAGCTTCTCGCGTACCTCCTGATACAGAAGATAAAACCATTATACTTCTTCACTGTGGAAACTAATCGATAGTTTCTTGAAAAATATGCATTTTTCAGGGTTGACCAAATTAGGCACTAAGGTGGCCAAAACCGGTACACTTCCCCTAGAACATTATTCAAATTGAGACATCATTTCGTTCAACTATAAAATATATGTAAATCTGCCACTTCATGATATTTTCGGTATTTGCATCACAATTTCGAGAAGTTTTCGACTAGCTGCATCATGGTAGGCGTGGTTAAGTATAACAAACAACACATCACCGTTGCCAACGCCAAACTGAGGCAGGTCAGGACAGCAGCGCGAACGGACTTGCTTTTTTCTCGCGCATTTATTCCAAGTGTTTTTTCTCGATCGTTCGCTGTGTTAACGTTTTCGCTTCGTCGCGTTGGCATTATTTTCTCCCGGACCCGTCATAGGAGATACCGTGGCCAAATCGGTAGCGAATAGAATGCGAAAGCGTCCATCGAAGAAGGTTACTCCCGATGAGGGAAGTGAAAAGCTTCTCTTGAGCAACAAGTACTCCTCGCTCAACGATGGTGACGCCGGCAATCTGCTGGGTACGACGAAAAAACGGAAGAAGCAACAGCATCTGTTCCACGATAAATCACCAGAGTGGAAGGAGAAGTGCCCGCCGATTTTCGTGAAAGGGCACCCGTCGGACGTTCGCCCCGACCTCCGGAAACTGATCGCCCGGTTCCTGAAGTGCACCTTTCGACTGTGCGTCAATGGTGTGAAACTAATGATCGAGGGAGGGTCTCACTTCGACAAGGTGCTGGAGTACCTGAATGCGAACCGGTTCCAGTTTTACACCCACGACGTTCCCGGCAGCAAACCCCTCAAAGTCGTGCTGCGTGGCCTCGACGACGTGGACGAAAAGGAGCTGATGGAAACTCTGAAGGAAAGTGGTTTGAAGCCGACCAACATTTACAAAATCCGCCGGCATGACACTTCCCGGGCCTACCGTGATCAGCTGTACCTGGTGCACCTGGAGCACGGTACTATCATGCTGAAGAACCTCAAGCAAATCAAGGCCATCAAAAGCACCGTCGTTGAGTGGTCAAGGTACAAGCCCGTGCATCGTGACGTGACGCAGTGCATGAACTGCGGCTGCAATGCTGCAAATCCCAGTTCGACCATATTTACACTCTGGACTTTTTTGTTATTGAAAATATCTTCTAGGGTGTGTCTGATGAACTGGAACGCTTGCTCGCTCAAGAGCAAATTCGTCGAGCTCAGCGATTTCCTTCAAGAGAAGGAGATTGACGCAGCTTTCATCACCGAAACCCACCTAAAACCCGAGGTAAGCGAAACAATTCAGGGTCTTAAACTAGTGAGGTTCGATCGAACAAGCTTCAGAGGGGGAAAAGTGGCAATCGCCTTGTGGAGCAACAACGCCTGCCGCCTGCTGCCGGGTTTCAAGCTCAAATTAATCGAAGCCGCTGGAGTGGAAGTCACCACCTCCGTCGGAGTCGTCACGTTCATCGTGGCTTACAGTCAAAGCCGACAACGGCACGTCGGCCGAACTACGACGGGATATAGTCAAGCTCACTCGGCGGCAGGGGCAGTTCATCAATCGTGGGGAAACACCGTCTCAAACCGGAACGAAGTCGTCTGGTCCAACGACGAGCTTGAGAGCCACTACACCATCCTGTGCCCTGACAGCCCTACCCGGTTGACACGGTCCGGGCCCATACAACACTCGACACCTTCATCATGAACATAACGATAACGTCCCAGCCGGTGGTCTTCCAGGAACTCAGCTCTGACCACTATCCGGTGGTGGCGGAAGTTGGAACTTCGGTGAATCGAGCTAACCCGGCGAAACTACCACCAAGTCGACTGAAGTCGGTTTCAACGGTGCGTGGACGAGAACATCGATTACCAGCGGCATTCGGTGTCATCCGAAGACATCGACGAGCAGCCAGGAGGCGCTCTCCCTAGCCCGCGACCAGAATGTACCAAAGGCCCAGCAACACCGTGACCATTGATACACTCACCAAAGATTTGATCCGTCTGCGAAGTGTCACTCGCAGGTAGTACCAACGTACTGGGCTGCCTGCGCTTAAGACCCGGTGCAATCGCATGACTAAAATTATCCAGGCCAGAATGGTGGACCTCACAAATAGTGATTTTTTCCAATAAGATCCGAGCTCTCACAGAGTGTGCTAAGCCGTTCTGGAAGTTGACCGAAATTCTAAAATCCAATGACTCTAAGGATCGCTTGATAACTCCTACAGAGAAGGCACCCGAAATAGGTCGCCATTTCGTCAGCTCACACAATCTTGGACAGAACATCATCAGTCCACATGAAGCAGCCGTTAGCGAGCTTGCGAACAACATCAATCTGACTCCAAACGACTTTTCGGAGGTCGAGATCTCAGCTGGCGAACTGACGGCCTATATCAAATCATCAAGCCCCCGGCTTCCACAGCATCCTAAATCTCGAGCTCAACCACATGAGTGCTCCGTTCTTCGAGCACCTTTCGCTGATCTTCAATCAGTGTATGTGACACCGCTACTTCCCATCGTCCTGGAAGTCTGCGAAAGTCATTCCCCTCAGGAAGCCTGGGAAGGATCCTTCCTCTCCAAAAAGCTATCGTCCCGTGAGCCTTCTCTCAGGGTTATCCAAGCTGTTCGAAAAAGCAATTTACCACCGTCTACTCGAGTCTGCCGAACAACATAACATCTTGCGTGATGAGCAGCTTGGCTTCGAACCGGGTCGTTCAACCGTACACCAACTGACCCGAGTTACCAACGTCCTCGGACGGAACAAGCATGTCTCTCACACATCCGCCATGGCCTTACTCGATGTCGAGAAGGCATTCGACAATGTATGGCATGATGGTCTGCAAGGATGTTATCGATCATTTAGTAATCTGCGTTCGATCATTTAGTAGTTTGTCAATAACTCATTCCAGAGGCTAAATTTCAAAATGTGTTGTATGGTGGACTTTTAGTGCGATGGTTTTTCTACAACTCTCCTTAACAGGTCGATTTTCGAATTCCACTGCTAAAGGAGTTACGATGCTAGTTGCTATACTTGTACTAAATGATAACAAAATATGCAATCATTTAGTCCAAGTTACTGCTACTAGCGCTATAGCTCCGTTATTAGTGAAATTCAAACAACGAACTGTTAGGCATATCATCTTCCCCCAGACTTCGACAGCAAGCTTATTGTTGGGCAACAGGTTGACAAGATGGTGAAAAAGTGTAACGTTTTGTTCATTTTTCATTGTTCCTGAAAAATAAGCTTGCTTTCTACAAGCAAATCATCCTCCCCGTGATCGAATACGGCATGCCGGTCTGGGAGAGCTGCGCTAAAACCCATCACCTCAAACTCCAAAGAGTGCAGAACAAATTTCTGAGGATGATCCGCAACACTCCTCCCATGACACGAACTTCTGAGGTCCACCGTCTGGCAGGGATCAAACAACTTAACGAACGCTTTGGTGAGTGTATAACACGGTTTAGGGATCGTTGCATGGCGTTCCCAAACTAGAATAATAAATTTTGTGTAAATATTGCAGTTAGGTTATCAAATTATTAGACGAGATTTTCTTTTTTAATAATTGAACATCACAAAGATGAAGGACCTCAGGAGGTTCTTAAAATGTAAAAATTAACGGCGTGAAAAAAGTCGAGTAGCTTCATGTTCCACAAGGCGTGTCCTGTCCGTTGTCTAGGTGTAAAGCATTCAGTCTGTACGACCTCTGGTCGAAGACGGTGTTCCTGTCTTTTTTTATGAAGATGTCTTTCAGTTGGAAAGACAAAGCAAGAATATGTAAGCCAACCCTGTTTGCCAACAGCTACCGCCAATGCAAAGAATGTTTTTGAGGGGCGGATACGAGCAGAGGATCGACAAGCCCAGAGGTTACTGTGGAACACATGAAGGGTTTGGTTGTTCTGCGAAAACATCTCCTCGTTCACGACAAACTTCGTATTTGATTTTGAAACGCCCGAACACTCGATTTTAAACGGCTGAAATGATGAAATTCTTTTCATAGGATCTTGAATTCATTTGTAATCTTGATCCTCGAACTGAAAACCGTAGGAATTTTTAGTTGTAGGGCGCTAAACGCCAGTGTTCGGAACATGAGTCATGTTCGGGATTTGTGTTAAAATGGTAAACCTTCCTACTCTGGCAGAAGTCAGCAGAACAACAGTACCAAGACTGCAATACCAACTATATGCACAAGCCACCTCTGACTCCCAAAAGTTCCAATACAAACTGCACATAATTAAGCAACCTAAATTCCATGAAAATAAGTACTTTTGTTAATTCAAACCCGTAGGAGCCGTACACTTATTACGTAACCTTTTGTGGGGTGAGGGTGTGTTATTTCCTGCGTGTGCAATAAAAACAAAAATTCATGTGTATGGAAAAACTTACAGAGGGAGGTGGAAAACTGCTTACGTAATTAGTGTACGACCCTATATATGAATTCAGTGAAAAATTCTTGTTTTTTACTATTTATTAACTAGATTTTCAGCCCACGGCTAGCTCACCTCGTAAAAAAATCTATTTAGTAGCCAATGGTTGAAAGTAGCAGAATCTGCTTTTATTGGCTGGTATTGCCAGCAAAACTTGGGTTTGTAGGATTAGAATGAGCAATGTTTGTACAACATTTTCAGTGCAACCCATTAGTTGATGCTAAGAATTTGAAAATATTTCAGAAAATGATGGTTTCTGAGATAAAGACTTGTCACTTATGTTCGAAATACTCAACTACACTAATTGAAATGAGAAAGTTCTATCATGGACGAACTCAAATTGTTATATATGAGGCCTTTCTTTAAAATACATTTATTTTTATTTTTCAAAGTGGTCCCATCCCACCGGAGCTTCGGAAGCTATATTCCCATGAACACATAAAGTCATGATCCATCTACACTAACTTCCCTTTGAAAATTGTTTCATTCTCACTAGTGCGAATCCAGCATCCACAGTTCAACAGTTTCCTTCCATCGGTATAAAACCTGAAAGAGTGCCTCGAGCCAGTTCAGGAATGAATATGCTTCACATTCCACCGAGTAGATAAGCGAATTATCACCCCCATTGTAAGCACATTTACACCAAACTCTGGCCCGCTCGGGCTGCCAGCAACCCAAGTCCAAGTGCTGACCGACAACGACGACGACGACGACGACGTTACGATGGACGGATGAAGGCGCCTGAGCAGAGTGGCAGTCCATTCTATTCAAATCGACTCGACTCGACTACCCTAATGATAACAAACGACTTGCTACAGCCCTACATGCTACGTTCGTTGGGAGGAATTCTGCCAACATGATGCGTGGCATTTCGCTTGGGTCGGTTTTTTTTTCTCGAGTGAGTAAGCATCATTCAGTGGAACTACAAGCGAAGAAAGGTTCTTCTAACTACTTATGTTGAATGCTGAACTGGTAATCGGAACAAGGAGCAACCGTGCTGGATGTAACGAACAAATGTGTGTTTGATATGTATGCTACACTGCTACGCTTGGATTACCCCTTTCCGGGGAAATGGCAATGGCTGGAAGGAAAAACAGCAAATCCGAAGAAAATCGCGCAGAAAATGGTCCCCTCCAGCTGAAGAAGCCATCAATCCGGTACCGGAACATTCTAGTGGGTAATGGTGTAAGCACAATTATTTATAATGCTCGAGAGCTTATGAGGATTCTGACCGGGACGGGATATAAAACATACTGTTGATGGGATGCGGAAGTAAGGAAAATGTGGCTGACATTAATCACAATTGTAGTTCGCTTGGAAAGGATGCCGTGAGCTATGTTGAACCCTACTGAAGGGTGGCAGCAACTCCTCCTTCAAACATGAGTTCGATGGCTGAACCTCAGTAAATTTTGAAGCGTTTATCGTAAAAGTTGGTTCGATTCAAATGATTTTGATAAAAGTTTTGCTGCCAAATAGAAACAAGTGAAGGTTATTCATCATTCTGAAGAAATTCTGAAGCTGTATCGATAACAGGCGAAAGGGTTTCAGTATCTATCACTTGAAAAAATAAGTTTTTGCTGTGTGACAGCGACAATGTCTATGCCGACAACGAATCACGTCTGATTGATCTACATGGTTGCCATAATCTTTCGGTGATCCACTTTTGACACTTTCCTTCCGCTATCATCTCGAACACAAAAGCGCAATAAAAACATCCACTCGAAGAAAACATCGAAACTTTCCCCAATATATTATCCAACTTTTGCCGACGCGCCTTGCTAATCTCCGGTTGGTAGCTATCTGTACATAATTTTGCTGACGGGGACGGGAATAAGAACCAGCGAGACTCATTGCTGGGTTTAGCCGAGCACAGCAGATCCGTTCGTATCACAAAGTTTGGCATTCCCTCAGTCCCCGCTGCTCATCAGGTAAATGCACGATGAGCAAAAACGTACCTCATTTGTGGTACTTTTAATCGACTCAAAGGATGAACTAAAATAAGAAACAAATTATATTTTTTTGTTGGTAAATTTCAATTCATCGAAACGAATTTATCACTTTTTATTATCGCAATAGACTAGTTTTGATTTTTATTTCCGAGCAACATTTTGTACAGAAGTATGTCCTTCAAAATTAGGTAATTTTCCTTACCGTGTAGGAACGTGCCGTTAGTAATCCATTCATCTAACAACGTTTGCCATCCAGGATCTAATTTTCCACGGAGTTCAGCACACGAACCGACCGCCCTTGGTCCAAAAGTCGGCACCCGGAATGCTGCCACAGGAGGAGAGGTGCAAACTCATCTCACACTAATAAGCATGTATTATTAAAAGCCTCCTATCCGGAGGAAATGGATGGAGAAAGTTCTTGGAAAAATATCGAAAATTCCGCAACCGAAAAATTTTGCTTGGGCAACTTATTTACATCTGCCGGATTGGCGGGCATCTGTGTTGCTCGAAGTTTAATGGATTCATCTGGACAGGAAGGCATATAGTTCAGGATGATCCGGATTCCTGGATGAACGGAACCATTTGCTGGAGTGAGTTCAAAGCCCGGGTTCAGCGGAATTGACTTGGCGTTTTTAATTGGGTTTGTTTTAGAATCAGCTTCGTTTAATTATGTAGTAGTTTCGAAATTGATTTCTGTACCGAGTAAAAGTAAATGTTATTCAAAATATTCCAGATCAGGGATAAGAGAGAATAGAATGGCTTTTGATTACACATTTATTGGAATGAAATTTCTGCAAAGCAGAGTAGAAATGTTGGGTGAACATTACATTTAATTAGGCATATGATGTAGGGGAACTGTTCCGATCTCCATCTCACTGTACATATATCCATCTCATCGCTAAACAAGAAATACGGGACCAAATTCGTCGCTTCTTTTTGTCAACATGCGTGCTCACTGCTGAAAAAAATCACAAAAATAATAAACAAACCAAATTCCTTTCCATTGCTTTGTTTTTTTGGGATGGAAATATGAGCTATGAGATGAAGTGGCAAACCGTTCCCCTATTTCGAAAAAAAAATCGTTTCAGGTGACTCGAAACGAAATTCGGCGGAATTTCGCGAAATTTGAGCATGGTGGAATCAGATTTCTTGATTTCGTTTCGATTAACTCCAATAAAAATCGCTGGATAAAACTCAATTCTAACGAAACGAAACGGAATTTCATATCAAATTTTAACCAATACTAAACTTAATCTAATAAAAAAGTTCGACTGCACCACTAAATAAAACTGTAATGGTTGTATTCAAGATTATAAGATATGAAAATTCCTCTATTTACCTTTAGTACGTAATTCCATTAAGAAGCAATAAATATGTTTTTAGATTTCTACTATGAAACCTCTTCAGTTTTTTGTCCAAGACAAACAATTTTTATTTTGAAATCAATTCTTCAATATAATCAATATGATTGACAAAACCGCTTGGTATATTCACTTGTTAATTCCTTCAGATATTCCTCCGAAAAGTTTGCTTAAAAATAAACCGTTGAAAATCACAATACTGTAGTGGGTCGACAGTAATGTTGAATCATAAATATAAGTAAAACGGCTGCACAGTCTCAAGTAATTGTAACGAGTTTTATTATTCGTCTGACGTTTCGACACTGGTTTCGCGTACAAAAAGTTTTCAGTTAAAAATTTGAAAATCCATGTAAAAAAAGTTTTATGATTTCTCGACGAATCATGCAAAATGGAGCAACGGCCGTGTAAAAACAGAATCGGGTGTAGTTTGCTGATATACCAGTTGCATACTAAAATGATGTGGGCCCTCCTTGGCCGTGCAATAAGACCCGCGGCTACAAAGCAAGACCATGCTGAGGGTGGCTGGGTTCGATTCCCGGTGCCGGTCTAGGCAATTTTCGGATTGGAAATTGTCTCGACTTCCCTGGGCATAAAAGTATCATCATGTTAGCCTCATGGATATACGAATGCAAAAATGGTAACTTGGCTTAGAAACCTCGCAGTTAATAACTGTGGAAGTGCTTAATGAACACTAAGCTGCGAGGCGGCTCTATCCCAGTGTGGGGATGTAATGTCAATAAGAAGAAGAAACTACAATGATGTACCAGCTTTGATTCAATGTATTAAATTCAGTAGACATATCCTTGACGAAAATGTGTTTATTGAAAATGGTATCGATTTCAATAATTCCAGATCAAACTAAAATTTCAAAACCTGGTGACAATCGGCTACAAGTGCTGTCTTTGTATCCACACTTATTACCTGGAAAATTCGAACCGTATTTATATGGAACAGTTTGTCAAATTGAACCATTTCGAGTACATTATTGCAGGTGACCTTAAGATTGTAATCCTGATAATAGGAATAATGACTAATTGCGAAGCCGAGAAAAACTTGAGAGCGGCGTTTCCAGGACTATTGCAAATATTCAGCTACTAATAAAAATTGAAAAAGTCGGGCATGCTGACAAGGACAGTGGTTCTATATTGATGAAGTATCCTCCTCTTCCACGTGAACACTCTTTGTTCGTTAACGTTACATAAAAGCAGTGTTAAAACGAACTGGGCAGATTTATGGGTTTAAGGTGTAGCGTTATGTCTGATACCTCAAAGCATAAAAACGGCTTCACTGAGAAATGAGCATACCACGATCTTCTCGATGCTGCGCACATTTTGTAAAATAATGCGGACTTGAGAAAGTTTGTTGACGTATGTGTGGATGAAGCTTTAGTAAAGAACAAATGGGTTACTGCTCCTTGAATGCATGTACCCATACCAATATCAATCAAAAACATAGAATTAAAGTGCAAATTGCGTTGCTCTCATTTTTGTTATTTTTTTCAGCAGTAAGCATGCACGAGAGCATTGGAAATGACACGTATCAAGTTGAAATCAATAACTTTTGTCACATGTTATGTACAATTGTGTTTTTATATAAACAAGTAGCGCTTAATGGACCTTAAAACTTTTTTCTAATATGTCATTTCTTTAAATCTAAAATTGTTGGCGTTATCGGAGCATGTTATTAATAGAGGTACAATTACCCTATGTGAATGACATCTGTGGTTTTTGTTTAAAGGTTTCGAAGCATTTTCAAAATGTTTGCAACTCCTCATATAAACCTTCAGCTGGATTCTATGTCACAATTGATAAGTTCGTTGTCTCCTGGGAAAGTTAGGATTTTCCGAAGACCTCCAAACATCATATCCCAGGGCTGGTAGCGACGTATGGCGCTCAAAATAGTGACTTTAGTGACCAGCGCCGACGAAAAAAGGGACCAAATAGTGACTTTCAGTTGCAAAAAAAGTTACCAAATAGTGACTTTTAGTTTCAATTGCAAGTTCGATGAGACGAAATCAAGCGTTTTTGGGTTGAAGGTGAATCTTTTTTTTTCGTAATTTGTAGTGGAAACATCTGACATTCACCACTCTTTTCTCTTAGAACGAACTCAGAACCTCATGATAAATTTCTTTCAAAAAGCTTAAATTGTGGGAAGCACTGGTTCTGATGCATTTCAACTTGTTCTACACAGCAGTGAGGCCCGCAACACAAGATGAGCGAGAACAAAGCGAAAATCATCACTTCTCTGTGGGGCTGCCTATCCGAATCTGTTTTTTCGCACTTGTATACTGCCGTCATACGGATATTTGTCCCATGTTTGCTGGAATTTCCTATGTACATGAGACAATTATGTGTAGAATGGCAGTATACAAGTTTGATAAATTTGTTATCTATTCCTACAAACTCTGGTTGCCCTCTCTTTTAAACGCACGAAAATTTTACTCAATATCAATCAAATGCAGGACTACTCAAAACTATGAGTAGTCTTGCGAGCAAATCAAATATTTTTCGCCACTGGAAGTGAGCGAAACATTGCTATCACTCATAAGACCTGTTTTTCTTCCCCAAAAAATTATTTCTCGGCGAGAATCTGCGTGAATGAGCATGATGCATGAGCATGAGCATGAGCATGGGCTCTTCTCGTGTCGTGAGATCACTGGTTTAGCCGAATACCTACTTAAGAAAGTTGCAAAAAACTCGATTTGTCATAGGTGTCACGAAAGTTTTTGGAATCTTTAGTGCGAAAGAAACAACAGTACGGATTGTTTTGGTAGAAAACGAAACAAAAAAATTGAAGATTCATGTACAAAGAGCCTGGGATTGAACGCTCGACCTCCTGCCTATAATGCAGGACCATGATCTCTGAACTTTTAAATATTTTTCCCTAAAATACGCAGATTTTACGACTTGCTGTGCGTATTTATGAACGATTTTTGCTGTGGAATTCGACAGCGCATACAATTTTTAAAAATGGTGAGACTAGATCTCTTTTCTATGATATCTACTCTAAAAATATTTTTTTAGAGCAAACCCTTCATTACATCTGTCAAATCTACAAAAAATAGCCGCTTGAGAACAATTTATATTTTCTTGAATTTTTTCGCCAATTTTTGTATGGATGACTGATTTATAGCTTTATGCTGTGAAAAAATGATAGCATTTGGTCATTATTGGGAGAAGTTGTTCACTGTGAAAAAATGATATCATTTGGTCATTATTGGGAGAAGTTGTTAAAATTTTGAATGGGCACTAAAAACATCTTTAGGAGGAACAAAACACAGTAAATAATAGAGTAAAAAAGGTTGTCATTCAAAAAAAATAACTCGCCACATAACGATCATTTGTCTAGAAGATCTGTTATAAAAATACGCTATAACAATACTACTTCAGGTCTCGGTAAAACAGGAGAGAATCAAGTCTCCCAAGGAATCAAGCCTCCACGCCTTCCCCCACTGTATAAAGTTTGAGTTTAAAAAAATCGGAATCGGGAGGTCTCCTGCTTGCATGACTGTATACCAATTTATAAATTGTGACGTAAAACATCTTCAATTAGTTACTGGTGAAATGCCAATAAGAGCAGCGAGTTAAATAGCTAGCGAAGTTTCAGAGCGATCATTTTTCCAAGATTCGTAATTCCACCATGAACAAAGCATCATCCGACGGATACATTAAGCTTTAAAAAAAAAAAAGTGGATAGTTTCAAAATAGTTGAAAATAGTGACTTTTTGCGAGAAAAAGTGACTTTAGTGACTTGAGGTCGAAAAAAGAGACTTTTTAGTGACTTGCTCGAAAAAAGTGACCAAGTCACTAAAAAGTGACCCGTTACCAGGCCTGATATCCCAAAGTTTCATATAAAAGGATTTTTTAATACCTTCGGCCATGGGCAGGGATGGCACAAAGAGTATATATCGACATATACGCCGAAGTTGTATAAAACCCATCTCTTGCGAGCTGAAATTTATTGCGAAAAGAAGATATGTGTGCATTTGATATTGTCCATTTAATTTAAACATAAATAAAAACGGTTAATCATACGTAGTTGGCTATAATTGAATGTAGACTTAGGGGCCATCCACAAAGTACGTCACGCTCCTAGGGGGAGGGGGGTTCCGAGAAGCGTGACGACTCATACAAAAATTTTAGAGGTTTAGCTTAAGCTTGAGCTTGATTGACTGCTCGTAGTTGCTACTCCATTATGACCAGATCAGCTGTTCTTGCACAGGGAACCAACAGATGTTTGCTTGGGACTAGCACACATCTTCAATGTACAAGCACTGGTGGTCTCATTTGTTAGGTCATACTGGCGCCTGCCACGTCAGAATGCAAGTCAATGTTGGGAAGGGGGAGGATTTCCTGATGCAATCACTCGCCCACTGCAAGCCGAATATACCTCTGCACTTGCCACGAGCTCATGCGGAATTTGTTGGAGTTTCTGGGTTCAGTTGGAGAGGCAGAGGTCCGTCTTGGTTAACGAGCTGCCAATGTGATAGATAGGAGAAGGTAACTGATGGAATTTCTAATTGGATGTAGGAAACGAGCTCTATAGATCATTTCCAATTCTAGCAGATTACTGCTAGAATACTCAAGTTGAAGGTATAGGAATAGTAATGGAAACGGTATGGAAGTCCATTTCCAGTTCTAGCGATTGCTAGAACATGAGAAATAAAGAGAAAGATACAAAGTAGGAGAATGGAACGGACCTGGGATTGAACCCACGACCTCCTGCGTATGAAGCAGAAGCAGTAGCCATATGACTACCAAGTCCGCACATACAAAAATTTTAGAGGTTTAATACAAAAAGTGTGATGAAGGGAGGAGGGGGGGGTCGAAAATCGTCGATTTTTGCGTGGATCTTCCCTTAAGATGAAGCTAATCTTATTTTTAAATGCTCTTAGACAAATCTCATATTACTTATCGTCATAGTCAACAATTTTGTATAGAATTCTAATGGCTATAACAAAAAAAATCTTTTTTTATCGCTGACGATGCCTTGGAAGATGAGAAATATGTATTTGATGAGATGTTATTCATAGAATTCTGTTTTTCACACGATTTTGTTTCGGTTGAATTTTTGATAGTGTGGCTTTAATTTATGACCAAAATCCATGCAACATGTTCCTAAAAACAGTAATAATCCAGAGAAAAGTCAGATGATCATTTTAATACGATAATCATTTTAGATGGGAATACAACTTAGAAAATTTTGATCGTATTGAAACAGAATCCTGTGAATTTCTTTGGTGTTTATCAGTTACGTCTTAAAGAGGGCGTAACTCCAAAACGGGCCCTACGATTTTTTTCAAATTTCGGCCAGAGATGCAGTAGAGTAGAGTGGGGCAAGAGTACGCACTTAGTTTTCAATCGATCATGTGGCCCTTATGAAGCAAGCCTCTGCATATCAAATCAGTGTCGATGATTCATATACTCTTCCTTTATGTTACCCAGTGGAAAAAATATTGAAATTATTGAGGTTCGTTTTAGTAGAACCCTTGTTGCAAGACAAGTGAAAAACGCACTCTTACCCCACCGGTGGGGTAAAAGTGCGCATCGGGTGGGGTAAGAGTACGCATTTATCCAATCATGTGCTTTAAGTATATATTAACACAAATAAGAGTCAATAACATTTAATTGATATTTAATGAGCATATATTAGGAAATGTTTAAAGATTACGTAACTTTTAAAGGGGGAGGGGGTCCTAAAAATGTGCACTTTCATACGAAAAAACATTGTTTATTATATATACAAAAAACTACAGAGGTAAAAATATATATATCAGGTTTCGTGTGGCGTATACAAAGGCATTTTCCGTAAAGAATGTCCACCAATCACGTAACGTAAAATTTGGCTATTTCATCACCCCTCCACCCCCCTATCTTACACTATTTGTATGAATCCTCTAAAAATTATATGGATCGTCACACATCTCACAACCCCTCCCAGCTAAACGTTGCGTAATTTATGAATGTTTCTTTTGATTAAATGAAATTATCATTTAAATGAAATTGTGTTTTCGTACTATGTTTAGGTGTACAACAAGTCCTAAAACAATTTCATTATTCCGCTTCAGTGCTTTGTTCGCTAACTCCTTTCTAACACCGAATTACTTCAACTTATCCTAAAAACTTGATATAATTTCAAATTCTGTCCCTTTTTTCTTAGTTGTGGATGTTTACGCTTTGGAAGAAGTCTTATTTCGGACGGAGATACGGATTTGACATCATAACTTAAAGATTCATATGCGTACTCTTGCCCCATCGGTTCCTGCGTACTTTTACCCCACAGTCCTAAAATTATTAAAGTAATGGTTTTGACTTCTTGGAAAACCAACCGGATTGGTGTTCTGTACCATAAAGTACTCTATACAATAGGTTATTGAAATGGTATAATGTTCACCTGATTGAACGTATATATGATAATGAAATACTAGTTGCGGAAATCCAATTATTTTTAGCAAAATGACCAAAAAGTTATCTAACTCCATATCTCCCTTGTTGTTCATTCAAATCGTTTACAATTACACGTGATAATAGTTGGCCAGAATACCTGTCAAACTGATGCAGTTCTGCTAGTTTATCTTTTTTTATTACTTCAAAAAATCAAAAACGTACTCTTACCCCACGCGCACTCTTGCCCCACTCTACTCTATAGCCCCAGAATTCAGCTCCGGGTATTAGTTTTGATGGAGAATTTTTTTGTTAATAACGGTCAGGGGAGCACCGTGACTATAATTGTCTGATTTAGCTGGTTCCGGTACATAGACTCGTACATCACCGAATGTACCGACACCAGTTAAATCAGACAGTTATAGTTATACCACAGACAAACAGACATAACACTCTTCAAATTTTCATCGTTCACTGATTTACTGGTCAATTCAACTAATCATTAGTTGGCCAATCGGTCACTATTGGCGCGCGCATCGGATTTGCTCGAGTTTGACATTTGCTCACTACCACCATCTGGTTCGTGGTTTGCCCAACTAACTAAAATCAACAGATGTCGTTAGTGTTTAAATTACGATGAATTTGATGAGTGAATGTTCAATGTGTTATGTCTGTTTGTCTGTGGTTATACAAAACATTAGACAAAAAACGAGCAAATTACCCTTACCCTGCAGAAGACACTAAACCCGTTTCGAAACGTCGGACGAATAATAAAACTCGTTTCAATTACTTGAGACTGCGTAGCCATTTTACTCATATTTATGGTGAAAAAATATTTTTGAAATTCTTCCGGAAATTTCTTACGAAATAACTCCAAAAATTCCCTCAGAATTTCCATTACGGATTTCTTCAGAAAATTCTTAAAGAATTTCTTTCGGAAATTCTCTATGGAATGCATATGAAAAAAATGATTCAAGAATTCTAACGAAAATTTCGTTAGAATTCCTTTGAATACTCCTTAAGAAATTCCTTCGGAAGTTTCTTTAGCAATTCAAATCCGGAAATTTGATATTTAATTTCGCGAGAAATTCCATTATAAGTTTTTTCGAAAATGGTTAAGCAATTCTTGAAATTTTAAAGGAATGCCTTCGGAAATTTCTTTGAGAATTCATTCGGAAATTCCTCCTTATAAAATTTCTTCTGCAATTATTCAATGAATTCATCTTCATTGGCATTACATCCCCCACTGGGACATTACCGCCTTAGATTTTAAGCACTTCCACATTTATTAACTGCGAGGTTTTTAAGTCAAGTTACCATTTCTGCATTCGTATATCAAAGGCTAACACGATGATACTTTTATGCCCAAGGAAGTCGAGACAATTTCCAATCCGAAAATTGTCTAGACCGGCATCGGGAATCGAACCCAGGCACCCTCAGCATGGACTTGCTTTGTAGCCGTGCATCTTACCACACGGCTAGGGACGGCCTCCATTGAATAAATTAATTAAATAAATACCGTCATCTGGGGGGAAGATGATCACTTTTAAGACAAAATATACAAAATAAATTTGTGTTTACATTTTAAATCGAAACAAATAATTCCAAAACATGTACTGCTATAAGTTGCAAAAATCAACATACTTAGTTTCCTGAAATGCGTTGGCATTTATTAAAATAAATTAAATTAACACAATTTTTTTGAGTAATCTGGTTTGGGGTGAAGTTGAACAAGACAATTCTACTAAAATCATTATGAACTAGCCGTCAAAATACACTGCATTATTTGTATAAATGTTGAATTTACCACGTAAAGAAGTCTTTGAAGTCAATATTTAAAACAAGAATAGCGTCATTCATGACTATCTCTCTCTTTCTTCCACGAAATACACTTTCATCATTAAAATCGAAAAACTCGATTTTTTTTATATAGCGGTAACATTACTTGAACAGATAATACGGTTGACCTACTAGACCACCGTTTCATTTAACAATTAGGCTCTTTTGACTGACACATCAAATGATCATCTTCTCCTCAATGATCATCTTCCCACCATATGACGGTACTTCCAGATAGTGCATAAGAGATTCGAAATTTCCTTTAGAGATTCTTCCAGCAATTCCTTTAAAACATTTTCCGGGAATTCTCCCAGAACTTCCTGTGGGAATCACTTCGAAAATGCCTTCATGACTTCATTCCGAAATTCTTTCAGTAATTTCGAAAATTCAATTAATAATTCCTGGAGGGTTTTGTGCAGGAATTTCCAAATGAATTTTTGAAGGAATTGTTAAAAGAGAGCCCGTTGGACCTGCTAAAAGAAATTTGAAAGTATTTCTAAAACACTTCCCAAAAGAATTCCTGAAGGAATTTCCAGAGAAAGCCGAATGCCACCAGGCCGAACAAACCATAAGGCCGAATCACATCTGGCCGAAAGGGTTATTTGGCCGAACGGGCCATTCAGTCGGAAGGGTCATTTGGTCGAAAGGGTCATTTGGCCGAAAGGGTCTTTTGTCCGAAAGGTCATTTGACCAACGGGTCATTTGGTCGAATGGGTCATTTGACCGAAAGGGTCATTTTGCCGAATAGGTCATTTGGAAAGTGAGAAATTAGGCATGAGAAGGTCGACGTCTCAATTCTCATTCCTCATTTCCCACTTTTCACTGTAAATAGTGAGAATCGTGAAGTGAGTAGTGAGACGATTCACTACTCACTTCGCTCTCATCATGTGAAGTGTAAATGACCCTTTCGGCCAAATGATTATTTCGGCCAAACGACCTTTTCAGCCAAATGACCCTTTCGGCCAAATGACTTTCGTCCTAATGGTCTGATCAGCCAAATGATATATTCGGCTTAGTAGCATTTGGCCAAATGGCATTCGGCCGAACAGTATTAGGCCAAACTTGCCAAATTGCTCAAAATTTCGAAATGCACAACAAATATATTTTGAACAATTTCCAAAAGTCTTCTAAGAATTCCTGAACAAGTTGAAGGAATATCAACCGAAGAAATTCCTGAATTTTTTTTCAAAATAACTCCTGAAGGAACTTCCGACAGTTTTAGATTTCTCCGAAAATTCCGTTGGACATTCCGTCAAGACTTCGTTCATAAATTCGGATATGTCTTCTGAAAATCCTTCGCAAATTTCTTTTGAAATATCTACGGAAAATGTTTTACGAGCTTCTTCGCAAATTGTTTCAGGATTCCTTCAAAACTTCTCTTAAAACTCCTTCAGAAATTCATTTACGGATTTACTTCGGAAATTACTTTAAGTATTGGAAATTTGCTTAGGAATTTCTTCAAAAATTGCTTTACGAATTCCTTCGGAAGATTCTTTCAGAAATTCCTTGGGATTTTTTTTAGAAACTCCTCTAGGTTTCTTAGCAAGTTCCTTGAAAATTTTTCCTGATATTCCCTTAGGAATTATTTCAAAACTACCATAATAAATTTCTGGATAATTTTTCCGGGTAATCCTTTGAAAATTCCTTCAGTAAATTCTTTGATAACTTTAGGAAGCTACTTACAGACACTGATCACGTATGTGGTTGGGAATGACATTTCTTCTCCAGATTATTAATCCATCGAATTGCGTTTAATAACGGTTACATTATTATACACTTTGTGATGTCCTACGTTGTGTTGAGTACTGATGGGCTGTGGTTACAACAAATGCGGTAATATGATGATGGTAGCATTTAGAGCTCAGCACCGGCGACCAAACTTATTGTGTTTGCACCAACAGACACTGACAAAGCTAGCTCTGTACACATCGTTGATTCGTTCAGATGTAGACTATCAAATTCTCGGAGTGTTTGAGTGGAAAGTACTGCGCTCAATACTTGGCGGCGTGGTGGAAAATGGTAATGACGTAGACGAATTAATGAATAAACAGTTCAACCAAGCGTACAAAAATGCAGACATGTACGGGCTGATAAAATAAAGCAGATTACAGTGGGCTGGACATGTAGCGCGTATGCCGGATGAGCGACCAGCAAAAAAAAACTGCAAAGAACCTGGAAGAGGACGTCGGCTTCAGGGTAGACCCCGCACTCGCTGACCGTGTGCAATCGAGGAAGATGCGAGTGCAGCCGGTGTGCAGGGAGACTGGCGGCCCAAGAACGAGCGACCAAGATTAAGAAAGTAGATTCGAAAAACAGAAATTATTTCCCTCAGGAATTCCTTCCAAAACATTCTCCATTTGTTTTGATGTTTTCGGTATCACTCAGAAATTCAATCAAAACTCCTTTTGAATTTTTTTTCGGAAATTTATTTGAAAATTCCATTTTTTCCATTTTTAATTTTCCAAATTACTTTTTGGGATGCATTCGGAAACTCTGTTAGGAATTCCTTTGAAAATGTCCGTGGGAATTTTTTTGAAATTTTCTTAAAAGGTTTCTACTGATTTTTCTTCGAGAATTCCTTCAGTTCTCAAAGTTCTTCCGGAAATACCTCCAAACATTTTGCTGGAAATTCCTTCATAAACTCTTTCCGACATTACTTCAGGAATTCCATCGGAAAGTCCCTTAGAAAATTGTTTCAGGGATTCCATAAAAAACTAGATCATTCTTTAATGAATTTCCGAATGAATTCCTGCATGATTATTGTATGGTTACTAAAGGAATTTACTAAAGAGAACCTTAATACATTTTATAAAGAATACCTATATGATTTTCTGCAGAAATTCTCATAGGATTTTACAAAGCAATTCCTAATGAAATTTCCTAAGAAATGCCAGTAGAAATTTTCAAAATCCTAGTTTCCTCCAGAAAATTCCTTCAGGAAGTCCACGGTTTGATGATTGGCAAACGTAAAATATTAAAATGTTAATCCACTGAAGTCGATTTTTACACGAGCGATTCCTACCGCGTGAATTTAGAAATCCGCCCTAAATTTGATTTTTTCATCCACGCCGCGCATGGAATAATGTTCGGCTGTTACACCTTTTTCAAATGTAAGTCTAGATGTGATTGTATGAAGAATGGTTCAAAAATAGTTAATGAGTGTGTTATTTATCCATATGCGGGAGTGAGTGGGTTAAATGAGTGAGCAAGTGAGCAGGTGAGTGAGTGAGCAAGTGAGGGAATGAATGAAAGAACAAAAAAGTGAGTAAACAAACGAGCGAATGTATGATTTTGGGAGCATGAATAAACGAGTGAATGGACGAGTTTAACAATAAATGAAGCAGTAATGGAATAAGAGAGTGGTTGAGTGAGTGATTGAGTCAGTAAGTGAGTAATTGAGTGAGTGAGTGGGTGAATTAATGAGAGACCAAGTACTGCGAACAGCGCAGGATGTAATGAGCGTATTTTGCCAAAGCAACTTGTTTTACTACTGAACATTTCACTGTGTTGCAACTATATTCGGAAAGAAACAATCTTTGCGTATGTGCCATCAAATATAAGAGAGTTCTCTTGTCATCTAAAAAGCACAAGGAATGGAGCCTACGGAAATATCCTTCGATTGCAGTAAAATTGCAATAATGTTGCAAAATACTACAGCACAAAAAATAAAAAACTGGATTCGATTTATGGATCTTGTGATTGATAGTCGTTTACTGTATCACAGCACCAAAACGTTGAACGATGCTAAATCGAACATGAAGATACACTCAACTTATCTGTAAATTAATTTAAACAAACAATTCAATTTTGAAGTTACATGGTAAGGCATTTTTGAAGTTACATGGTAAGAAATATAGAAGGTAGCTAAAGCCGGAAGGGTACGATGGGCAGGGCATGTTGCAAGAATGCCGGACAGCAACCCTGCAAAGATGGTGTTCGCTTCCGATCCGGCAGGTACGAGACGACGTGGAGCGCAGCGAGCGAGATGGGCAGACCAGGTGCAGAACGACTTGGCGAGCGTGGGGCGTATTCGAGGATGGAGAGATGCGGCCTCGAACCGTGTATTGTGGCGTCAAATTGTTGATTCAGTGTTATCTGTATAGATGTAGACTAAATAAATGAAATGAAAATGAAATGAAATGAATGGTAAGAAATATGCAACTAAATGATTTTGTTTCGTGTTTGCTACTTGGGTGATGTGCGTATTACTTTTCTCATCTATGGTAGAATTCAAAAACTAAATTCATGAATGTTTTGGATGAATTGGAATGTCGTCCCCAATAGTATTTTCAACAAACAAATTGCATCTCTACATTTGTTTGTGATGTTTCATTCTTTTCTTTGAAACGATTTGGTATATAGGCATACCTCGATAGTACGTACCCTCGATAGTGCGTACCCTCGATAGTACGTACCCTCGATTGTACGTACATTTTATCTCGATAGCACGTACAAAAAATTTTTTTTTCGTTTGATTTTCTGTTAGATTTAAGTTAAAATTTTAATATGTTTTGATCAAGGCACATGCGTGGGGTCCTTCATATGCTACGTAATAATTTTACATCTGCTTTAAACATCATCGTGAGCCTATAACGAATTTAGTTGCAGAACTTTAAAAAAGCAGGGTGTCATAAATATTTGACAGTTTCACGTAGCACACAATGCAAGGGACATCCGAAACAGCTGATTACATTCTCTAAAAATATTATCAGCAATGATTGAAATTGTATGGGTATGGATGTATAGACAATTTTCTTAGAAAGCAAAATAGCTATCCACTTAATTGAATAATTATTATGTTTATGAATTATTTTATCTATTAGGAAGTTAGTTCCAGTTCTAGAACCCGTCCCATGTATTAATTCGCCTGATAGACCAGATAATACTTCCCCGAGGAAAAAATTAAATCCATCATGGGAACAATGTTTCTTAAAAATTTGCGACAAGATGTTTCATTGATTAATTCAGTTTACAGTAAGTTAAGTTCCAATCTATCCACTCGTAGGCGACAAATTTTTTCTTTCGAAAGAATTTAGCGTTAAATATTAAAATGAGGATATTTAGTGACGAGCTCGGTGGTCTAGTGGCTACCGCTTCTGCCTTATAAGCAGGAGGTCGTGGGTTCAATTCCAGGCTCGTCCCTTTCCTACTTTGTATTTCTATCTTAGTTCTTTCTGTGTTTCACGTTCTACCAAAACGATTCCTACTGTTATAACCTTCCACACAATCCCAAAATCTCCCGTGGCACCTATGAGAGGTCGTAGAGTTCTCTGCATCTTTCTTAAGTAGATGTCTAACTAACCATCCTTCCCCTTCCTCAGCATTCGCAAGGACGTGGCCAGGACAGATCTCGACTATTGGAGAGTGCATTGCTTCCATCTAAGAGATAGTGATTAGTCCCAAATCAATATCTGTGGTAACGGATGAAAGTGATGCTACTCTCATACAATAGTCTTGGCTTGTACCACCTACGAATTTGTGCGAATTGCTCAATGCTAATGCTAATGCAATGCTGAATATTAAAA